>NC_088696.1:37505156-38143281 GCF_028017835.1 Emys orbicularis
AAACCTGCAATCAATGTTTGACAGAATTGTTTATTATTACTCATTACGAGCTCTGAAGAGTCATCAATGGAGAAGGTTCCTTAGCATCCAGATCATTAAGCTTCTAGAGACCTTTCAGTGCTCACCCACTTGTCAGCAATGTTCTACCGCAAGACTTTGATTCTTAGAGGTACAGACAGCTACCCTGGCTAAAACTCGAAGCATATAAGTGGCTGCTTGCCTTTTTCTGAACTAGAAGTAAAAGATGCTTTTCTTCCCTGTGGCCAGGTCTTACCTGGCTGACTTTTTTTCTTAAATTCAGCAGCCTCTTATCATCCTCCCTTTAATTGGAAGACCTTCATTTCACCTGAAAATAGAAAGAGAGCCTTTAATTCCTGCCCCCATGCTGTGAGGAGGTGCCTTCCTTACCTCTTGATAGAAATGATCAGTTCCACTTATTTCTTGACATTTGATAAATAAGCAACAATGATCACTTCTGTACAAACAGGATCAGTTGGACAATTTATCTCTGCAAATGCGAGAGCAGGTGAAATGCTCCTCTTCACACTCTGGTTAGTTGCACTTTTTCTTTGTTACATCCTTGTAGGAAAAACCAACCATTATCCAGGAAGGAAAAAGGAGCAAAGATCATCATCCTTGGTTAGAATTACTGACTACTTACGTCTGAACAAGTAGCTCCCATTTTTATTGCTTTATTCAGTAAAGCAACTTCTTGTGCTCTTTAGAGATGAAGATTTCATCAGTTACATTTCCTCCACCTGAAAGTATGACCAGAATCATTTACTATTATGGGAATGGCGTATTGTATTTCTTACCTCCTTAAAAGGATGGATCAGCTAATTCCTGGATTGAGCAACTGGCAAGTCCATGTTGCTTTGTCTTGCGTCTGCTTTTCATACTCTCCCCATGACAAGTAAAGACCACCACAGTTCTTCTCCCAGAAAGTAAAATCCACACCACTTGATATATACACATGGATGGTTGGAGACTGGTATTTCTTACCTACTTGCTAGGGACAACCACTTACCCTCACTTCTCCCTGGTAGTTATGACCACCTGGTCTGTTCATATCTCATATTAGAAAAACCTGCAATCAATGTTTGACAGAATTGTTTATTATTACTCATTACCAGCTATGAAGAGTCATCAATGGAGAAGGTTCCTTAGCATCCAGATCATTAAGCTTCTAGAGACCGTTCAGTGCTCACCCACTTGTCAGCAATGTTCTACCGCAAGACTTTGATTCTTAGAGGTACAGACAGCTACCCTGGCTAAAACTCGAAGCATATAAGTGGCTGCTTGCCTTTTTCTGAACTAGAAGTTAAAGATGCTTTTCTTCCCTGTGGCCAGGTCTTATCTGGCTGACTTTTTTTATTAAATTCATCATCCTCCCTTTCATTGGAAGACCTTCATTTCACCTGAAAATAGAAAGAGAGCCTTTAATTCCTGCCCCCATGCTGTGAGGAGGTGCCTTCCTTACCTCTTGATAGAAATGATCAGTTCCACTTATTTCTTGACATTTGATAAATAAGCAACAATGATCACTTCTGTACAAACAGGATCAGTTGGACAATTTATCTCTGCAAATGCGAGAGCAGGTGAAATGCTCCTCTTCACACTCTGGTTAGTTGCACTTTTTCTTTGTTACATCCTTGTAGGAAAAACCAACCATTATCCAGGAAGGAAAAAGGAGCAAAGATCATCATCATTGGTTAGAATTACTGACTACTTACGTCTGAACAAGTAGCTCCCATTTTTATTGCTTTATTCAGTAAAGCAACGTCTTGTGCTCTTTAGAGATGAAGATTTCATCAGTTACATTTCCTCCACCTGAAAGTATGACCAGAATCATTTACTATTATGGGAATGGCGTATTGTATTTCTTACCTCCTTAAAAGGATGGATCAGCTAATTCCTGGATTGAGCAACTGGCAAGTCCATGTTGCTTTGTCTTGCGTCTGCTTTTCATACTCTCCCCATGACAAGTAAAGACCACCACAGTTCTTCTCCCAGAAAGTAAAATCCACACCACTTGATATACACATGGATGGTTGGAGACTGGTATTTCTTACCTCCTTGCCCAGGACAACCACTTACCCTCACTTCTCCCTGGTAGTTATGACCACCTGGTCTGTTCATATCTCATATTAGAAAAACCTGCAATCAATGTTTGACAGAATTGTTTATTATTACTCATTACGAGCTATGAAGAGTCATCAATGGAGAAGGTTACTTAGCATCCAGATCATTAAGCTTCTAGAGACCTTTCAGTGCTCACCCACTTGTCAGCAATGTTCTACCGCAAGACTTTGATTCTTAGAGGTACAGACAGCTACCCTGGCTAAAACTCGAAGCATATAAGTGGCTGCTTGCCTTTTTCTGAACTAGAAGTAAAAGATGCTTTTCTTCCCTGTGGCCAGGTCTAATCTGACTGACTTTTTTTCATAAATTCATCATCCTCCCTTCAATTGGAAGACCTTCATTTCACCTGAAAATAGAAAGAGAGCCTTTAATTCCTGCCCCCATGCTGTGAGGAGGTGCCTTCCTTACCTCTTGATAGAAATGATCAGTTCCACTTATTTCTTGACATTTGATAAATAAGCAACAATGATCACTTCTGTACAAACAGGATCAGTTGGACAATTTATCTCTGCAAATGGGAGAGCAGGTGAAATGCTCCTCTTCACACTCTGGTTAGTTGCACTTTTTCTTTGTTACATCCTTGTAGGAAAAACCAACCATTATCCAGGAAGGAAAAAGGAGCAAAGATCATCATCATTGGTTAGAATTACTGACTACTTACGTCTGAACAAGTAGCTCCCATTTTTATTGCTTTATTCAGTAAAGCAACTTCTTGTGCTCTTTAGAGATGAAGATTTCATCAGTTACATTTCCTCCACCTGAAAGTATGACCAGAATCATTTACTATTATGGGAATGGCGTATTGTATTTCTTACCTCCTTAAAAGGATGGATCAGCTAATTCCTGGATTGAGCAACTGGCAAGTCCATGTTGCTTTGTCTTGCGTCTGCTTTTCATACTCTCCCCATGACAAGTAAAGACCACCACAGTTCTTCTCCCAGAAAGTAAAATCCACACCACTTGATATACACATGGATGGTTGGAGACTGGTATTTCTTACCTCCTTGCCCAGGACAACCACTTACCCTCACTTCTCCCTGGTAGTTATGACCACCTGGTCTGTTCATATCTCATATTAGAAAAACCTGCAATCAATGTTTGACAGAATTGTTTATTATTACTCATTACGAGCTATGAAGAGTCATCAATGGAGAAGGTTACTTAGCATCCAGATCATTAAGCTTCTAGAGACCTTTCAGTGCTCACCCACTTGTCAGCAATGTTCTACCGCAAGACTTTGATTCTTAGAGGTACAGACAGCTACCCTGGCTAAAACTCGAAGCATATAAGTGGCTGCTTGCCTTTTTCTGAACTAGAAGTAAAAGATGCTTTTCTTCCCTGTGGCCAGGTCTAATCTGACTGACTTTTTTTCATAAATTCATCATCCTCCCTTCAATTGGAAGACCTTCATTTCACCTGAAAATAGAAAGAGAGCCTTTAATTCCTGCCCCCATGCTGTGAGGAGGTGCCTTCCTTACCTCTTGATAGAAATGATCAGTTCCACTTATTTCTTGACATTTGATAAATAAGCAACAATGATCACTTCTGTACAAACAGGATCAGTTGGACAATTTATCTCTGCAAATGCGAGAGCAGGTGAAATGCTCCTCTTCACACTCTGGTTAGTTGCACTTTTTCTTTGTTACATCCTTGTAGGAAAAACCAACCATTATCCAGGAAGGAAAAAGGAGCAAAGATCATCATCATTGGTTAGAATTACTGACTACTTACGTCTGAACAAGTAGCTCCCATTTTTATTGCTTTATTCAGTAAAGCAACTTCTTGTGCTCTTTAGAGATGAAGATTTCATCAGTTACATTTCCTCCACCTGAAAGTATGACCAGAATCATTTACTATTATGGGAATGGCGTATTGTATTTCTTACCTCCTTAAAAGGATGGATCAGCTAATTCCTGGATTGAGCAACTGGCAAGTCCATGTTGCTTTGTCTTGCGTCTGCTTTTCATACTCTCCCCATGACAAGTAAAGTCCACCACAGTTCTTCTCCCAGAAAGTAAAATCCACACCACTTGATATACACATGGATGGTTGGAGACCGGTATTTCTTACCTCCTTGCCCGGGACAACCACTTACCCTCACTTCTCCGTGGTAGGAATGACCACCTGGTCTGTTCATATCTCATATTAGAAAAACCTGCAATCAATGTTTGACAGAATTGTTTGTTATTACTCATTACCAGCTATGAAGAGTCATCAATGGAGAAGGTTCCTTAGCATCCAGATCATTAAGCTTCTAGAGACCTTTCAGTGCTCACCTACTTGTCAGCAACGTTCTACCGCAAGACTTTGATTCTTAGACGTACAGTGAGCTACCCTGGCTAAAACTCGAAGCATATAAGTGGCTGCTTGCCTTTTTCTGAACTAGAAGTAAAAGATGCTTTTCTTCCCTGTGGCCAGGTCTTATCTGGCTGACTTTTTTTCTTAAATTCATCATCCTCCCTTTAATTGGAAGACCTTCATTTCACCTGAAAATAGAAAGAGAGCCTTTAATTCCTGCCCCCATGCTGTGAGGAGGTGCCTTCCTTACCTCTTGATAGAAATGATCAGTTCCACTTATTTCTTGACATTTGATAAATAAGCAACAATGATCACTTCTGTACAAACAGGATCAGTTGGACAATTTATCTCTGCAAATGGGAGAGCAGGTGAAATGCTCCTCTTCACACTCTGGTTAGTTGCTCTTTTTCTTTGTTACATCCTTGTAGGAAAAACCAACCATTATCCAGGAAGGAAAAAGGAGCAAAGATCATCATCATTGGTTAGAATTACCGACTACTTACGTCTGAACAAGTAGCTCCCATTTTTATTGCTTTATTCAGTAAAGCAACTTCTTGTGCTCTTTAGAGATGAAGATTTCATCAGTTACATTTCCTCCACCTGAAAGTATGACCAGAATCATTTACTATTATGGGAATGGCGTATTGTATTTCTTACCTCCTTAAAAGGATGGATCAGCTAATTCCTGGATTGAGCAACTGGCAAGTCCATGTTGCTTTGTCTTGCGTCTGCTTTTCATACTCTCCCCATGACAAGTAAAGTCCACCACAGTTCTTCTCCCAGAAAGTAAAATCCACACCACTTGATATACACATGGATGGTTGGAGACCGGTATTTCTTACCTCCTTGCCCGGGACAACCACTTACCCTCACTTCTCCGTGGTAGGAATGACCACCTGGTCTGTTCATATCTCATATTACAAAAACCTGCAATCAATGTTTGACAGAATTGTTTGTTATTACTCATTACCAGCTATGAAGAGTCATCAATGGAGAAGGTTCCTTAGCATCCAGATCATTAAGCTTCTAGAGACCTTTCAGTGCTCACCTACTTGTCAGCAACGTTCTACCACAAGACTTTGATTCTTAGACGTACAGTGGGCTACCCTGGCTAAAACTCGAAGCATATAAGTGGCTGCTTGCCTTTTTCTGAACTAGAAGTAAAAGATGCTTTTCTTCCCTGTGGCCAGGTCTTACCTGGCTGACTTTTTTTCTTAAATTCATCATCCTCCCTTTAATTGGAAGACCTTCATTTCACCTGAAAATAGAAAGAGAGCCTTTAATTCCTGCCCCCATGCTGTGAGGAGGTGCCTTCCTTACCTCTTGATAGAAATGATCAGTTCCACTTATTTCTTGACATTTGATAAATAAGTAACAATGATCACTTCTGTACAAACAGGATCAGTTGGACAATTTATCTCTGCAAATGCGAGAGCAGGTGAAATGCTCCTCTTCACACTCTGGTTAGTTGCACTTTTTCTTTGTTACATCCTTGTAGGAAAAACCAACCATTATCGAGGTAGGAAAAAGGAGCAAAGATCATCATCATTGGTTAGAATTACTGACTACTTACGTCTGGACAAGTAGCTCCCATTTTTATTGCTTTATTCAGTAAAGCAACTTCTTGTGCTCTTTAGAGATGAAGATTTCATCAGTTACATTTCCTCCACCTGAAAGTATGACCAGAATCATTTACTATTATGGGAATGGCGTATTGTATTTCTTACCTCCTTAAAAGGATGGATCAGCTAATTCCTGGATTGAGCCACTGGCAAGTCCATGTTGCTTTGTCTTGCGTCTGCTTTTCATACTCTCCCCATGACAAGTAAAGTCCACCACAGTTCTTCTCCCAGAAAGTAAAATCCACACCACTTGATATACACATGGATGGTTGGAGACCGGTATTTCTTACCTCCTTGCCCGGGACAACCACTTACCCTCACTTCTCCGTGGTAGGAATGACCACCTGGTCTGTTCATATCTCATATTAGAAAAACCTGCAATCAATGTTTGACAGAATTGTTTATTATTACACATTACCAGCTATGAAGAGTCATCAATGGAGAAGGTTCCTTAGCATCCAGATCATTAAGCTTCTAGAGACCTTTCAGTGCTCACCTACTTGTCAGCAACGTTCTACCGAAGACTTTGATTCTTAGACGTACAGTGAGCTACCCTGGCTAAAACTCGAAGCATATAAGTGGCTGCTTGCCTTTTTCTGAACTAGAAGTAAAAGATGCTTTTCTTCCCTGTGGCCAGGTCTTATCTGGCTGACTTTTTTTCTTAAATTCATCATCCTCCCTTTAATTGGAAGACCTTCATTTCACCTGAAAATAGAAAGAGAGCCTTTAATTCCTGCCCCCATGCTGTGAGGAGGTGCCTTCCTTACCTCTTGATAGAAATGATCAGTTCCACTTATTTCTTGACATTTGATAAATAAGCAACAATGATCACTTCTGTACAAACAGGATCAGTTGGACAATTTATCTCTGCAAATGCGAGAGCAGGTGAAATGCTCCTCTTCACACTCTGGTTAGTTGCACTTTTTCTTTGTTACATCCTTGTAGGAAAAACCAACCATTATCCAGGACGGAAAAAGGAGGAAAGATCATCATCATTGGTTAGAATTACTGACTACTTACGTCTGAACAAGTAGCTCCCATTTTTATTGCTTTATTCAGTAAAGCAACTTCTTGTGCTCTTTCGAGATGAAGATTTCATCAGTTACATTTCCTCCACCTGAAAGTATGACCAGAATCATTTACTATTATGGGAATGGCGTATTGTATTTCTTACCTCCTTAAAAGGATGGATCAGCTAATTCCTGGATTGAGCAACTGGCAAGTCCATGTTGCTTTGTCTTGCGTCTGGTTTTCATACTCTCCCCATGACAAGTAAAGTCCACCACAGTTCTTCTCCCAGAAAGTAAAATCCACACCACTTGATATACACATGGATGGTTGGAGACGGGTATTTCTTACCTCCTTGCCCGGGACAACCACTTACCCTCACTTCTCCGTGGTAGGAATGACCACCTGGTCTGTTCATATCTCATATTACAAAAACCTGCAATCAATGTTTGACAGAATTGTTTGTTATTACTCATTACCAGCTATGAAGAGTCATCAATGGAGAAGGTTCCTTAGCATCCAGATCATTAAGCTTCTAGAGACCTTTCAGTGCTCACCTACTTGTCAGCAACGTTCTACCACAAGACTTTGATTCTTAGACGTACAGTGGGCTACCCTGGCTAAAACTCGAAGCATATAAGTGGCTGCTTGCCTTTTTCTGAACTAGAAGTAAAAGATGCTTTTCTTCCCTGTGGCCAGGTCTTACCTGGCTGACTTTTTTTCTTAAATTCATCATCCTCCCTTTAATTGGAAGACCTTCATTTCACCTGAAAATAGAAAGAGAGCCTTTAATTCCTGCCCCCATGCTGTGAGGAGGTGCCTTCCTTACCTCTTGATAGAAATGATCAGTTCCACTTATTTCTTGACATTTGATAAATAAGTAACAATGATCACTTCTGTACAAACAGGATCAGTTGGACAATTTATCTCTGCAAATGCGAGAGCAGGTGAAATGCTCCTCTTCACACTCTGGTTAGTTGCACTTTTTCTTTGTTACATCCTTGTAGGAAAAACCAACCATTATCGAGGTAGGAAAAAGGAGCAAAGATCATCATCATTGGTTAGAATTACTGACTACTTACGTCTGGACAAGTAGCTCCCATTTTTATTGCTTTATTCAGTAAAGCAACTTCTTGTGCTCTTTAGAGATGAAGATTTCATCAGTTACATTTCCTCCACCTGAAAGTATGACCAGAATCATTTACTATTATGGGAATGGCGTATTGTATTTCTTACCTCCTTAAAAGGATGGATCAGCTAATTCCTGGATTGAGCCACTGGCAAGTCCATGTTGCTTTGTCTTGCGTCTGCTTTTCATACTCTCCCCATGACAAGTAAAGTCCACCACAGTTCTTCTCCCAGAAAGTAAAATCCACACCACTTGATATACACATGGATGGTTGGAGACCGGTATTTCTTACCTCCTTGCCCGGGACAACCACTTACCCTCACTTCTCCGTGGTAGGAATGACCACCTGGTCTGTTCATATCTCATATTAGAAAAACCTGCAATCAATGTTTGACAGAATTGTTTATTATTACACATTACCAGCTATGAAGAGTCATCAATGGAGAAGGTTCCTTAGCATCCAGATCATTAAGCTTCTAGAGACCTTTCAGTGCTCACCTACTTGTCAGCAACCTTCTACCGCAAGACTTTGATTCTTAGACGTACAGTGAGCTACCCTGGCTAAAACTCGAAGCATATAAGTGGCTGCTTGCCTTTTTCTGAACTAGAAGTAAAAGATGCTTTTCTTCCCTGTGGCCAGGTCTTATCTGGCTGACTTTTTTTCTTAAATTCATCATCCTCCCTTTAATTGGAAGACCTTCATTTCACCTGAAAATAGAAAGAGAGCCTTTAATTCCTGCCCCCATGCTGTGAGGAGGTGCCTTCCTTACCTCTTGATAGAAATGATCAGTTCCACTTATTTCTTGACATTTGATAAATAAGCAACAATGATCACTTCTGTACAAACAGGATCAGTTGGACAATTTATCTCTGCAAATGCGAGAGCAGGTGAAATGCTCCTCTTCACACTCTGGTTAGTTGCACTTTTTCTTTGTTACATCCTTGTAGGAAAAACCAACCATTATCCAGGAAGGAAAAAGGAGCAAAGATCATCATCATTGGTTAGAATTACTGACTACTTACGTCTGAACAAGTAGCTCCCATTTTTATTGCTTTATTCAGTAAAGCAACTTCTTGTGCTCTTTCGAGATGAAGATTTCATCAGTTACATTTCCTCCACCTGAAAGTATGACCAGAATCATTTACTATTATGGGAATGGCGTATTGTATTTCTTACCTCCTTAAAAGGATGGATCAGCTAATTCCTGGATTGAGCAACTGGCAAGTCCATGTTGCTTTGTCTTGCGTCTGCTTTTCATACTCTCCCCATGACAAGTAAAGTCCACCACAGTTCTTCTCCCAGAAAGTAAAATCCACACCACTTGATATACACATGGATGGTTGGAGACCGGTATTTCTTACCTCCTTGCCCGGGACAACCACTTACCCTCACTTCTCCGTGGTAGGAATGACCACCTGGTCTGTTCATATCTCATATTAGAAAAACCTGCAATCAATGTTTGACAGAATTGTTTGTTATTACTCATTACCAGCTATGAAGAGTCATCAATGGAGAAGGTTCCTTAGCATCCAGATCATTAAGTTTCTAGAGACCTTTCAGTGCTCACCTACTTGTCAGCAGTGTTCTACCGCAATACTTTGCTTCTTAGACGTACAGTGAGCTACCCTGGCTAAAACTCGAAGCATATAAGTGGCTGCTTGCCTTTTTCTGAACTAGAAGTAAAAGATGCTTTTCTTCCCTGTGGCCAGGTCTTACCTGGCTGACTTTTTTTCTTAAATTCATCATCCTCCCTTTAATTGGAAGACCTTCATTTCACCTGAAAATAGAAAGAGAGCCTTTAATTCCTGCCCCCATGCTGTGAGGAGGTGCCTTCCTTACCTCTTGATAGAAATGATCAGTTCCACTTATTTCTTGACATTTGATAAATAAGTAAAAATGATCACTTCTGTACAAACAGGATCAGTTGGACAATTTATCTCTGCAAATGAGAGAGCAGGTGAAATGCTCCTCTTCACACTCTGGTTAGTTGCACTTTTTCTTTGTTACATCCTTGTAGGAAAAACCAACCATTATCGAGGTAGGAAAAAGGAGCAAAGATCATCATCATTGGTTAGAATTACTGACTACTTACGTCTGGACAAGTAGCTCCCATTTTTATTGCTTTATTCAGTAAAGCAACTTCTTGTGCTCTTTAGAGATGAAGATTTCATCAGTTACATTTCCTCCACCTGAAAGTATGACCAGAATCATTTACTATTATGGGAATGGCGTATTGTATTTCTTACCTCCTTAAAAGGATGGATCAGCTAATTCCTGGATTGAGCCACTGGCAAGTCCATGTTGCTTTGTCTTGCGTCTGCTTTTCATACTCTCCCCATGACAAGTAAAGTCCACCACAGTTCTTCTCCCAGAAAGTAAAATCCACACCACTTGATATACACATGGATGGTTGGAGACCGGTATTTCTTACCTCCTTGCCCGGGACAACCACTTACCCTCACTTCTCCGTGGTAGGAATGACCACCTGGTCTGTTCATATCTCATATTAGAAAAACCTGCAATCAATGTTTGACAGAATTGTTTATTATTACACATTACCAGCTATGAAGAGTCATCAATGGAGAAGGTTCCTTAGCATCCAGATCATTAAGCTTCTAGAGACCTTTCAGTGCTCACCTACTTGTCAGCAACGTTCTACCGCAAGACTTTGATTCTTAGACGTACAGTGAGCTACCCTGGCTAAAACTCGAAGCATATAAGTGGCTGCTTGCCTTTTTCTGAACTAGAAGTAAAAGATGCTTTTCTTCCCTGTGGCCAGGTCTTATCTGGCTGACTTTTTTTCTTAAATTCATCATCCTCCCTTTAATTGGAAGACCTTCATTTCACCTGAAAATAGAAAGAGAGCCTTTAATTCCTGCCCCCATGCTGTGAGGAGGTGCCTTCCTTACCTCTTGATAGAAATGATCAGTTCCACTTATTTCTTGACATTTGATAAATAAGCAACAATGATCACTTCTGTACAAACAGGATCAGTTGGACAATTTATCTCTGCAAATGCGAGAGCAGGTGAAATGCTCCTCTTCACACTCTGGTTAGTTGCACTTTTTCTTTGTTACATCCTTGTAGGAAAAACCAACCATTATCCAGGAAGGAAAAAGGAGCAAAGATCATCATCATTGGTTAGAATTACTGACTACTTACGTCTGAACAAGTAGCTCCCATTTTTATTGCTTTATTCAGTAAAGCAACTTCTTGTGCTCTTTCGAGATGAAGATTTCATCAGTTACATTTCCTCCACCTGAAAGTATGACCAGAATCATTTACTATTATGGGAATGGCGTATTGTATTTCTTACCTCCTTAAAAGGATGGATCAGCTAATTCCTGGATTGAGCAACTGGCAAGTCCATGTTGCTTTGTCTTGCGTCTGCTTTTCATACTCTCCCCATGACAAGTAAAGTCCACCACAGTTCTTCTCCCAGAAAGTAAAATCCACACCACTTGATATACACATGGATGGTTGGAGACCGGTATTTCTTACCTCCTTGCCCGGGACAACCACTTACCCTCACTTCTCCGTGGTAGGAATGACCACCTGGTCTGTTCATATCTCATATTAGAAAAACCTGCAATCAATGTTTGACAGAATTGTTTGTTATTACTCATTACCAGCTATGAAGAGTCATCAATGGAGAAGGTTCCTTAGCATCCAGATCATTAAGTTTCTAGAGACCTTTCAGTGCTCACCTACTTGTCAGCAGTGTTCTACCGCAATACTTTGCTTCTTAGACGTACAGTGAGCTACCCTGGCTAAAACTCGAAGCATATAAGTGGCTGCTTGCCTTTTTCTGAACTAGAAGTAAAAGATGCTTTTCTTCCCTGTGGCCAGGTCTTACCTGGCTGACTTTTTTTCTTAAATTCAGCAGCCTCTTATCATCCTCCCTTTAATTGGAAGACCTTCATTTCACCTGAAAATAGAAAGAGAGCCTTTAATTCCTGCCCCCATGCTGTGAGGAGGTGCCTTCCTTACCTCTTGATAGAAATGATCAGTTCCACTTATTTCTTGACATTTGATAAATAAGCAACAATGATCACTTCTGTACAAACAGGATCAGTTGGACAATTTATCTCTGCAAATGCGAGAGCAGGTGAAATGCTCCTCTTCACACTCTGGTTAGTTGCACTTTTTCTTTGTTACATCCTTGTAGGAAAAACCAACCATTATCCAGGAAGGAAAAGGGAGCAAAGATCATCATCATTGGTTAGAATTACTGACTACTTAGTTGCTCTTTTTCTTTGTTACATCCTTGTAGGAAAAACCAACCATTATCCAGGAAGGAAAAAGGAGCAAAGATCATCATCATTGGTTAGAATTACCGACTACTTACGTCTGAACAAGTAGCTCCCATTTTTATTGCTTTATTCAGTAAAGCAACTTCTTGTGCTCTTTAGAGATGAAGATTTCATCCGTTACATTTCCTCCACCTGAAAGTATGACCAGAATCATTTACTATTATGGGAATGGCGTATTGTATTTCTTACCTCCTTAAAAGGATGGATCAGCTAATTCCTGGATTGAGCAACTGGCAAGTCCATGTTGCTTTGTCTTGCGTCTGCTTTTCATACTCTCCCCTTGACAAGTAAAGTCCACCACAGTTCTTCTCCCAGGAAGTAAAATCCACACCACTTGATATACACATGGATGGTTGGAGACGGGTATTTCTTACCTCCTTGCCCGGGACAACCACTTACCCTCACTTCTCCGTGGTAGGAATGACCACCTGGTCTGTTCATATCTCATATTAGAAAAACCTGCAATCAATGTTTGACAGAATTGTTTGTTATTACTCATTACCAGCTATGAAGAGTCATCAATGGAGAAGGTTCCTTAGCATCCGGATCATTAAGCTTCTAGAGACCTTTCAGTGCTCACCTACTTGTCAGCAACGTTCTACCGCAAGACTTTGATTCTTAGACGTACAGTGAGCTACCCTGGCTAAAACTCGAAGCATATAAGTGGCTGCTTGCCTTTTTCTGAACTAGAAGTAAAAGATGCTTTTCTTCCCTGTGGCCAGGTCTTACCTGGCTGACTTTTTTTCTTAAATTCATCATCCTCCCTTTAATTGGAAGACCTTCATTTCACCTGAAAATAGAAAGAGAGCCTTTAATTCCTGCCCCCATGCTGTGAGGAGGTGCCTTCCTTACCTCTTGATAGAAATGATCAGTTCCACTTATTTCTTGACATTTGATAAATAAGCAACAATGATCACTTCTGTACAAACAGGATCAGTTGGACAATTTATCTCTGCAAATGCGAGAGCAGGTGAAATGCTCCTCTTCACACTCTGGTTAGTTGCTCTTTTTCTTTGTTACATCCTTGTAGGAAAAACCAACCATTATCCAGGAAGGAAAAAGGAGCAAAGATCATCATCATTGGTTAGAATTACCGACTACTTACGTCTGAACAAGTAGCTCCCATTTTTATTGCTTTATTCAGTAAAGCAACTTCTTGTGCTCTTTAGAGATGAAGATTTCATCAGTTACATTTCCTCCACCTGAAAGTATGACCAGAATCATTTACTATTATGGGAATGGCGTATTGTATTTCTTACCTCCTTAAAAGGATGGATCAGCTAATTCCTGGATTGAGCAACTGGCAAGTCCATGTTGCTTTGTCTTGCGTCTGCTTTTCATACTCTCCCCATGACAAGTAAAGTCCACCACAGTTCTTCTCCCAGAAAGTAAAATCCACACCACTTGATATACACATGGATGGTTGGAGACCGGTATTTCTTACCTCCTTGCCCGGGACAACCACTTACCCTCACTTCTCCGTGGTAGGAATGACCACCTGGTCTGTTCATATCTCATATTAGAAAAACCTGCAATCAATGTTTGACAGAATTGTTTATTATTACACATTACCAGCTATGAAGAGTCATCAATGGAGAAGGTTCCTTAGCATCCAGATCATTAAGCTTCTAGAGACCTTTCAGTGCTCACCTACTTGTCAGCAACGTTCTACCGCAAGACTTTGATTCTTAGACGTACAGTGAGCTACCCTGGCTAAAACTCGAAGCATATAAGTGGCTGCTTGCCTTTTTCTGAACTAGAAGTAAAAGATGCTTTTCTTCCCTGTGGCCAGGTCTTATCTGGCTGACTTTTTTTCTTAAATTCATCATCCTCCCTTTAATTGGAAGACCTTCATTTCACCTGAAAATAGAAAGAGAGCCTTTAATTCCTGCCCCCATGCTGTGAGGAGGTGCCTTCCTTACCTCTTGATAGAAATGATCAGTTCCACTTATTTCTTGACATTTGATAAATAAGCAACAATGATCACTTCTGTACAAACAGGATCAGTTGGACAATTTATCTCTGCAAATGCGAGAGCAGGTGAAATGCTCCTCTTCACACTCTGGTTAGTTGCACTTTTTCTTTGTTACATCCTTGTAGGAAAAACCAACCATTATCCAGGAAGGAAAAAGGAGCAAAGATCATCATCATTGGTTAGAATTACTGACTACTTACGTCTGAACAAGTAGCTCCCATTTTTATTGCTTTATTCAGTAAAGCAACTTCTTGTGCTCTTTCGAGATGAAGATTTCATCAGTTACATTTCCTCCACCTGAAAGTATGACCAGAATCATTTACTATTATGGGAATGGCGTATTGTATTTCTTACCTCCTTAAAAGGATGGATCAGCTAATTCCTGGATTGAGCAACTGGCAAGTCCATGTTGCTTTGTCTTGCGTCTGCTTTTCATACTCTCCCCATGACAAGTAAAGTCCACCACAGTTCTTCTCCCAGAAAGTAAAATCCACACCACTTGATATACACATGGATGGTTGGAGACCGGTATTTCTTACCTCCTTGCCCGGGACAACCACTTACCCTCACTTCTCCGTGGTAGGAATGACCACCTGGTCTGTTCATATCTCATATTAGAAAAACCTGCAATCAATGTTTGACAGAATTGTTTGTTATTACTCATTACCAGCTATGAAGAGTCATCAATGGAGAAGGTTCCTTAGCATCCAGATCATTAAGTTTCTAGAGACCTTTCAGTGCTCACCTACTTGTCAGCAGTGTTCTACCGCAATACTTTGCTTCTTAGACGTACAGTGAGCTACCCTGGCTAAAACTCGAAGCATATAAGTGGCTGCTTGCCTTTTTCTGAACTAGAAGTAAAAGATGCTTTTCTTCCCTGTGGCCAGGTCTTACCTGGCTGACTTTTTTTCTTAAATTCATCATCCTCCCTTTAATTGGAAGACCTTCATTTCACCTGAAAATAGAAAGAGAGCCTTTAATTCCTGCCCCCATGCTGTGAGGAGGTGCCTTCCTTACCTCTTGATAGAAATGATCAGTTCCACTTATTTCTTGACATTTGATAAATAAGTAAAAATGATCACTTCTGTACAAACAGGATCAGTTGGACAATTTATCTCTGCAAATGAGAGAGCAGGTGAAATGCTCCTCTTCACACTCTGGTTAGTTGCACTTTTTCTTTGTTAAATCCTTGTAGGAAAAACCAACCATTATCGAGGTAGGAAAAAGGAGCAAAGATCATCATCATTGGTTAGAATTACTGACTACTTACGTCTGGACAAGTAGCTCCCATTTTTATTGCTTTATTCAGTAAAGCAACTTCTTGTGCTCTTTAGAGATGAAGATTTCATCAGTTACATTTCCTCCACCTGAAAGTATGACCAGAATCATTTACTATTATGGGAATGGCGTATTGTATTTCTTACCTCCTTAAAAGGATGGATCAGCTAATTCCTGGATTGAGCCACTGGCAAGTCCATGTTGCTTTGTCTTGCGTCTGCTTTTCATACTCTCCCCATGACAAGTAAAGTCCACCACAGTTCTTCTCCCAGAAAGTAAAATCCACACCACTTGATATACACATGGATGGTTGGAGACCGGTATTTCTTACCTCCTTGCCCGGGACAACCACTTACCCTCACTTCTCCGTGGTAGGAATGACCACCTGGTCTGTTCATATCTCATATTAGAAAAACCTGCAATCAATGTTTGACAGAATTGTTTATTATTACACATTACCAGCTATGAAGAGTCATCAATGGAGAAGGTTCCTTAGCATCCAGATCATTAAGCTTCTAGAGACCTTTCAGTGCTCACCTACTTGTCAGCAACGTTCTACCGCAAGACTTTGATTCTTAGACGTACAGTGAGCTACCCTGGCTAAAACTCGAAGCATATAAGTGGCTGCTTGCCTTTTTCTGAACTAGAAGTAAAAGATGCTTTTCTTCCCTGTGGCCAGGTCTTATCTGGCTGACTTTTTTTCTTAAATTCATCATCCTCCCTTTAATTGGAAGACCTTCATTTCACCTGAAAATAGAAAGAGAGCCTTTAATTCCTGCCCCCATGCTGTGAGGAGGTGCCTTCCTTACCTCTTGATAGAAATGATCAGTTCCACTTATTTCTTGACATTTGATAAATAAGTAACAATGATCACTTCTGTACAAACAGGATCAGTTGGACAATTTATCTCTGCAAATGCGAGAGCAGGTGAAATGCTCCTCTTCACACTCTGGTTAGTTGCACTTTTTCTTTGTTACATCCTTGTAGGAAAAACCAACCATTATCCAGGAAGGAAAAAGGAGCAAAGATCATCATCATTGGTTAGAATTACTGACTACTTACGTCTGAACAAGTAGCTCCCATTTTTATTGCTTTATTCAGTAAAGCAACTTCTTGTGCTCTTTCGAGATGAAGATTTCATCAGTTACATTTCCTCCACCTGAAAGTATGACCAGAATCATTTACTATTATGGGAATGGCGTATTGTATTTCTTACCTCCTTAAAAGGATGGATCAGCTAATTCCTGGATTGAGCAACTGGCAAGTCCATGTTGCTTTGTCTTGCGTCTGCTTTTCATACTCTCCCCATGACAAGTAAAGTCCACCACAGTTCTTCTCCCAGAAAGTAAAATCCACACCACTTGATATACACATGGATGGTTGGAGACCGGTATTTCTTACCTCCTTGCCCGGGACAACCACTTACCCTCACTTCTCCGTGGTAGGAATGACCACCTGGTCTGTTCATATCTCCTATTAGAAAAACCTGCAATCAATGTTTGACAGAATTGTTTGTTATTACTCATTACCAGCTATGAAGAGTCATCAATGGAGAAGGTTCCTTAGCATCCAGATCATTAAGTTTCTAGAGACCTTTCAGTGCTCACCTACTTGTCAGCAGTGTTCTACCGCAATACTTTGCTTCTTAGACGTACAGTGAGCTACCCTGGCTAAAACTCGAAGCATATAAGTGGCTGCTTGCCTTTTTCTGAACTAGAAGTAAAAGATGCTTTTCTTCCCTGTGGCCAGGTCTTATCTGGCTGACTTTTTTTCTTAAATTCATCATCCTCCCTTTAATTGGAAGACCTTCATTTCACCTGAAAATAGAAAGAGAGCCTTTAATTCCTGCCCCCATGCTGTGAGGAGGTGCCTTCCTTACCTCTTGATAGAAATGATCAGTTCCACTTATTTCTTGACATTTGATAAATAAGCAACAATGATCACTTCTGTACAAACAGGATCAGTTGGACAATTTATCTCTGCAAATGCGAGAGCAGGTGAAATGCTCCTCTTCACACTCTGGTTAGTTGCACTTTTTCTTTGTTACATCCTTGTAGGAAAAACCAACCATTATCCAGGAAGGAAAAAGGAGCAAAGATCATCATCATTGGTTAGAATTACTGACTACTTAGTTGCTCTTTTTCTTTGTTACATCCTTGTAGGAAAAACCAACCATTATCCAGGAAGGAAAAAGGAGCAAAGATCATCATCATTGGTTAGAATTACCGACAACTTACGTCTGAACAAGTAGCTCCCATTTTTATTGCTTTATTCAGTAAAGCAACTTCTTCTGCTCTTTAGAGATGAAGATTTCATCCGTTACATTTCCTCCACCTGAAAGTATGACCAGAATCATTTACTATTATGGGAATGGCGTATTGTATTTCTTACCTCCTTAAAAGGATGGATCAGCTAATTCCTGGATTGAGCAACTGGCAAGTCCATGTTGCTTTGTCTTGCGTCTGCTTTTCATACTCTCCCCTTGACAAGTAAAGTCCACCACAGTTCTTCTCCCAGGAAGTAAAATCCACACCACTTGATATACACATGGATGGTTGGAGACGGGTATTTCTTACCTCCTTGCCCGGGACAACCACTTACCCTCACTTCTCCGTGGTAGGAATGACCACCTGGTCTGTTCATATCTCATATTAGAAAAACCTGCAATCAATGTTTGACAGAATTGTTTGTTATTACTCATTACCAGCTATGAAGAGTCATCAATGGAGAAGGTTCCTTAGCATCCGGATCATTAAGCTTCTAGAGACCTTTCAGTGCTCACCTACTTGTCAGCAACGTTCTACCGCAAGACTTTGATTCTTAGACGTACAGTGAGCTACCCTGGCTAAAACTCGAAGCATATAAGTGGCTGCTTGCCTTTTTCTGAACTAGAAGTAAAAGATGCTTTTCTTCCCTGTGGCCAGGTCTTACCTGGCTGACTTTTTTTCTTAAATTCATCATCCTCCCTTTAATTGGAAGACCTTCATTTCACCTGAAAATAGAAAGAGAGCCTTTAATTCCTGCCCCCATGCTGTGAGGAGGTGCCTTCCTTACCTCTTGATAGAAATGATCAGTTCCACTTATTTCTTGACATTTGATAAATAAGCAACAATGATCACTTCTGTACAAACAGGATCAGTTGGACAATTTATCTCTGCAAATGCGAGAGCAGGTGAAATGCTCCTCTTCACACTCTGGTTAGTTGCTCTCTTTTTCTTTGTTACATCCTTGTAGGAAAAACCAACCATTATCCAGGAAGGAAAAAGGAGCAAAGATCATCATCATTGGTTAGAATTACCGACTACTTACGTCTGAACAAGTAGCTCCCATTTTTATTGCTTTATTCAGTAAAGCAACTTCTTGTGCTCTTTAGAGATGAAGATTTCATCAGTTACATTTCCTCCACCTGAAAGTATGACCAGAATCATTTACTATTATGGGAATGGCGTATTGTATTTCTTACCTCCTTAAAAGGATGGATCAGCTAATTCCTGGATTGAGCAACCGGCAAGTCCATGTTGCTTTGTCTTGCGTCTGCTTTTCATACTCTCCCCATGACAAGTAAAGTCCACCACAGTTCTTCTCCCAGAAAGTAAAATCCACACCACTTGATATACACATGGATGGTTGGAGACCGGTATTTCTTACCTCCTTGCCCGGGACAACCACTTACCCTCACTTCTCCGTGGTAGGAATGACCACCTGGTCTGTTCATATCTCATATTACAAAAACCTGCAATCAATGTTTGACAGAATTGTTTGTTATTACTCATTACCAGCTATGAAGAGTCATCAATGGAGAAGGTTCCTTAGCATCCAGATCATTAAGCTTCTAGAGACCTTTCAGTGCTCACCTACTTGTCAGCAACGTTCTACCACAAGACTTTGATTCTTAGACGTACAGTGAGCTACCCTGGCTAAAACTCGAAGCATATAAGTGGCTGCTTGCCTTTTTCTGAACTAGAAGTAAAAGATGCTTTTCTTCCGTGTGGCCAGGTCTTATCTGGCTGACTTTTTTTCTTAAATTCATCATCCTCCCTTTAATTGGAAGACCTTCATTTCACCTGAAAATAGAAAGAGAGCCTTTAATTCCTGCCCCCATGCTGTGAGGAGGTGCCTTCCTTACCTCTTGATAGAAATGATCAGTTCCACTTATTTCTTGACATTTGATAAATAAGCAACAATGATCACTTCTGTACAAACAGGATCAGTTGGACAATTTATCTCTGCAAATGCGAGAGCAGGTGAAATGCTCCTCTTCACACTCTGGTTAGTTGCACTTTTTCTTTGTTACATCCTTGTAGGAAAAACCAACCATTATCGAGGTAGGAAAAAGGAGCAAAGATCATCATCATTGGTTAGAATTACTGACTACTTACGTCTGGACAAGTAGCTCCCATTTTTATTGCTTTATTCAGTAAAGCAACTTCTTGTGCTCTTTAGAGATGAAGATTTCATCAGTTACATTTCCTCCACCTGAAAGTATGACCAGAATCATTTACTATTATGGGAATGGCGTATTGTATTTCTTACCTCCTTAAAAGGATGGATCAGCTAATTCCTGGATTGAGCCACTGGCAAGTCCATGTTGCTTTGTCTTGCGTCTGCTTTTCATACTCTCCCCATGACAAGTAAAGTCCACCACAGTTCTTCTCCCAGAAAGTAAAATCCACACCACTTGATATACACATGGATGGTTGGAGACCGGTATTTCTTACCTCCTTGCCCGGGACAACCACTTACCCTCACTTCTCCGTGGTAGGAATGACCACCTGGTCTGTTCATATCTCATATTAGAAAAACCTGCAATCAATGTTTGACAGAATTGTTTATTATTACACATTACCAGCTATCAAGAGTCATCAATGGAGAAGGTTCCTTAGCATCCAGATCATTAAGCTTCTAGAGACCTTTCAGTGCTCACCTACTTGTCAGCAACGTTCTACCGCAAGACTTTGATTCTTAGACGTACAGTGAGCTACCCTGGCTAAAACTCGAAGCATATAAGTGGCTGCTTGCCTTTTTCTGAACTAGAAGTAAAAGATGCTTTTCTTCCCTGTGGCCAGGTCTTATCTGGCTGACTTTTTTTCTTAAATTCATCATCCTCCCTTTAATAGGAAGACCTTCATTTCACCTGAAAATAGAAAGAGAGCCTTTAATTCCTGCCCCCATGCTGTGAGGAGGTGCCTTCCTTACCTCTTGATAGAAATGATCAGTTCCACTTATTTCTTGACATTTGATAAATAAGCAACAATGATCACTTCTGTACAAACAGGATCACTTGGACAATTTATCTCTGCACCTGCAAGAGCAGGTGAAATGCTCCTCTTCACACTCTGGTTAGTTGCACTTTTTCTTTGTTACATCCTTGTAGGAAAAACCAACCATTATCCAGGAAGGAAAAAGGAGCAAAGATCATCATCATTGGTTAGAATTACCGACTACTTACGTCTGAACAAGTAGCTCCCATTTTTATTGCTTTATTCAGTAAAGCAACTTCTTGTGCTCTTTAGAGATGAAGATTTCATCCGTTACATTTCCTCCACCTGAAAGTATGACCAGAATCATTTACTATTATGGGAATGGCGTATTGTATTTCTTACCTCCTTAAAAGGATGGATCAGCTAATTCCTGGATTGAGCAACTGGCAAGTCCATGTTGCTTTGTCTTGCGTCTGCTTTTCATACTCTCCCCTTGACAAGTAAAGTCCACCACAGTTCTTCTCCCAGGAAGTAAAATCCACACCACTTGATATACACATGGATGGTTGGAGAAGGGTATTTCTTACCTCCTTGCCCGGGACAACCACTTACCCTCACTTCTCCGTGGTAGGAATGACCACCTGGTCTGTTCATATCTCATATTAGAAAAACCTGCAATCAGTGTTTGACAGAATTGTTTGTTATTACTCATTACCAGCTATGAAGAGTCATCAATGGAGAAGGTTCCTTAGCATCCGGATCATTAAGCTTCTAGAGACCTTTCAGTGCTCACCTACTTGTCAGCAACGTTCTACCGCAAGACTTTGATTCTTAGACGTACAGTGAGCTACCCTGGCTAAAACTCGAAGCATATAAGTGGCTGCTTGCCTTTTTCTGAACTAGAAGTAAAAGATGCTTTTCTTCCCTGTGGCCAGGTCTTATCTGGCTGACTTTTTTTCTTAAATTCATCATCCTCCCTTTAATTGGAAGACCTTCATTTCACCTGAAAATAGAAAGAGAGCCTTTAATTCCTGCCCCCATGCTGTGAGGAGGTGCCTTCCTTACCTCTTGATAGAAATGATCAGTTCCACTTATTTCTTGACATTTGATAAATAAGCAACAATGATCACTTCTGTACAAACAGGATCAGTTGGACAATTTATCTCTGCAAATGCGAGAGCAGGTGAAATGCTCCTCTTCACACTCTGGTTAGTTGCACTTTTTCTTTGTTACATCCTTGTAGGAAAAACCAACCATTATCGAGGTAGGAAAAAGGAGCAAAGATCATCATCATTGGTTAGAATTACTGACTACTTACGTCTGGACAAGTAGCTCCCATTTTTATTGCTTTATTCAGTAAAGCAACTTCTTGTGCTCTTTAGAGATGAAGATTTCATCAGTTACATTTCCTCCACCTGAAAGTATGACCAGAATCATTTACTATTATGGGAATGGCGTATTGTATTTCTTACCTCCTTAAAAGGATGGATCAGCTAATTCCTGGATTGAGCCACTGGCAAGTCCATGTTGCTTTGTCTTGCGTCTGCTTTTCATACTCTCCCCATGACAAGTAAAGTCCACCACAGTTCATCTCCCAGAAAGTAAAATCCACACCACTTGATATACACATGGATGGTTGGAGACCGGTATTTCTTACCTCCTTGCCCGGGACAACCACTTACCCTCACTTCTCCGTGGTAGGAATGACCACCTGGTCTGTTCATATCTCATATTAGAAAAACCTGCAATCAATGTTTGACAGAATTGTTTATTATTACACATTACCAGCTATCAAGAGTCATCAATGGAGAAGGTTCCTTAGCATCCAGATCATTAAGCTTCTAGAGACCTTTCAGTGCTCACCTACTTGTCAGCAACGTTCTACCGCAAGACTTTGATTCTTAGACGTACAGTGAGCTACCCTGGCTAAAACTCGAAGCATATAAGTGGCTGCTTGCCTTTTTCTGAACTAGAAGTAAAAGATGCTTTTCTTCCCTGTGGCCAGGTCTTATCTGGCTGACTTTTTTTCTTAAATTCATCATCCTCCCTTTAATAGGAAGACCTTCATTTCACCTGAAAATAGAAAGAGAGCCTTTAATTCCTGCCCCCATGCTGTGAGGAGGTGCCTTCCTTACCTCTTGATAGAAATGATCAGTTCCACTTATTTCTTGACATTTGATAAATAAGCAACAATGATCACTTCTGTACAAACAGGATCAGTTGGACAATTTATCTCTGCACCTGCAAGAGCAGGTGAAATGCTCCTCTTCACACTCTGGTTAGTTGCACTTTTTCTTTGTTACATCCTTGTAGGAAAAACCAACCATTATCCAGGAAGGAAAAAGGAGCAAAGATCATCATCATTGGTTAGAATTACCGACTACTTACGTCTGAACAAGTAGCTCCCATTTTTATTGCTTTATTCAGTAAAGCAACTTCTTGTGCTCTTTAGAGATGAAGATTTCATCAGTTACATTTCCTCCACCTGAAAGTATGACCAGAATCATTTACTATTATGGGAATGGCGTATTGTATTTCTTACCTCCTTAAAAGGATGGATCAGCTAATTCCTGGATTGAGCAACTGGCAAGTCCATGTTGCTTTGTCTTGCGTCTGCTTTCCATACTCTCCCCTTGACAAGTAAAGTCCACCACAGTTCTTCTCCCAGGAAGTAAAATCCACACCACTTGATATACACATGGATGGTTGGAGACGGGTATTTCTTACCTCCTTGCCCGGGACAACCACTTACCCTCACTTCTCCGTGGTAGGAATGACCACCTGGTCTGTTCATATCTCATATTAGAAAAACCTGCAATCAATGTTTGACAGAATTGTTTGTTATTACTCATTACCAGCTATGAAGAGTCATCAATGGAGAAGGTTCCTTAGCATCCGGATCATTAAGCTTCTAGAGACCTTTCAGTGCTCACCTACTTGTCAGCAACGTTCTACCGCAAGACTTTGATTCTTAGACGTACAGTGAGCTACCCTGGCTAAAACTCGAAGCATATAAGTGGCTGCTTGCCTTTTTCTGAACTAGAAGTAAAAGATGCTTTTCTTCCCTGTGGCCAGGTCTTACCTGGCTGACTTTTTTTCTTAAATTCATCATCCTCCCTTTAATTGGAAGACCTTCATTTCACCTGAAAATAGAAAGAGAGCCTTTAATTCCTGCCCCCATGCTGTGAGGAGGTGCCTTCCTTACCTCTTGATAGAAATGATCAGTTCCACTTATTTCTTGACATTTGATAAATAAGCAACAATGATCACTTCTGTACAAACAGGATCAGTTGGACAATTTATCTCTGCAAATGCGAGAGCAGGTGAAATGCTCCTCTTCACACTCTGGTTAGTTGCTCTTTTTCTTTGTTACATCCTTGTAGGAAAAACCAACCATTATCCAGGAAGGAAAAAGGAGCAAAGATCATCATCATTGGTTAGAATTACCGACTACTTACGTCTGAACAAGTAGCTCCCATTTTTATTGCTTTATTCAGTAAAGCAACTTCTTGTGCTCTTTAGAGATGAAGATTTCATCAGTTACATTTCCTCCACCTGAAAGTATGACCAGAATCATTTACTATTATGGGAATGGCGTATTGTATTTCTTACCTCCTTAAAAGGATGGATCAGCTAATTCCTGGATTGAGCAACTGGCAAGTCCATGTTGCTTTGTCTTGCGTCTGCTTTTCATACTCTCCCCATGACAAGTAAAGTCCACCACAGTTCTTCTCCCAGAAAGTAAAATCCACACCACTTGATATACACATGGATGGTTGGAGACCGGTATTTCTTACCTCCTTGCCCGGGACAACCACTTACCCTCACTTCTCCGTGGTAGGAATGACCACCTGGTCTGTTCATATCTCATATTACAAAAACCTGCAATCAATGTTTGACAGAATTGTTTGTTATTACTCATTACCAGCTATGAAGAGTCATCAATGGAGAAGGTTCCTTAGCATCCAGATCATTAAGCTTCTAGAGACCTTTCAGTGCTCACCTACTTGTCAGCAACGTTCTACCACAAGACTTTGATTCTTAGACGTACAGTGAGCTACCCTGGCTAAAACTCGAAGCATATAAGTGGCTGCTTGCCTTTTTCTGAACTAGAAGTAAAAGATGCTTTTCTTCCGTGTGGCCAGGTCTTATCTGGCTGACTTTTTTTCTTAAATTCATCATCCTCCCTTTAATTGGAAGACCTTCATTTCACCTGAAAATAGAAAGAGAGCCTTTAATTCCTGCCCCCATGCTGTGAGGAGGTGCCTTCCTTACCTCTTGATAGAAATGATCAGTTCCACTTATTTCTTGACATTTGATAAATAAGCAACAATGATCACTTCTGTACGAACAGGATCAGTTGGACAATTTATCTCTGCAAATGCGAGAGCAGGTGAAATGCTCCTCTTCACACTCTGGTTAGTTGCACTTTTTCTTTGTTACATCCTTGTAGGAAAAACCAACCATTATCGAGGTAGGAAAAAGGAGCAAAGATCATCATCATTGGTTAGAATTACTGACTACTTACGTCTGGACAAGTAGCTCCCATTTTTATTGCTTTATTCAGTAAAGCAACTTCTTGTGCTCTTTAGAGATGAAGATTTCATCCGTTACATTTCCTCCACCTGAAAGTATGACCAGAATCATTTACTATTATGGGAATGGCGTATTGTATTTCTTACCTCCTTAAAAGGATGGATCAGCTAATTCCTGGATTGAGCAACTGGCAAGTCCATGTTGCTTTGTCTTGCGTCTGCTTTTCATACTCTCCCCTTGACAAGTAAAGTCCACCACAGTTCTTCTCCCAGGAAGTAAAATCCACACCACTTGATATACACATGGATGGTTGGAGACGGGTATTTCTTACCTCCTTGCCCGGGACAACCACTTACCCTCACTTCTCCGTGGTAGGAATGACCACCTGGTCTGTTCATATCTCATATTAGAAAAACCTGCAATCAGTGTTTGACAGAATTGTTTGTTATTACTCATTACCAGCTATGAAGAGTCATCAATGGAGAAGGTTCCTTAGCATCCGGATCATTAAGCTTCTAGAGACCTTTCAGTGCTCACCTACTTGTCAGCAACGTTCTACCGCAAGACTTTGATTCTTAGACGTACAGTGAGCTACCCTGGCTAAAACTCGAAGCATATAAGTGGCTGCTTGCCTTTTTCTGAACTAGAAGTAAAAGATGCTTTTCTTCCCTGTGGCCAGGTCTTATCTGGCTGACTTTTTTTCTTAAATTCATCATCCTCCCTTTAATTGGAAGACCTTCATTTCACCTGAAAATAGAAAGAGAGCCTTTAATTCCTGCCCCCATGCTGTGAGGAGGTGCCTTCCTTACCTCTTGATAGAAATGATCAGTTCCACTTATTTCTTGACATTTGATAAATAAGTAACAATGATCACTTCTGTACAAACAGGATCAGTTGGACAATTTATCTCTGCAAATGCGAGAGCAGGTGAAATGCTCCTCTTCACACTCTGGTTAGTTGCACTTTTTCTTTGTTACATCCTTGTAGGAAAAACCAACCATTATCGAGGTAGGAAAAAGGAGCAAAGATCATCATCATTGGTTAGAATTACTGACTACTTACGTCTGGACAAGTAGCTCCCATTTTTATTGCTTTATTCAGTAAAGCAACTTCTTGTGCTCTTTAGAGATGAAGATTTCATCAGTTACATTTCCTCCACCTGAAAGTATGACCAGAATCATTTACTATTATGGGAATGGCGTATTGTATTTCTTACCTCCTTAAAAGGATGGATCAGCTAATTCCTGGATTGAGCCACTGGCAAGTCCATGTTGCTTTGTCTTGCGTCTGCTTTTCATACTCTCCCCATGACAAGTAAAGTCCACCACAGTTCTTCTCCCAGAAAGTAAAATCCACACCACTTGATATACACATGGATGGTTGGAGACCGGTATTTCTTACCTCCTTGCCCGGGACAACCACTTACCCTCACTTCTCCGTGGTAGGAATGACCACCTGGTCTGTTCATATCTCATATTAGAAAAACCTGCAATCAATGTTTGACAGAATTGTTTATTATTACACATTACCAGCTATCAAGAGTCATCAATGGAGAAGGTTCCTTAGCATCCAGATCATTAAGCTTCTAGAGACCTTTCAGTGCTCACCTACTTGTCAGCAACGTTCTACCGCAAGACTTTGATTCTTAGACGTACAGTGAGCTACCCTGGCTAAAACTCGAAGCATATAAGTGGCTGCTTGCCTTTTTCTGAACTAGAAGTAAAAGATGCTTTTCTTCCCTGTGGCCAGGTCTTATCTGGCTGACTTTTTTTCTTAAATTCAACATCCTCCCTTTAATAGGAAGACCTTCATTTCACCTGAAAATAGAAAGAGAGCCTTTAATTCCTGCCCCCATGCTGTGAGGAGGTGCCTTCCTTACCTCTTGATAGAAATGATCAGTTCCACTTATTTCTTGACATTTGATAAATAAGTAACAATGATCACTTCTGTACAAACAGGATCAGTTGGACAATTTATCTCTGCAAATGCGAGAGCAGGTGAAATGCTCCTCTTCACACTCTGGTTAGTTGCACTTTTTCTTTGTTACATCCTTGTAGGAAAAACCAACCATTATCCAGGAAGGAAAAAGGAGCAAAGATCATCATCATTGGTTAGAATTACCGACTACTTACGTCTGAACAAGTAGCTCCCATTTTTATTGCTTTATTCAGTAAAGCAACTTCTTGTGCTCTTTAGAGATGAAGATTTCATCCGTTACATTTCCTCCACCTGAAAGTATGACCAGAATCATTTACTATTATGGGAATGGCGTATTGTATTTCTTACCTCCTTAAAAGGATGGATCAGCTAATTCCTGGATTGAGCAACTGGCAAGTCCATGTTGCTTTGTCTTGCGTCTGCTTTCCATACTCTCCCCTTGACAAGTAAAGTCCACCACAGTTCTTCTCCCAGGAAGTAAAATCCACACCACTTGATATACACATGGATGGTTGGAGACGGGTATTTCTTACCTCCTTGCCCGGGACAACCACTTACCCTCACTTCTCCGTGGTAGGAATGACCACCTGGTCTGTTCATATCTCATATTAGAAAAACCTGCAATCAGTGTTTGACAGAATTGTTTGTTATTACTCATTACCAGCTATGAAGAGTCATCAATGGAGAAGGTTCCTTAGCATCCGGATCATTAAGCTTCTAGAGACCTTTCAGTGCTCACCTACTTGTCAGCAACGTTCTACCGCAAGACTTTGATTCTTAGACGTACAGTGAGCTACCCTGGCTAAAACTCGAAGCATATAAGTGGCTGCTTGCCTTTTTCTGAACTAGAAGTAAAAGATGCTTTTCTTCCCTGTGGCCAGGTCTTACCTGGCTGACTTTTTTTCTTAAATTCATCATCCTCCCTTTAATTGGAAGACCTTCATTTCACCTGAAAATAGAAAGAGAGCCTTTAATTCCTGCCCCCATGCTGTGAGGAGGTGCCTTCCTTACCTCTTGATAGAAATGATCAGTTCCACTTATTTCTTGACATTTGATAAATAAGCAACAATGATCACTTCTGTACAAACAGGATCACTTGGACAATTTATCTCTGCACCTGCAAGAGCAGGTGAAATGCTCCTCTTCACACTCTGGTTAGTTGCACTTTTTCTTTGTTACATCCTTGTAGGAAAAACCAACCATTATCCAGGAAGGAAAAAGGAGCAAAGATCATCATCATTGATTAGAATTACCGACTACTTACATCTGAACAAGTAGCTCCCATTTTTATTGCTTTATTCAGTAAAGCAACTTCTTGTGCTCTTTAGAGATGAAGATTTCATCAGTTACATTTCCTCCACCTGAAAGTATGACCAGAATCATTTACTATTATGGGAATGGCGTATTGTATTTCTTACCTCCTTAAAAGGATGGATCAGCTAATTCCTGGATTGAGCAACTGGCAAGTCCATGTTGCTTTGTCTTGCGTCTGCTTTTCATACTCTCCCCATGACAAGTAAAGTCCACCACAGTTCTTCTCCCAGAAAGTAAAATCCACACCACTTGATATACACATGGATGGTTGGAGACCGATATTTCTTACCTCCTTGCCCGGGACAACCACTTACCCTCACTTCTCCGTGGTAGGAATGACCACCTGGTCTGTTCATATCTCATATTACAAAAACCTGCAATCAATGTTTGACAGAATTGTTTGTTATTACTCATTACCAGCTATGAAGAGTCATCAATGGAGAAGGTTCCTTAGCATCCAGATCATTAAGCTTCTAGAGACCTTTCAGTGCTCACCTACTTGTCAGCAACGTTCTACCACAAGACTTTGATTCTTAGACGTACAGTGAGCTACCCTGGCTAAAACTCGAAGCATATAAGTGGCTGCTTGCCTTTTTCTGAACGAGAAGTAAAAGATGCTTTTCTTCCCTGTGGCCAGGTCTTATCTGGCTGACTTTTTTTCTTAAATTCATCATCCTCCCTTTAATTGGAAGACCTTCATTTCACCTGAAAATAGAAAGAGAGACTTTAATTCCTGCCCCCATGCTGTGAGGAGGTGCCTTCCTTACCTCTTGATAGAAATGATCAGTTCCACTTATTTCTTGACATTTGATAAATAAGCAACAATGATCACTTCTGTACAAACAGGATCAGTTGGACAATTTATCTCTGCAAATGCGAGAGCAGGTGAAATGCTCCTCTTCACACTCTGGTTAGTTGCACTTTTTCTTTGTTACATCCTTGTAGGAAAAAACAACCATTATCCAGGAAGGAAAAAGGAGCAAAGATCATCATCATTGGTTAGAATTACCGACTACTTACGTCTGAACAAGTAGCTCCCATTTTTATTGCTTTATTCAGTAAAGCAACTTCTTGTGCTCTTTCGAGATGAAGATTTCATCAGTTACATTTCCTCCACCTGAAAGTATGACCAGAATCATTTACTATTATGGGAATGGCGTATTGTATTTCTTACCTCCTTAAAAGGATGGATCAGCTAATTCCTGGATTGAGCAACTGGCAAGTCCATGTTGCTTTGTCTTGCGTCTGCTTTTCATACTCTCCCCATGACAAGTAAAGACCACCACAGTTCTTCTCCCAGAAAGGAAAATCCACACCACTTGATATACACATGGATGGTTGGAGACCGGTATTTCTTACCTCCTTGCCCGGGCCAACCACTTACCCTCACTTCTCCGTGGTAGGAATGACCACCTGGTCTGTTCATATCTCATATTAGAAAAACCTGCAATCAATGTTTGACAGAATTGTTTGTTATTACTCATTACCAGCAATGAAGAGTCATCAATGGAGAAGGTTCCTTAGCATCCAGATCATTAAGCTTCTAGAGACCTTTCAGTGCTCACCTACTTGTCAGCAACGTTCTACCACAAGACTTTGATTCTTAGACGTACAGTGAGCTACCCTGGCTAAAACTCGAAGCATATAAGTGGCTGCTTGCCTTTTTCTGAACTAGAAGTAAAAGATGCTTTTCTTCCCTGTGGCCAGGTCTTATCTGGCTGACTTTTTTTCTTAAATTCATCATCCTCCCTTTAATTGGAAGACCTTCATTTCACCTGAAAATAGAAAGAGAGCCTTTAATTCCTGCCCCCATGCTGTGAGGAGGTGCCTTCCTTACCTCTTGATAGAAATGATCAGTTCCACTTATTTCTTGACATTTGATAAATAAGCAACAATGATCACTTCTGTACAAACAGGATCAGTTGGACAATTTATCTCTGCACCTGCAAGAGCAGGTGAAATGCTCCTCTTCACACTCTGGTTAGTTGCTCTTTTTCTTTGTTACATCCTTGTAGGAAAAACCAACCATTATCCAGGAAGGAAAAAGGAGCAAAGATCATCATCATTGATTAGAATTACCGACTACTTACATCTGAACAAGTAGCTCCCATTTTTATTGCTTTATTCAGTAAAGCAACTTCTTGTGCTCTTTAGAGATGAAGATTTCATCAGTTACATTTCCTCCACCTGAAAGTATGACCAGAATCATTTACTATTATGGGAATGGCGTATTGTATTTCTTACCTCCTTAAAAGGATGGATCAGCTAATTCCTGGATTGAGCAACTGGCAAGTCCATGTTGCTTTGTCTTGCGTCTGCTTTTCATACTCTCCCCATGACAAGTAAAGTCCACCACAGTTCTTCTCCCAGAAAGTAAAATCCACACCACTTGATATACACATGGATGGTTGGAGACCGATATTTCTTACCTCCTTGCCCGGGACAACCACTTACCCTCACTTCTCCGTGGTAGGAATGACCACCTGGTCTGTTCATATCTCATATTACAAAAACCTGCAATCAATGTTTGACAGAATTGTTTGTTATTACTCATTACCAGCTATGAAGAGTCATCAATGGAGAAGGTTCCTTAGCATCCAGATCATTAAGCTTCTAGAGACCTTTCAGTGCTCACCTACTTGTCAGCAACGTTCTACCACAAGACTTTGATTCTTAGACGTACAGTGAGCTACCCTGGCTAAAACTCGAAGCATATAAGTGGCTGCTTGCCTTTTTCTGAACGAGAAGTAAAAGATGCTTTTCTTCCCTGTGGCCAGGTCTTATCTGGCTGACTTTTTTTCTTAAATTCATCATCCTCCCTTTAATTGGAAGACCTTCATTTCACCTGAAAATAGAAAGAGAGACTTTAATTCCTGCCCCCATGCTGTGAGGAGGTGCCTTCCTTACCTCTTGATAGAAATGATCAGTTCCACTTATTTCTTGACATTTGATAAATAAGGAACAATGATCACTTCTGTACAAACAGGATCAGTTGGACAATTTATCTCTGCAAATGCGAGAGCAGGTGAAATGCTCCTCTTCACACTCTGGTTAGTTGCACTTTTTCTTTGTTACATCCTTGTAGGAAAAACCAACCATTATCCAGGAAGGAAAAAGGAGCAAAGATCATCATCATTGGTTAGAATTACCGACTACTTACGTCTGAACAAGTAGCTCCCATTTTTATTGCTTTATTCAGTAAAGCAACTTCTTGTGCTCTTTCGAGATGAAGATTTCATCAGTTACATTTCCTCCACCTGAAAGTATGACCAGAATCATTTACTATTATGGGAATGGCGTATTGTATTTCTTACCTCCTTAAAAGGATGGATCAGCTAATTCCTGGATTGAGCAACTGGCAAGTCCATGTTGCTTTGTCTTGCGTCTGCTTTTCATACTCTCCCCATGACAAGTAAAGTCCACCACAGTTCTTCTCCCAGAAAGTAAAATCCACACCACTTGATATACACATGGATGGTTGGAGACCGGTATTTCTTACCTCCTTGCCCGGGACAACCACTTACCCTCACTTCTCCGTGGTAGGAATGACCACCTGGTCTGTTCATATCTCATATTACAAAAACCTGCAATCAATGTTTGACAGAATTGTTTGTTATTACTCATTACCAGCTATGAAGAGTCATCAATGGAGAAGGTTCCTTAGCATCCAGATCATTAAGCTTCTAGAGACCTTTCAGTGCTCACCTACTTGTCAGCAACGTTCTACCACAAGACTTTGATTCTTAGACGTACAGTGAGCTACCCTGGCTAAAACTCGAAGCATATAAGTGGCTGCTTGCCTTTTTCTGAACTAGAAGTAAAAGATGCTTTTCTTCCCTGTGGCCAGGTCTTATCTGGCTGACTTTTTTTCTTAAATTCATCATCCTCCCTTTAATTGGAAGACCTTCATTTCACCTGAAAATAGAAAGAGAGCCTTTAATTCCTGCCCCCATGCTGTGAGGAGGTGCCTTCCTTACCTCTTGATAGAAATGATCAGTTCCACTTATTTCTTGACATTTGATAAATAAGCAACAATGATCACTTCTGTACAAACAGGATCAGTTGGACAATTTATCTCTGCACCTGCAAGAGCAGGTGAAATGCTCCTCTTCACACTCTGGTTAGTTGCTCTTTTTCTTTGTTACATCCTTGTAGGAAAAACCAACCATTATCCAGGAAGGAAAAAGGAGCAAAGATCATCATCATTGATTAGAATTACCGACTACTTACATCTGAACAAGTAGCTCCCATTTTTATTGCTTTATTCAGTAAAGCAACTTCTTGTGCTCTTTAGAGATGAAGATTTCATCAGTTACATTTCCTCCACCTGAAAGTATGACCAGAATCATTTACTATTATGGGAATGGCGTATTGTATTTCTTACCTCCTTAAAAGGATGGATCAGCTAATTCCTGGATTGAGCAACTGGCAAGTCCATGTTGCTTTGTCTTGCGTCTGCTTTTCATACTCTCCCCATGACAAGTAAAGTCCACCACAGTTCTTCTCCCAGAAAGTAAAATCCACACCACTTGATATACACATGGATGGTTGGAGACCGATATTTCTTACCTCCTTGCCCGGGACAACCACTTACCCTCACTTCTCCGTGGTAGGAATGACCACCTGGTCTGTTCATATCTCATATTAGAAAAACCTGCAATCAATGTTTGACAGAATTGTTTGTTATTACTCATTACCAGCTATGAAGAGTCATCAATGGAGAAGGTTCCTTAGCATCCAGATCATTAAGCTTCTAGAGACCTTTCAGTGCTCACCTACTTGTCAGCAACGTTCTACCACAAGACTTTGATTCTTAGACGTACAGTGAGCTACCCTGGCTAAAACTCGAAGCATATAAGTGGCTGCTTGCCTTTTTCTGAACGAGAAGTAAAAGATGCTTTTCTTCCCTGTGGCCAGGTCTTACCTGGCTGACTTTTTTTCTTAAATTCATCATCCTCCCTTTAATTGGAAGACCTTCATTTCACCTGAAAATAGAAAGAGAGACTTTAATTCCTGCCCCCATGCTGTGAGGAGGTGCCTTCCTTACCTCTTGATAGAAATGATCAGTTCCACTTATTTCTTGACATTTGATAAATAAGCAACAATGATCACTTCTGTACAAACAGGATCAGTTGGACAATTTATCTCTGCAAATGCGAGAGCAGGTGAAATGCTCCTCTTCACACTCTGGTAAGTTGCACTTTTTCTTTGTTACATCCTTGTAGGAAAAACCAACCATTATCCAGGTAGGAAAAAGGAGCAAAGATCATCATCATTGGTTAGAATTACTGACTACTTACGTCTGGACAAGTAGCTCCCATTTTTATTGCTTTATTCAGTAAAGCAACTTCTTGTGCTCTTTAGAGATGAAGATTTCATCAGTTACATTTCCTCCACCTGAAAGTATGACCAGAATCATTTACTATTATGGGAATGGCGTATTGTATTTCTTACCTCCTTAAAAGGATGGATCAGCTAATTCCTGGATTGAGCCACTGGCAAGTCCATGTTGCTTTGTCTTGCGTCTGCTTTTCATACTCTCCCCATGACAAGTAAAGTCCACCACAGTTCTTCTCCCAGAAAGTAAAATCCACACCACTTGATATACACATGGATGGTTGGAGACCGGTATTTCTTACCTCCTTGCCCGGGACAACCACTTACCCTCACTTCTCCGTGGTAGGAATGACCACCTGGTCTGTTCATATCTCATATTAGAAAAACCTGCAATCAATGTTTGACAGAATTGTTTATTATTACACATTACCAGCTATGAAGAGTCATCAATGGAGAAGGTTCCTTAGCATCCAGATCATTAAGCTTCTAGAGACCTTTCAGTGCTCACCTACTTGTCAGCAACGTTCTACCACAAGACTTTGATTCTTAGACGTACAGTGAGCTACCCTGGCTAAAACTCGAAGCATATAAGTGGCTGCTTGCCTTTTTCTGAACGAGAAGTAAAAGATGCTTTTCTTCCCTGTGGCCAGGTCTTATCTGGCTGACTTTTTTTCTTAAATTCATCATCCTCCCTTTAATTGGAAGACCTTCATTTCACCTGAAAATAGAAAGAGAGACTTTAATTCCTGCCCCCATGCTGTGAGGAGGTGCCTTCCTTACCTCTTGATAGAAATGATCAGTTCCACTTATTTCTTGACATTTGATAAATAAGGAACAATGATCACTTCTGTACAAACAGGATCAGTTGGACAATTTATCTCTGCAAATGCGAGAGCAGGTGAAATGCTCCTCTTCACACTCTGGTTAGTTGCACTTTTTCTTTGTTACATCCTTGTAGGAAAAACCAACCATTATCCAGGAAGGAAAAAGGAGCAAAGATCATCATCATTGGTTAGAATTACCGACTACTTACGTCTGAACAAGTAGCTCCCATTTTTATTGCTTTATTCAGTAAAGCAACTTCTTGTGCTCTTTCGAGATGAAGATTTCATCAGTTACATTTCCTCCACCTGAAAGTATGACCAGAATCATTTACTATTATGGGAATGGCGTATTGTATTTCTTACCTCCTTAAAAGGATGGATCAGCTAATTCCTGGATTGAGCAACTGGCAAGTCCATGTTGCTTTGTCTTGCGTCTGCTTTTCATACTCTCCCCATGACAAGTAAAGTCCACCACAGTTCTTCTCCCAGAAAGTAAAATCCACACCACTTGATATACACATGGATGGTTGGAGACCGGTATTTCTTACCTCCTTGCCCGGGACAACCACTTACCCTCACTTCTCCGTGGTAGGAATGACCACCTGGTCTGTTCATATCTCATATTACAAAAACCTGCAATCAATGTTTGACAGAATTGTTTGTTATTACTCATTACCAGCTATGAAGAGTCATCAATGGAGAAGGTTCCTTAGCATCCAGATCATTAAGCTTCTAGAGACCTTTCAGTGCTCACCTACTTGTCAGCAACGTTCTACCACAAGACTTTGATTCTTAGACGTACAGTGAGCTACCCTGGCTAAAACTCGAAGCATATAAGTGGCTGCTTGCCTTTTTCTGAACTAGAAGTAAAAGATGCTTTTCTTCCCTGTGGCCAGGTCTTATCTGGCTGACTTTTTTTCTTAAATTCATCATCCTCCCTTTAATTGGAAGACCTTCATTTCACCTGAAAATAGAAAGAGAGCCTTTAATTCCTGCCCCCATGCTGTGAGGAGGTGCCTTCCTTACCTCTTGATAGAAATGATCAGTTCCACTTATTTCTTGACATTTGATAAATAAGCAACAATGATCACTTCTGTACAAACAGGATCAGTTGGACAATTTATCTCTGCACCTGCAAGAGCAGGTGAAATGCTCCTCTTCACACTCTGGTTAGTTGCTCTTTTTCTTTGTTACATCCTTGTAGGAAAAACCAACCATTATCCAGGAAGGAAAAAGGAGCAAAGATCATCATCATTGATTAGAATTACCGACTACTTACATCTGAACAAGTAGCTCCCATTTTTATTGCTTTATTCAGTAAAGCAACTTCTTGTGCTCTTTAGAGATGAAGATTTCATCAGTTACATTTCCTCCACCTGAAAGTATGACCAGAATCATTTACTATTATGGGAATGGCGTATTGTATTTCTTACCTCCTTAAAAGGATGGATCAGCTAATTCCTGGATTGAGCAACTGGCAAGTCCATGTTGCTTTGTCTTGCGTCTGCTTTTCATACTCTCCCCATGACAAGTAAAGTCCACCACAGTTCTTCTCCCAGAAAGTAAAATCCACACCACTTGATATACACATGGATGGTTGGAGACCGATATTTCTTACCTCCTTGCCCGGGACAACCACTTACCCTCACTTCTCCGTGGTAGGAATGACCACCTGGTCTGTTCATATCTCATATTAGAAAAACCTGCAATCAATGTTTGACAGAATTGTTTGTTATTACTCATTACCAGCTATGAAGAGTCATCAATGGAGAAGGTTCCTTAGCATCCAGATCATTAAGCTTCTAGAGACCTTTCAGTGCTCACCTACTTGTCAGCAACGTTCTACCACAAGACTTTGATTCTTAGACGTACAGTGAGCTACCCTGGCTAAAACTCGAAGCATATAAGTGGCTGCTTGCCTTTTTCTGAACGAGAAGTAAAAGATGCTTTTCTTCCCTGTGGCCAGGTCTTACCTGGCTGACTTTTTTTCTTAAATTCATCATCCTCCCTTTAATTGGAAGACCTTCATTTCACCTGAAAATAGAAAGAGAGACTTTAATTCCTGCCCCCATGCTGTGAGGAGGTGCCTTCCTTACCTCTTGATAGAAATGATCAGTTCCACTTATTTCTTGACATTTGATAAATAAGCAACAATGATCACTTCTGTACAAACAGGATCAGTTGGACAATTTATCTCTGCAAATGCGAGAGCAGGTGAAATGCTCCTCTTCACACTCTGGTAAGTTGCACTTTTTCTTTGTTACATCCTTGTAGGAAAAACCAACCATTATCCAGGTAGGAAAAAGGAGCAAAGATCATCATCATTGGTTAGAATTACTGACTACTTACGTCTGGACAAGTAGCTCCCATTTTTATTGCTTTATTCAGTAAAGCAACTTCTTGTGCTCTTTAGAGATGAAGATTTCATCAGTTACATTTCCTCCACCTGAAAGTATGACCAGAATCATTTACTATTATGGGAATGGCGTATTGTATTTCTTACCTCCTTAAAAGGATGGATCAGCTAATTCCTGGATTGAGCCACTGGCAAGTCCATGTTGCTTTGTCTTGCGTCTGCTTTTCATACTCTCCCCATGACAAGTAAAGTCCACCACAGTTCTTCTCCCAGAAAGTAAAATCCACACCACTTGATATACACATGGATGGTTGGAGACCGGTATTTCTTACCTCCTTGCCCGGGACAACCACTTACCCTCACTTCTCCGTGGTAGGAATGACCACCTGGTCTGTTCATATCTCATATTAGAAAAACCTGCAATCAATGTTTGACAGAATTGTTTATTATTACACATTACCAGCTATGAAGAGTCATCAATGGAGAAGGTTCCTTAGCATCCAGATCATTAAGCTTCTAGAGACCTTTCAGTGCTCACCTACTTGTCAGCAACGTTCTACCGCAAGACTTTGATTCTTAGACGTACAGTGAGCTACCCTGGCTAAAACTCGAAGCATATAAGTGGCTGCTTGCCTTTTTCTGAACTAGAAGTAAAAGATGCTTTTCTTCCCTGTGGCCAGGTCTTATCTGGCTGACTTTTTTTCTTAAATTCATCATCCTCCCTTTAATTGGAAGACCTTCATTTCACCTGAAAATAGAAAGAGAGACTTTAATTCCTGCCCCCATGCTGTGAGGAGGTGCCTTCCTTACCTCTTGATAGAAATGATCAGTTCCACTTATTTCTTGACATTTGATAAATAAGCAACAATGATCACTTCTGTACAAACAGGATCAGTTGGACAATTTATCTCTGCAAATGCGAGAGCAGGTGAAATGCTCCTCTTCACACTCTGGTTAGTTGCACTTTTTCTTTGTTACATCCTTGTAGGAAAAACCAACCATTATCCAGGAAGGAAAAAGGAGCAAAGATCATCATCATTGGTTAGAATTACTGACTACTTACGTCTGAACAAGTAGCTCCCATTTTTATTGCTTTATTCAGTAAAGCAACTTCTTGTGCTCTTTCGAGATGAAGATTTCATCAGTTACATTTCCTCCACCTGAAAGTATGACCAGAATCATTTACTATTATGGGAATGGCGTATTGTATTTCTTACCTCCTTAAAAGGATGGATCAGCTAATTCCTGGATTGAGCAACTGGCAAGTCCATGTTGCTTTGTCTTGCGTCTGCTTTTCATACTCTCCCCATGACAAGTAAAGTCCACCACAGTTCTTCTCCCAGAAAGTAAAATCCACACCACTTGATATACACATGGATGGTTGGAGACCGGTATTTCTTACCTCCTTGCCCGGGACAACCACTTACCCTCACTTCTCCGTGGTAAGAATGACCACCTGGTCTGTTCATATCTCATATTACAAAAACCTGCAATCAATGTTTGACAGAATTGTTTGTTATTACTCATTACCAGCTATGAAGAGTCATCAATGGAGAAGGTTCCTTAGCATCCAGATCATTAAGCTTCTAGAGACCTTTCAGTGCTCACCTACTTGTCAGCAACGTTCTACCGCAAGACTTTGCTTCTTAGACGTACAGTGAGCTACCCTGGCTAAAACTCGAAGCATATAAGTGGCTGCTTGCCTTTTTCTGAACTAGAAGTAAAAGATGCTTTTCTTCCCTGTGGCCAGGTCTTACCTGGCTGACTTTTTTTCTTAAATTCAGCAGCCTCTTATCATCCTCCCTTTAATTGGAAGACCTTCATTTCACCTGAAAATAGAAAGAGAGCCTTTAATTCCTGCCCCCATGCTGTGAGGAGGTGCCTTCCTTACCTCTTGATAGAAATGATCAGTTCCACTTATTTCTTGACATTTGATAAATAAGCAACAATGATCACTTCTGTACAAACAGGATCAGTTGGACAATTTATCTCTGCAAATGCGAGAGCAGGTGAAATGCTCCTCTTCACACTCTGGTTAGTTGCACTTTTTCTTTGTTACATCCTTGTAGGAAAAACCAACCATTATCCAGGAAGGAAAAAGGAGCAAAGATCATCATCATTGGTTAGAATTACCGACTACTTACGTCTGAACAAGTAGCTCCCATTTTTATTGCTTTATTCAGTAAAGCAACTTCTTGTGCTCTTTCGAGATGAAGATTTCATCAGTTACATTTCCTCCACCTGAAAGTATGACCAGAATCATTTACTATTATGGGAATGGCGTATTGTATTTCTTACCTCCTTAAAAGGATGGATCAGCTAATTCCTGGATTGAGCAACTGGCAAGTCCATGTTGCTTTGTCTTGCGTCTGCTTTTCATACTCTCCCCATGACAAGTAAAGTCCACCACAGTTCTTCTCCCAGAAAGGAAAATCCACACCACTTGATATACACATGGATGGTTGGAGACCGGTATTTCTTACCTCCTTGCCCGGGCCAACCACTTACCCTCACTTCTCCGTGGTAGGAATGACCACCTGGTCTGTTCATATCTCATATTAGAAAAACCTGCAATCAATGTTTGACAGAATTGTTTGTTATTACTCATTACCAGCAATGAAGAGTCATCAATGGAGAAGGTTCCTTAGCATCCAGATCATTAAGCTTCTAGAGACCTTTCAGTGCTCACCTACTTGTCAGCAACGTTCTACCACAAGACTTTGATTCTTAGACGTACAGTGAGCTACCCTGGCTAAAACTCGAAGCATATAAGTGGCTGCTTGCCTTTTTCTGAACTAGAAGTAAAAGATGCTTTTCTTCCCTGTGGCCAGGTCTTATCTGGCTGACTTTTTTTCTTAAATTCATCATCCTCCCTTTAATTGGAAGACCTTCATTTCACCTGAAAATAGAAAGAGAGCCTTTAATTCCTGCCCCCATGCTGTGAGGAGGTGCCTTCCTTACCTCTTGATAGAAATGATCAGTTCCACTTATTTCTTGACATTTGATAAATAAGCAACAATGATCACTTCTGTACAAACAGGATCAGTTGGACAATTTATCTCTGCACCTGCAAGAGCAGGTGAAATGCTCCTCTTCACACTCTGGTTAGTTGCTCTTTTTCTTTGTTACATCCTTGTAGGAAAAACCAACCATTATCCAGGAAGGAAAAAGGAGCAAAGATCATCATCATTGATTAGAATTACCGACTACTTACATCTGAACAAGTAGCTCCCATTTTTATTGCTTTATTCAGTAAAGCAACTTCTTGTGCTCTTTAGAGATGAAGATTTCATCAGTTACATTTCCTCCACCTGAAAGTATGACCAGAATCATTTACTATTATGGGAATGGCGTATTGTATTTCTTACCTCCTTAAAAGGATGGATCAGCTAATTCCTGGATTGAGCAACTGGCAAGTCCATGTTGCTTTGTCTTGCGTCTGCTTTTCATACTCTCCCCATGACAAGTAAAGTCCACCACAGTTCTTCTCCCAGAAAGTAAAATCCACACCACTTGATATACACATGGATGGTTGGAGACCGATATTTCTTACCTCCTTGCCCGGGACAACCACTTACCCTCACTTCTCCGTGGTAGGAATGACCACCTGGTCTGTTCATATCTCATATTACAAAAACCTGCAATCAATGTTTGACAGAATTGTTTGTTATTACTCATTACCAGCTATGAAGAGTCATCAATGGAGAAGGTTCCTTAGCATCCAGATCATTAAGCTTCTAGAGACCTTTCAGTGCTCACCTACTTGTCAGCAACGTTCTACCACAAGACTTTGATTCTTAGACGTACAGTGAGCTACCCTGGCTAAAACTCGAAGCATATAAGTGGCTGCTTGCCTTTTTCTGAACGAGAAGTAAAAGATGCTTTTCTTCCCTGTGGCCAGGTCTTATCTGGCTGACTTTTTTTCTTAAATTCATCATCCTCCCTTTAATTGGAAGACCTTCATTTCACCTGAAAATAGAAAGAGAGACTTTAATTCCTGCCCCCATGCTGTGAGGAGGTGCCTTCCTTACCTCTTGATAGAAATGATCAGTTCCACTTATTTCTTGACATTTGATAAATAAGGAACAATGATCACTTCTGTACAAACAGGATCAGTTGGACAATTTATCTCTGCAAATGCGAGAGCAGGTGAAATGCTCCTCTTCACACTCTGGTTAGTTGCACTTTTTCTTTGTTACATCCTTGTAGGAAAAACCAACCATTATCCAGGAAGGAAAAAGGAGCAAAGATCATCATCATTGGTTAGAATTACCGACTACTTACGTCTGAACAAGTAGCTCCCATTTTTATTGCTTTATTCAGTAAAGCAACTTCTTGTGCTCTTTCGAGATGAAGATTTCATCAGTTACATTTCCTCCACCTGAAAGTATGACCAGAATCATTTACTATTATGGGAATGGCGTATTGTATTTCTTACCTCCTTAAAAGGATGGATCAGCTAATTCCTGGATTGAGCAACTGGCAAGTCCATGTTGCTTTGTCTTGCGTCTGCTTTTCATACTCTCCCCATGACAAGTAAAGTCCACCACAGTTCTTCTCCCAGAAAGTAAAATCCACACCACTTGATATACACATGGATGGTTGGAGACCGGTATTTCTTACCTCCTTGCCCGGGACAACCACTTACCCTCACTTCTCCGTGGTAGGAATGACCACCTGGTCTGTTCATATCTCATATTACAAAAACCTGCAATCAATGTTTGACAGAATTGTTTGTTATTACTCATTACCAGCTATGAAGAGTCATCAATGGAGAAGGTTCCTTAGCATCCAGATCATTAAGCTTCTAGAGACCTTTCAGTGCTCACCTACTTGTCAGCAACGTTCTACCACAAGACTTTGATTCTTAGACGTACAGTGAGCTACCCTGGCTAAAACTCGAAGCATATAAGTGGCTGCTTGCCTTTTTCTGAACTAGAAGTAAAAGATGCTTTTCTTCCCTGTGGCCAGGTCTTATCTGGCTGACTTTTTTTCTTAAATTCATCATCCTCCCTTTAATTGGAAGACCTTCATTTCACCTGAAAATAGAAAGAGAGCCTTTAATTCCTGCCCCCATGCTGTGAGGAGGTGCCTTCCTTACCTCTTGATAGAAATGATCAGTTCCACTTATTTCTTGACATTTGATAAATAAGCAACAATGATCACTTCTGTACAAACAGGATCAGTTGGACAATTTATCTCTGCACCTGCAAGAGCAGGTGAAATGCTCCTCTTCACACTCTGGTTAGTTGCTCTTTTTCTTTGTTACATCCTTGTAGGAAAAACCAACCATTATCCAGGAAGGAAAAAGGAGCAAAGATCATCATCATTGATTAGAATTACCGACTACTTACATCTGAACAAGTAGCTCCCATTTTTATTGCTTTATTCAGTAAAGCAACTTCTTGTGCTCTTTAGAGATGAAGATTTCATCAGTTACATTTCCTCCACCTGAAAGTATGACCAGAATCATTTACTATTATGGGAATGGCGTATTGTATTTCTTACCTCCTTAAAAGGATGGATCAGCTAATTCCTGGATTGAGCAACTGGCAAGTCCATGTTGCTTTGTCTTGCGTCTGCTTTTCATACTCTCCCCATGACAAGTAAAGTCCACCACAGTTCTTCTCCCAGAAAGTAAAATCCACACCACTTGATATACACATGGATGGTTGGAGACCGATATTTCTTACCTCCTTGCCCGGGACAACCACTTACCCTCACTTCTCCGTGGTAGGAATGACCACCTGGTCTGTTCATATCTCATATTAGAAAAACCTGCAATCAATGTTTGACAGAATTGTTTGTTATTACTCATTACCAGCTATGAAGAGTCATCAATGGAGAAGGTTCCTTAGCATCCAGATCATTAAGCTTCTAGAGACCTTTCAGTGCTCACCTACTTGTCAGCAACGTTCTACCACAAGACTTTGATTCTTAGACGTACAGTGAGCTACCCTGGCTAAAACTCGAAGCATATAAGTGGCTGCTTGCCTTTTTCTGAACGAGAAGTAAAAGATGCTTTTCTTCCCTGTGGCCAGGTCTTACCTGGCTGACTTTTTTTCTTAAATTCATCATCCTCCCTTTAATTGGAAGACCTTCATTTCACCTGAAAATAGAAAGAGAGACTTTAATTCCTGCCCCCATGCTGTGAGGAGGTGCCTTCCTTACCTCTTGATAGAAATGATCAGTTCCACTTATTTCTTGACATTTGATAAATAAGCAACAATGATCACTTCTGTACAAACAGGATCAGTTGGACAATTTATCTCTGCAAATGCGAGAGCAGGTGAAATGCTCCTCTTCACACTCTGGTTAGTTGCACTTTTTCTTTGTTACATCCTTGTAGGAAAAACCAACCATTATCCAGGAAGGAAAAAGGAGCAAAGATCATCATCATTGGTTAGAATTACCGACTACTTACGTCTGAACAAGTAGCTCCCATTTTTATTGCTTTATTCAGTAAAGCAACTTCTTGTGCTCTTTCGAGATGAAGATTTCATCAGTTACATTTCCTCCACCTGAAAGTATGACCAGAATCATTTACTATTATGGGAATGGCGTATTGTATTTCTTACCTCCTTAAAAGGATGGATCAGCTAATTCCTGGATTGAGCAACTGGCAAGTCCATGTTGCTTTGTCTTGCGTCTGCTTTTCATACTCTCCCCATGACAAGTAAAGTCCACCACAGTTCTTCTCCCAGAAAGTAAAATCCACACCACTTGATATACACATGGATGGTTGGAGACCGGTATTTCTTACCTCCTTGCCCGGGACAACCACTTACCCTCACTTCTCCGTGGTAGGAATGACCACCTGGTCTGTTCATATCTCATATTAGAAAAACCTGCAATCAATGTTTGACAGAATTGTTTATTATTACACATTACCAGCTATGAAGAGTCATCAATGGAGAAGGTTCCTTAGCATCCAGATCATTAAGCTTCTAGAGACCTTTCAGTGCTCACCTACTTGTCAGCAACGTTCTACCGCAAGACTTTGATTCTTAGACGTACAGTGAGCTACCCTGGCTAAAACTCGAAGCATATAAGTGGCTGCTTGCCTTTTTCTGAACTAGAAGTAAAAGATGCTTTTCTTCCCTGTGGCCAGGTCTTATCTGGCTGACTTTTTTTCTTAAATTCATCATCCTCCCTTTAATTGGAAGACCTTCATTTCACCTGAAAATAGAAAGAGAGACTTTAATTCCTGCCCCCATGCTGTGAGGAGGTGCCTTCCTTACCTCTTGATAGAAATGATCAGTTCCACTTATTTCTTGACATTTGATAAATAAGCAACAATGATCACTTCTGTACAAACAGGATCAGTTGGACAATTTATCTCTGCAAATGCGAGAGCAGGTGAAATGCTCCTCTTCACACTCTGGTTAGTTGCACTTTTTCTTTGTTACATCCTTGTAGGAAAAACCAACCATTATCCAGGAAGGAAAAAGGAGCAAAGATCATCATCATTGGTTAGAATTACTGACTACTTACGTCTGAACAAGTAGCTCCCATTTTTATTGCTTTATTCAGTAAAGCAACTTCTTGTGCTCTTTCGAGATGAAGATTTCATCAGTTACATTTCCTCCACCTGAAAGTATGACCAGAATCATTTACTATTATGGGAATGGCGTATTGTATTTCTTACCTCCTTAAAAGGATGGATCAGCTAATTCCTGGATTGAGCAACTGGCAAGTCCATGTTGCTTTGTCTTGCGTCTGCTTTTCATACTCTCCCCATGACAAGTAAAGTCCACCACAGTTCTTCTCCCAGAAAGTAAAATCCACACCACTTGATATACACATGGATGGTTGGAGACCGGTATTTCTTACCTCCTTGCCCGGGACAACCACTTACCCTCACTTCTCCGTGGTAAGAATGACCACCTGGTCTGTTCATATCTCATATTACAAAAACCTGCAATCAATGTTTGACAGAATTGTTTGTTATTACTCATTACCAGCTATGAAGAGTCATCAATGGAGAAGGTTCCTTAGCATCCAGATCATTAAGCTTCTAGAGACCTTTCAGTGCTCACCTACTTGTCAGCAACGTTCTACCGCAAGACTTTGCTTCTTAGACGTACAGTGAGCTACCCTGGCTAAAACTCGAAGCATATAAGTGGCTGCTTGCCTTTTTCTGAACTAGAAGTAAAAGATGCTTTTCTTCCCTGTGGCCAGGTCTTACCTGGCTGACTTTTTTTCTTAAATTCAGCAGCCTCTTATCATCCTCCCTTTAATTGGAAGACCTTCATTTCACCTGAAAATAGAAAGAGAGCCTTTAATTCCTGCCCCCATGCTGTGAGGAGGTGCCTTCCTTACCTCTTGATAGAAATGATCAGTTCCACTTATTTCTTGACATTTGATAAATAAGCAACAATGATCACTTCTGTACAAACAGGATCAGTTGGACAATTTATCTCTGCAAATGCGAGAGCAGGTGAAATGCTCCTCTTCACACTCTGGTTAGTTGCACTTTTTCTTTGTTACATCCTTGTAGGAAAAACCAACCATTATCCAGGAAGGAAAAAGGAGCAAAGATCATCATCATTGGTTAGAATTACTGACTACTTACGTCTGAACAAGTAGCTCCCATTTTTATTGCTTTATTCAGTAAAGCAACTTCTTGTGCTCTTTCGAGATGAAGATTTCATCAGTTACATTTCCTCCACCTGAAAGTATGACCAGAATCATTTACTATTATGGGAATGGCGTATTGTATTTCTTACCTCCTTAAAAGGATGGATCAGCTAATTCCTGGATTGAGCAACTGGCAAGTCCATGTTGCTTTGTCTAGCGTCTGCTTTTCATACTCTCCCCATGACAAGTAAAGTCCACCACAGTTCTTCTCCCAGAAAGTAAAATCCACACCACTTGATATACACATGGATGGTTGGAGACCGGTATTTCTTACCTCCTTGCCCGGGACAACCACTTACCCTCACTTCTCCGTGGTAGGAATGACCACCTGGTCTGTTCATATCTCATATTACAAAAACCTGCAATCAATGTTTGACAGAATTGTTTGTTATTACTCATTACCAGCTATGAAGAGTCATCAATGGAGAAGGTTCCTTAGCATCCAGATCATTAAGTTTCTAGAGACCTTTCAGTGCTCACCTACTTGTCAGCAGTGTTCTACCGCAATACTTTGCTTCTTAGACGTACAGTGAGCTACCCTGGCTAAAACTCGAAGCATATAAGTGGCTGCTTGCCTTTTTCTGAACTAGAAGTAAAAGATGCTTTTCTTCCCTGTGGCCAGGTCTTACCTGGCTGACTTTTTTTCTTAAATTCAGCAGCCTCTTATCATCCTCCCTTTAATTGGAAGACCTTCATTTCACCTGAAAATAGAAAGAGAGCCTTTAATTCCTGCCCCCATGCTGTGAGGAGGTGCCTTCCTTACCTCTTCATAGAAATGATCAGTTCCACTTATTTCTTGACATTTGATAAATAAGCAACAATGATCACTTCTGTACAAACAGGATCAGTTGGACAATTTATCTCTGCACCTGCAAGAGCAGGTGAAATGCTCCTCTTCACACTCTGGTTAGTTGCACTTTTTCTTTGTTACATCCTTGTAGGAAAAACCAACCATTATCCAGGAAGGAAAAAGGAGCAAAGATCATCATCATTGATTAGAATTACCGACTACTTACATCTGAACAAGTAGCTCCCATTTTTATTGCTTTATTCAGTAAAGCAACTTCTTGTGCTCTTTAGAGATGAAGATTTCATCAGTTACATTTCCTCCACCTGAAAGTATGACCAGAATCATTTACTATTATGGGAATGGCGTATTGTATTTCTTACCTCCTTAAAAGGATGGATCAGCTAATTCCTGGATTGAGCAACTGGCAAGTCCATGTTGCTTTGTCTTGCGTCTGCTTTTCATACTCTCCCCATGACAAGTAAAGTCCACCACAGTTCTTCTCCCAGAAAGTAAAATCCACACCACTTGATATACACATGGATGGTTGGAGACCGATATTTCTTACCTCCTTGCCCGGGACAACCACTTACCCTCACTTCTCCGTGGTAGGAATGACCACCTGGTCTGTTCATATCTCATATTACAAAAACCTGCAATCAATGTTTGACAGAATTGTTTGTTATTACTCATTACCAGCTATGAAGAGTCATCAATGGAGAAGGTTCCTTAGCATCCAGATCATTAAGCTTCTAGAGACCTTTCAGTGCTCACCTACTTGTCAGCAACGTTCTACCACAAGACTTTGATTCTTAGACGTACAGTGAGCTACCCTGGCTAAAACTCGAAGCATATAAGTGGCTGCTTGCCTTTTTCTGAACGAGAAGTAAAAGATGCTTTTCTTCCCTGTGGCCAGGTCTTATCTGGCTGACTTTTTTTCTTAAATTCATCATCCTCCCTTTAATTGGAAGACCTTCATTTCACCTGAAAATAGAAAGATAGCCTTTAATTCCTGCCCCCATGCTGTGAGGAGGTGCCTTCCTTACCTCTTGATAGAAATGATCAGTTCCACTTATTTCTTGACATTTGATAAATAAGCAACAATGATCACTTCTGTACAAACAGGATCAGTTGGACAATTTATCTCTGCAAATGCGAGAGCAGGTGAAATGCTCCTCTTCACACTCTGGTTAGTTGCACTTTTTCTTTGTTACATCCTTGTAGGAAAAACCAACCATTATCCAGGAAGGAAAAAGGAGCAAAGATCATCATCATTGGTTAGAATTACCGACTACTTACGTCTGAACAAGTAGCTCCCATTTTTATTGCTTTATTCAGTAAAGCAACTTCTTGTGCTCTTTCGAGATGAAGATTTCATCAGTTACATTTCCTCCACCTGAAAGTATGACCAGAATCATTTACTATGATGGGAATGGCGTATTGTATTTCTTACCTCCTTAAAAGGATGGTTCAGCTAATTCCTGGATTGAGCAACTGGCAAGTCCATGTTGCTTTGTCTTGCGTCTGCTTTTCATACTCTCCCCATGACAAGTAAAGTCCACCACAGTTCTTCTCCCAGAAAGTAAAATCCACACCACTTGATATACACATGGATGGTTGGAGACCGGTATTTCTTACCTCCTTGCCCGGGACAACCACTTACCCTCACTTCTCCGTGGTAGGAATGACCACCTGGTCTGTTCATATCTCATATTACAAAAACCTGCAATCAATGTTTGACAGAATTGTTTGTTATTACTCATTACCAGCTATGAAGAGTCATCAATGGAGAAGGTTCCTTAGCATCCAGATCATTAAGTTTCTAGAGACCTTTCAGTGCTCACCTACTTGTCAGCAACGTTCTACCGCAAGACTTTGATTCTTAGACGTACAGTGAGCTACCCTGGCTAAAACTCGAAGCATATAAGTGGCTGCTTGCCTTTTTCTGAACTAGAAGTAAAAGATGCTTTTCTTCCCTGTGGCCAGGTCTTACCTGGCTGACTTTTTTTCTTAAATTCAGCAGCCTCTTATCATCCTCCCTTTAATTGGAAGACCTTCATTTCACCTGAAAATAGAAAGAGAGCCTTTAATTCCTGCCCCCATGCTGTGAGGAGGTGCCTTCCTTACCTCTTGATAGAAATGATCAGTTCCACTTATTTCTTGACATTTGATAAATAAGCAACAATGATCACTTCTGTACAAACAGGATCAGTTGGACAATTTATCTCTGCAAATGCGAGAGCAGGTGAAATGCTCCTCTTCACACTCTGGTTAGTTGCACTTTTTCTTTGTTACATCCTTGTAGGAAAAACCAACCATTATCGAGGTAGGAAAAAGGAGCAAAGATCATCATCATTGGTTAGAATTACTGACTACTTACGTCTGGACAAGTAGCACCCATTTTTATTGCTTTATTCAGTAAAGCAACTTCTTGTGCTCTTTCGAGATGAAGATTTCATCAGTTACATTTCCTCCACCTGAAAGTATGACCAGAATCATTTACTATGATGGGAATGGCGTATTGTATTTCTTACCTCCTTAAAAGGATGGATCAGCTAATTCCTGGATTGAGCAACTGGCAAGTCCATGTTGCTTTGTCTTGCGTCTGCTTTTCATACTCTCCCCATGACAAGTAAAGTCCACCACAGTTCTTCTCCCAGAAAGTAAAATCCACACCACTTGATATACACATGGATGGTTGGAGACCGGTATTTCTTACCTCCTTGCCCGGGACAACCACTTACCCTCACTTCTCCGTGGTAGGAATGACCACCTGGTCTGTTCATATCTCATATTAGAAAAACCTGCAATCAATGTTTGACAGAATTGTTTGTTACTACTCATTACCAGCTATGAAGAGTCATCAATGGAGAAGGTTCCTTAGCATCCAGATCATTAAGCTTCTAGAGACCTTTCAGTGCTCACCTACTTGTCAGCAACGTTCTACCACAAGACTTTGATTCTTAGACGTACAGTGAGCTACCCTGGCTAAAACGCGAAGCATATAAGTGGCTGCTTGCCTTTTTCTGAACTAGAAGTAAAAGATGCTTTTCTTCCCTGTGGCCAGGTCTTACCTGGCTGACTTTTTTTCTTAAATTCAGCAGCCTCTTATCATCCTCCCTTTAATTGGAAGACCTTCATTTCACCTGAAAATAGAAAGAGAGCCTTTAATTCCTGCCCCCATGCTGTGAGGAGGTGCCTTCCTTACCTCTTGATAGAAATGATCAGTTCCACTTATTTCTTGACATTTGATAAATAAGCAACAATGATCACTTCTGTACAAACAGGATCAGTTGGACAATTTATCTCTGCAAATGCGAGAGCAGGTGAAATGCTCCTCTTCACACTCTGGTTAGTTGCACTTTTTCTTTGTTACATCCTTGTAGGAAAAACCAACCATTATCGAGGTAGGAAAAAGGAGCAAAGATCATCATCATTGGTTAGAATTACTGACTACTTACGTCTGGACAAGTAGCTCCCATTTTTATTGCTTTATTCAGTAAAGCAACTTCTTGTGCTCTTTCGAGATGAAGATTTCATCAGTTACATTTCCTCCACCTGAAAGTATGACCAGAATCATTTACTATTATGGGAATGGCGTATTGTATTTCTTACCTCCTTAAAAGGATGGATCAGCTAATTCCTGGATTGAGCAACTGGCAAGTCCATGTTGCTTTGTCTTGCGTCTGCTTTTCATACTCTCCCCATGACAAGTAAAGTCCACCACAGTTCTTCTCCCAGAAAGTAAAATCCACACCACTTGATATACACATGGATGGTTGGAGACCGGTATTTCTTACCTCCTTGCCCGGGACAACCACTTACCCTCACTTCTCCGTGGTAGGAATGACCACCTGGTCTGTTCATATCTCATATTAGAAAAACCTGCAATCAATGTTTGACAGAATTGTTTGTTATTACTCATTACCAGCTATGAAGAGTCATCAATGGAGAAGGTTCCTTAGCATCCAGATCATTAAGTTTCTAGAGACCTTTCAGTGCTCACCTACTTGTCAGCAGTGTTCTACCGCAATACTTTGCTTCTTAGACGTACAGTGAGCTACCCTGGCTAAAACTCGAAGCATATAAGTGGCTGCTTGCCTTTTTCTGAACTAGAAGTAAAAGATGCTTTTCTTCCCTGTGGCCAGGTCTTACCTGGCTGACTTTTTTTCTTAAATTCAGCAGCCTCTTATCATCCTCCCTTTAATTGGAAGACCTTCATTTCACCTGAAAATAGAAAGAGAGCCTTTAATTCCTGCCCCCATGCTGTGAGGAGGTGCCTTCCTTACCTCTTCATAGAAATGATCAGTTCCACTTATTTCTTGACATTTGATAAATAAGCAACAATGATCACTTCTGTACAAACAGGATCAGTTGGACAATTTATCTCTGCAAATGCAAGAGCAGGTGAAATGCTCCTCTTCACACTCTGGTTAGTTGCACTTTTTCTTTGTTACATCCTTGTAGGAAAAACCAACCATTATCCAGGAAGGAAAAAGGAGCAAAGATCATCATCATTGATTAGAATTACCGACTACTTACATCTGAACAAGTAGCTCCCATTTTTATTGCTTTATTCAGTAAAGCAACTTCTTGTGCTCTTTAGAGATGAAGATTTCATCAGTTACATTTCCTCCACCTGAAAGTATGACCAGAATCATTTACTATTATGGGAATGGCGTATTGTATTTCTTACCACCTTAAAAGGATGGATCAGCTAATTCCTGGATTGAGCAACTGGCAAGTCCATGTTGCTTTGTCTTGCGTCTGCTTTTCACACTCTCCCCATGACAAGTAAAGTCCACCACAGTTCTTCTCCCAGAAAGTAAAATCCACACCACTTGATATACACATGGATGGTTGGAGACTGGTATTTCTTACCTCATTGCCCGGGACAAGAAACTTACCCTCACTTCTCCCTGGTAGGAATGACCACCTGGTCTCTTCATATCTCATATTAGAAAAACCTGCAATCAATGTTTGACAGAATTGTTTGTTATTACACATTACCAGCTATGAAGAGTCATCAATGGAGAAGGTTCCTTAGCATCCAGATCATTAAGCTTCTAGAGACCTTTCAGTGCTCACCTACTTGTCAGCAACGTTCTACCGCAAGACTTTGATTCTTAGACGTACAGTGAGCTACCCTGGCTAAAACTCGAAGCATATAAGTGGCTGCTTGCCTTTTTCTGAACTAGAAGTAAAAGATGCTTTTCTTCCCTGTGGCCAGGTCTTATCTGGCTGACATTTTCTTAAATTCATCATCCTCCCTTTAATTGGAAGACCTTCATTTCACCTGAAAATAGAAAGAGAGCCTTTAATTCCTGCCCCCATGCTGTGAGGAGGTGCCTTCCTTACCTCTTGATAGAAATGATCAGTTCCACTTATTTCTTGACATTTGATAAATAAGCAACAATGATCACTTCTGTACAAACAGGATCAGTTGGACAATTTATCTCTGCACCTGCAAGAGCAGGTGAAATGCTCCTCTTCACACTCTGGTTAGTTGCACTTTTTCTTTGTTACATCCTTGTAGGAAAAACCAACCATTATCCAGGAAGGAAAAAGGAGCAAAGATCATCATCATTGATTAGAATTACCGACTACTTACATCTGAACAAGTAGCTCCCATTTTTATTGCTTTATTCAGTAAAGCAACTTCTTGTGCTCTTTCGAGATGAAGATTTCATCAGTTACATTTCCTCCACCTGAAAGTATGACCAGAATCATTTACTATTATGGGAATGGCGTATTGTATTTCTTACCTCCTTAAAAGGATGGATCAGCTAATTCCTGGATTGAGCAACTGGCAAGTCCATGTTGCTTTGTCTTGCGTCTGCTTTTCATACTCTCCCCATGACAAGTAAAGTCCACCACAGTTCTTCTCCCAGAAAGTAAAATCCACACCACTTGATATACACATGGATGGTTGGAGACCGGTATTTCTTACCTCCTTGCCCGGGACAACCACTTACCCTCACTTCTCCGTGGTAGGAATGACCACCTGGTCTGTTCATATCTCATATTAGAAAAACCTGCAATCAATGTTTCACAGAATTGTTTATTATTACACATTACCAGCTATGAAGAGTCATCAATGGAGAAGGTTCCTTAGCATCCAGATCATTAAGCTTCTAGAGACCTTTCAGTGCTCACCTACTTGTCAGCAACGTTCTACCACAAGACTTTGATTCTTAGACGTACAGTGAGCTACCCTGACTAAAACTCGAAGCATATAAGTGGCTGCTTGCCTTTTTCTGAACTAGAAGTAAAAGATGCTTTTCTTCCCTGTGGCCAGGTCTTATCTGGCTGACTTTTTTTCTTAAATTCATCATCCTCCCTTTAATTGGAAGACCTTCATTTCACCTGAAAATAGAAAGAGAGCCTTTAATTCCTGCCCCCATGCTGTGAGGAGGTGCCTTCCTTACCTCTTGATAGAAATGATCAGTTCCACTTATTTCTTGACATTTGATAAATAAGCAACAATGATCACTTCTGTACAAACAGGATCAGTTGGACAATTTATCTCTGCACCTGCAAGAGCAGGTGAAATGCTCCTCTTCACACTCTGGTTAGTTGCACTTTTTCTTTGTTACATCCTTGTAGGAAAAACCAACCATTATCCAGGAAGGAAAAAGGAGCAAAGATCATCATCATTGATTAGAATTACCGACTACTTACATCTGAACAAGTAGCTCCCATTTTTATTGCTTTATTCAGTAAAGCAACTTCTTGTGCTCTTTAGAGATGAAGATTTCATCAGTTACATTTCCTCCACCTGAAAGTATGACCAGAATCATTTACTATTATGGGAATGGCGTATTGTATTTCTTACCACCTTAAAAGGATTGATCAGCTAATTCCTGGATTGAGCAACTGGCAAGTCCATGTTGCTTTGTCTTGCGTCTGCTTTTCACACTCTCCCCATGACAAGTAAAGTCCACCACAGTTCTTCTCCCAGAAAGTAAAATCCACACCACTTGATATACACATGGATGGTTGGAGACTGGTATTTCTTACCTCATTGCCCGGGACAAGAAACTTACCCTCACTTCTCCCTGGTAGGAATGACCACCTGGTCTGTTCATATCTCATATTAGAAAAACCTGCAATCAATGTTTCACAGAATTGTTTATTATTACACATTACCAGCTATGAAGAGTCATCAATGGAGAAGGTTCCTTAGCATCCAGATCATTAAGCTTCTAGAGACCTTTCAGTGCTCACCTACTTGTCAGCAACGTTCTACCGCAAGACTTTGATTCTTAGACGTACAGTGAGCTACCCTGACTAAAACTCGAAGCATATAAGTGGCTGCTTGCCTTTTTCTGAACTAGAAGTAAAAGATGCTTTTCTTCCCTGTGGCCAGGTCTTATCTGGCTGACTTTTTTTCTTAAATTCATCATCCTCCCTTTAATTGGAAGACCTTCATTTCACCTGAAAATAGAAAGAGAGCCTTTAATTCCTGCCCCCATGCTGTGAGGAGGTGCCTTCCTTACCTCTTGATAGAAATGATCAGTTCCACTTATTTCTTGACATTTGATAAATAAGCAACAATGATCACTTCTGTACAAACAGGATCAGTTGGACAATTTATCTCTGCAAATGCGAGAGCAGGTGAAATGCTCCTCTTCACACTCTGGTTAGTTGCACTTTTTCTGTGTTACATCCTTGTAGGAAAAACCAACCATTATCCAGGAAGGAAAAAGGAGCAAAGATCATCATCATTGGTTAGAATTACTGACTACTTACGTCTGAACAAGTAGCCCCCATTTTTATTGCTTTATTCAGTAAAGCAACTTCTTGTGCTCTTTAGAGATGAAGATTTCATCAGTTACATTTCCTCCACCTGAAAGTATGACCAGAATCATTTACTATTATGGGAATGGCGTATTGTATTTCTTACCTCCTTAAAAGGATGGATCAGCTAATTCCTGGATTGAGCAACTGGCAAGTCCATGTTGCTTTGTCTTGCGTCTGCTTTTCATACTCTCCCCATGACAAGTAAAGTCCACCACAGTTCTTCTCCCAGAAAGTAAAATCCACACCACTTGATATACACATGGATGGTTGGAGACCGGTATTTCTTACCTCCTTGCCCGGGACAACCACTTACCCTCACTTCTCCGTGGTAGGAATGACCACCTGGTCTGTTCATATCTCATATTACAAAAACCTGCAATCAATGTTTGACAGAATTGTTTGTTATTACTCATTACCAGCTATGAAGAGTCATCAATGGAGAAGGTTCCTTAGCATCCAGATCATTAAGCTTCTAGAGACCTTTCAGTGCTCACCTACTTGTCAGCAACGTTCTACCACAAGACTTTGATTCTTAGACGTACAGTGAGCTACCCTGGCTAAAACTCGAAGCATATAAGTGGCTGCTTGCCTTTTTCTGAACTAGAAGTAAAAGATGCTTTTCTTCCCTGTGGCCAGGTCTTATCTGGCTGACTTTTTTTCTTAAATTCATCATCCTCCCTTTAATTGGAAGACCTTCATTTCACCTGAAAATAGAAAGAGAGACTTTAATTCCTGCCCCCATGCTGTGAGGAGGTGCCTTCCTTACCTCTTGATAGAAATGATCAGTTCCACTTATTTCTTGACATTTGATAAATAAGTAACAATGATCACTTCTGTACAAACAGGATCAGTTGGACAATTTATCTCTGCAAATGCGAGAGCAGGTGAAATGCTCCTCTTCACACTCTGGTTAGTTGCACTTTTTCTTTGTTACATCCTTGTAGGAAAAACCAACCATTATCGAGGTAGGAAAAAGGAGCAAAGATCATCATCATTGGTTAGAATTACTGACTACTTACGTCTGGACAAGTAGCTCCCATTTTTATTGCTTTATTCAGTAAAGCAACTTCTTGTGCTCTTTCGAGATGAAGATTTCATCAGTTACATTTCCTCCACCTGAAAGTATGACCAGAATCATTTACTATGATGGGAATGGCGTATTGTATTTCTTACCTCCTTAAAAGGATGGATCAGCTAATTCCTGGATTGAGCAACTGGCAAGTCCATGTTGCTTTGTCTTGCGTCTGCTTTTCATACTCTCCCCATGACAAGTAAAGTCCACCACAGTTCTTCTCCCAGAAAGTAAAATCCACACCACTTGATATACACATGGATGGTTGGAGACCGGTATTTCTTACCTCCTTGCCCGGGACAACCACTTACCCTCACTTCTCCGTGGTAGGAATGACCACCTGGTCTGTTCATATCTCATATTACAAAAACCTGCAATCAATGTTTGACAGAATTGTTTGTTATTACTCATTACCAGCTATGAAGAGTCATCAATGGAGAAGGTTCCTTAGCATCCAGATCATTAAGCTTCTAGAGACCTTTCAGTGCTCACCTACTTGTCAGCAACGTTCTACCACAAGACTTTGATTCTTAGACGTACAGTGAGCTACCCTGGCTAAAACTCGAAGCATATAAGTGGCTGCTTGCCTTTTTCTGAACTAGAAGTAAAAGATGCTTTTCTTCCCTGTGGCCAGGTCTTATCTGGCTGACTTTTTTTCTTAAATTCATCATCCTCCCTTTAATTGGAAGACCTTCATTTCACCTGAAAATAGAAAGAGAGCCTTTAATTCCTGCCCCCATGCTGTGAGGAGGTGCCTTCCTTACCTCTTGATAGAAATGATCAGTTCCACTTATTTCTTGACATTTGATAAATAAGCAACAATGATCACTTCTGTACAAACAGGATCAGTTGGACAATTTATCTCTGCACCTGCAAGAGCAGGTGAAATGCTCCTCTTCACACTCTGGTTAGTTGCACTTTTTCTTTGTTACATCCTTGTAGGAAAAACCAACCATTATCCAGGAAGGAAAAAGGAGCAAAGATCATCATCATTGATTAGAATTACCGACTACTTACATCTGAACAAGTAGCTCCCATTTTTATTGCTTTATTCAGTAAAGCAACTTCTTGTGCTCTTTAGAGATGAAGATTTCATCAGTTACATTTCCTCCACCTGAAAGTATGACCAGAATCATTTACTATTATGGGAATGGCGTATTGTATTTCTTACCACCTTAAAAGGATTGATCAGCTAATTCCTGGATTGAGCAACTGGCAAGTCCATGTTGCTTTGTCTTGCGTCTGCTTTTCACACTCTCCCCATGACAAGTAAAGTCCACCACAGTTCTTCTCCCAGAAAGTAAAATCCACACCACTTGATATACACATGGATGGTTGGAGACTGGTATTTCTTACCTCATTGCCCGGGACAAGAAACTTACCCTCACTTCTCCCTGGTAGGAATGACCACCTGGTCTGTTCATATCTCATATTAGAAAAACCTGCAATCAATGTTTCACAGAATTGTTTATTATTACACATTACCAGCTATGAAGAGTCATCAATGGAGAAGGTTCCTTAGCATCCAGATCATTAAGCTTCTAGAGACCTTTCAGTGCTCACCTACTTGTCAGCAACGTTCTACCGCAAGACTTTGATTCTTAGACGTACAGTGAGCTACCCTGACTAAAACTCGAAGCATATAAGTGGCTGCTTGCCTTTTTCTGAACTAGAAGTAAAAGATGCTTTTCTTCCCTGTGGCCAGGTCTTATCTGGCTGACTTTTTTTCTTAAATTCATCATCCTCCCTTTAATTGGAAGACCTTCATTTCACCTGAAAATAGAAAGAGAGCCTTTAATTCCTGCCCCCATGCTGTGAGGAGGTGCCTTCCTTACCTCTTGATAGAAATGATCAGTTCCACTTATTTCTTGACATTTGATAAATAAGCAACAATGATCACTTCTGTACAAACAGGATCAGTTGGACAATTTATCTCTGCAAATGCGAGAGCAGGTGAAATGCTCCTCTTCACACTCTGGTTAGTTGCACTTTTTCTGTGTTACATCCTTGTAGGAAAAACCAACCATTATCCAGGAAGGAAAAAGGAGCAAAGATCATCATCATTGGTTAGAATTACTGACTACTTACGTCTGAACAAGTAGCCCCCATTTTTATTGCTTTATTCAGTAAAGCAACTTCTTGTGCTCTTTAGAGATGAAGATTTCATCAGTTACATTTCCTCCACCTGAAAGTATGACCAGAATCATTTACTATTATGGGAATGGCGTATTGTATTTCTTACCTCCTTAAAAGGATGGATCAGCTAATTCCTGGATTGAGCAACTGGCAAGTCCATGTTGCTTTGTCTTGCATCTGCTTTTCATACTCTCCCCATGACAAGTAAAGTCCACCACAGTTCTTCTCCCAGAAAGTAAAATCCACACCACTTGATATACACATGAATGGTTGGAGACCGGTATTTCTTACCTCCTTGCCCGGGACAACCACTTACCCTCACTTCTCCGTGGTAGGAATGACCACCTGGTCTGTTCATATCTCATATTAGAAAAACCTGCAATCAATGTTTGACAGAATTGTTTGTTATTACTCATTACCAGCTATGAAGAGTCATCAATGGAGAAGGTTCCTTAGCATCCAGATCATTAAGCTTCTAGAGACCTTTCAGTGCTCACCTACTTGTCAGCAACGTTCTACCGCAAGACTTTGATTCTTAGACGTACAGTGAGCTACCCTGGCTAAAACTCGAAGCATATAAGTGGCTGCTTGCCTTTTTCTGAACTAGAAGTAAAAGATGCTTTTCTTCCCTGTGGCCAGGTCTTATCTGGCTGACTTTTTTTCTTAAATTCATCATCCTCCCTTTAATTGGAAGACCTTCATTTCACCTGAAAATAGAAAGAGAGACTTTAATTCCTGCCCCCATGCTGTGAGGAGGTGCCTTCCTTACCTCTTGATAGAAATGATCAGTTCCACTTATTTCTTGACATTTGATAAATAAGCAACAATGATCACTTCTGTACAAACAGGATCAGTTGGACAATTTATCTCTGCACCTGCAAGAGCAGGTGAAATGCTCCTCTTCACACTCTGGTTAGTTGCACTTTTTCTTTGTTACATCCTTGTAGGAAAAACCAACCATTATCCAGGAAGGAAAAAGGAGCAAAGATCATCATCATTGATTAGAATTACCGACTACTTACATCTGAACAAGTAGCTCCCATTTTTATTGCTTTATTCAGTAAAGCAACTTCTTGTGCTCTTTAGAGATGAAGATTTCATCAGTTACATTTCCTCCACCTGAAAGTATGACCAGAATCATTTACTATTATGGGAATGGCGTATTGTATTTCTTACCACCTTAAAAGGATTGATCAGCTAATTCCTGGATTGAGCAACTGGCAAGTCCATGTTGCTTTGTCTTGCGTCTGCTTTTCACACTCTCCCCATGACAAGTAAAGTCCACCACAGTTCTTCTCCCAGAAAGTAAAATCCACACCACTTGATATACACATGGATGGTTGGAGACTGGTATTTCTTACCTCATTGCCCGGGACAAGAAACTTACCCTCACTTCTCCCTGGTAGGAATGACCACCTGGTCTGTTCATATCTCATATTAGAAAAACCTGCAATCAATGTTTCACAGAATTGTTTATTATTACACATTACCAGCTATGAAGAGTCATCAATGGAGAAGGTTCCTTAGCATCCAGATCATTAAGCTTCTAGAGACCTTTCAGTGCTCACCTACTTGTCAGCAACGTTCTACCGCAAGACTTTGATTCTTAGACGTACAGTGAGCTACCCTGACTAAAACTCGAAGCATATAAGTGGCTGCTTGCCTTTTTCTGAACTAGAAGTAAAAGATGCTTTTCTTCCCTGTGGCCAGGTCTTATCTGGCTGACTTTTTTTCTTAAATTCATCATCCTCCCTTTAATTGGAAGACCTTCATTTCACCTGAAAATAGAAAGAGAGCCTTTAATTCCTGCCCCCATGCTGTGAGGAGGTGCCTTCCTTACCTCTTGATAGAAATGATCAGTTCCACTTATTTCTTGACATTTGATAAATAAGCAACAATGATCACTTCTGTACAAACAGGATCAGTTGGACAATTTATCTCTGCAAATGCGAGAGCAGGTGAAATGCTCCTCTTCACACTCTGGTTAGTTGCACTTTTTCTGTGTTACATCCTTGTAGGAAAAACCAACCATTATCCAGGAAGGAAAAAGGAGCAAAGATCATCATCATTGGTTAGAATTACTGACTACTTACGTCTGAACAAGTAGCCCCCATTTTTATTGCTTTATTCAGTAAAGCAACTTCTTGTGCTCTTTAGAGATGAAGATTTCATCAGTTACATTTCCTCCACCTGAAAGTATGACCAGAATCATTTACTATTATGGGAATGGCGTATTGTATTTCTTACCTCCTTAAAAGGATGGATCAGCTAATTCCTGGATTGAGCAACTGGCAAGTCCATGTTGCTTTGTCTTGCGTCTGCTTTTCATACTCTCCCCATGACAAGTAAAGTCCACCACAGTTCTTCTCCCAGAAAGTAAAATCCACACCACTTGATATACACATGGATGGTTGGAGACCGGTATTTCTTACCTCCTTGCCCGGGACAACCACTTACCCTCACTTCTCCGTGGTAGGAATGACCACCTGGTCTGTTCATATCTCATATTACAAAAACCTGCAATCAATGTTTGACAGAATTGTTTGTTATTACTCATTACCAGCTATGAAGAGTCATCAATGGAGAAGGTTCCTTAGCATCCAGATCATTAAGCTTCTAGAGACCTTTCAGTGCTCACCTACTTGTCAGCAACGTTCTACCACAAGACTTTGATTCTTAGACGTACAGTGAGCTACCCTGGCTAAAACTCGAAGCATATAAGTGGCTGCTTGCCTTTTTCTGAACTAGAAGTAAAAGATGCTTTTCTTCCCTGTGGCCAGGTCTTATCTGGCTGACTTTTTTTCTTAAATTCATCATCCTCCCTTTAATTGGAAGACCTTCATTTCACCTGAAAATAGAAAGAGAGACTTTAATTCCTGCCCCCATGCTGTGAGGAGGTGCCTTCCTTACCTCTTGATAGAAATGATCAGTTCCACTTATTTCTTGACATTTGATAAATAAGTAACAATGATCACTTCTGTACAAACAGGATCAGTTGGACAATTTATCTCTGCAAATGCGAGAGCAGGTGAAATGCTCCTCTTCACACTCTGGTTAGTTGCACTTTTTCTTTGTTACATCCTTGTAGGAAAAACCAACCATTATCGAGGTAGGAAAAAGGAGCAAAGATCATCATCATTGGTTAGAATTACTGACTACTTACGTCTGGACAAGTAGCTCCCATTTTTATTGCTTTATTCAGTAAAGCAACTTCTTGTGCTCTTTCGAGATGAAGATTTCATCAGTTACATTTCCTCCACCTGAAAGTATGACCAGAATCATTTACTATGATGGGAATGGCGTATTGTATTTCTTACCTCCTTAAAAGGATGGATCAGCTAATTCCTGGATTGAGCAACTGGCAAGTCCATGTTGCTTTGTCTTGCGTCTGCTTTTCATACTCTCCCCATGACAAGTAAAGTCCACCACAGTTCTTCTCCCAGAAAGTAAAATCCACACCACTTGATATACACATGGATGGTTGGAGACCGGTATTTCTTACCTCCTTGCCCGGGACAACCACTTACCCTCACTTCTCCGTGGTAGGAATGACCACCTGGTCTGTTCATATCTCATATTACAAAAACCTGCAATCAATGTTTGACAGAATTGTTTGTTATTACTCATTACCAGCTATGAAGAGTCATCAATGGAGAAGGTTCCTTAGCATCCAGATCATTAAGCTTCTAGAGACCTTTCAGTGCTCACCTACTTGTCAGCAACGTTCTACCACAAGACTTTGATTCTTAGACGTACAGTGAGCTACCCTGGCTAAAACTCGAAGCATATAAGTGGCTGCTTGCCTTTTTCTGAACTAGAAGTAAAAGATGCTTTTCTTCCCTGTGGCCAGGTCTTATCTGGCTGACTTTTTTTCTTAAATTCATCATCCTCCCTTTAATTGGAAGACCTTCATTTCACCTGAAAATAGAAAGAGAGCCTTTAATTCCTGCCCCCATGCTGTGAGGAGGTGCCTTCCTTACCTCTTGATAGAAATGATCAGTTCCACTTATTTCTTGACATTTGATAAATAAGCAACAATGATCACTTCTGTACAAACAGGATCAGTTGGACAATTTATCTCTGCACCTGCAAGAGCAGGTGAAATGCTCCTCTTCACACTCTGGTTAGTTGCACTTTTTCTTTGTTACATCCTTGTAGGAAAAACCAACCATTATCCAGGAAGGAAAAAGGAGCAAAGATCATCATCATTGATTAGAATTACCGACTACTTACATCTGAACAAGTAGCTCCCATTTTTATTGCTTTATTCAGTAAAGCAACTTCTTGTGCTCTTTAGAGATGAAGATTTCATCAGTTACATTTCCTCCACCTGAAAGTATGACCAGAATCATTTACTATTATGGGAATGGCGTATTGTATTTCTTACCACCTTAAAAGGATTGATCAGCTAATTCCTGGATTGAGCAACTGGCAAGTCCATGTTGCTTTGTCTTGCGTCTGCTTTTCACACTCTCCCCATGACAAGTAAAGTCCACCACAGTTCTTCTCCCAGAAAGTAAAATCCACACCACTTGATATACACATGGATGGTTGGAGACTGGTATTTCTTACCTCATTGCCCGGGACAAGAAACTTACCCTCACTTCTCCCTGGTAGGAATGACCACCTGGTCTGTTCATATCTCATATTAGAAAAACCTGCAATCAATGTTTCACAGAATTGTTTATTATTACACATTACCAGCTATGAAGAGTCATCAATGGAGAAGGTTCCTTAGCATCCAGATCATTAAGCTTCTAGAGACCTTTCAGTGCTCACCTACTTGTCAGCAACGTTCTACCGCAAGACTTTGATTCTTAGACGTACAGTGAGCTACCCTGACTAAAACTCGAAGCATATAAGTGGCTGCTTGCCTTTTTCTGAACTAGAAGTAAAAGATGCTTTTCTTCCCTGTGGCCAGGTCTTATCTGGCTGACTTTTTTTCTTAAATTCATCATCCTCCCTTTAATTGGAAGACCTTCATTTCACCTGAAAATAGAAAGAGAGCCTTTAATTCCTGCCCCCATGCTGTGAGGAGGTGCCTTCCTTACCTCTTGATAGAAATGATCAGTTCCACTTATTTCTTGACATTTGATAAATAAGCAACAATGATCACTTCTGTACAAACAGGATCAGTTGGACAATTTATCTCTGCAAATGCGAGAGCAGGTGAAATGCTCCTCTTCACACTCTGGTTAGTTGCACTTTTTCTGTGTTACATCCTTGTAGGAAAAACCAACCATTATCCAGGAAGGAAAAAGGAGCAAAGATCATCATCATTGGTTAGAATTACTGACTACTTACGTCTGAACAAGTAGCCCCCATTTTTATTGCTTTATTCAGTAAAGCAACTTCTTGTGCTCTTTAGAGATGAAGATTTCATCAGTTACATTTCCTCCACCTGAAAGTATGACCAGAATCATTTACTATTATGGGAATGGCGTATTGTATTTCTTACCTCCTTAAAAGGATGGATCAGCTAATTCCTGGATTGAGCAACTGGCAAGTCCATGTTGCTTTGTCTTGCATCTGCTTTTCATACTCTCCCCATGACAAGTAAAGTCCACCACAGTTCTTCTCCCAGAAAGTAAAATCCACACCACTTGATATACACATGAATGGTTGGAGACCGGTATTTCTTACCTCCTTGCCCGGGACAACCACTTACCCTCACTTCTCCGTGGTAGGAATGACCACCTGGTCTGTTCATATCTCATATTAGAAAAACCTGCAATCAATGTTTGACAGAATTGTTTGTTATTACTCATTACCAGCTATGAAGAGTCATCAATGGAGAAGGTTCCTTAGCATCCAGATCATTAAGCTTCTAGAGACCTTTCAGTGCTCACCTACTTGTCAGCAACGTTCTACCGCAAGACTTTGATTCTTAGACGTACAGTGAGCTACCCTGGCTAAAACTCGAAGCATATAAGTGGCTGCTTGCCTTTTTCTGAACTAGAAGTAAAAGATGCTTTTCTTCCCTGTGGCCAGGTCTTATCTGGCTGACTTTTTTTCTTAAATTCATCATCCTCCCTTTAATTGGAAGACCTTCATTTCACCTGAAAATAGAAAGAGAGACTTTAATTCCTGCCCCCATGCTGTGAGGAGGTGCCTTCCTTACCTCTTGATAGAAATGATCAGTTCCACTTATTTCTTGACATTTGATAAATAAGTAACAATGATCACTTCTGTACAAACAGGATCAGTTGGACAATTTATCTCTGCAAATGCGAGAGCAGGTGAAATGCTCCTCTTCACACTCTGGTTAGTTGCACTTTTTCTTTGTTACATCCTTGTAGGAAAAACCAACCATTATCGAGGTAGGAAAAAGGAGCAAAGATCATCATCATTGGTTAGAATTACTGACTACTTACGTCTGGACAAGTAGCTCCCATTTTTATTGCTTTATTCAGTAAAGCAACTTCTTGTGCTCTTTCGAGATGAAGATTTCATCAGTTACATTTCCTCCACCTGAAAGTATGACCAGAATCATTTACTATGATGGGAATGGCGTATTGTATTTCTTACCTCCTTAAAAGGATGGATCAGCTAATTCCTGGATTGAGCAACTGGCAAGTCCATGTTGCTTTGTCTTGCGTCTGCTTTTCATACTCTCCCCATGACAAGTAAAGTCCACCACAGTTCTTCTCCCAGAAAGTAAAATCCACACCACTTGATATACACATGGATGGTTGGAGACCGGTATTTCTTACCTCCTTGCCCGGGACAACCACTTACCCTCACTTCTCCGTGGTAGGAATGACCACCTGGTCTGTTCATATCTCATATTACAAAAACCTGCAATCAATGTTTGACAGAATTGTTTGTTATTACTCATTACCAGCTATGAAGAGTCATCAATGGAGAAGGTTCCTTAGCATCCAGATCATTAAGCTTCTAGAGACCTTTCAGTGCTCACCTACTTGTCAGCAACGTTCTACCACAAGACTTTGATTCTTAGACGTACAGTGAGCTACCCTGGCTAAAACTCGAAGCATATAAGTGGCTGCTTGCCTTTTTCTGAACTAGAAGTAAAAGATGCTTTTCTTCCCTGTGGCCAGGTCTTATCTGGCTGACTTTTTTTCTTAAATTCATCATCCTCCCTTTAATTGGAAGACCTTCATTTCACCTGAAAATAGAAAGAGAGCCTTTAATTCCTGCCCCCATGCTGTGAGGAGGTGCCTTCCTTACCTCTTGATAGAAATGATCAGTTCCACTTATTTCTTGACATTTGATAAATAAGCAACAATGATCACTTCTGTACAAACAGGATCAGTTGGACAATTTATCTCTGCACCTGCAAGAGCAGGTGAAATGCTCCTCTTCACACTCTGGTTAGTTGCACTTTTTCTTTGTTACATCCTTGTAGGAAAAACCAACCATTATCCAGGAAGGAAAAAGGAGCAAAGATCATCATCATTGATTAGAATTACCGACTACTTACATCTGAACAAGTAGCTCCCATTTTTATTGCTTTATTCAGTAAAGCAACTTCTTGTGCTCTTTAGAGATGAAGATTTCATCAGTTACATTTCCTCCACCTGAAAGTATGACCAGAATCATTTACTATTATGGGAATGGCGTATTGTATTTCTTACCACCTTAAAAGGATTGATCAGCTAATTCCTGGATTGAGCAACTGGCAAGTCCATGTTGCTTTGTCTTGCGTCTGCTTTTCACACTCTCCCCATGACAAGTAAAGTCCACCACAGTTCTTCTCCCAGAAAGTAAAATCCACACCACTTGATATACACATGGATGGTTGGAGACTGGTATTTCTTACCTCATTGCCCGGGACAAGAAACTTACCCTCACTTCTCCCTGGTAGGAATGACCACCTGGTCTGTTCATATCTCATATTAGAAAAACCTGCAATCAATGTTTCACAGAATTGTTTATTATTACACATTACCAGCTATGAAGAGTCATCAATGGAGAAGGTTCCTTAGCATCCAGATCATTAAGCTTCTAGAGACCTTTCAGTGCTCACCTACTTGTCAGCAACGTTCTACCGCAAGACTTTGATTCTTAGACGTACAGTGAGCTACCCTGACTAAAACTCGAAGCATATAAGTGGCTGCTTGCCTTTTTCTGAACTAGAAGTAAAAGATGCTTTTCTTCCCTGTGGCCAGGTCTTATCTGGCTGACTTTTTTTCTTAAATTCATCATCCTCCCTTTAATTGGAAGACCTTCATTTCACCTGAAAATAGAAAGAGAGCCTTTAATTCCTGCCCCCATGCTGTGAGGAGGTGCCTTCCTTACCTCTTGATAGAAATGATCAGTTCCACTTATTTCTTGACATTTGATAAATAAGCAACAATGATCACTTCTGTACAAACAGGATCAGTTGGACAATTTATCTCTGCACCTGCAAGAGCAGGTGAAATGCTCCTCTTCACACTCTGGTTAGTTGCACTTTTTCTGTGTTACATCCTTGTAGGAAAAACCAACCATTATCCAGGAAGGAAAAAGGAGCAAAGATCATCATCATTGGTTAGAATTACTGACTACTTACGTCTGAACAAGTAGCCCCCATTTTTATTGCTTTATTCAGTAAAGCAACTTCTTGTGCTCTTTAGAGATGAAGATTTCATCAGTTACATTTCCTCCACCTGAAAGTATGACCAGAATCATTTACTATTATGGGAATGGCGTATTGTATTTCTTACCTCCTTAAAAGGATGGATCAGCTAATTCCTGGATTGAGCAACTGGCAAGTCCATGTTGCTTTGTCTTGCATCTGCTTTTCATACTCTCCCCATGACAAGTAAAGTCCACCACAGTTCTTCTCCCAGAAAGTAAAATCCACACCACTTGATATACACATGAATGGTTGGAGACCGGTATTTCTTACCTCCTTGCCCGGGACAACCACTTACCCTCACTTCTCCGTGGTAGGAATGACCACCTGGTCTGTTCATATCTCATATTAGAAAAACCTGCAATCAATGTTTGACAGAATTGTTTGTTATTACTCATTACCAGCTATGAAGAGTCATCAATGGAGAAGGTTCCTTAGCATCCAGATCATTAAGCTTCTAGAGACCTTTCAGTGCTCACCTACTTGTCAGCAACGTTCTACCGCAAGACTTTGATTCTTAGACGTACAGTGAGCTACCCTGGCTAAAACTCGAAGCATATAAGTGGCTGCTTGCCTTTTTCTGAACTAGAAGTAAAAGATGCTTTTCTTCCCTGTGGCCAGGTCTTATCTGGCTGACTTTTTTTATTAAATTCAGCAGCCTCTTATCATCCTCTCTTTAATTGGAAGACCTTCATTTCACCTGAAAATAGAAAGAGTCTTTAATTCCTGACCCCATGCTGTGAGGAGGTGCCTTCCTTACCTCTTGATAGAAATAATCAGTTCCACTTATTTCTTGACATTTGATAAATAAGCAACAATGATCACTTCTGTACAAACAGGATCAGTTGGACAATTTATCTCTGCAAATGCGAGAGCAGGTGAAATGCTCCTCTTCACACTCTGGTTAGTTGCACTTTTTCTTTGTTACATCCTTGTAGGAAAAACCAATCATTATCCAGGAAGGAAAAAGGAGCAAAGATCATCATCATTGGTTAGAATTACTGACTACTTACGTCTGAACAAGTAGCTCCCATTTTTATTGCTTTATTCAGTAAAGCAACTTCTTGTGCTCTTTTGAGATGAAGATTTCATCAGTTACATTTCCTCCACCTGAAAATATGACCAGAATCATTGACTATTATGGGAATGGCGTATTGTATTTCTTACCTCCTTAAAAGGATGGATCAGCTAATTCCTTCCTGTAACCTACAGCCATCTGTCATCCTTGCATCTCAAAATATGACCTGCAGCAAAGATCAATGTTTGACAGAGTATTTTTGTTGGGCAACAAATGATTTGTCATTGGATTCATTTTGTAACAGGGAGTATAAATGCACACCTTCTGTGTGATGAATTGCTGTATTGATTTATCTTTTTCTCTCCATACAATTAGCTGTTTTGTTACAAATCTAGTAGGTATAAGTGGCTTCCTTATTCTTGACTAGAACAAGTAAATACTTCTGTAACCTCTCCGAAGCTTTGGTTATGTATATTGCTTAATTCTTATGAAACTGCTTGTAGCCTTTGACAGCAAAGTCTAGATTCACTTCCTTCACCTGAAAACACTCAGATTGGTTAGTTTCCACTCCATTGCTATGAGAAGGTGCATTCCTTACCTCTTGATGGGAACACTTTCTCTTACTACTTCAGTGGTACAATATGAACTTCTGACAGACAAGCTGCAGTGATCAAATCAACAGAAATAGGAACAATTGCAATGTCCTCTCTTGAAAGGTAAGAACCAAGCTGATGCCAGCTCTCCGCTATGGACAATTGTACCCTTTCCTTTTTTGAATTGTACAATGCCTGCATTGTTAACCCCTAGTAGTGACAACTGGCTGCTTCTTACCCCCATCCACTTCTGTGCTTCTCCTTTCTCTTCTCTTCTAGCCTCTTTGACTACTCCTTTTTTTGTCTCTCCTCTTCCGTTCCCCTTAGTTCCCTGGTGTTTCTCACTAACTTCTTTGATTCCCGCCCCCCCTTATCTGATGCCTCATTTCCACTCCCCCCAGCCTTGTCCCTGCCTTGTTTCCTTCCCCCTTATAAGAATACTTTCCTTCACCCTTCTGTGTCTCACATTCCCATCTTTAGCAATGGAAGCAGGTTGGTCCCAGAAGGCCCTGCTCCACCACCCTAGTCCCTGTACTCAGACCTACAGGCAGCAGCCATGTGCTCTGGGCGACATCCTGGTGTGAAATGCGGCAGCCCCTGGTGGCTGACCCAACCATCACTGCATCACAACAGAGTCACGGGTAGTCATCACCTCCTCATTTGGGCAAAGTGACCTGCCCCACATCCCCCTGGGGAGCTGTAGGGGAAAGGCTCTGGCTGGCTCTAAACTCTCAAATGAGTCAAATTACATTTCAGATCTGGAGTCACCAGCTGGGGATCTGTGACAATGAATTCCAGGATCATGAACGGCTCCTTTCCCTGTGATTTGGATGGAGTGGGACTTACACAGCCCTCACCTATGGAAGCTTACATCATAGTTCCCTTCCCCTGCCTGTCCCCACCTCTGGGTTTGTCTAAGTCACCACCCTACGGTGGAATGTTCCACCTCCATCATAATGGGCCAATTCTGATCAGTGCTGAGTTCCTGCATCTCACTCTGGAACCAGTGAGAGCTGCGGGTGCCCAGCCCCTATTGGGACTAACCCCGTTGTCTGCATTTCATGGCACCGTGCTGTGCCCTCCATCTTGTGTTCTAGGCTAATGGCTGCAGACCCACCCGGGGACTGACAGCCAGTGCCTCCTGTACAGGGGAATACAGGCAGGGGTTTCAGTGTTAGCAGGAGAAGGGCAGATACCAGAACCATCACGCCACCCTTCCCTGATCGCTGGGGGCTCTGATAAAAGGACACCTGATGTTGGCTGTGTGCCCATACCTTGTCCTGGCTCTGGCCAGGTAGCTGGCCCCGGCCAGGTAGCTGGCCCCGCAGACCTCAGTCAAACTGCCCAAAAGGCTACAGACTCGTTTGGTGGCAAAGACGCTTGGCCAGGTTTGATGTCAACAAAGCACTTGTACTAGCACCCCATAGACTCTGCATGGACCCTAGGACATGTGCGCCCATGAGAATGGACCAGCTCAGTCAGGAGGTTGGGCTTCTAGAGTTTTCCAGTGAGCAGAGTTAGCTCTGCAAACTCATTCCACCACAAGAATTTGTACTTCACTGGCTGGTTTGGGTTCAGTCTGTGCTGGTGTAAGGACAATGTCTGTGAGAACTAGAAACGTGTCAACAGGAAGTGGAGATGAAATAGTTGTTTAGCTATATTGGAGAGGGGAGGTTAATGAGAGCTAGAACTGAAGGGAGAGGGAAAGACAGATCTCTCAATGGGCTCTGATATCTCACCCAGAAACATAATTCCATAAAACATAAGCAGGAAAGAAGAGAAAGTGGCATTTTGCTTACTTCTACCAGTTCAGGATGTGCCCCAGTGTTCCTTATGACCCATTTATGGGAATATTGGACACTGAGGTTGATGCGTGGGCTATATTTATATCATTATCAAAATCCTTCATGCTGAAAAGCAATGAGTAACTGGAAGACTCGATGACTGTTGCATGAACAAACTCCAGAAAGGAAGAGGGAAGAATGGACAAAGGAAGGGGTGGATAAAAGGAGGAAAAAATAAAAGTGACTCAATTTACACTCTCGAGGAAAATAATAATAAAGTATATTCAGAACTGTAATAGATTTTGGTTCTAGCACTTGTGCTAGGTGTCCACCTGTAAAGGTTGAACTACAGCCAGCATCTTAGCTCTTCTCCAGATCTCAGAGGCAGCGGGACCTCAGGGAGGCTAGAAAGGTGCAGAAGCTGAGCTCTGACATGGTGCTTAATGGACTCGCCCTCTAAGTCCCTTATTACCTGGTGCTTACAATAATGGGCAGATAGCAAATTGCTGGCATTGACCAGTGATGGTCCCTTGGGTTCCAGTTCCTGTCCCAGACAGCTTCCTTGTTGTGATCCCACCTCTCACACATGTAGGTTCCTGTGTCAGTTGTTTGCTTTCTTCAGAGATGTGAAACCCTCTTCCCAATACCAACCAGTCCCTTTCACTCATCAGCTCCTTCTTTTCCTCCAGTTCCATTGTTTGTGCCATTCCACATCTATGGGGTTTGGGTTTTCCAGGGTCCTGAATCTACACTCCCTGCTGAGATCTGACCCTTCCGAATCCCTGATCTTGGCTGGGCTCTGATTTAACACGAGGTCTGTAATGTCTGAATCCTGACTGAGACAGCAAGGAGAGGAAAGGGTCAACAGGCTTCCTTGGAAGGGTGGGAAAGTACCAGACCCACTCCAAAGCAGGGGGAGGGGGGAGCTATCCATTCTAGAAGGAGAGGTTGAAATCTGAGCATTATAGGGAAGCACACTATTGCCAACCCTTGATTTTAAAAAATCATGAACCCACCTCCCCAAAATCATGAGATTTGTCTTCATGTTTTTGACCCTTCAGAGGGAGTAACATTTTCAAGCTTTCCTCTGCACCCATGAGGGCTAGAAACCATTTTTTAAAAACAAAAGCAGAGATTTGCATGTAATGCCATGACTCTAGGGGCTGGGCCTCTCACTTCGTCCTGTTTGAGCTCCTTCCCATTCATGGGGAGGCCCAACACTAGCTCCAGGGGCTGCATCTGTCACAGCGAGCTGCAGTATGAACTCAGAAGAATGGTTTTAGTCAGTTTCACTTGCAGCCTGTGGTGTACGTACCTGCAAGGCTGTCATCTGTCCTTTGCCCCTTAAAAGTAAAGCAGTGGCCCCCTTAATCTCTCTGCCACTGCCTTCCCTGGGCGTTCCTTCCAAGTGCCTGTGGTTACTGATTCACACATTTTGATTCCCTCTGGGATGCTTTACCTTTGTTCTTTGTTGGTTTCCTCAAACTAAACTGGATTATTCAGCTTGAAATACTTTCTGCGTTTTGAAAATGTGACCCAGTCCACTGTGCAGGACCCAGAGCAGGAACTCGAGTGGCTCAGAGAGCCTGGGTATGTGCAAGAAACTTTAGAGACAAAACATTGTTACAGAAACAATCTCCCTCATACTCTCCCCTCTCCCTCTGTGTGTTACTGGGACATTGCACGTACCTTCTGGAGTAGGGACAGGGGATTCTAATGTATTTCCTGTCATCAGCCCTTTGAAGCAACCCCCGTCGGAGAGGTGCACATATATTACTTCAAACTGGATTCTCCAGGGACTAATAGACAAAGGGTTTTTGGATAAATAGCCTGATTTTAAACTGGCTCAGGGCCTTCTTCCAGCCAATGGGCTCCACAGAGGGCCCTAGCCCTGAGGGAAGGGTTGGAAGGACAGGGGGCTTGTTCTGAACTGAAGCTGTGATGAACAAGTAAGAACAAGCAAATCGCTTGGGTGGGGCCAGAGCCCATGTTAGGGTTGCGGTGATCACTGGGAAGATTATTACCATGTGTGTCAGTTCTTTCATTGTTTTTAATGTGTTTTTATTTAAGAAGAAATAGACTTGCGTAGTATGACATCCCCTAGGGCACAAGCTGTGTCCCCTTCGCTCACTAGCCTGGATACCTTTGACAATGCTTTGCTAGTGAACAGTGAACCCCTCCAGGCTCTGTTCACTCTCAGCCACCAGGCCCAGCTGAATCCACGAATGCTACACCCAGCTAGTCATGAATAGACACAGGGTGCATCCGCATATCCCTCAGGCCCAGCCTTGCACCCAAGAACTGTGCATCGTGTCCTGCTCAGGACCCCCCCCCCCCCCGAATGGTGTCAACTCATTAAAAGTCCGTCATTCCATCAATGGGTAATGAACATGCCCAGCCTTTAACGTGAGTAGAGATCCCCCGACCACTCCAGCCCAAAGCAAACTGGCTTAGATAAACAATGAAACGAGCTTATTAACCAGAGAGAGATTTTAAGTGATATAGGCATAAAAGTCAGCATTGGTTAGAAAAGAAAAGATTGTGGTTGTATCCTAACTCCTAAACTTTACCAAGCTGAATAAGATTTGAAAGCAAAAAGGGATCTCTCTCCCCAAAACTTTCCGCAGGCCATACTGACTGGAAGGCTTTCCAGCCGAGACTCCTTCCTCCCCCCCCCCATCACTTCAATGATGGTTCTTTGTCTTTCACACACTTCTGCCGCCATGTGTTAAGAGGGGGAGGACAGGATCTGGGGAAGCCATTGTCTTTTATTTTATACCCTCCTCCTTTCTGTGAGGATTACCTCCACCCCAGGAAGGGATGGAGACAATCAGTCTGTGGTTTATGAGAGATTTGAAGCATCTTCCAGGTGAACTGTAAATCTTTTGTTCACACTGTCCTTGTACGTGAGGGATGATATACAAATCTTTTGTTTACAGTCCCCGCTGCAGGCAAATGGTTGCTTCAATAGCTAAGAACATAAGAAAGGCCGTACTGGGTCAGACCAAAGGTCCATCTAGCTCAGTATCTGTCTACCGACAGTGGCCAATGCCAGGTGCCCCAGAGGGAGTGAACCTAACAGGCAATGATCAAGTGATCTCTCTCCTGCCATCTATCTCCATCCTCTAACGAACAGAGGCTAGGGACACCATTCTTACCCATCCTGGCTAATAGCCATTTATGGACTTAGCCACCATGAATTTATCCAGTCCTCTTTTAAACATTGTTATAGTCCTAGCCTTCACAACCTCCTCAGGTAAGGAGTTCCACAAGTTGACTGTGCGCTGCGTGAAGAAGAACTTCCTTTTATTTGTTTTAAACCTGCTGCCTATTAATTTCATTTGGTGACCCCTAGTTCTTGTATTATGGGAATAAGTAAATAACTTTTCCTTATCCACTTTCTCAACATCACTCATGATTTTATATACCTCTATTATGTCCCCCCTTAGTCTTCTCTTTTCCAAACTGAAGAGTCCTAGCCTCTTTAATCTTTCCTCATATGGGACCCTCTCTAAACCCTTAATCATTTTAGTTGCTCTTTTCTGAACCTTTTCTAGTGCTAGAATATCTTTTTTGAGGTGAGGAGACCACATCTGTACACAGTATTCGAGATGTGGGCGTACCATGGATTTATATAAGGGCAATAATATATTCTCAGTCTTATTCTCTATCCCCTTTTTAATGATTCCTAACATCCTGTTTGCTTTTTTGACCGCCTCTGCACACTGCGTGGACATCTTTAGAGAACTATCCATGATGACGCCAAGATCTTTTTCCTGACTCGTTGTAGCTAAATTAGCCCCCATCATGTTGTATGTATAGTTGGGGTTATTTTTTCCAATGTGCATTACTTTACATTTATCCACATTAAATTTCATTTGCCATTTTGCTGCCCAATCACTTAGTTTTGTGAGATCTTTTTGAAGTTCTTCACAATCTGCTTTGGTCTTAACTATCTTGAGTAGTTTAGTATCATCTGCAAACTTTGCCACCTTACTGTTTACCCCTTTCTCCAGATCATTTATGAATAAATTGAATAGGATTGGTCCTAGGACTGACCCTTGGGGAACACCACTAGTTACCCCTCTCCATTCTGAGAATTTACCATTAATTCCTACCCTTTGTTCCCTGTCCTTTAACCAGTTCTCAATCCATGAAAGGACATTCCCTTTTATCCCATGACAGCTTAATTTACGTAAGAGCCTTTGGTGAGGGACCTTGTCAAAGGCTTTCTGGAAATCTAAGTACACTATGTCCACCGGATCCCCCTTGTCCACATGTTTGTTGACCCCTTCAAAGAACTCTAATAGATTAGTAAGACACGATTTCCCTTTACAGAAACCATGTTGACTATTGCTCAAGAGTTTATGTTTTTCTATGTGTCTGACAATTTTGTTCTTTACTATTGTTTCAACTAATTTGCCCGGTACCGACGTTAGACTTACCGGTCTGTAATTGCCGGGATCACCCCTAGAGCCCTTTTTAAATATTGGCGTTACATTAGCTAACTTCCAGTCATTGGGTACCGAAGCCGATTTAAAGGACAGGTTACAAACCTTAGTTAATAGTTCCACAACTTCACATTTGAGTTCTTTCAGAACTCTTGGGTGAATGCCATCTGGTCCCGGTGACTTGTTAATGTTGAGTTTATCAATTAATTCCAAAACCTCCTCTAGTGATACTTCAATCTGTGACAGTTCCTCAGATTTGTCACCTACAAAAGCCAGCTCAGGTTTGGGAATCTCCCTAACATCCTCAGCCGTGAAGACTGAAGCAAAGAATCCATTTAGTTTCTCCGCAATGACTTTATCATCTTTAAGCGCTCCTTTTGTATTTTCATCGTCAAGGGGCCCCACTGGTTGTTTAGCAGGCTTCCTGCTTCTGATGTACTTAAAAAACATTTTGTTATTACCTTTGGAGTTTTTGGCTAGCCGTTCTTCAAACTCCTCTTTGGCTTTTCTTATTACACTCTTGCACTTAAGTTGGCAGTGTTTGTGCTCCTTTCTATTTGCCTCACTAGGATTTGACTTCCACTTTTTAAAGGAAGTCTTTTTATCTCTCACTGCTTCTTTTACATGGTTGTTAAGCCACGGTGGCTCTTTTTTAGTTCTTTTACTGTTTTTCTTAATTTGGGGTATACATTGAAGTTGAGCCTCTATTATGGTGTCTTTAAAAAGGGCCCACGCAACTTGCAGGGATTTCACTTTAGTCACTGTACCTTTTAACTTTTGTCTAACTAACCCCCTCATTTTTGTATAGTTCCCCCTTTTGAAATTAAAGGCCACAGTGTTGGGCAGTTGAGGTGTTCTTCGCACCACAGGGATGTTGAATGCTATTGTATTATGGTCACTATTTCCAAGCGGTCCCGCTATAGTTACCTCTTGGACCAGCTCCTGCGCTCCACTCAGGATTAAATCTAGAGTCGCCTCTCCCCTTGTGGGTTCCCGTACCAACTGCTCCATGAAGCAGTCATTTAAAGTATCGAGAAATTTTATCTCTGCATTTCGTCCTGAAGTGAAATGTTCCCAGTCAATATGGGGATAATTGAAATCCCCCACTATTATTGGGTTCTTAATTTTGATAGCCTCTCTAATTTCCCTTAGCATTTCATCATCACTATTACTGTCCTGGTCAGGTGGTCGATAATAGATCCCTAATGTTATATTTTTACTAGAGCATGAAATTTCTATCCATAGAGACTCTATGGAACCTGTGGATTCGCTTAAGATTTTTACTTCATTTGAATCTACACTTTCTTTAACATATAGTGCCACTCCTCCCCCTGCACGGCCTGTTCTGTCCTTCCGATATATTTTGTACCCCGGAATGATTGTGTCCCATTGATTGCTCTCAGTCCACCAGGTTTCTGTGATGCCTATTATATCTATATCCTCCTTTATCACAAGGCACTCTAGTTCACCCATCTTATTATTTAGACTTCTGGCATTTGTGTACAAGCACTTTAAAAACTTGTCCCTGTTTATTAGCCTGCCTTTTTCTGATGTGCCAGATTCTTTTTTATGTGACTGTTTATCATCTGATCCGGCCCTTACATTATACTTTTCAGTCCTCTGCTCCTGACTATAACCTGGAGATTCTCTATCATCAGACTCTCCCCTAAGAGAAGTCTGTGTCCAATCCACACGCTCCTCTGCAGCAGTCGGCTTTCCCCCATCTCCTAGTTTAAAAACTGCTCTACAACCTTTTTAATGTTTAGTGCCAGCAGTCTGGTTCCACTTTGGTTTAGGTGGAGCCCATCTCTCCTGTATAGGCTCCTCCCATCCCAGAAGTTTCCCCAGTTCCTAATGAACGTGAACCCCTCCTCTCTACACCATCGTCTCATCCACGCATTGAGACTCTGAAGCTCTGCCTGCCTACCTGGCCCTGCGCGTGGAACTGGGAGCATTTCTGAGAATGCCACCATAGAGGTCCTGGATTTCAGTCTCTTCCCTAGCAGCCTAAATTTGGCTTCCAGGACATCTCTCCTACCCTTCCCTATGTCATTGGTACCTACACGTACCACGACCACCGGCTCCTCCCCAGCACTACACACAAGTCTATCTAGATGCCTCGAGAGATCCGCAACCTTCGCACCAGGCAGGCAAGTCACCATACGGTTCTCCCGGTCATCACAGACCCAGCTATCTACATTTCTAATAATCGAATCTCCCATTACTAACACCTGCCTTTTCCTAGAAACTGGAGTTCCCTCCCCCGGAGAGGCAACCTCAGTGCGAGAGGCAACCCCAGAACCATCTGGAAGGAGGGTCCCAACTACGGGAAAGTTTCCCTCTGCTCCCATTGACTGCTCTACTTCCCTGGGCCCTTCTTCCTCCTTAACAGCACAGGTGCTGTCTAAGCGGAGGTGGGACAATTCTACAGTGTCCCGGAAAGCCTCATCAACATACCTCTCTGCCTCTCTCAGCTCCTCCAGTTCCGCCACCCTGGCCTCCAAAGTCCGTACATGGTCTCTGAGGGCCAGGAGCTCCTTGCACCGACTGCACACATACGCCACCCGCCCACAGGGCAGGTAATCATACATGCAACAGTCGGTGCAATAAACTGGATAGCCCCCACTCTGCTGCTGGGCTTCTGCCTGCATTGTATCCTAGTTATTGAAAGGGTGGTTTACAGAAGGGAGTTTTGGAATGTGGTTTGGTTTATAGGTTTTAGGGGGGGGCCACGGGGATGGGGTTACGGCTGGCGAGGGACTCCCACTCCCTTCCCACTCCCCTTCTAAACTCCCTTGCGAAACTCCCTGTTAGCAGCCCCTGGTCGCAAAGCTCCCTGGTCGCTTGTGCGCGGCTTTATAAAGCCCTGGCCTGAGTGAATGCCCCGCCCACTGATTAAGGCTCAGCCAATTACCAGAGGCTTCGAGCTTTCAAACCTGCCTCCAACTGCCAGCCAGAGCACACGGTCCCTCAAAAGAACCAAACAAACACAAGCTCAGCACACAGCAAGTAACCCCCAAACACAAACAAACACACACTACAGACAGTCACTTACCCCACAGATGCTGTATTAGCTCCTCCTTCACCTGGAGAACTCCCTTGCGAAACTCCCTGTTAGCAGCCCCTGGTCGCTTGTGCGCGGCTTTATAAAGCCCTGGCCTGAGTGAATGCCCCGCCCACTGATTAAGGCTCAGCCAATTACCAGAGGCTTCGAGCTTTCAAACCTGCCTCCAACTGCCAGCCAGAGCACACGGTCCCTCAAACAACCAAACAAACAAACACAAGCTCAGCACACAGCAAGTAACCCCCAAACACAAACAAACACACACTACAGACAGTCACTTACCCCACAGATGCTGTATTAGCTCCTCCTTCACCTGGAGAACTCCCTTGCGAAACTCCCTATTAGCAGCCCCTGTTCTCAAAGCTCCCTGGTCGCTTGTGCGCGGCTTTATAAAGCCCTGGCCTGAGTGAATGCCCCGCCCACTGATTAAGGCTCAGCCAATTACCAGAGGCTTCGAGCTTTCAAACCTGCCTCCAACTGCCAGCCAGAGCACACGGTCCCTCAAAAGAACCAAACAAACACAAGCTCAGCACACAGCAAGTAACCCCCAAACACAAACAAACACACACTACAGACAGTCACTTACCCCACAGATGCTGTATTAGCTCCTCCTTCACCTGGAGAACTCCCTTGCGAAACTCCCTGTTAGCAGCCCCTGGTCGCTTGTGCGCGGCTTTATAAAGCCCTGGCCTGAGTGAATGCCCCGCCCACTGATTAAGGCTCAGCCAATTACCAGAGGCTTCGAGCTTTCAAACCTGCCTCCAACTGCCAGCCAGAGCACACGGTCCCTCAAACAACCAAACAAACAAACACAAGCTCAGCACACAGCAAGTAACCCCCAAACACAAACAAACACACACTACAGACAGTCACTTACCCCACAGATGCTGTATTAGCTCCTCCTTCACCTGGAGAACTCCCTTGCGAAACTCCCTATTAGCAGCCCCTGTTCGCAAAAAAAAATAGTTTTCTAACACCCGTGGTCAGTCCTTTGTTGACGCTGGGGAGCTAGTCTGTGGGCGTTCCCCAGAATTACAACATGTTTCAGTAACAAACATATAGCAAAAGTTGTATAAAGTCATACTATATTGATATACACATTTGAACAGGACAATGATCCTCAGCAGATTATGAGTTTTCAACTGATACCTCACAAGGCATACTTTGTACAAAATATATCATAACCCTATGAAAGTGGTGAACATGGGGTACAGGGGTGTCACACACAGGCAGTGCTACATGGTACCTTATAAGTGTAGCAATTACACCTATTAACTTCCTCAGAAAGGAGGCAAGCAGGTCTCCTTGGACAACCTGTCTGTGCTGGGAAATATAGTGAAGGCAGGAAATTGCGCAGCCTGGAAATACCCTGGTCAGAGGGGAGAGGGCTGCAGTCTCCACCCAAGAGGTGACAGCTGGGGAGCTGGCAGCCTGTGAACAGGTGCCCTTGCTGGGCCACTGAAGTCTAGGTGCAGTTGCCCAAACTGTGACTGTGCAGATGTTGTGTTGTTGTTCTCAGGAGTAAAGTAACCCCAGACTGAATCCCACTCTCTCTCCTCACTTCCCCATCAGTGCTGTCTCTCGCTAATTCTTCTCTTTGGGGCATTTTTACAGGCTGATTCTGTCTTCTGCATCTTGGTTTCCTGTTGCCTTTTACAGCATCCTGTGCCCACTTCCAGTTTCTCTCTGCAGGGCTGTGAAAAACTGAACCCAAATCACGGGGCAGAGCAAAAACTTTTGCTGCTCAACTTCTAAAGCTTCCTTTCTTCTCGGTGGGATCCTGCATGAACCCAGCTTCCCAAAGCTTAATGGGATCAGGCCATCCCTGTGCAGGGCCCTGATTCTCTGCCCCCCAGGTTACAAGTAACCCCCATTCAACTTGTGTCCCAGGGCGTGTGGGGAAATAGACCCCTAGACGGTAAAGATGACACTTCCAATACAGACCGCTCACAAGTACAGTTGGGGGGGGGGGGGATTTTAATGCTAAAGAATGATGCACAGCCTTAGTTTAGGTTTTTGAAAGTCTCATCAGTTTAATGACTGTTTTGTAAACTCAGGTTTGGCTGGGCTCTTAGTCCCATGTTATCTGCCCACCCAAAGCTCATGGGGGCTGGGGCTGGATGTGCTGGTTCTGGGTTTGGCCTCTCTGTACCCAATGCTGACGTGCTGCCTGCACTCTCCAGAAGGAGCTGGCCGCAGCAGTATGAAATCTGCAATTATGACCACAGATCCCCAGAAGTGAGCCGCATGCCGCCGCGTCCATGCAATAAGTTACAGGTGCCCAGACAGAAAGCTGGTCCCCCTCAGACTAATTTTTGCATATTCGTTGCCTGACCCATAAAGGAAAGAGTTTTCTCTGTTTAACAAGAACAGCGCCGCACCCCCGTGGGTAGATGAGCAATGCCCCTGGAATGCAGGGGGTCAAACTTGGGAAGGGAGGAAAATAACTGGTTACATTCTCAAGTGATAAGCAGCCTCAGGCTAACCCGGGACGCTTGTTCCCCATGGCTGGATGCATCTAAATGCTGTGACAGGGTCCCTGGATTCTGCAGTGCTCAGGTGTAGCAGGTTGGAAATCCATCAGCTGCTTCAGTCATGTTTTACTGAATTCAGAAGGAAGGGGGGAATGGTGTGATGCTTTTTTAGTGGAAACATAGAGGCTGGAGCACAGTTCTGCAGTAAGGCGAGGGCAGGGGCTGGAGTCTGTGACTATAGAAGCAGGGAATACACAGGGACCTGGTCATTGCCGTGGTAACCTTGGAGATTTTTCTTTGTCTGGGTGGGGGAGGGGTTGAGATTAATGGGAGCAGGATCTGGCCCAATATTTGTACAGAGTACAAGTTAATACAATCCTTGTGCCATGGGACCTGTCATCTGTGAAGCCACTTAGAATCATAGAATATTAGGGTTGGAAGAAACCTCAGGAGGTATCTAGTCCAATCCTCTGCTCAAAGCAAGACCAACACCAACAAACTCATCCCAGCCAGGGCTTTGTCAAGCCGGGCCTTCAAAACCTCTAAGGATGGAGATTCCATCACCTCCCTAGGTAACCCATTCCAGTGCTTCACCACCCTCCTAGTGAAATAGTGTTTCCTAATATCCAACCTAAACCTCCCCCACTGCAACTTGAGACCATTGCTCCTTGTTCTGTCATCTGCCACCACTGAGAATAGCCGAGCTCCATCCTCAAACACTGAACTAGCAGAAATCTTTCTGGTTAGGATGCAGAAAGAATGGGATGGTGAATAATACAAAAAAAATTATAAATGCTTTTATATACATGCTGCGGCCTCTTCTGGAATATCATTTTCAGTTTGGATCACCTGCTCTCAAAAAGGATATTGTGGGGTTCAGAGAATAGCGATGAGGGAGATCAAGGTCATTGAAAAACTCTACTAGGAAGAGAAATGGAAAAGACTGGGATCGTTTACCTTAGAAAGGTGATTGAACAGGAGGGGACATGTAAAATACTAATTGGTCTAGAGAAGGTAGATTGGAAACTTCTGTTCTCCCTGTCATGCAACATGAGAACAAGGGAAGATTCAACTCAATTAGAAGGTGCGAAATTCAAACAGATAAAAGGAAATACTATAACATAATGTGTGATTAAACTGTGGAACTCACTGCCACAAGAAATCAGTGCGGGCAAGAGCATAGAAAGATTCAAAAAAGGATTGCGTATTTATAGGGACATCAAGAATAGCCAGAGTTATCAGAATTTTATTAAAACACTTTGGAAGTACATAGCCTCAAGTGTAAGACAATCTAACTAATAGAGCAGCATGTGCAAAACAATTAACAAAACCAGTTATAAAAACATGGTCCTTTAGAGAGGCTTCAATCCTGCAAACGCTTAAGCATGTGGTTAACTGTACACTAGTTGACTTCAGCAAGGGGACCATCTGAACGCACGGAACAGCAATTCCCAGCAGATGTGTTTCCATTTCCTCTTTGACTGACAAGCAGCTGAACCAATTATAGGGAAGAGTTTTTGGCTCTTCTTCTGAGCATCTTCACTTCAAGGGTTCCATGAGCCTCTTAAGTGATTGCTAGGTAGCACAAAGGGGAATCTTTAGGTGACAGAAATGTTCATCTCATATTTTCCTATGGCTCAGATGCCACGGAGACTGCCTAAGCCATCAGTGATCACCAGGTTCTGCTGCCTCAAAGAGGGGTGTCAGAGAGGAGCCTCTTTATTCTGAACACCTGTGAACTCCCTTTCCAATTATCCAGCATCCCCTCCCCTCCCTTCCGTTCAGTTGAAGGTTTATTTGCAGGTGCAGAATCTGGCAGGCAGGATGGTCAACACAGTGTTTGGGGGAATGCCTGGGTAACAGGTGTCTGAGCTCCATCTCCAGGTGTACACTATAACAGCTGATCCTCATATTGTCCGATTGACAGGAGCTGTGCAAAAAATCAGACTCAGTAAGTTAGAACCTAAAGAATACTCCTGCAGTACGTGCATCGCACTTGTCCAAGTGGTTGCACTAGCTCCGTGCATGCCAGCCAGCCAGAAATAAACCGGGCACGTTGGACAGACGCAGCGACAGGCAAAGATCATCGGTGCTGTGAAAGGGAGACCTGAGAGGTAAAGGCCTTCAGGAACATTTACAAGATGGAGACCTAAACTCTGTGCTTCTAGTTCTGAGATACCCGGATTTAATGTTAGACACAAACCAGCACAGACAGGCCAAGAAAACAGTCCCAGCCAGGTCTGAAACAGCTTTTCGATTTCAACGCACTGGAATGGGGAAGTTGCCCAGAAGGAAAAGGCAGAAGGACCTCGTGTGTAACTCAAGCTCTGTGGCTGACTCTGCACAGTGCCTGCATTGAAGACATTTCACTCACCCCTCTTCTCTGAAAGCACGCATTCTGCAACAATAATCACCGCCAAGATTATAACAAGGGCCCCGAGAACCATCCGGATGACGAAAACAACGTGGGAGGCATTGTATCTGAAATCAAGAAAAACCTGTCAGTGTGGGATGCAGGGATCAAGAGAGGGACAGATTTGCCTCTAAAGGAGGAATAGAGACTGATGGATAAATAAAGGGATGGCAGAGACAGTTTAAAGATGAAAAACTGTTTCTCCCCCGCCCCTTAATTTTCCACCCTCTTCTGTGTCACAGGCAGTTTCCTTGGCCTCCCTTTTTGCCAGCAGGTTCCTCTTCATATGCCAGCTGCTGGGACCTGTGGGGTCATCGGGCTGGGTTCAGTCCTCTGCCTAGGGGAACCTTCCCATGAGGCCAGCCAGCAGCTGACTCTGCTACAGGAGTAGGAAATCCCTAGAGACCTGGCCAGAGCCCTTACCGACAGCAACATTCCCATAACTGACCCCATCTACGGTTTCCACCCTAGATTCACAAAAATTCTCCCAATTCCCCTGATCCCAAGGAGAAATGGCTTCATTAACCCTGCGCCTGCTAATCCAAAGGATAAATATGACTCTATACCTAGGCTAAGGGTATGGATCTGTCACTGGGCAGGGACTGGCTCAGTAGGGGAGGAGGGAAACCAAAAGCCCTACAAGGTTTATATCTCTTAACATAACAGAATAACAGGAGGATTCTGAATGTACAAATTATCTAAAGCTCCTTGCCAGTGGTCGCCATTACAAAATCAGCATTTATCCCAGTCAGCACGCAGCAGTGTTGAGACGCCACACTGCATCTTCACTTCAAGGGTTCCATGAGCCTCTAAAGTGATTGCTTTAACACAGGATATTAGGAATCATTAAAAAAGGGATAGAGAATAAGACGGAGAATATCTTATTGCCCTTATATAAATCCATGGTACACCCACATCTTGAATACTGCGTACAGATGTGGTCTCCTCATCTCAAAAAAGATATACTGGCATTAGAAAAGGTTCAGACAAAGGCAACTAAAATGATTAGGGGGTTGGAATGGGTCCCATATAAGGAGAGATTAACGAGGCTAGGACTTTTCAGCTTGAAAAAGAGGAGACTAAGGGGGGATATGATAGAGGTATATAAAATCATGAGTGGTGTGGAGAAAGTGAATAAGGAAAAGTTATTTACTTGTTCCCATAATATAAGAACTAGGGGCCACCAAATGAAATTAATGGGCAGCAGGTTTAAAACAAATAAAAGGAAGTTCTACTTCACACAGCGCACAGTCAACTTGTGGAACTCCTTGCCTGAGGAGGTTGTGAAGGCTAGGACTATAACAGGGTTTAAAAGAGAACTAGATAAATTCATGGAGGTTAAATCCATTAATGGCTATTAACCAGGATGGGTAAGGAATGGTGTCCCTAGCCTCTGTTTGTCAGAGGGTGGAGATGGACGGCAGGCGAGAGATCACTTGATCATCACCTGTTAGGTTCACTCCCTCTGGGGCACCTGGCATTGGCCACGGTTGGTAGACAGGATACTGGGCTGGATGGACCTTTGGTCTGACCCAGTACGGCCATTCTTATGTTCCTATGCCTTCCTGATGCTTGGAACTGGCACCGGATTGCAGCACTAACTAGAACCTTCACCACCTCCACAAAACAGTAATTCTGTTGACAACTGTTAAATGTGTGTATTTACACAAGCATCAGGTTCAGCTGTGAGTGTCAGTTAAATGCATTAAAAAAAACCCACTCTAAATGCTCCACTGCACACACACTTCCCCCTCTTGGGAGAGGATGAGAGAATGGACCACACCTGGCAGATGTTAGTCACATTGCTTGATGCATGGCTGGAAGCTGCTCAAGCCCAAGATTTTTTAAAGGTATTTACACATTGCAGTGCTGAGTGGAGCAAAGTCTACATGACTTAGCAGCCTACATTTCATTTTCAAAAGTGACTTAGTGCCCCATTCTCTTCCAATGAGAGAGGCTTCTAAGTCACTTAGGCCTTCCAGTGCTGAGTGGAGCAGTGCCTAAATGCCTTTGCAAATCTGGGCCTCAGATACTAGGATGAAAAGGGCAGTAAAAGAACCGATGTAGAAAAGAGGAACAGATTCTCAGGTGCACCGAGTGTTCCTCCAGATGCCTTTATGCCCTGCCCTGCCCAGTCTTTGGGCGCTGTCATAAAGAAGCTCAGTGCTGGGCATAACTTAGAGCAGCTTAAAGGAATCCTGGCCAGTGTTTGTCTCTGGTTCTGTCTCTCAGGCAGGGCTTAATTTGTAGTGAAAGAGGTGCCAGGGCTCAAGCAATTGTTTTTTACATTCATAACTGAAGCCGCAAGCCCAGGAGTGCCGGGGCTATGGATTGCCAAGCCTGGCAAGCCCTGGCACAGATTAAGCACTGCTCTCAGCACGGCTTTCCCTGCTCCTGCTCCGTCGCTCTGTAGGGAACTGATAGTATCTGGATCTCATAGTAGGAAGCACATAGGAGACTGCTGACACTTACTGATGGTCACCTGGGTTCCGTCTCCTGACACAGACAGGTTCCTTGCTGTGATCCCCACCTCACACACGTAGGTTTCTGTATTAGATGAATTCGCATTCTTCAAAGTGAGAGAGGCAAACCCATTGTCCAAATGCAGGGTTGTGATCACATCGCTCTCATTCACCAGCTCTTTCTTTAGTCCCTCAGTCCCATAGTTATACCATCGCACATACATGGTGCTGTGGTTATTGACTGTCTTGAATGTACACTTCATGGTAAGTTCTGAGCCTTCTAAATCACTGACACTGGCCGGGGCTGCTGAGGGTGGTTCTTTAGTTGTAGGCATGGAGACTTCTCAGGTATTAGTATTGTCCCCTCAGTCCCAGCAGCTCCCTCTGGTCTCTCTGAGGTTCCCCCTTAGAGGTCGGTCATCACTCTGAGTCTGAGAGATGGGGGATGATGAACTCACAGATGCTTTGGGTCCTGTACCCCCTGTGGGGGATATACCCAGACACTATGGGTAGGTTTCTGGATGAGACTAAGGAGAAACATGGAGTAGAGGTGGCAGATTGGCTTTCTGACCTTAATCCGTTTTTGTTGTCTGCTCAGGATGAGACATATCCCTGTGTCTGAGTTTGACAGATGGAAGCAGTATAGATTGAAAACACTGGTAACCACAGTGCATGTCTCTTTGACCAATGGAAATGTTGGGAATTAAAGGATATAGGAGAATTTGGTGGTTTTGTGTGAGGTTTGGGGGGATGGTTCTATCTGTCTTTTTCTTGCTTTTTCTGATGAGTACTGGTCTGATGGATAATTTTGTATGCAGCTTTCTGAATATGAATGGGTGCAGAGACATTTAAAACATTTATGGCTCTTTATTCCAGAAAAAGGGAGACGTTTCATTTTTTCAAGAGACCCACACAGATGCTGGCAACTGAACTGATGTCTTGCTGATTGGAGAGGGGAGATTTTTCTGAGTCATGGTTGCACAAGCACAGGGGTTGCCATTCTGTTTGCGGATAGGGTGAAGCCTGATTCAGTGGCTGTGCAGGAAGTTGTTTCAGGCTGTTTGTTGATGGTTTGAGCTACTTTAGAGCAATCTCCTCTTTTTTTGATTCATGTCTATTCTCCTACTGTAGGGAAAGACCGGGTGTATTTTTTTCCAGAGCTTGGATGCTCTTTTGACAAATTGTTTGACAAGTGATATTTTAATTTTGGGGGTGATTTTGATTTTACTCTTAATGAGAGATTAGGTAGGAATCATCTGGAACCACATCCACTGAGTGCTCAGGGATTCTCTGTGGCCTGTTTGGACTGTTTTTCTGGTTTTACTCATCACTTGTTTCATTTGCTGTCTAGTTCTATTGTCCCTACTGGGATTTCAGATCATGGTTTGGTCTTATTTGTGTGGTCTCTTCCTTCTGTGCCAGACCACTGTCCATACTTACATTTTAACACTCGCCTTTTACAAGATGTGCACTTTTAGCAGCCTGGGTTGCCTCAAAGAATGTTTTCCCTCCTTATAGCAATGGTGGGAGGTGGGTAAAGTTAATATTTAAATGTTTTTGTCAGCAAAACATGCAGCAGACAACCCCGGGCCTGGGCCAGAGTATGGAGGAGTCAGAGTTGGGGATCATGGAACTGGAAAAAGCCTTTCGTGGCAGTAATGATGCTGGGTCGCAAGAGAGCTTGAAATATAAAAACCAGCTCTTGTGGGACCTGTTTGATAGCAAAGTTCAGGGTGCACTGGTAAGGAGCCCGATTTCAGGGCCTGTCCCAAATGGAAGCACCTGCTCAGTTTTTCTTCAGTCTGGAAAAGGAACATCTTGGGCAGAAGATGATTGGCCACCTCAAGACGTCAACGGGCAGAGAGGTTTCAGATCCTGTGGAATTAGGAACTTTGCTGTGATTTTTTTCTCAGACCTGTATGCAGCAGAGCCAGTGTGTCCATGTGAGACTTGATGGTTCCTTAAGGCTCTTCCTAGGATCTCAATGTTAGATGTGGACAGACTTGAGCACAATCTGACACTCTCACAATTGACTTCTGCCCTAAATGGCTTTGCTCCAGGGAAGGCCCCTAGTATTGATGTTTTGCTTGTTTAGTTTTATAAGGCCTTTTGAGATGGGCCAGACAGAAAATTGGGGGGCTGAGCCCCCCATTGCCACAAGGCCCCACCCCTCTTTGTAGCCCCACTCCATGGCCAAGTCGGAGGCCGGGACCGGGCAGTGAGGGTGTTGGCTGCTGACAGCCAGTAAGAGCTGCCCTGGCAGAGGAACCTGGCTCCGGGGCCGGCAGAGCCCTCGGGGAGCAGCGACCACAGGGGTGGGGCCCAGGAGCCTGGGCTGCAGTGGGTCAGAATGGGCTGCTGTGGGGAGCCCTGGATCTACCACCTGCCCTGGGCGCTGCGCCCTGGCGCGTGGGGATAGGGATCAGGGGCTGTTCTCGGGCACCCCAGTCCTCTGCCCAGGTTTATTTCTCCGCTGCTGCTGGAGCTGGGGACCCAGCCAGCAGCCTCTGCTCTCTCCACTCTGCCTTCAGAGCTGGGCAGCTGGAGAGTGACAGCTGATACAACCCCTGTCTGAGGGGTTGGAGCAGATACTTTATCCTCACGCACAATTATTTCAAATTTGGTGACAATATATACCTCCAGACCAGTGGCACCGCCATGGGCATCCGCATGGCCCCACAATATGCCAACATTTTTATGGCTGACCTGGAACAACGCTTCCTCAGCTCTCGTCCACTCACGCCCCTCCTCTACTTACGCTACATTGACGACATCTTCATCATCTGGACCCATGGGAAGGAGACTCTGGAAGAATTCCACCATGATTTCAACAGCTTCCACCCCACCATCAACCTCAGCCTGGACCAATCTACACGGGAGGTCCACTTCCTAGACATCACAGTACAAATAAGTGATGGTCACGTTAACACCACCCTATACCGAAAACCCACCGACCGCTATGCCTACCTTCATGCCTCCAGCTTCCACCCCGGACACACCACACGATCCATCGTCTACAGCCAAGCGCTGAGGTACAACCGCATCTGCTCCAACCCCTCAGACAGAGACCAACACCTACAAGATCTTCACCAAGCATTCTCAAAACTATGATACCCACACAAGGAAATAAGGAAACAAATCAACAGAGCCAGACGTGTACCCAGAAGCCTCCTGCTACAAGACAAGCCCAAGAAAGAAACCAACAGAACTCCACTGGCCATCACCTACAGTCCTCAGCTTAAACCTCTCCAACGCATCATCAGTGATCTACAATCCATCCTGGACAATGATCCCTCGCTTTCACAGACCTTGGGAGGCAGGCCAGTCCTCGCCCACAGACAACCTGCCAACCTTAAGCATATTCTCACCAGCAACCACACACCGCACCATAACAACTCCAACTCAGGAACCAATCCATGCAACAAACCTCGATGCCAACTCTGCCCACATACCTACACCAGCAACACCATCACAGGACCTAACCAGATCAGCTACAACATCACCGGTTCATTCACCTGCACGTCCACCAATGTTATATATGCCATCATGTGCCAGCAATGCCCCTCTGCTATGTACATTGGCCAAACTGGACAGTCACTACGTAAGAGGGTAAATGGACACAAGTCAGATATCAGGAATGGCAATATACAAAAACTTGTAGGAGAACACTTCAACCTCCCTGGCCACACAACAGCAGATGTAAATGTAGCCATCTTACAACAAAAAAACTTCAGGACCAGACTCCAAAGAGAAACTGCTGAGCTTCAGTTCATTTGCAAATTTGACACCATCAGATCAGGATTAAACAAACACTGTGAATGGCTAGCCAACTACAAAAGCAGTTTCTCCTCCCTTGGTGTTCACACCTCAACTGCTAGCAGAGCACCTCACCCTCCCTGATTGAACTAACCTCGTTATCTCCAGACTGATTCTTGCCAGCATATTTATACCTGCCTCTGAAAATTTCCATTACATGCATCCGAAGAAGTGGGCATTCACCCACGAAAGCTTATGCTCCAATACATCTGTTAGTCTTAAAGGTGCCACAGGACTCTCTGTTGCTTTTTACAGATCCAGACTAACACGGCTACCCCTCTGATACATGAAAATTATTGTTTTCCTTACAGCTCTCGCTTCTGGAGTCAAGAGGATCTGTGTTGAGTTCAGCCTTCATTCTTAAAGAAAAATAAGTTTCTGGCCCTCATGTGATCCCAGTGCACCCTAAAGACTCAGAACCCAACGTTACCTCCAAATGTAGTGGAACTCACAACACAGACAACACAGATAAATGTCTTTGCAGCTTGGTTGACATACAGAAAAACTAAACGCAATTCAAGTAACAATACAGGCAGCTGGCACCACTCTGTCATTAAAAGGCCCTTCCTAGCCCCCACTTCCCAACCTTGACCAGTTTCAGACTGAGTAGCAATTAGTGCTCTGTAAGAGCCACTAAGCGCACTTAGCACTGCCGACAAAGAACGGTTAAAAAATGTCCCCACCCCCCACTTCCCCAAAGCAAATGTAACTAAGGTGGTTAAGAGTGACTGAGCACTGCTGATAAGAGGTGTGTGGACAGATAAGAAAAAAGAATCGCACAATGACTGTATTACGACTCAGCCGCCATCCTCCACAGCCTAAAAAGGTGTTAACCCAGTGGAGTTGCCTTGTTAAAACTGTCTTGAATGTGTGAATTGTCACAGGAATGAACACCCCCCCCAAAGCTCTGTAGCCCCCGGGTATGTGCCAGTGTTCCCTCAGGAGCTCCTCCAGCAGCTGGACAATGTGTGACGGTGCCCTTGGCACAGGGAGATGTCATCCTTTGCCTCCCTGCTGTGCAATGATGCATCCAGAAACGGCATTCCCGATTCCCCTTGCATGCTGGGAACCAGGGCCCGTGTGCACATGGGGGGATCCGGCTGCCTGTACAGAGTTTATAAACCTGACTTGTCCGGAGCCACTTTACCCTCACAAATGTTGTGGAGCGAGTGCCATGCAAAAATTCCAATTGACTTCAATGAGGTCAGGATTTCACCCATTGTGCATCCAGGTCTGAGGCTGGGAGGGACAGGAGAAAGATCTATAATTCCAGGCTGTTTGCTCAGATATTTGAATCCATTTCCCTTAGTGCCAAAGACTCCAGGAGTCAGTTTCCCCTGCCCCTGAGCTCTGCTTTTGTTCCATCTCCTTTTGGGCCGTCGGTACAAGAACGGGAGACTGACAAGTAGCGGCGGCTGCTCAGAGAGGGGTAATTAGACATTGCCCTAAAGTCTCTATCTAAGCTTCAGCCCTGGCTGCATATTCACTCGGAGCATCACCTCTGGGTCAGTTTTCTCCGTCCATCAGCAGTTCCCCCCCCCCCGCTCTGCCCACTCTGCTCTGCCAGCTCCCGGCATCAACTGCCACCGCAGGGTCCTAGCGCCCCCCAACCACTAGTGCCAGGGCAGGCTGACCCAGGCTGACCCTGCCCCTGCCCTTCCGCCTCGGACGGACCCTTCCCTTTTCCAGCGGGACCCTTCACCAGCACAGGGCCCCCACCTGCAGTCACCGCTCCTGCCCCACGCTGGGCAAGGGGCAGCCCCATCCCCCACCCCCAGAGAGGCTACAGTGAGGGGCAGCAGTAGGGGAGGAGGCGCATGTGTGATGGCAGCCCCCCCCCCCCCCGCACCCACCACAGGGGACTCGAGGGGGCTTCCTGGGCCTGAGAGGGGCCCTAGGAGCACGTGCAGTGACATTGATGCGAGGTGAGTGTCCTCCTCTCTTTCCCCAGCCAGGGGTAGCCTGCCTGCACCCCAAACTCCTCATCCCCCACCCCACCCCAGGGCCCACACCTGCAGCCAGAGCTCTCACCCCCCCACGTCCCAACCCTCTGCCCCAGCCCTGAGCCCCCTCCTGCACCATGAACCCCTCATCCCCAGCCCTCACCCGCACACCTCAACCCTCTGCCCTATCCCTGAGCCCCCTCCCGCAACCCAAACCCATCATCCCCAGCCCCACACCCTGAGCCCCTCTGTAATCGAGTGAGTCGGGGCTCTACCCTGCCGGAGGCGGAGGGGAGCCACGCCGACTCACTGCGGCCGAAATCAACAGCCGGTCAGCTCAGGGCTCAGGCCCTCTCGTGTGGGGGCTGAGGAAAAACAACAGCAGTTAAAGGAGCCTAGGCCCTCTGTAGCAGGGGCTGGGCAAACAGTAGTTCAAGAAGCCTAGGCCCTCTGTAGCAGGGGCTAGACACACAGCAGTTCAAGAAGCCTAGGCCCTCTGTAGCAGGGGCTGGGCAAACAGCAGTCTAGGAGCCTAGGCCCTCTGTAGCAGGGGCTAGGCACACAGCCGTTCAAGGAGCCCAGGCCCTCTGTAGCAGGGGATAGGCACACAGCAGTTAAAGCTCAAGCCCCTTTGGAGCAGGGGCGGATCAGGCAAGTAGGCAAAGGGGGCCCAGGTTCCCACCTGAGCGTTGGGTGAGGGGGAAGCCTGCCACCCGTGTGTAGGGGTGGCAGGGGGGGACGCAGGCCCACCCACTCCACTGCGTCCCAGCCCGGGGCCCTAGCAGCGATGACTCTCGCTGCCGGTCAGTGGGGTATCCTGACCGAAACACACTGACATCGGCTCACAGGCCTCTGCAGCCTGACCGGGGTCGGCTACCCCCGGGCTACTTCCGAGATCCCCCTCAGGGCCTACCTCGTCCGTGGGGCTGGGTTCAGGCCAGTCCACCAGCATCGGCTCCTCGGTGACGGGGCTGGGGGGCTGGTTCGGTAGCTCCACCCCGGGATAGCTGGCACGGGGCAGACTTGACTCCTCCTCGGGGCCGCTGGTCCGGGGCAGGCTGGGCCAGTCCTCCTCGGGTGACCGGGTCCAGGGCAGGCTGGGCCAGTCTTCCTCGGTGTAGCGGGTCCGGGGCAGGCTGGGCCAGTCTTCCTCAGGGTACCGGGCGAGAGGGAGGCTAGACCGGCGCGGGGCGTTAGCAGGCGGTTCGTGGTCTGCCGGTGTCTCCCAGGCGGGAGCTTGGTCCGGGACGTCTGCTCTCTCCGGCCGGCTGGCTCCTACTGAGCTTCGGTGGCGGGCTTTTATACTTCCGGGTCGGGGCCGTGACCTCGGAGGGGCGGGCCCTGGACCCGGAAGCTCCGCCCAAGCTGGGGATGGAAGCGGCTCTACCCTGCCGGAGGCGGAGGGGAGCCACGCCTCACTACACCCTCCCACACCCCAAACCCCTCATCCCCAGCCCCACCCCTAAGCCCTCACATTTTTACATTATTTTAAAAAATATGTATCAGTTTACAAGGCAGGTGTGGGGGTAGGAGGGGGGGTACTTGGACCCGTTCTGGGCACCACCAAAAATTATACAAACCTGCCCCTGGTGCCCTAGGCATTTTCAAAACATGGTCCTGGGGGGTGAATTCCGCTGAAGTCCCCTATCAGGCCTGTATCCTCATCCTCCTACTCCCAATAGATTACTGCTTGAACGAAGCCTTTAGGGGAAATCACAAACATTTCTTCTTTTTACTTCTTCTACTGTATCTGCTGATCAGAAAATTAACTGAATAGGTTTTTTTAATGTTTATTTGCACACAGGAAATAGTAGCAATTTAGCACTCAGAGCCCCTTGACGTCTGTTCTCTAACAAAGAAAAGTGCAATTGAACAAATAACGTCAATGAAGTTTCATAAAATTGCTGGATAAGGAACAAAATGGCTCCCCGGGCAGAGCCTAAGCTATGTCGGTAAGAGAGCGAATGCGAATAGCCGACCAGCCTTAATTACAGCGGTAATATCACTGCAACCGTGTCACTCCAAAGCAGAACCTGTGCCAGCAGGGCAAAGCCTGCTCTCAAGCATTCAGACCCCGATCCTCAAAGGTTGTAGGTGCCTAACTCCCATCGATTGCTCTGGGCATTAGGTGCCTAAATCCCTTTGAGGATCTGTGCTTAACGCCCTCCCGGTGCACGGCGCTGCACGTGTAACTGGACAGGAGAACTTGAGCCTGCCTTCCTGGAAGAGCCGCTCTGCAGCTGCCGAGTTCTTCCTACCCAGCTGCAGCAGCAAGTTGTACACTTAGCTCCGTGCTCCCCTTTCACCGGAGTGCTACACAAACGCGATGTCTCTGCCCACATGTGTGTGCAGTGGTGTTGTAGCCACGTGGGTCCCAGAATATCAGAGACAAGGCAGGTGAGGTCTTATCTTTTATTGGACCAGCTTCTGTTGGTGAGAGACAAAAGCTTTTGAACTACACAGAGCTCTTCTTCAGCACATATCCTGGGGGAACTGTCCCTCGCTCTCTCACCAATCGAAGTTGGTCCAATAAAAGACAATTGACGGGTCCCTTAGAATATGTGCTAACTGCTCATGCTAAACTATCGGTCTGGTCTTGTATTTCGCTGTGACACTCTCAGTACCTTGCCCAGGCCTGAGGAAGCGTTTGGTGCAGCTGGAAAACTCGTCTCTCTCACCAACAGAAGTTGGTCCAGTAAAAGATACGACCTCGCCCACCGGTCTGTGTACAAGCAGACAGTCAATGCAAAGAGCACCACCTACTGGCACATAAGCTATTCATTTAGGATCAATACTACACATACTTCAATAAGTCGTTGTTCTTCACTGGAAATGAGTGCTGAGGCCAGCTCTTAACAGTCTCTGCTCATTAACATGCTGTGGAATGAGTGTTCTCAGATGTGACTATCTGCCCACACCCTGCTCCTTTTATACCCTGTGAACAGAGGCCATGTGCAGGGGTGCTGGAACGAGGGGTGCTGGGGGCGTAGCAGCACCCCCTGGCTTGAAGTGGTTTCCATCACATATGGGGTTTACAGTTTTGTTCAATAGCTTTCAGCCCCCCACACACACACTATACAAATTGTTCCAATGTCACTGGTGACGTATGGGGGGGGCACACGGGGTCACATGCCCCCCAGATTTGCTGCTTGGTTTGTACTGAGCATGCTCAGTAACATCTGCTGAAGCCGCTGCCCTCACTCTGCCCCCCACTTGTTGGCAGGTCCGGGTCATTTGTGCCTGTGAATAAGGGTGAGGACATGCCAAGGCCTTGCGAGTTCCTGCTGTTCAGTGCATGGGACTGTGCCCAGCCTTTAATTCTTCTTATCCCCGCTGCCCCTCTTGTACATCAGAGCAAAACCTGATACAGCTCGGTGGAGTCACGGCCTTTGTGAAAAAGGCAGCAGCCGGTGCCCGTGCTTCGGGAGAGGGTCAGGGTGCACAGGCGGAGAACCCGAAAGGAGGAGAGAGCACAGGTGGCAGGAGAAGGTGTGAAAACTCCTCCCTCTGGTTTCACTTTTGAGCAGCGTCATCCTCTAGGTAAGGGCAGCAGCAGAGGCAAAGAGCAGGTAAAGGTACAGGAAACCAGCTGATGTCTCCTAGCAACCTGTCTATGGCCTGCAACAGAAACCCCCGCAGTGTGGGAGAAGCAGGGATAGCCTGTGAGGGTGGGAGGGGGATCGGGGCTGGGGTGTAGAGGGGTGTATGCTCCGGCTGGGGGAGCGGGCGATGGGGTGGGGCTGGGGATGAGAGATTTGGGTTGCACGAGGGTGCTCTGGGCTGGGACTAAGGGGTTCGGAGGGTGGGATGGGGATTGGGGCTGGGGGAAGGGGCTGGGGTGCAGGGGGGGTTGAGGTCTCTGGCTGGGGGTGCAGGCTCTGTGGTAGGGTTGGGGATGAGGGGTTTGGGGTGAAAATAATTAGGGGGCTGGAGCACATGACTTACGAGGAGAGGCTGAGGGAACTGGGGTTATTTAGTCTGCAGAAGAGAAGAGTGTCAGGGTTACCTCCCCATTCTGAACTCTGGGGTACAGATATGGGGACTTGCATGAAAGACCCCCTAAGCTTATTTCTAGCAGCTTAGGTTAAAAAACTTCCCCAAGGCACAAATTCCCTTTCTTGTCCTGGGATGGTATTGCTGCCACCACCAAGTGATTTAGACAAAAATTCAGGGAAGGGTCACTTGGATCCCTATCCCCCCAAAACATCCCCCAAGCCCCTTCACCCCCTTTCCTGGGGAGGCTTGAGAATAATATACCAACCAATTGTCTTTAATGTAAGTACAGACCAGACCCTTTATCTTTAGGACACTGTAAAAGGTTCGTGCCGGGGCTCGACCCTCCTGGGCAGGAGGGGAGCCACACCGACTCCCTACTGACGGGACAAACAACCAGTTAGCTCAGGACTCAGGCCCTCTGGTGCAGGGGCTGAGCAAACAACAGTTAAAGAGCCCAGGCCCTCCGGTGCGGGGGCTGGGCAAACAAACAGTTCAGGAGCCCAGGCCCTCTGGTGCAGGGGCTGGGCAAACAAACAGTTCAGGAGCCCAGGCCCTCTGGTGCAGGGGCTGGGCAAACAAACAGTTCAGGAGCCCAGGCCCTCTGGTGCAGGGGCCGGGGAAACAAACAGTTCAGGAGCCAGGCCCTCTGGTACAGGGGCTGGGCAAACAAACAGTTCAGGAGCCCAGGCCCTCTGGTGCAGGGGCTGGGCAGGCAAACAGTTCAGGAGCCCAGGCCCTCTGGTGCAGGGGCCGGGCAAACAAACAGTTCAGGAGCCAGGCCCTCTGGTACAGGGGCTGGGCAAACAAACAGTTCAGGAGCCCAGGCCCTCTGGTGCAGGGGCTGGGCAGGCAAACAGTTCAGGAGCCCAGGCCCTCTAGTGCAGGGGCCGGGCAAACAAACAGTTCAGGTCGGGAAGGCCCGGGCCCTGGATCAGGGCGGGGCCCAAACAGTCACAACTCAGGCCCTTGAACGCAGGGGCTGAGCAACCAAGCAGTTCAGGAAGGCCCAGGCCCTGGATCAGGGCGGGGCCCAAACAGTCACAGCTCAGACCCTGGGATGCATGGGCTGAGCAGATACACAGTTAGGGAGCTCAGGCCCCCTTGCGCAGGGGCTGAGCAACACTCACTTGGGGTAAGCCCTGGCTCCGACACCAGAGCGGTGGGTGAGGGGTAAGCCTGCCACCCGTGAGCGGGGGTCGCAGGGGGGAACGCAGGCCCACCCACTCCACTGCGTTCCAGCCCGGGGCCCTAGCAGCGGTTACTGCCGCTGCCGGTCATTGGGGTATCCTGACCGAAACACACTGACATTGGCTCACATGCGTCTGCAGCCTGACCGGGGTCGGCTACCCCCGGGCTACTTCCAGGATCCCCCTCAGGGCCTACCTCGTCCGTGGCACCAGGCCCGGTCCAGTCCACCAGCATGGGCTCCTCTCGGCCGGGGCTTGGTGGCAAGTCCGGCAGCTCCGTAGGGAAATCCGGCCAATTGCACTCGGGCGGCTCCTCCGGGTAACAGCAGGGGCGAAGGGGTTCTGGTGCGGCCTCGCCTTCGGGGTTGGTGTGGGGGAGTTCCAAGGGCTCCTCCCAACGACGGGAGCGGACGGGCTCCGGCGGCTCCTCCTCGTAGTGAGCTCGGGGCAGCTCCGGCCAGCTAGGACAACAGCCTCGGGCCTCAGAGGTATCCCGGCCGGGAGCTCCCGGCCGCACGTCTGCTCCCTGCGGTGGCCGGGCTCTGACTGAGCTCTGGCGGCCGGCCTTTATACTTCCTGTCCCGCCCCGTGACTTCCGGGGGGCGGGGATAGGCAGCGGTGGCTCCGCCCACTCGGGTGTCTGCAAGGGTGCTCCCTCTTCTGGGCAGGAGGGGAGCCACACCGACTCACTACAGACACTAAAATCAATCAGGTTCTTAAAAGAAGAACTTTATTATAAAGAAAAAAGTAAAAGAATCACACCTGCAAAATCAGGATGGAAGGTAACTTTACAGGGTGAATAAAAAGATTTAAAACACAGAGGATTCCCCTCTGACGCTGCTTCCCAGTTACAAAACAGGAATGAAATTACTTCTTAGCATAGGGAAAATTCACAAGCTAAAACAAAAGATAATCTAACGCATTTCCTTGCCTTACTTACAATTTTTTTTAATCTTAGATGAATCAATTCAGGTATGTTTTCAGGAGATGTTGTTCCTGCCTGGTCTCTCTCTCCGTCCGGAGAGGGAACAAACAAAGAGCCCAAACAAAACCTCCCCCCACAGATTTGAAAGTATCTTCTTTTCTTATTGGTCCTTTTGGTCAGGTGCCAACAAGGAGCTTCTTAACCCCTTACAGGTAAAGTGATTTAGAACAGCTTCCCAGGATGGATTCTATGTTACCCTTATCTCTGTGTTTATGACAAAGCGTGAGGGGGGATTTGATAGCAGCCTTCAACTACCCGAAGCGGGGGTTCCAAAGAGGATGGAGCTCGGCTGTTCTCAGTGGTGGCAGATGACAGAACAAGAAGCAATGGCCTCAAGTGCAGTGGGGGAAGGTCTAGGTTAGATATTAGGAAACACTATTTCACTAGGAGGGTGGTGAAGCACTGGAATGAGTTATCTAGAGAGGTGGTGGAATCTCCATCCTTAGAGGTTTTTAAGGCCCGGCTTGACAAATCCCTGGCTGGGATGAGTTAGTTGGTGTTGGTCCTGCTTTGAGAAGGGGGTTGGACTAGATACCTCCTGAGGTCTCTTCCAACCCTGATATTCTATGATTCTATCTGCACAGGTTATATCTCATGCATCTGCAGTAGTCATAAAAATCAATGCATTATGGGGAGACTTTCAAAGGCACTCCTGTTGATTTTTTGAGCATCTCTCCATTTTTGGGAGCCCAACAGCCCCTTTGGGTTATTTTTTCTGCGGGGCATCTAAAATTATTGGGGATATTTTCAAAAGCACAATCTACTTATACCACTAGAAATGACGCTTTTTTAAAAAATTACACATTTTCTTTTTAAATTTACAGTAAAGCCACGCAGACACAAGGGGACAAATCCATTCCTGGTGTAAGTAGGTACAACTCCATTTCAATCAGTGCAATTGCACACACTTAATCCTGGCCTAAACTTGCTGTAAAAGCTTTAGTTAATATTTAAAATCTACTAGCGAAGCAATTCATATTGTTGTTGTTTGGCTCTTAAGTAGGTGGAATCCAGGGAAGCTTAAATCACTCCCAACAGAGAAGCCTACTTTGTGCTTAGAAAGATTAAACAATCATGTCAGTGTCATTCATGAACGTATGGGAAATTGCTCTTCAGCCTTATTAGCATTATTGTACATCCTTCAGTTTTCTGATTCAGCACAGTTGGCATCTTCAGTGGAGGACAGTGCTTCCCACAACAAGATGGCAACATTTTCCATACTTGGGTGGCTCAAGGGCTTGATTCTCGGTCACTTGTTCAAATACAGAGCTGGTAAATAGCAACTAAAAGTTGCTACAATCTGATGGGTGGTGAGTTTGTTAAATGAATTTCTGGTCTCGACTCAGTTCCTAGTGAACCACTGTCCACAGCACAACCCGTTTCCTGGCTGCAATCGCAGCACATAGGCCAAGAGCAGATGGGTTAGCAGAACTCTCCGTTTGCCCACAGAATTGGTCTCTCCAGATCAGAGTTGAGGCATGTTGGTGGAGCAGGAAATGAGGGAATCTTGCACTGCTACCTGCTCTGTTCATAACTAGTGGACTTTGATCTCCAAGGACATCTTTTACTAAGAGCTAATTTGTTGTTCCATGGAGACTTGCATTTAATGGACATGTGAAATGCTGGTCACCCCTCTGTTAATTCCCACTCGCTCTTCCCCTAGCGATGACGAGGGTTGACTTTTGCGTAGATGTTATTGTCATCTCTCTGTTTTGGCCGTATCTTCACTTCCGTGTAAACAACCTCTTCCTCCGCTTTTGCGTCCCTTTTGTGGGAGTTCAAGTCAACGTAAGTCACCTCATCAGCTGGTGGAGGAGAAGACTGCAAAGCAAGAGGAAAATGAGTGAAGACTGCTCGTTCCTTTCATGCCCATATCATACTATTATAATGCTAGACCATCTTCCACTGACACAGGCACTGTAAAAGAGTGTGCTGACTTTTTAGGAAGCTATATTCTGAAACACCTCTAAAGTTCCTGGAGCATATGCTGCATTCTCCAGTGTTTTGAGGTTTCTGGAGCTGCATAAGATTCCCCCTGCCTTGAACTTCCCAGTCCCACTGCCTAGAACCAATGCTGCATTCTCTATTATCACTGAAGATCCTGTGCAATCACTAATTTATGTCCTCTTTATCTTTGCTCTAAGGCTAATTAATTCTTGATTCCCCTCTAACTTTTTAAATGTCGTACCACCCCGATCCTATTCAGGACTAGTGCTGCATTTTCTGTTACTCTGAAGTTCTTGGAGCTACAGTCTGTAAAAGGAGAACCGATTTCTTTATTACCTTGTATTCCTGGAGTTGACGCTCAACACCCAGTTCCCCTATGCTAGAGAGAAAAATTAAATGCGGCTCTTATGAGAAGCTCTCCAACTCACCGTCTCCATCTGATTCATCTCTGCCTCTGACCTGCTTTGAAGTGGTTCTGGGAAAAAAAAGAAGTTGTGGCCAAGCTGGTTATTCTCTGATGACCTTTGGGTCACTTAAATGAAGGAGTTAGTTGTCAGTCTAGTTAGTTCATAGTGGAGCAGTATCTACATCCCACACGTTCCCACCCAAGCAATTGCCTATAATTGGTGGCTTTGTTGGCAATCCAGCCAAAGGTGGAATAGACGTGGAGACTGAATCCACCTTTCACACCTTGAGGTGCTTCCTCAGGTCAGGGAGGAGACATAGAATAGTCCTATCATTGCTCAGGTGGTATCCGTGCTTAGGTATGAGACTTCACTAACTAGAGCTGCCAGTTCACCACCGCTGCTGTACGTCCACTGGCAAAAATTCCCCAAATTACTCTTTATTCAGCTAAAGGAAGGACACGAAGAAGAATCTATCGGCATCTATCGCCATTTGCCCGGTACCGGGCAAATTAGTCGAAACAATAGTTAAGAATAAAATTGTCAGACACATAGAAAAACATAAACTGTTGAGCAATAGTCAACATGGTTTCTGTAAAGGGAAATCGTGTTTTACTAATCTATTAGAGTTCTTTGAAGGGGTCAACAAACATGTGGACAAGGGGGATCCAGTGGACATAGTGTACTTAGATTTCCAGAAAGCCTTTGACAAGGTCCCTCACCAAAGGCTCTTAAGTAAAGTAAGTTGTCATGGGATAAAAGGGAAGGTCCTTTCATGGATTGAGAACTGGTTAAAAGACCGGGAACAAAGGGTAGGAATTAATGGTAAATTCTCAGAATGGAGAGGGGTAACTAGTGGTGTTCCCCAAGGGTCAGTCCTCGGACCAATCCTATTCAACTTATTTATAAATGATCTGGAGAAAGGGGTAAACAGTGAGGTGGCAAAGTTTGCAGATGATACTAAACTGCTCAAGATAGTTAAGACCAAAGCAGACTGTGATGAACTTCAAAAAGATCTCACAAAACTAAGTGATTGGGCAACAAAATGGCAAATGAAATTTAATGTGGATAAATGTAAAGTAATGCACATTGGAAAAAATAACCCCAACTATACATACAACATGATGGGGGCTAATTTAGCTACAACAAGTCAGGAAAAAGATCTTGGAGTCATCGTGGATAGTTCTCTGAAGATGTCCGCGCAGTGTGCAGAGGCAGTCAAAAAAGCAAACAGGATGTTAGGGATCATTAAAAAGGGGATAGAGAATAAGACTGAGAATATATTATTGCCCTTATATAAATCAATGGTACGCCCACATCTCAAATACTGCGTACAGATGTGGTCTCCTCATCTCAAAAAAGATATACTGGCACTAGAAAAGGTTCAGAAAAGGGCAACTAAAATGATTAGGGGTTTGGAACGGGTCCCATATGAGGAGAGATTAAAGAGGCTAGGACTCTTCAGCTTGGAAAAGAGGAGACTAAGGGGGGATATGATAGAGGTATATAAAATCATGAGTGATGTGGAGAAAGTGGATAAGGAAAAGTTATTTACTTATTCCCATAATACAAGAACTAGGGGTCACCAAATGAAATTAATAGACAGCAGGTTTAATACAAATATATGTTCTTCTTCACGCAGCGCACAGTCAACTTGTGGAACTCCTTACCTGAGGAGGTTGTGAAGGCTAGGACTATAACAGCGTTTAAAAGAGAACTGGATAAATTCATGGTGGTAAGTCCATTAATGGCTATTAGCCAGGATGGGTAAGGAATGGTGTTCCTAGCCTCTGTTTGTCAGAGGATGGAGATGGATGGCAGGAGAGAGATCACTTGATCATTGCCTGTTGGTCCACTCCCTCTGGGGCACCTGGCATTGGCCACTGTCAGTAGACAGGATACTGGGCTAGATGGACCTTTGGTCTGACCCGGTACGGCCATTCTTATGTTCTTATGTTATCCTATGAGCTCCCCTCATGCAGAAATTGCTTATATTTATTGTCCAAGTAAACCTTACCTTTGGAGCACTGTCTCCATCTCCACAAAAGGATACCGAGCACCAGCAAGAAGAGAAGTGTCCCAGCCACAGCTCCAGGAACAATGTAAGAGCTCATTAGCCTTTGGTCATGTGCTGTTGAAAGAAACATTAGCTAGCTGCTGTCCTACTAGATGAGGGCTACAGAGGCTGGGGAAATTGAGTTATTACACTCCCATCACCACTAGTTCTAGGGAAAGACAACATAAGTTGGGTCATGCATTACCACCTCTACAGGAGTCCTGCTGGATAGGGGCAGGGGAAGATGCTGTGAGCTAGGTCACTAGACCACCACCACCACCCGAGGAGTCCCGTGGCAGAAGAGCCGAAGGAGAAAAGGCAAACTGGGTCACTGCTCCACCACTACTGGAAGAATAACCAACACCAACCTGGTGGATTCATTTATCAGAAGATGGTATTTGCAATGGGCTAATCAGTTAGGATAAAGTAAGGAGTAGCTTACACCCTCACCCAGAATCAAACTGGAACCTGTGCTGAGGTTCAACAAGATTTCCCTCATTTAAAAAAAAGACCATATTCTACAGTTATGGTCCAAAACACTGCAGCTTACAGTAGTGGTGCTGCCGTGAGTGGATTTTTAGGGCTGTCCTCTAGACACGTCTTGTTTTTGTCCAAGACTGAAAGCAGAATCAGCAATATACCGAGAGACATTTCCATCCCACTCAAAATTGGGAAATACTGGAAATCTTCTTATGCGAGAGAGCCTGTCATGGTGAAACTGACTGTTCAATACGGGCGAGAAGAGCTTCTGAACCTGGAGGTGCTTCTCCGAACCTCCAAACCCTTTGTGATTCACCCATCACCCAGTGGCTCCGAGAATTCTGGTGGGCAGCAATGCTGTGCTGCTGTGCGAGGGACATCAGGAAAAGGGGGGGGGGTTGCAAGTACTTGGATGACAAAAAAAAAAAAATGGGCAGGATCTGGAAAGCCACCGGGAATCACTGACTTCTCACTGCAAATCTCTCCATAGCTTTGCCTTCTCCTTCTGTTTGCCAGCAACTCCTGTCCCATCAATATCACCCCATGCAAAGTATTAGCATTAGCTCTTCCTTTCCTAGTCCTTATTCTTCCCTAGGAAATACAGTGCAGATATGAGAGGACAATGCTGCTATTTACCATGGATGGTCACTCTGGTTCCATTTCCACCATCATTTATACCAAAGTCACATCTGTAGAGCCCGGAGTCGTTCCTATTGATTTTGATCAAGGTGAGAGAGGCCAGGCCCTTTGAGGAATCTAGAGCTGTTGTGACAATGCCTGTTCCGTTCTTCAGCTCTTTCTCGTGTCCATCAGCCCCTTTCTTATACCATGTAACACTGTACGTGGTGCTGGAGTCTTTCACCACCTTGAATCTACACTCTATAGTGAGCTTTTCTCCTTCCGATCCATTTATTACAGCAGGCGTCTGATTCACCAGCAGGTCAACAGCTGCAGAGAGAGAAGCACAAGTGACTGTGCCTTGGTGCAGGAACGTTTCAGTTGACTGGTGTATGTATATATATTAAATGTCATGGATAAAGATGACTGGGCAAGATCTCCAATGGGAGGAAGCAAGATTGCTACTGTGGGTGGAGGGTGTTTCTGCAGGGCTCTGCCAGTAATTTGTTCTTATTTGTTTGCTTTTGGTTCCTCTTTACTCAAGAAGCATGTGGAGATTCTTGGGTGCCTTGTGTTTCGGTCTGGCTAGAATTACAGGTCTTTCGTAGAAAATAGGTTCTTTTTTTCACCCTCAGAGGCTCGGGAGGAGTTCTTGCTACAGCCCTCGTACCTGCGGTGGGGGTAATTTTAAGAAACTCACTGTGACAGCTGCATTCAGGGTTTCTTCCTATCCCAGTTGTGAAGTTCCAGAACCAGAGCCTTTACTGGTGCAAATCAACATCACTCCCTTGGTATCAGCTGCGGATTTGGCTCAGGGATCTGATGTGAAGGACACTATTTGCAAGCAGGGCTTGCCAGTGTAGGACATTGATTGAAATGTTCTCGAATGCTCTGGTCCTGCTATTTCAACCCAATTTACTCACCATCATCCAAAACAAACTGCACTATGCTGGAAATTCTTCCCATTTCTGGTTGTGGATCTAAGTTTTGTTTTGATTTTTGGGCAGAGGGAAGCTTGTCCTCTCAGCTACTGACTCACATGATCAAAATGAATCCTGACCCCTTGCTTCCTACAGCATCAAGAGATCAGAACGAAGGGGAAGATTTGCCAATCTCCCTCTGGCCCCATCCCTTCCTGTTCATGCTCTTTACTTAAAAAAAAAAATAGACCTCACGTTTGAATATGGAGCTCTGATATCCATGGAAAAACAATACCTTCCTGCAAGCAAAGAAGGATTGTATTAGGCTTTGTAATACATTCTTCCTCTTAAGACGGCCCCAATGGTTCGTAGACATAGCTCATAATGCCTCATTATGGATCCACATAGAACAGGGACCCCCGCTCTACTGTGGTGTTTAAGGTCCATGTATCCCAGATAGTCACAGGAACGATCACTGGAAATTGATGCTACCCAAAGAATCTAGCAGCCAGACTAAAATGTCTTCCATTGACATATGAAGAGTCAATACTCTTGGGCAATCCAGCCCTGCTAATTGGAGTCTGTCATAACTATAAAGGGAAGGGTAACAGCCCTCCTGTGTACAATACTATAAAATCCCTCCTGGCCAGAGACTCCAAAATCCTTTTACCTGTAAAGGGCTAAGAAGCTCAGGTAACCTGGCGGACACCTGACCCAAAGGACCAATAAGGGGACAAGATACTTTCAAATCTTGGTGGGGGGAAGGCTTTTGTTTGTGCTCCTTGTTTTGGGGGAGAGTTCGCTCTTGGGACTAAGAGGGACCAGACATCAATCCAGGCTCTCCAAATCTTTCTGAACAAGTCTCTCCTATTTCAAACTTGTAAGTACAGCCAGGCAAGGTGTGGTAGTTTTATTTTTGTTTTCTCAACTTGTAAATGTACCTTTTACTAGGGTGTTTACCTCTGTTTGCTGTAACTTTGAACCTAAGGCTAGAGCAGGGAGTCCTCTGGGCTCTTTTAGTTTGATTACCCTGTAAAGTTATTTTCCATCCTGATTTTACAGAGATGATTTTTACCTTTTTCTTTAATTAAAAGCCTTCTTTTTAAGAACCTGATTGATTTTTCCTTGTTTTTAGATCCAAGGGGGTTGGATCTTGATCCACCAGGAGTTCGTGGGAGAGAGGAGGGGGGATGGTTAATTTCTCCTTGTTTTTAGATCCAAGGGGGTTGGATCTTGATCCACCAGGAGTTCGTGGGAGAGAGGAGGGGGGATGGTTAATTTCTCCTTGTTTTTAGATCCAAGGGGGTTGGATCTTGATCCACCAGGAGTTCGTGGGAGAGAGGAGGGGGGATGGTTAATTTCTCCTTGTTTTAAGATCCAAGGGGTTTGGATCTGTATTCACCAGGGAATTGGTGAAGAGTCTCTCAAGGCTACCCAGGGAAGGGAATTAGCACATCGAGAGTGGTGGCAGCAGACCAGATCTAAGCTGGTAGTTAAGCTTAGAAGTTTTCATGCAGACCCCCACATCTGTACCCTACAGTTCAGAGTGGGGAAGGAGCCTTGACAGAGTCAAATCAATGATGGGGAAGCAGGGGATAGAGAAGAGTCCTCTATTCCCATCCCAAGTTTCTCCCCCCGCCCCCATGATCATTTTAAGACCTTTAAGGAGCTGCAGGGTTGGCAATTCCTCCAGAGGAGACATTGGTTAGTCAATAGCAACCCAGTGCAGCAGAAGCCTGGTATATGCAGACTTATAAGAGTAATAGGGCAGCATGCCAAGCCCACGACATCTATACAGCCTTATTTATGAAGGCCAATTGCAAATATTCAGAAATGCTTCAACAGAGCTGGAGTCAGGAATTCCCCCAACACCACAATGACAAAATTACTATGTAGCTTATGGGTCTGTTCAACAGTGGCAGCTGAGAAGCCAGAAAATTTAATATTCTAGTAACATGAGAATTCTGAATAGACAGTAATAGAATAAGCTGGTTTCTCATGATCACTATTCAAATGCCAGTACTGACCCATAAGGTGGGTGAGGTAACATCTTTTATTGGGACAACTTGAGAGAGAGACGAGGTTTCGAACTTACTCAGAGCTCTTCTTCTTCAGCTTTGGGAAACTTAGCCTTTGTCTACATTACCACTTTTGCTGGTGAAGCTTATGTCAGTCAGGGGGGTGGTTTTTTCATGACTGACAAAAGTTTTACCAGCAAACGTGTTAGTGTGGACAGCACCATGTCCGCAGGAGAGCTTCTCCTGCCGACAGAGCTAACACCACTCGTTGGCACAGGATAGGGGCTGGAACTAGGAGCGCCTGCTCTGGTATAGAGCGGTGCCCCCAGGACTCTCCCTGGAGACTTTTTGCCTTATCAGTTCTTATTGCCCCAGCTCTCCAGCTAGGTCATGCCTGCAAGTTCAGTCCCCTTCTGGGGTAACAAAGTCCAGCAAATGGCCCTCTGAGGGGTCTTCAGCCCTTTAAATTCCAGCCCTGTGCTTGGGCATCTAAATAAACGTCTCCCCTTCTCAGGGCTTTGGCCACCCTGACCCAGGCCCACCCACTACTCCAGGTCCCAAGCCAGGGACTCTACAAATAACAGCCACGTGCTGCTTCCTGTCATAGTTGCTGCTGCTGCTGCTGTTCCCTGGGATGCTTCCCATGTAGTCCCTTCCTCTTCACCCTTATCTCAGGGCTGAAGTTCTTAACTCCTCTTTTTCCTTACCAAATGCCAATGCCACCAGAACCCACCTTCTGTTCACCCTTGAGCTTCGTCAAGGAGCACCCTTCCTTACTCCTCTGGTCCCTGCCAGGAACTGACCTGCTCAGGCCCAGCAGTTCCTTTTAACTGAGCCTGCTGTGCTCTGATTGGCTGCTACCCTGCAGCCTTTCTAGGCAGGTCTGGAGGACCCACCTTCGCTGCTCCTTTTATGGGGCCTGGTACACACACTCTCCCACCTTGTCTCTCTAATATCCAGGGACCCACACGGCTACAACAACGCTCCATAATTTACACACCGCCTATCTCTGAGATAACACTGCATCTCCCTGTCCTAGACTAGGAAGTAGCTGTGGGGTTTCAGTGACCATGTGGGAAGTGTGAATCAGTGGTGACCACAGTGTACTATCCTGACAGTGCAGATCAGAGAAGATAATGCTGCTGTTTACCCTGGATCGTCACTCTGGTTCCATTCCCACGGCCATTTTTACCGAAGTCACATCTGTAGAACCCAGAATCACTCATGCTGGCTTTAGTCAAGGTGAGAGAAGCCAGGCCCGTTGAGAAATCTAGAGTTGTTGTGACTGAGCCTGTTTCGTTTTTCAGCTCCTTCTCATGTCCATCAGTCCCGTTTTTATACCATTTAACAGAGTACTTGGTGCTGGGTTTCTCCAGGATCCTGAATCTACATTCTATGGTCAGCTCTTTCCCTTCCTCTTCCTTGACACAGGCAGGGCTCTGATTCACCAGCAGGTCAACAGCTGCAGAGAGAGAGAAACACAAGTGACTTCACCTTGATGCAGAAACACGTCAATCAGCTGAAGTATTTAAAGAGAGTTTTTCTCTCCAGCATTTCAGGCCCCTTTGTAAAGCTTGGCCATTAAAATATCCCCCGTGGGTGTTAAGAAGTGAACTGATGCTCTCTGGTTTGTAGCCATAGCAAGATTTGTGTTTTCCAGAAACAATTCTGGCCATTGACAAAAAGCAGGAAAATTACAGCTTCCTAAACATCATCTTCAACCATCTCTTCGTATGAAGCCTTTTGATACAAAGTCATAGGCAGGCCCCCACAGAAGAGGAGGCAAAGTGCCATAGCAAGCTCTGTATGGACTGTAGAATTCGTCTGGCCATCTGCTGGGATAACTCCTCTTCTGAGTCGCACAACGAGTGGATCTGATCTCTTTGCTGTCCTGTGTTCTAATTTCACTGGAGACTTCATTTTTTCCCTATGGAGAGTATACCTGAACTTTGAGAGTCATACGTGATTTGAAGAGAATAACAGGAATTTATCTTGTTAGTGCCACAAAAGAAGAACCACAAAGTACCCTTCTGGGTACGTGCCACTCCCAGCTACAATTACGGGTCACTACAAGGGGAAATGAGGCGACCATTAATGTGGCTTTGAAGCTCAATTTCACTTCGCATGGGAAGAAGAGGGAGGGAGGGATAGCTCAGTGGTTTGAGCATTGGCCTGCTAAACCCAGGGTTGTGCGCTCAGTCCTTCAGGGGGCCATTTAGGGATCTGGGGGAGGGGAAAAATCTGTCAGGGACAGTACTTGGTCCTGTTGTGAAGGCAGGGGACTGGACTTGATGACCTTTCAAGGTCCCTTCCAGTTCTATGGGATAGGTATATCTCCATATTAAGAGAGCTTTAGAAAGCAGGGGTGTCACCAAACCCATCCAAAGAGAGCTGAGTGTACTTGGAGAAAAGGAAGAGGACTAATGTAGGGTATGTTGATACAGCAAAGAAAAACCCGCAGCTGGCCCATGCCAGCCAACTCAGGCTCTCTCAGGGCTGCGGCTGCGGGGCAGTTTCATTGTGGTGTAGACTTCCAGGCTCGAGCTGTGGTCCAGGCTCTAGGGCCCTGCAGTGAGGGGGAACTATGAGCCACAGAGACTGAAGGCAACCTCCTAAAAGTTCAGATCAGTTTGGATAATAGTCAGATAAGCATCCAGAGTGTGAAGGAATACGCCAAATCTTTTGAGCTTGCATCTCACGCACTCTCAAAAGGAGAAAAACCTACCATGATATTAATGGTGTTATCTATGATTCTGGTGACGTTCAGAGAAATTTGTGGATTCCTGTGTTAGACACTTAGATGTGGGTGAGAGGGAAACTTGAGCTCAATATAGTCACTGAGGAGCGTTAGAGCACAAGGGGGGGAAAGGCAATGAGGAAATTAAAACTGGCTGACGTTGGAAAGATGCTTGAGGACAGTTACTGAGCCTGGAGTGCAGGATGGGATTCGGGTCCTTGGATCTTTGAGGTTTGCACACTCTATCCGCTGCTCCAGTAGAACAGAGGAGACAAAGGAACTGCAAATTGAGAACCCAACTCCATTTCTCTTGTTTTAGAGTTACAGACAAATTGTCCTCACATTAATGTGTCTGGAAACAAACTCGAATTCGCATGTACAAACAAACCATCTCATTTCTGTTCATGCATTAAAACTGCCCCATGCTGGCATTTCCAGTTGTGACTCGGAACCATCACAGATGAATACTGGCATGCCAGGCGTCAGAGCATTCACCAGGCACACCCTGATCTTGTGCTAGGTGCTGTACATACACGTAGAGAGCCAGTCCCTGCCCCGGGAGTTTAAAGTCTAAATAGACAAGACAGACAGAAGCTGGGAGAGGAAATATTATCTCCTTTTTACAGATGGAGGCACAGGGAGACTAAATGACTTGCCTGAGGTCATACAGGCAGTCTGTGACAGTCAGAAATAAAACGAAAACCTCCTAATTCCTAGTCTCCTGCTCTAACCACTACCATATACTGCCTTTCTGCACTGCCTCTGCTGTACCTATCTGCAACAGGGCGCCTGCCCCATGGGCTGGAGAGCCTGGGCTAAGCTAACCCTGATTACAGGATAAGTCCCACCGGAGAGGAATCAGGTGCTTCCAGTACAAAAGAAGCAGGAAGCTGCTGAGAAGGGGGTAAGCCCAGGAAATTGTGGCCATGTGTGTGGACACTGCAGCGAGTGAGACGACTCCTGCAGGGTTCTGAGCCAGCAGGGGATAAGCTCAAGAAGCAGGAGAAAGTGAGGAAAGCTCTCCAGGTGGGGAGGCCTGGGAGAGACTGCCAAGGCCCAGTGGGAAAGGCCTGTGGAGGAGGACAAACACCAGGGAGGAGGTGCTGGGAAGCAGGAAGACAGTCCCTCGGGGAGGTAGGGCTGTGCCCAGCTGAAACTGGGATGAAGACTGGGTGAGTTTGTGTTCTGTTTTTGAAAGAGTCTGTGTTGTTTTGGATTATCAGAAGCGAGATGCTGCACTGGGGCCTAGAAGGCCAATATGCCCCTGGGGACTCAATTTATTGGACTGCAGGAGGTGATGGTTTGAACTACCTTTAAACCGAGTGAGTTGTTAAAGGGCCCTGAAGAGGGGGAAACAGGCAAGGTGCTGAAAAGTGGCCTCTGGCCACAAATTGCTACTTGAGAGCTGCTCATGTTACACTCTCCTGTTCTCAATCTCAGGGTGTCAATTGAGCATCTTCCACTTAGAACAAAAATCATCAGAACAATACACGCAATATGTATCACTGCTCCGTTTTCTCAGCAGCACGTGCTCACCCCATTGCCAGTAGTGAGAACTGTGAGATTAGAGGAAGCAATCGGCATTAGAAACATTGGGTCTATCGTGACCGGGATGTGGGGTTTTCAAATGTGCTTTTCCTCTTCACTTGGCAGATGGGAAGGATCCTTCAGAGCTAGAACCAGATCGGTGGATGGCCATCGAGAGTTACAGCAGAACCTCTCTGTACATATTGCCATGCCCGCATATTGCAGATGCCACCTAGGCATAGAATCCTACAGCCACAGGGTGAGAAGGGGCCACAAGGATCAGCTAGTCTCCCCCACTGGCAAGATGCAGGATCTGTTGTGTGTAAACCAGGGGGTCTCAAACTTCCTTGCACCGTGACTCCCAGGGGCGGCTCTATGTTTTTTGCCGCCCCAAGCACGGCAGTCAGGCGGCCTTCGGCAGCACGCCTGCGGACGGTCCACTGGTCACGCGGATTCAGCAGTGTTTCTGCGGGTGGTCTGCCGGTCCCACGCCTTTGGCGTGCCCGCCGCCGAATTGCCACTGAAGACGCGGGACCGGCGGACCTCCCGCAGGCAGGCCGCTGAAAACTGCCTGACTGCCGCCCTCACAGCGACCGGCAGGGTGCCTCCCATGGCTTGCCACCCCAGGCACACGCTTGTTGCGCTAGTGCCTGGAGCCACCCCCGGTGACCCTCTTCTGACAACAAAAATTACTACACGACCCCAGGAGGGGGGACTGAAGCCTGAGCCTGCCCAAGCCCCACTGGCCCAGGTGAGGGGGGTGGGGCAAAGCCCAAGGGCTTCAGCCCCAGGCAGAGGGCCCATAACCTGAGCCCCACTGCCCAGGGCTGAAGCCCTCGGGTTTTGGCCCCTGGCGGTGGGGCTGCAGCTTTGGCTTTGGCCCCAGCAAGTCTTAGCCAGCCCTAGCGACCCCATTAAAATGGGGTTGTGACCCACTTTAGGGTCCTGTCCCACAGTTTGAGAACCATCCAAGACAGATGCTCTACAGCCTCCTTTTGAAAACCTCCAATGAAGGAGCTTCCACAACCTCCCGAGGCGTCTGTGCCATTCTCACAGTTAGGAAGTTTTTCCTGAGATTTAATCTAAATCTGCTGTGCTGTAGTTTGAACCCATCGCCTCTTGTCCTGCCCTCTGTGGCAAGAGAGAGCAACTTTTCTCCATCTTTTTTATGGCAGCCGTTGAAGGATTTGAAGACCGTTATCGTGTCCCCCACCTTAATCTTCTCTTTTCCAAACTGCACAGACCCAGCCCTTGGTCATATGGCTGCATTCCATCCCTTTGAGCATCTTTGTCGCTCACCTCTGGATCCTTTCCAGCTTTTCTACATACTTTCCATACAGGGATGCGTTCGATGATGGATGAAGATGTTCTCACAGAACAAGAAGCAACTCTTGAGCCATAAGATCGGTTTAGCTCCAGGTGCAGATGGACACTGGGGGCTGCTTCTTATCCCATCCAGTGCAGTGGTGAGTTAGGTTCATCACCCTCCTTAATGTTCTTATGACAGGCCTGAGTCCTGGGAGGTTCTGAACACCCCTCTCCAGGGGCATTTGGGGGGAATTTTCAAAAGTACCTACGTGACTTAGGGCAAAAGTGACTGATTTCAATGGGAGTTAGGTACTGATATACTTTTGAAAAGCCCACCTACAACTTTTGGTGCCTAAACGCCTTTAAAAATCTGCCCCGCGAGTGCTTAAGTCCCCTCTGAAAATTGGAGGCCCCTAAATCACTTAGGTATTTTGAACTATGTTATCTTCAGCTCCTCACAGGCTGGAGCCCATATTTGTATGGGTTATATACTGTACACACCTGAGAATTCAGACCCACTTTTGCCAGCAACAGTCGTTCATGCTGTCCTTTAGGCTGCCATTCGCTGTCTCTCACACCATGAAGATCAGATAGGAAAATACTGGTACTTACGAGTGATGGTCACTTGGGTTCCGGCTCCTGACGCAGACCAGTTCCTCGCTGTGCTCCCCACCTCACACACGTAGGTTCCTGTATCGGTTACATTCACGTTCTTCAGAGTGAACGAAGCAAAACCCTCTTCCAAAGCCAGGGCTGCTGGGCCTCTGCCTCTTTCGCTCATCAGCTCCTTCTTCGTTCCCCCAGTTCCATTATGTTTATACCATTTCACATACAAGGTCTTGTGTTTATTCCATACCGTGAATCTACATTCCATGGTGAGATCTGACCCTTCTGACACATGGATATTGGCTGGGGTCTGATTCACCATCAGCTCAGGAAAATCTGCAGGAGAGAAACAGATGATTGCACCTTGATTCAGGAGAATTTCAGTGGCAATGGCTGGTGACTGGGGATGTATTAAAATAAATGTTTCCCCCTCCAGTATTTTGTGTTCTTTTCCCAGCCTGGCCATTTAACATCCCCTGCTTATCAGAGGTTAAAGTGATGCTTTCACTTAGTTCCACTCATAGCTTTATGATGCCTGGCAAGACCAGCAAACCATCCCCGCACCTCCCCTCCATCCCCCCGAATGTTCTGTCTGGGCACGCAGGCAGGCTTTGAATCTACCAATGGGTGTGCATGCAACATGGGCAAGCATACGTTTAGAGACTAATTTGAGGCCATGTGAAACATTTGGCTGTAAAGGATCTAAAATGGAAACATTGTTCCCCCTTAATACCGTCCTGCAGGGCTCTATCTTGCAAGGAGTTTAGTGCTTCTGGGCAGGCGTGGAGCACCCTCAGCTCCCACTGAAGGTGGAACTGAAGACACTCAACACCTTCCAGGAGACGTGTGCTCTTGTTCTCACTCGCTCGCCCCCATTTTCCCAAAAAGATCAGGTAGGAAATTCTGGCACTTACTGATGGTCACTTGGGTTCCTTTTCCATTCCCAGAGAGGTTCCTTGCTGTGATCCCCACCTCACACACGTAGGTTCCTGTATTCGATAAATTCGCATTCTTCAAAGTGAGCGAGGTAAACCCATTGTCCAAATGCAGGGTTGTGATCACATCGCTCTCATTCACCAGCTCTTTCTTTACTCCCTCAGTCCCATAGTTATACCATCGCACATACATGGTGCTGTCGTTGACTGTCTTGAATGTACAATTCATGGTAAGTTCTGAGCCTTCTAAATCACTGAAATTGGTTGGGGTTTGATTCACCATCAGGTCGGTAATTTCTGCAGAAAGAGAAACACAGATGATGGCACCTTCATTGAGAAATAGTTCAATGTGCCAGCAGACAAGGGCAGATGTACAAAATGAATCTCTCCACTCCTGCTGTTTAATTTCCCCTCCTTGTTAAGAGCTTAAACTGATGTTCTTTCGTTTGGCCCCATATAGAGCTGTTTCATGCATGTCAAGACTTTTCTGCTCTGTTTAGTGAGCAGGTAACCCCAGAAGCTTCAGTCTAGACAAACCCCCTCCAACAATGTGACTTCTTACCCGAACTTTGTGTACACCTGACACGCCTGCCAAATTCCTTACATTCAAACCCTTCTGGAGACCTATTTCCCTCCACCAGCCCAATGCAGGGCAAGAGAGAGGGTGGCCAATTCTCCTTCGTTACAGAAAATGGGATTCACTGAAGGACGTGGAATGGGCAGTTCTGAGAAGTGATGCACTTCTGCTGGCAAAGGCAGGGATGTGAGGATCAGGGTGCAACCGTTATTCTGGGCAGGGCTGTGCTTACAGCATAGCGAGAGAGTGTCAGCAAGTCTTTAGCACTGGTTTTTCTGGTGGAAACTTCAGCAGCTCCAGGGCTAAGCGGCAGCTGAGCAGGGGTTTTGAGGATCTCCATGGCCCCCAGATGTTGGATTTAAGGCCTAAAGCCCTGTGTGGATTTTGTCCTTTAGTCTCTCTGTGTCTCACTTCCCAATCTACTGTTTGGACGTCTGCCCGATCTCCCCCCTTTTGTCTGTCTTGTCTGTTTAGAGTGTAAATTCTTTGGCTCAGGGGCTCTCTCACTATGTCCATGTACAGTAGAGCTAATTGCAAATGTTCTGGCAAAACTTAGCTTAGACTGATGGCAATGTGCTGACGAGAACTGATTCACCAAATCTACTACAGATTTGACTCCACATTCGTGGATTTCCACCCGAACTTCAACAACCACCACCCACCCACCCAGCCATTAAACTCTCTGGGGAACACTCCCACACTAGCATCAACTTCCTGGACACCACCATCAGCTTCAAAAATGGAACCCCACAGACAACCCTAGACAAGAAACCCACAGATCACCACACCAACCTTCATAAACCCAGTAACCACCCCCAAACAACCAAGAAATCTGTAATCTACAGCCAGGCATTCAGATAGCACAGAATACGCTCCTAGGAGACAGTTTGGAATACACACCTTAATGCACTCAAAACCACCTGCACCAAACAAGGACATTCTACTAGAGAAGTAGATTGCATCATAGAATGGGCTGTCCAAATACCCTGAGGGCACGTCTTCACTACCCGCCGGATCGGCGGGTAGCAATCGATCTATTGGGGATCGACTTATCGCGTCTAGTGAAGACGCGATAAAATCGATCCCTGATCACTCTGCCGTCGACTCCAGAAATCCACCGCGGCAAGAGGCGGAAGCAGAGTCGACGGCGGCGCGGCAGCGGTCGACTCGCCGCCGTCCTCACAGCCAGGTAAGTCGACCTAAAATATGCAACTTCAGCTACGCTATTCACGACCCCCCGCTGTAGTGTAGACCTAGCCTGAGAGAACATGCTTGAATACAGAAATAAAACCTCCTCTGACTGCACACCAGTTGCTACCTACCACACTACACTGGAACCCCTACGGGGTATCATCAAACAACTATGACCCATACTCGATGGGGACCACATCCTGAAAGAAATCTTTCCTGAACCCCCACTTCTGACCTTCAAACAACCCCCCAGCCTCTCCAAGGGCAACATCAGAAGCAAGCTGCCCACAGACCAGGACATACCAACTCAAAGCAGCACCAGATCCTGCCAGAACAACAGATGCAAAATCTGCAGACATATCTCCACTGCTACAATGATCAACAGACCCCACAACTCACCTTTCAAAATCCACGGATCCTACACAAGCCTATCACAACATGTGGGGTACCTCATCCAGTGTACTAAATGCCCCAATAACAGCTGTGTGGGTGAAACCAGACAATCACTATGCTCTTGAATGAACTCACACAGGAAAATGATACAAGCCAAAACCACCCTGTCTCCTGTGGGGAACACGTCTCACAGGTCAGATACAGAGTGGTCCTCATCCTCAAAGGAAGCCTGCACAACAGTTTCAAAAGATGAGCCTGGGAGCTTAAATTCATAACTCTGCTAGACACTAAAAATCATGGACTGAACAGACACTGGATTTATGGCTTATTACAACAATCTGTAACCCACTAACCCCTTTTTTTGTCCTACGACTGCAGAAGTGTTAACGGGCCACCCTGCCTTGAATGGTCCCTTGAAATAGGTGTTAACTACTTATGCTAAACCAGCCGTTCCACCTTGTATTTACCTGTGACACTCTGAGTAAGGGCACGTCTCTACTGAAAACACTGCATCAGCCCAGCTGCACCACTGTTGACACAGGAGGTTCGGTCGGTGTAACTAACTACGTCGCTCAGGGGTGTGGATTTTTCATACCCCTGAGCAACGTAGTTATGCCGACATAGATCTGTAGTGTAGACCAGTTCTATGTTTCCAGGAGCTGAAGAAGAGCTCTGCATAAGCTTGAAAGCTTGTCTCTCTCACCAACAGAAGTTGGTCCAATAGAAGTTATTCCCTCACCCACCTAGTCTCTCAAGTTGCGTGTAAGGGCTCACAGGCTTAGCCAATTAGAAACCTCCCCTCACACCCCATCTCAAAACAGTTTTTGAATATCTGGGGCTTGACCCTGCATTCCTTGTGCAGCCAAAACCCCCACAGAAATCAGTGGAATGCAGGATCAGGACCATTGTACGTACCACAGGATGTCCCCCAGTTTTGCCCAGAGCTCTGCCCTTTACACTTTGTGCTGCTCCATCTCCCCCAGCACCACCAGCCACAGCTCTCTGGAACCAGGGCCGGCTCTGGCTTTTTGGCCGCCCCAAGCAAAAAAAAAAAAAAAAAAAGCGGGGCGCCCAGAACAGCAAAGCAAAAAAACCTGCGGCGCGGCCGGAGTGCGGGTGCAGGGGAACCGGCTAGCGGGGGTGGGGGGGAGGGAGTGGGCGGGAGAGAGAGAGAAGGGGGGCGGCCAGGGCTACAGCGGGGCGCTGCCACGTGGCCTCTCCTGTCGCAGTCTGCCGGGAGGGCTCCGCTCCGGTTGGCGGGGAGGGAAAGACGAGGACTACCCTGCCCGGCTTGCTGCAGGGCACTCCCGTCCTCCGCGCCGCCGCCCCCTACAGGGCGGCCGGAGCGGAACAAAAAAAAAAAAAAAGCGGCCGTGGCGCCCTAGGATTGGGCGGAATGCCGCCTCGTTCAATCTGCCGCCCCAAGCACTAGCTTGCTCGGCTGGTACCTGGAGCCGGCCCTGTCTGGAACCAGCCAGTGTCCTGAGCTCCCCCAAAAGCGTTTTGTAGAACAGAGAAGGAAATGCTGGTATTTACCATCGATGGTCACTTGGGTTCCAGTCCCAGGAGATGTCCCATATTTGCTCCCAACCCCACATAGGTAGGTTCCAGAATCAGTGACGTCGGCTTTCTTCACAGTGAGGGAAAGAGACCTCTTTTCTGTATCTGCTGATAATATGGTTCGATCTATTACATTGTTCACCTTTGCTGTTACATTGTTTCTGGTTTTACTCCAATCACCAAACCACTTGGTTGAATTATTGCTTGTGTTGAATGTACACTCGATGGTGAACTCCGACCCTTCCATTGCACGGATAGAAGGGGGTGTCTGATTCACCACAAAGACAGCAGTAGTATTTTCTGCAGCTCCTGAAACACAAAGTTCAGTGTCACTATTTGAAATTATTGCAACAGGAGGAAGAATTAAATCAAACAAAATTGTTTGCAAATGATCCACTGCAGAATGTTCAATTTCTCTACAAGGAAGCCAAGTGCCCGAGCAGGAACTCTCTGCTGAAGGTCACGGTATGAAGTTCAGAGCGGTGAGTGGGGAGGGCTCAGACTGGGCAGTTTGCACAGGCCCCACTGGCACTGTTAGCCGGCCTGCCCCACTGGCTCCAGCCTGCCATACGGGCTCCAGGGGACCTCTCCCTAAGTGCCAGCGAGAGCACTGGCTGGCTCCTAGGGATCTAGAGAGAAACCCAGATGCAGGGAATTGGGCCCCACGGTGGAACGTCTGCTTCCGGGAGGCAAATCTCAACAGCAATGGGCCAAACAGAGACTCGGGGGGGGGGGGGGGTCAAAGAAGGGAGATAGAGATGGAGACATGAGACAAAAGGAATGTGGAGAGGGCAGAAGACAGAGGAAAAGAGAGAGCTGGGAGTGGAAAAGAGAGGATGGGAGAGAGGGAAAGAGAGTGTGTGCAAAGCAGGGGAGAAGGAATGGAAAGATGTAGGGGCCTATGCAAAGGGGAAGTAAAATAGACAAAGAAAAAGGAAATGAGGTGAGGAAGAAAGTCTGAGATGGAAGGAAAGGACATTTCACATTATTATTTATTCCCATTGCACCTAGAGTCCTCAACCACCCGTAGAGCCCCACTGTTTTAGGCCCGGCACGTATGTACTGGAAGAGACCGTCCCTGCCCTGAGGAGCTCACTGTCTAAACAAGGAGTGGGAGAAGAAAGAAACAGACGGGGAGTCTACATAGTCCCTATGCACCGGGGCGCCACCAGCCTGTTCCTGGTGTGGGGGCTGTGGGGGGCCAGTCAGAAAATTGGGGGGCTGTGCCCCCCCTTGCCACAAGGCCCCGCCCCTCTCGTTGGCCCTGCCTCCTGGCCAGGTGGGAGGCAGGAATCGGGCAGTGCAGGGCGCTGGTTGTTCAGCCAGTAAGAGCTGCCCACGTGGGGGGATCTGACTCCAGGGCCAGAAGAGTCCTTGGGGAGCAGTGACTGTGCGGCCGGGGCCCAGGAACCTGGGCTGGAGCAGGTCAGTCTGGTCTGCTGAGGGGAGCCCTGAACCCTCCACCTGCCCTGGGCAGTGCGCCCTGGCGAGCGAGGACACGGCCAGGGGCTGCTCTCAGGCCCCCCGGTCCCTCACTCAGGCTTATTTCTCTGCTGCTGGAGCTGGGCGCCTGGCCAGCAGCCACTGCTCTCTCCACTCTGCCTTCAGAGCTGGGCAGCTGGAGACCAGCAGAAGCTACAGGGGAACTAAGGCACTTTTTGGGGTGGCTACAGCCCCTGAAACACCCCCCCCCAGTGCAGCCCCTGCCTATGCATTAGACCATACTGCCTCCCCCTAATTATTTATTATTAAGCAGTGCTGCTAATGAGCACAGCACTCTGCAGAACAAAGACCAGGACGATGCATTCTTGTCCTGTAGTGCTGATTAAATACTCCACCTCTTCCCCAGGCCCCCCCGCTCCTGCTCCGCCCCAACCCCACCTCTTCCCACCCCAGCCCCACCCCCACTCCCCTGAAGACTCCAGAAGCAGTCAGGCCTGCACTCACTGGTAAGTAGAGTGACCCAGCCCCAGCCTGCTCCGCTCCCCTGGCTCCCAGCCGCACCACCGGTGAGTGCTGGGGGGCGGTTCCCCTCTGCAACCCCAGTACCCTTTCCGGCCTTTAACAAGACTTGCAGCCTGGGGGGTTTCTAGGCCAGAGCTCCCCAGCTCCTCTGGCCTTCCCCCAGCCCTACTCCAGTCTTGGTACCCTGCTTAGCTCCTAGCAGCCAAGCCCTTCCTTCTCCACACCTAGAGAGAGAGACTGTGCTCCTGGCCCACTGCCCTCTTATAAGGGCCAGCTGGGCCCTGATTGGGGCGTGGCCGCACCTGTGGCTGGTTCCCCAATCAGCCGAGGCTTGCTGCTTTTCCTAGCAGCAGCCCTCTTGCAGCCTCAGCCGTCTCCCCAGGCTGATTTCAAGCCCTTCGGGGCAGGAGCGGGTGACCACCCTGCTACAGGCTGTTTAAACTCCCTAACAATTTTTATTCCATCTGAAATCTCCTCAAAGCTCCCCACAGTGGATTTTTTTCAAAGCAAGTTCAGTGGATTCATTTTCATTTGAAAGACATTGGCCACTAGGCACCAACACACATTCCCCAGAAGAGAGACTGTTTACTGTTTACTATCAACAATGGCCCATTAAGAGTCCATGGAAACAATTCCTTTTCGCCCCTACTAGGCACAGCTATTGACTTTTTACAGACTTCAAAGACTTCACCCAGAAATTCCTTTCCTTCTGCAATATCATGCACTGCAACAGGTTCTTCCTGAGCTTTATTTATCTCCAGAACCGACTTTGGCACAACAGACAAATCACCAAACTCCTTCTAAATTTCACATACATCCAGAATCACCTCTGGCCCATCGGGAGGATTTTCACAAAACCCCCTTTCAGGTAAACTGCTAGACTTCATAGTCACAAGATTAGAAGCATTCCCTTCCTTGTTTCAAGCTTCCACACTGTCAGTGGGTACCATAGTCCAATCACCTTCATGCTTTCCTTGTGCCCTGGCTAGGATAGCACCCTGATCAGACAAGGTTGTCATATCTTTACCCAGCAACACACTAGCAACAGGCAAAATAGAAGCACCAGAATCGCTTGGTCTCTGGGAGCTATTTATGACATCAACTGGGGATGCCGGGGCAGGGTGAGGCAGAGGGTGGTCATAGTTCACATTTTCCTTTGCACGGCAACTCCATGTGCTAGATGAGAATATAGTCAATTTCCAGTCAAAGTGCCTCCCGGTCCTGTAAGCACATTTCAACAAATTTGTGGTGTAGCAGAAGCTGAAGCTGAGTCTTGATGGTCAACGGCAGAACACAACTGCTTAGTCCACCTTCACAGCCGATCAAACCCCTCCATTCAGCGACATGTAGAGGGGTGATCATTTGCAGAAACATCTCTCTGGCATAGAGTGCTGGATCTCCTCCACAGGACTGGAAAGCCATGTCCCTGTTCCATGCTGGTACCTTGAGAACCTCTATTTTCTCCAAATGTTGGCCGGCCATTAAAGAAGAAATTGTAAGCTGGTGGCATTGCCCCTGGTATGAACTGCCACTCCCCTGCCTCCTGAGAGTCTATGAAAATTCTAAATTTTAAAAAGCCTTGGTACACGTGTCTTAGTATCAGTAGCCATTGCTCCTTCCTCATGGGCTGCAAAAGCTGTCTGGGAACCAAGGATGGTCTAACAGTCACATTCCTGGAATGCTAAAAAGTATCTATATTGTGGCCTCCTTCAGCAAATTATGATAAGAAGGAAGATTTCTTGGCTTTTGCAACATGAAAAAACATATAATGCTACCCTTGTCTTTGAAATGGCAGGACCTTCGGCTCCCGCGAGGGAAACCATTCTGCTAGAAGGGCAGGAGCGGCACCCCAGAGACAGCAGAGGCAGACGGAGTAGGACTCTGTAGCACCTGGTTATTGGCATGGACAGGAGGAATCAGGAGCAGTTTGAGTTCCTCAGGGAACAGGAGGATCTGCCTCTTCAGTATCAAAAGACACCATGTGATGGGTTGAACTAGGCCCAGAGGCTGCTTGCTGGAGGCCTTGGTGTCCTGCCACATCCATCCTAGGAAAGGAGCAGTAGAGGAGACCTCCAAGCAGCATAGAGTGGCTGCAGGTGAAGCAGCCAATGAGGGCCAGGAGATCCCTGTAAAAAGGAGCTGCGGAGGCAGGGACAGTCAGTTCCTTGCTGGAGCTAGAGGAGGGCACATGTTGCTCCTGGATGGCCAAAGGGAACTGCAGCACCATAGAGAGCTCAGTGCTGGCAGGGACTGGGGGAGCGAGAAAGGGCTCCTGGCTGGCTGCTGGGCCTGAACTTAGATGAGCTCTGAGGTGAGGGTGAAGCTTTGGGAAAGGCTGGGGCCATGGGAAAGTGGCCCAGGGAACTGAGAGCAGTGTAGTTAAAGGGACACGGTGGCACGTGGCTGCTATTCTTAAGATCCCTGGACTGGAACCCGGAGTCGTGGGTGGGCCTGGATCTCCCCCACTTCTCCAATAGGCCACTGAGGAACTGGCTTACAATCAGACAGCGAGAAACCCCCAGAAGGGGAAATGAGCTACTCTTGGCCAGAGTAGACGAAGAGAGTGAAACCATTGCCTCCACGGAGGAAGCCTTGGGGTACGGCCTGATACCAGGGCTGGGACTATTTAAAGATCGCAGACACACCCAACCACAAGACCCTGAGGGTGTGTGGCCACCGCCAGAGTAAGTGCCTGAGCCGCAACATCCCTGCAGCACAACCAGGGCCTGGGCAGGAGGCCTGGGACTTGTGAGGAACAGACTGAACTTCCGTGACATTCCAGAGACACTAGTTGTGATGTCCCCGTGCCACACAGCGGGGTGACGTGTTTTCCTTTAATCTTTCCCATGTTTTCCTTATTTTTTTAATTGATTGCTGTTTAATAAATTGTATTTGCTTTGAACTGTATGTAATGATCAGTGGGGCAGGGAAGCATCCAGTGCAGAGAGAGCCCCCCGGAGTGGGGACACCCAAACCCCTGCCTAAGTGACCATGACACGGTTGGGGGGTCGAGCCCCCCAGGAATCCTGGGCCCAGCCTTCTCGGGGTTACGAGGACTCTGCCACACGGGAGAGTGGAAGGAGAGTCCTCGAGGTCAGGCAGGGCTCTGGGTAAAGGAAGTGGGAGCGAGGACTCAGATCCTTTCACTAGCCCACTTCACCGGGGTAGTGTGTAAGCCAGGAAAATTCGCCACAATAGCAGGACCATTCCTCTGCTTACATGTAGATAAATGTCTTTGCGGCTTGGTTGATGTGCAGAAAAATGAAATGCAATTCAAGTAACAATACTGGCAGCTGCCACCACCCTGTGATTAAAAGGCCCTTCCTAGCCCCCACTTCCCAACCTTGACCAGTTTCAGACTTAGTAGCGATTAGTGCTCCGTAATAGCCACTAAGCGCAGTTAGCACTGCCGACAAAGAACGGTTTAAAAAAATGGGTGCATGTCCCCACCCTGCTCTTCCCCAAAGCAAATGGTGCTAAGGTGGTTAAGAGTGACTGAGCACTGCTGATAAGAGGTGTGTGAACAGCTAAGAAAAAAGAATCGCACAATGACTGTCTTACAACTCAGCCACCATCCTCCACAGCCTAAAAATGCGTTAACTCAGTGGAGTTGCCCTGTTAAAACTGTCTTGAATGTGTGAATTGTCACAGGAATGAACACCCTCCCAAAGCTCTGTAGCCCCCGGGTATGTGCCAATGTTCCCTCGGGAGCTCCTCCAGCAGCTGGACAGGGTGTGACGGTGCCCTTGGCACAGGCAGATGTCATCCTTTGCCTCCCTGCTGTGCCAAGATGCATCCATATATGGCATCCCCGATTCCCCTTGCATGCTGGGAACCAGGGCCTGTGTGCACATGGGTGGGATCCGGCTGTCTGTACAGAGTTTATAAACCTGACTTGTCCGGAGCCACTTTACCCTCACAAATGTTGTGGAGCGAGTGCCATGCAAAAATTCCAATTGACTTCAATGAGGTCAGGATTTCACGCATTGTGCATCCAGGTCTGAGGCTTGGAGGGACAGGAGAAAGATCTATAATTCCAGGGTGTTTGCTCAGATATTTGACTCCATTTCCCTTAGTGCCCAAAACTCCAGGAGTCAGTTTCCCCTGCCCCTGAGCTCTGCTTTTGTTCCATCTCCTTTTGGGCCATCGGTACAAGAACGGGAGACTGACAAGTAGCGGCGGCTGCTCAGAGAGGGGTAATTAGACATTGCCCTAAAGTCTCTATCTAAGCTTCAGCCCTGGCTGCATATTCACTCGGAGCATCACCTCTGGGTCAGTTCTGTCCGTCCATCAGCACTTGCCCCCCCCCACTCCGCTCTGCCGGCTCCCGGCATCCCCACAGAAATATGTCTGATTCCAGCTCACAGACCCTGCTAGGGCGTGGGTCAGAGCCTGAGTCCCACTGGGACACAGGTCAGAGCCCAGGAGTTTTGCAGTCTGGATGCAGCTAACGTCTAGGTCACCAGACTCTGGTCTGGAGGATCCACCAACACTATCCCACAATCCCGTGGGGCTTTGCTTCTCAGCCCTTCCATCCTCAGACTTCCCTTTCGCTTCCGGGGAACCAGAAGCAACCGCCTGTTCCCAGTGCAGCTGCTTAGTGTTTAACCCTTTATTTCTACGTGGACTGCTCATGTAGAGACACAATCAACCCCATGTGTATTGGCTGTGGCCAGCACTAAGGAGCGCCACATCAAGCACGCGGCTAGCTGGCCAAGGAACAGAGCCCGATTCTGGTTCACTTCTGGTGCAAGGCGAGCAAGAGGTTCGACGTCAGCAAGAGCACAAGAAACGATGGTGTCTACAAAACCGTGTGAGTAGCTGGAGGCTCTGGGGATCGACTGGGCCGCAGAACAGTGCGGAGAGCGAACCAAGAGGCCGAAGACAGACGACTGCAAAGTCAAGGATTCTAACTGAACTCAGGGGACGCCCCATCTCCCTGCTTCTCTTACGAGGAATTTGACCAGGTTGTGGGAGCTGCAGCCGGTGCAGAGCTCACAGCACTGCATGATGATCTGCTGAGTGGGGATTGGCACTCCCCCCATCAGGAGGAGACCCAGCTGCTGGATGAAGGGCAAGAGGTCACCCTGGGGGTGAGGCCGGTCACTGAAAGAGGTGCTGCTGCCAGAGCAGCTACAGCACCTCCTGGGTCCGCACTCAGAGGGGCTGTGTGGGGACGGCCCTGGGGAGCAGCGCATTGCAGAACCAGCCTCACAGCAAGCGCCGGAACTGGAGCCGGAGCCTGGGAAGTTTCTGCCGCCGCGTCTGCTGAGGGCCTTGCTGCTGGCCTGTCTGAGAGGAACGGTTAACAGAACAGGGGAAGTGAGGGATGCACTGGAGGCTGGAGGGGTGGGCACGTGTTCACACTGGGCAGAGTGGGGTTCCCCTCCAGCTGGAGGGGCCGGGGTGGCTGTCCAGGCTGAAGGACAGGAGAGGCCGGGTGTGGTGGAAGAGGCCAGAGCAGGATGTGTGCTCTGTCACTAGACGAGACGGTGCGGGATTTTAAGGACTGTGTGCACTGGGGGTGATCAATGGACCATGTGTTGGGGTGTTTGTTACAGGTCGATGCACTATGTCTGATATAAACTGGTCCCAAGGAGGGGCGGTACTGAGGTCAGGGAGCCTGTCATGGAGTCCTTAGGGGAGTGGGCCCCAAACTGTACAGGAACGTTTGGGGGGGGCACGGTGGGGCCAAGGCCAGCCCCCATGGGGGTCAGGGAGGGAGCGCTCCCCAGCCGCACCTAGGGCCCTGCATGTGGCCCCACTCGCAGCCCTGGTGGTGGGTCCACTCCTAGCCTCATCCCCAGCCGCAGCCCCGGCATCAGCCCCCAACTCCCAGCCCTGCTCCTGCCTGCGGCCCCGACCACAGCCATGGCTCCACTCCCAGCCACGGCCCCAGCCGCAGCTCCCACATCAGCCTCAGCTCCCGGCCCCGACTGCAGCTCGGCTCTCCGCTCCCAGCTGCGGCTCCCAACCACGGTTCCTGGAGAGGGCGCAGACACGTTCCATTACGGGTAAGGGGGGGAATGATGGAAAAAGTTTGGGGACCCGCCTAAGGGCACTGGCAGGGGAAGTGGGATGGGAACCCTGGAGTTAGCTGCCGGGGGTGGGGCTGGGGCAAGGTGGAATCGTTCCCAATGGGGCTACTCAGCACGAGCAGGGGTGGCAAAATCTAGGGCGATCATAAAATAGCTTCTTTACCAGCTTTGCGGCCAAAATCTCCCCAGCTTTGTTCCCACAGACGTCAGTGGAGTTCTGCCAGCCCTGAATTCAGATCAGTCCATTGTTTTTTAATCTATGGCCAGGTCTGTGCTAGACAAGCTTTGCTACTCTAACTACACCAGCAAACCCTCCTAGAGGAGACACAGCTCATAGCAGGGGGGAAAGTGCTCTTGTTAGTACAGCTTCCACCAGCTCCTTCAGCAAAATAAGCTACACTGACCACAGCACTTTCCGGCTGGTATCGCATCTACACTGGGGCTTTTGCTGATACAGAACGTCTTCATAAAAATCACACCTCTCAGTGACAGTGCTGTACCGGCAGGAGTTTCTAGTGTGCACCTGGCATAAGAAGAAAATTCTGTAAATTGATTTTCAGTGATGATGCTCTGATCAAAACCAATAACACAGTCGTTACCGCTCTACGCCCTTTAATTCCACAGAAAGATTTGTTACAGTTCCTCCCTCCTTCCCCCGAAACACTCGCTTCTCTGAAAGAGCCAAACCCCACAAACTCACCCAGCCACGGAGACAGGAGAAGTGGCCAAAGCAGAGACAGCCTTTCCAGCCGGGCTCTCATGTTCCTTCGAGAACCTTTCCCTGGCAGCGCTGTCAGGGGCCCTAATTGAGGAGGTGTCAGATCTGCTGCTACAACAGCCGATGCTCTTAGTTCTTGCAGCTCGTTGGCTGAGGTAACCCCAGAGCCATTGCTGCACTCTCTCTCCCCGTCCCCTTTCCGCGCTGTCCCTTACGAACTCTCCTCTGCTCGATGGTATTTTTATCTGCTGATTCATTGTTCCACATGTCAGTTTCCTGCCAGCATCCCCTGCCCACTTCCCTAGGATTTTCTCACATTCTGTCTCCCTGAATGTTCTCAGATCACACGGTGAATTTAAAATTATTGCCACTGAATTAATTTTTAAAACTTCCTCTCTTCTCTATCAAACTCTACACTAACCTGGCCTTCTCAGAGTTTGAAAGTATCCAACTAGCAATGTCCATGGCCCTGAATCTCCCTCGGCAAGGTCTGAGTCGTTTCTATTCCAGTTGTATCCTCTCAGAGGGGGCGTGGATCAGGGTCCAGAATAACAACTATACCATGTAAAATACAGGTGTCATTCCCAAAGAGCGGTGCAGTGGGGTTGTAGTACAAAGAGTGAGCAAAATGGAGGGGCAGTTTTAACTTTGCTTTGGAAAATCTCATCAGGTTCTATTCCCTTCTGCAAAACTAAACCAAAACCCAGCCCTGCGTCACACCTGAGTCCTGTTTTACCAGCGCCCCCACAGATCAGGAAGGGTTTGGGTGGCAGTTCTGCTGTTGGCCCATCAGTCCCTCACACTGACATGCTGCCTGCATATGGAAGGCCTGGGTAGCTGCAGTATTAAATCCATGGTTAAGAATGAAAATCCCTGATGCCTGATACATGCCGCAACATCCAGGAGATGGCAGACGCAGGTGCACAGATGCGATGTCCCTTCATACAAAATGATGCAACTTAACTCTGCACAGGAAATGACACACACCTGGCAATCTGAGTTTGAAAAGAAGAGTGTTTTACTTAACCGGAAGAGCAGTGCAGTGTCCATTGGTAATAAGCAATGCCCCAATGGAGGGTAAGCAAAGCACGGGGTCACCCCTGTGAAGGGTGGAGGAGAGCAGCTGTATCTGGTGTGATAAGGAATGTCCCCGGTGATCGTGTTTGGGAAGAAGGCAACACCGTTGGCCATACATGTCTAGGTGTGAGCAATGCAACAGGTTTCAGCTGTCACAAGGCAAGGAAGAATGGAAGTATGTCACACCTGCCAAGAGGAAGACAATGCAGATGGGCAAAAGGAAATCTCACGATACTTCAGACAGACTAAGGTGAGATCTACACTAGTGGCTGTATTCCGTGTCTAGGCGTGTGGTTGTGCAATCACCCCCCATTGTCCCCCCAGAACCAAGTGTCTGCAGGCAACAGAGTGAGCTAGGCCACCTGAGAGGTGCGGTGTACACGCCTCTGGCTGTGGCTTGGCCCCATTCCCATGCCAACTGGCAGCATGGACGAGGGTAAAGGGAGTGTACCAGGTCTTGCATTTCAATAGTCCTCCACCCCCAGTCCCACAATGAACTGAATCCTTTTCTGCCTGGTCCTGCCCCAATCTATAAAGGGCCATGTCACCCGTTTTCACCAGTAGGCATGAACTGTGCTGACCACATCAGAACAGCTTTCCGCTGCACTCTTACTATCCACTTACAAAGAGGAGCTGCACAGAACAGGGGTGGAGTTTGGGGGTTAGGTCCAAGAAGGGGAAGTGGACACTAGTTATCTGAGGAAAAAGTTAGTCCCAGCAGTCCTCTCTCCCTTGGAAGATGACAAAATTCTACTCTCCCTGTCCCTGGGGTCTGGCTTCTCCCCGCACTGAGCCATGCTGCACAAGTTCGGAAATTAGAGTGCGTAAGGAAGCCGGTCTGGCAGCTGGATAAACATAGTGCGATGTCCCTTTGCTATGGACAGGTGAGGGGCTCATGGTGCTGCTCTGAATCGCCAGGGAACCAAATAAAGGGGCCGTGTCTCTTTCTTTCCCTGTACTTTTCCCTGTTGTTAGGCAGGCACAGAGGCAGGATTTTCTGGTGATGCCGGGGCAGGTGGTGGTCATAGTTCACATTTTCCTTTGCACGGCAACTCCATGTGCTTGATGAGGATATAGTCAATTTCCAGTCAAATTGCCTCCCAGTCTGTAAGCACATTTCAACAAATTTGTGGTGTAGCAGCAGCTGAAGCTGGGTCTTGATGGTCAACGGCAGTACATATCTGCTTAGTCCACCTTCACAGCCGATCAAACCCCTCCATTCAGCGACATGTAGCGGGGGGTGACCATTTGCAGAAACATCTCTCTGGCATAGAGTGCCGGATCTCCTCCACAGGACTGGAAAGCCATGTCCCTGTTCCATGCTGGTACCTTGACAACGTATATTTTCTCCAAATGTTGGCCGGCCTTTAAAGAAGAAATTGTAAGCTGGTGGCATAGCCCCTGATGTGAACTGCCACTCCCCTGCCTCCTGAGAGTCTATGAAAATTCTAAATTTTTAAAAACCTTAGTACATGTATCTTAGTATCAGTAGCCTCTGCTCCTTCCTCATGGGCTGCAAAAGCTGTCTGGGAACCAAGGATGGTCTAACAGTCACATTCCTGGAATGCTGAAAAGTATCAATATTGTGGCCTCCTGCAGCAAATTATGATAAGGGGGAAGATTTCTTGTTTTTTTTCCTGTGGAAAAAACATATAATGCTACCCTTGTCTTTGAAATGGCAGGACCTTTGGCTCCCGGGAGGGAAACCATTCTGCTAGAAGGGCAGGAGCGGCACCCCAGAGACAGCAGAGGCAGACGGAGTAGGACTCTGTAGCACCTGGTTATTGGCATGGACAGGAGGAATCAGGAGCAGTTTGAATTCCTCAGGACATGGGAGGATCCGACTCTTCAGCAGCAAAACACACCATGTGATGGGTTGGACTAGGCCCAGAGGCCACTTCTTGGAGGCCTCGATGTCCTGCCACATCCATCCCAGGAAGGAGCAGTAGAGGAGACCTCCAAGCAGTCTAGAGTGGCTGCAGGTGAAGCAGCCAGTCAGGGCCCAGGAGGGCCCTATAAAAAGGAGCTGCAGAGGCAGGGACAGTCAGTTCCTTGCTGGAGCTAGAGGAGTGCACATGTTGCTCCTGGCTGGCCAAAGGGAACTGCAGCACCACAGACAGCTCAGTGTTGGCAGGGACTGGGGGAGCGAAAAGAGCTCCTGGCTGGCTGATGGGCCTGAACTTAGATGAGCCCTCAGGTAAGGGTGAAGCTTTGACAAAGGCTGGGGCCATGGGAAAGTGGCCCAGGGAACTGAAAGCAGTGTAGTTAAAGGGACACGGTGGCACGTGGCTGCTATTCTTAAGATCCCTGGACTGGGACCCGGAGTAGTGGGTGGGCCTGGATCTCCCCCACTCCTCCGATAGGCCAGTGAGGAACTGGCTTACAATCAGACAGCGAGAAACCCCCAGAAGGGGAACTGAGCTACTTTGTGACCCCGCTGGGGCCAAAGTAGACCAAGCGGGCGAAACCTTTGCCTCCAGGGATGAAGCCTTGGGGTACCGCCTGATACCAGGGCTGAGACTATTTAAAGATCACAGACACACCCAACCAGAAGGGGGTGCCCTTGAGAGGTGGGTGCCATGCCGTTACACACCGATGAACCCATTCATGGAGCAGAAGGCACACCATAGGGAAGGGGGCATTCCCTAATGGAGAGACTGATAGAGCTGGTGGCTCAACAAGTTTGGGGTGCATCTGCCACCGTGGCCACTGCACCTCTCTGAACCACCCCCTACTTCGGCCACTGCCCCAGGTGCTGCTGAGGCAGAGGACCCAATCTCACCCAGAGTGACCGGGCAGGGTCTGCAGGACTCCCAGGACCACACCCTCCACTGGCACCCAAAACCCCTCACAGGAGGACCCCCATAAGCACCTATAAGGGGAACAACAAGCCTGTAGGAGTCCTGGAACCTTACCAAGTGCCTGCCCCCAAAACCACATGCAGGAGACATCCCTATCTGTCCCCAAGATCAATTATCCCCCCGTTGTCATGGGCACGGCAAGGAGGCTGTTGTTAACATTTGGCTGTTCATGGATTCAGTCCCATTACGTTTTGTTGGTTTCCATCTCTTTCTTAAAATATTTTCCTTTCTCCTTCCATGTAGTCCATTTATTAAATGTTATCATTTCCTTGACCTGTGTGAGGTCCATCCTTCCTAGCCGTGATGAACATAAGATATTTTCAGGCTCAGAATTGGGTCGCAGAATTCACAGCACGTGAATTGGAATGGTGTAACTAGTTTGACATGAGTCTCATGAAAATTATAGTTTTCCTTACAGCCCCGGCTTCTGGAGTCAAGAGGATCGGTGTTGAGTTCAGCCTTCATTCTTAAAGAAAAAATAAGTTTCTGGCCCTCATGTGACCCCAGTGCACCCTAAAGACTCAAAAAAGCAAAGGCAAATAAAAACAGCACAAAATGTACTAAGTTTTACATGATCACATCATTTTAAAACCAATCTCATGACTTTTGGTGAGCATGACTCATGATTGTTGAATATTTGGTGCTGGCAATACTGCATCTTACTGCAAATGCTTTTCTGTCTGTCCTACACCCACTTTCCCTCCCCAACCTTGACCAGTTTCAGACTTAGTAGCGATTAGTGCTCCGTAATAGCCACTAAGCGCAGTTAGCACTGCCGACAAAGAATGGTTTAAAAAAATGGGTGCGTGTCCCCACCCTGCTCTTCCCCAAAGCAAATGGTGCTAAGGTGGTTGAGAGTGACTGAGCACTGCTGATAAGAGGTGTGTGGACAGATAAGAAAAAAGAATCGCACAATGATTGTATTACAACTCAGCCGCCATCCTCCACAGCCTAAAAAGGTGTTAATCCAGTGGAGTTGCCCTGTTAAAACTCTTGAATGTGTGAATTGTCACACGAATGAACACCCCCCCAAAGCTCTGTAGCCCCCGGGTATGTGCCAATGTTCCCTCGGGAGCTCCTCCAGCAGTTGGACAGGGTGTGGCGGTGCCCCTTGGCACAGACAGATGTCATCCTTTGCCTCCCTGCTGTGCCAAGATGCATCCAGATATGGCATCCCCAATTCCCCTTGCATGCTGGGAACCGGGGCCCGTGTGCACATGGGGGGATCCGGCTGTCTGAACAGAGTTTATAAACCTGACTTGTCCGGAGCCACTTTACCCTCACAAATGTTGTGGAGCGAGTGCCATGCAAAAATTCCAACGGACTTCAATGAGGTCAGGATTTCCCTCCCTGCCCCTATTGGACCCCTTCCCCAAATCCCCACCCTGGCTCCGCCTCTTCCCCGAGCGCGCGGCCTTCCCCCTCCTCCCCCCTCCCTCCCAGCACTTGCCGCCGCGAAAGCGCTGGGAGCTAGGGGGAGAAGCGGCACACTCAGGGGTGGAGGCGGAGCAGAGGTGGAGGTGAGCTGGGGTGGGGGGACGGGGCACCCAGGGAGTTGGCGCCTATGCCCCGGAGTGGGGACACCCTAGCCCCTGTCCGAAGTGACCACGACAAGGTTGGGGGGGGGGTCGAACCCCCCAGGAATCCTGGGCCCAGCCTTGTTGGGGTTACGAGGACTCTGCCACACAGGAGAGTGGAAGGGGACTCCTCGAGGTCACGAAGGCCTCTGGATAAAGGAAGTGGGAGCGAGGACTCAGATCCTTTCACTAGTCCATTTCACCGGGTCAGTGTCTAAGCCAGGAAAGTTCTCCACAATAGCGGGACCATTCCCCCGCTTACACATACATTCTTGCAGGAATAGTCCACGTGTTACCTGATCTGTGAGTTGCCCCACTGCTCAGTCTGTCTGGGCTTTTTTAAAAGTATTTCTTCAAGACTCAAATAAAGACAGATTGAAAAGGATCGCTGTGAGATGCGCTAGTTTCATCTCCTTCCAATACACGGAAGTAACAAGCCTTTCAAAATTAATTCACTTAAACTGTTTTTACTCTCAAGTCATGAGTGGAAAGTGGTGGCTTACATAATCACCCAAATAGGTTTTAAAGGAGAACTGAAAGCGCCTACACCCTGCTCAGGGTAGAGTTCGGGGCGCTGGGTTTCTCCTGAATGTTCTACTGTCCTGCCCCAGCCACCAGCAGTCTGTGGATGGGAGGTGCTTTAACACTATAAACTGATAAGAGTTTTCTCACATCTCACTTAATTGGTCATATCCTCCACATAGCCACAGTTCTGGTGGCATGTTAAACCCTCCAGTGCCGTGGCTAAGCCCCCTGTTATAGTTAATGCTGGGGGCTAGCTCCTCGGCTGGTATAAAGCAGGGTAGCTCTGTTGAATAGAATGAAGTCATACCAGTTTACACCTGAAGAGAATCTGACCCCTTGTGTCTTAATTTTACTGACCTAATGGTTTCTCCACCCTTAAAAAAAACCCCACGATTTAAATAGCAAGGACACTGAAAATAGCCGGCAGAGCGCTGGGAAAGGCTAAGGGCCTCGTATGTGACTGTGTGTTTGGGGTTGATACAGGAAGAGACCAAAATAGGACACAAACCAATGCAGACGTGAACAAGCCCCTGCCTCTCAGACTGGAGCTTCTAGGCAGTGTGCTACACGGTATCGCTGCAGAGATGGATGTGAAGGGTAATCACCGGTTACACTCAGCTCTATTAAAGGGATTTGCGGCTGTGGCTAGACAGAGCTCTGGGCACAAGACTGCAGACCACACACTCAGTAATGTGCTCGGAGGGGAAAAAGGGGAAGTGAGAGTTTAGAAGCTGTAAAAGCTGAACAAACAAAAGACTCCGTCTATGTCTACCCGGCGGCCTATGTCAGCCTAACTTATGTCACTCAGAGATGTGAATAAACCACCCCTTTGAGTGACATCAGTTACACCAACATAAGCCTTCGTGTGCACAGTCACCGCGCTGTGTCAGTGGGAGAGCTTCTCCCGCCAATGTCACTTCTGTTGTTCACGGAAGTGGTTTTTTCATGCCGACAGGAGAGCTCTCTCCCATCGGCCCAGAGCGTCTTCACCAGGTGTGCAGCACCAGCGCAGTTATATCGGTACAGCTGTGCCGCTGCAGAGCTGTATGTGTAGACGTGGCCTCGGTCTCATGTCAAGGTGCTGATGAGAGAGCCAGTGACAGCAGCAGTGAGGGTGGGAATTGGAAAAGGGGCACGTCTTTCTTAACGGCACTTCTTTGTGTGTGCACAGGTAAGAGATCTGCTCCATTTGCCTCTTCACTGCAGTCCTGGGGTCATGCTGTTTTAAGAGGCAAAATTCTCTCCTCTGAGTCATGTGACACATGGGAAAGGAACACCAAGATTTATTAATGTCAAAGGCTTACAACACTCCACACTAAAAAGACACTAAACTGGGACTCAGGAGATCTGGATTCAATTCTCTGCTCGCTGTGTGACCTTGGGCAAATTATTTTGGTGGAGGTGAACTAATTTTAATATGAGCTGCGTGTCTAAATCTGCTAGCTCCCTTTGAACATCTCAACCTTCATCTCTCTCTCTCAGATTTCGCAAAGGGATGGGAGGCACAATTAGATTCCTTTTTCCTTCCAGGTGTCTGTCTTATTTCTCTAGATAGTACTGTAAGCTCTTTGGAGGCAGAGAGGGATTGTTACTATATGTTTATACAGTGTCTAGAATAAGATGTCCCAGTTCTTGGTAGAAAGGCATAGGTGTACTGTAATGGTAATATTCACCTATTGCAAAGCTGGTCAAAAACCACACACATTTTTGTTTCTATTTTGCAAGGTTCCAAGTTTCTGCAACACTTTTATCCACATTTTTTAAACTTTAGGCCACATGTTTGAATTTGCTGGCAAACTCTGTACTGAACATGGCTTTTTTCATATACACAAATGAAAGATTTTTAACTTGTTCACTGAAATTTCTGATTTCAAGAAATAGACAAAAATGTTGCGAAAACTGCAAAAAAAAAAAAAAATTTTGAAGATGTCAAAAATTATCACAAAAAGTTTTCTTTTCAAAAAAGCCCCCCACACACCTTTTTTTTAAAAAAAAAGCAGAAAAAACATTGTGCAAAAAAATGTGATTGGGTCTAACAAATAATAATCAATAACACTGGGCAGCAGGGGATGCAGTCACACCCAAGTGTCACAATGACCCTCCCTGGGAGTGGAAAATAGTTTTCAGCTGCACAGTGTGGAAAACCGCACAGTGCCCTGTTTTGTTTTTAAACCAAGCTCCCACCCCATCCCTATTTAATCTCTGGAGAAAGTCCAGAGAAGAACAACAAAAATGATTAAAGATCTAGAAAAACATGACCTATGGGGAAAGATTGAAAACATTGGGGTGTTTAATCTGGAGAAGAGAAGACTGAGAGGGGACACGTAACAGTTTTCAAGTACATAAAAGGTTGTTAGAGGTTAAGGAGAACAATTTTTCTCCCTCCTCCCTATGAGGATAGGACGCTGTAGATAGGCACAGGAGGCAACTCAGCCCAGTGAGAAGGGGCCATTTTTGTACAGTTACCTTTTAAGCTTAGAATTGCACATTAAATTAGATTTCAAAGTGATCCAAGCCACTCCCAGTCCCTATTCCAGCCCAAATTAATGGTGTTAAGTTTGCAAATGAATTGTAGCTCTGCAGTTTCTCTTTGAAGTCTGGTTTTGAAGTTTTTTGGTTGAAGGATGGCTACTTTTAAATCTGTTATTGAATGTCCAGGGAGATTGAAGTGTTCTCCTACTGGCTTTTGTATGTTACCATTCCTGATGTCTGATTTGTGTTTATAACGCAGGTGCTGTATGGCTGTCTATGAGTTCTGTTTTCTCCTACCAGGCCCATCTGCATGGCACGAGCCCTTGTGTTAAACACCACCAGCGCACGGACTATATGATATTGTTTAACATTTACACTGTGGTAGCAGTTAAAGACCTCAGTCGAGTTGAGCCCCATTGTACAAACATATAATAAAGCGCAGTCCCTGCCCCCAAAGAGTCCTAAGCACGTGTGGTAACACCAGTGCACCAAGAGGGGGGGGTGGAATTTCTGCCAGCCAACGTGCAAGGTTCCCCTCACATCCTTACCTTACCAAAACCCCAAAGACACACTGAAAACCCTTACTGAAAGGAACACTGGAAAAAACACTGCCGGGGAAGAAAGACCAGTATCTAAGCGCATGCTCTGGTTCAGGGAGGAACTGAAAGACAAAATGAGTATTGAACAAACCGGACTGTCTAAACAGAAGGCGTGTATGATAAAGATACTTGGAAACGCCTCCCTGTTACAGACTTGCTGTCACTGTTAAGTCTCATAATACAGAGTTTGTTGCTCATGGTAAACCTGATGAGAAAGAATTTGGTACTGATGGTAAATCCCATGAAAAGGTGTAACATGCATGATTTTTGGGAAAAGCTTTTAAACATGCTAGGAGTAGTATCAAGGAAGCCCTAGAAGGATACTGCTTCTCAGCTAATACCTGTAAATAGGCTTAGAGCTTGGCACAGCAGGGCAACCATAACAAACCTAGCCTTCTGGGTGGAAAGGGAAACTGAGGCACACTGCCTCATGGCATCGGAGGCTAAATGCCAAGACACCTACACTCTAAAACCGCAGTTCTCAACTTTAGCAACCATTTTGTTTTAATTTTTTTCACAGACCCCCAAGCCTCCTGCTCAGCCCCAGGCCCTGCCCCCACTCCTCCCCTTTCCCCAAGGTCCCACCCCACCTCTTCCTGCCCCGCTCCACCCCGGCCCCTCCTCTTCCCCACCTCTTTCCGCCCCCTCCCCCAAGCGCGCCCCATCCCCGCTCCTCCCCTTCCCTCTCAGTGCCTCCTGCAAGCCGTGGATCAGCTGTTCCCAGGCATGCAGGAGGCACTGGGAGGGAGGGGGAGCAGTTGATCAGTGGGGCCAGTGGCCCCGGACATGATTTGGACATGATTTCCTCCCCCGAGCGCGCTCCATCCCCGCTCCTCTCCCTCCCTCCCAGCGCCTCCTGCACACCGCTAAACAGCTGTTCCCCAGTGTGCAGGAGGTGCTGGGAGGGAGAGGAAGGGGGAGGAGTTGATCAGCAGGGCCCGCGGACCCCCTGGAGTACTCTCGCAGACCCCCAGGGGTTCATGGACCCCAGTTTGAGAAACGCTGCTCTAAAAGAGTTGGATATCTGCATTATGTTAACAATGCTACACAGAAGAATGCTTTCGGGCAACATGGAAAAAGAAAGACAGAACTTTGCAAAAACCCCTGTGAGTTGCACTACAATGTTTGGTAACACTTGGAAGTTGTAAAGCCAAACCCTGAAGAGAACCTTAGGCACACGGCCTCCGCACTAATCAGTGACTAACCCTCTGGCAGTAAACTAAGGGAGGAGGCGTGACACTGCACCCCATATTCTTCATGGTGGATTATGATATGATTATGGCATAATTATGATCCATTTTGTACAAAATGCATCATGTAAGGTGTCCCACTTAACAAATGATCATATCCCCCACATACAACACCCAGGCCATAAGGAGGGGGTCATGTTATGACTCTTGGCCCTTAGCCTTGGCTAAGACACTTAAAGTCTTGTTCCAGATCCTCATCTGCTGTAAATTGGTGTAGCTCTGTTGAACCCAATGGAGTTGTATCAGTTTACACCCAAAGAGGCTCTGGCTCCGTGGCTCTTCATTTTACTGACCAAATGGCTTCTCCAAATACAGTCTCAAAAAGACTTAGACTAACAGGGATATCTGAATGTAGCCAGACAGAGCCCTGGGAAAGCCTCTGTAAGAGACCACGATCTGGAGCAACACAGGCAGATACCAAGACAGGAAACAAACCACGGCAAATGAGAACAAGCCCCTTTCTCTTAGGCGATGTGTTACATGGTAGCTCTGCAGAGATAGATGTGAAAGAGAACTCACTGCTTACACACTGAGAACTATTTAAGGGATTTCCAGGTGTGGCTAAACAGAGTTCTGACTACAGGCAGCGAGTTCACACACACAGTCACGCACTCGGAGGGGGAAAGTGGAAGTGAGCACTCAGAAGCTGTAAAGCTGAACAAGAGAAAATCTCCCCCTCATGTCACCGCTCTGAAGAGACAGAGTCAGCGACAGTGGCGGCAGCGAGGGTGGGAAAGGGGCACTTCAGCCATGGAGAGAACATCGTTCTTAACAGCACTTCTTTGCCTTGGCTCGGGTAAGAGGCCTGCTCCATTCTCCTCCTCAGTGCAGTCCTGGACTTGGGGTGGTGCTGTCTTAAGAGGCCAGATTCTCTCCTCTAAGTCACTTTGCCTATGGAAAGGGAACACCAAGATTTAGTAACTTTGAAGGGCTCCACCTTTCGATATGAAACATTACGTCCAAGGCACTAGACTGGGACTCAGAAGATATCGGTTCAAGTCCCTGCTCACTCTATGGCCTCGAGCCCGTCATTTGGGTTCAGATTAATTACATTTTATGGGAGTTAAATCTCTGAATCCTCTAGTCAGCTTTGAAAATCCCAACCTTGATCTGTGCCTCAGGTGCCTATCTGCAAATCAGGAATGAGATTTCCTGTGTCCTACCCGTTGCTGTCTTGTCTCTCTAGATTGTTCAGTGCAGGAATTGTCTTGTCTCAGATTGTCTGTTTGCACAGTGCTAGAATAATGTGCCCTGGAGCTTGGTTGGAACTTCTAGTTGCTTCTGTACTAGTGCTAATAAATATTATTGGTCAGAGATTGAAAGCTGTTTAGAAACGTTGCACAAATCTGTTTTCCATTTTGCAGGGTTCATAATGGGCCTGTTTTCCATGTTTTGTGAAGTCATTCTTCATTTTTGTTTAACCAAATATGTGGGTTTTGATCGAGAAAGTTGTGTTTGAAGTGGTTATCAAAACATTGTTGACCTTTTTTTTACCATTAATCATTTGTTTAACTTTTAACTGGAAAAACTGTGTGTCAAAAATTTCACCCGGCTCCAAATAAAAGAGAGGGCAACTGGTGTGGCTTCCACATAGGCAAAGTGACCCAACAAGCCCACTGAGGAGTGGAGAAAGCTGCCCAGTGTGGAAAACTGATCTGTGAGCTGTTCTGGTGTATGAACCAAGCCCTCCAAACCAACCAAGATTTCCTGGGTACAATAGGCTTGAACCATGGCCAGTTTGGTCTTCAGAATTAGTTGCAGGCACTACTAGATTCATAGATTTTAAGTCAGAGGGGGCCATCACCATCATTTAGTCTGTGATACAGTCCACAGAATTTCACCCAACAACCTCTGCATGAGGCCCATATCTCATAGTTGAGCTAACGCGCATCTTTTAGAAAGAGACATCCAGTCTTGATTTAAAGCAATGGAGAAACTACCACGTCCCAGGGGTGAATTCTTCCAATGGCGGTTTGCGCTCCTGCAGCTGGTGTGATGATGGGGTTGGGAACACACGAACCCCCTTGAAAATCAAACCCTTAAAGGGCAGTTCTATCATCCAAAGAGTGACTGGGTAAAAATGGGGAGTTGTCACTGGGCTGACGTGCCCCCCAGGTGTATTGAGAGGCCTACCTGCTGCCCTTCGGAACTAAACTGGATGTTGGGTGCACTTTACTCCTGGAAGCCCGGCATCAAGCCCATGATGTCACCTTTACAGAGAGAGCTTTCAGAGTGCACCAGTGAGGTCTGTACATTGAAAGGGTTACAGAATAACCCTGTTCCCGCTGCAAGACACTGTGGAGCCACATGGTGCATATCTACCCATCCAGGGTAGACCTGTAGTGCCCATCTCCACCATATCTAAGCACTGCTGACCACTTTTACTCCTGCCTATAGGAAGACAGGATTACAGGAACTGCCAGAATGGATCGTACCAATATCAATCTAGTTCAGTATCCTCTCTCCAGGAGGGGCCAACACCTGACACTGCAGAGGAAGGTAGAGGAATCCCAAGATAGGATAATTCTGGAATAAAAATATTAAATAGCGTAGAGCCAAGAACCAATTCCTGGGGGACTCCGCTAGGAACTGACCCACTCAATGAGGGATTCCAATCTACAGTTACATTTTGGGACCCATCGGTTAGCCAGTTTTTAATCTATTTCACATGTGCCCTGTTGATTTTGTATCATTCTAGTTTATTAATCAAAGTGTCATGCGGTACCAAGTCAAATGCCTGACAGAAGTCAAAAATTAGATTAGAATCAGGACTCCTGAATCTGTCTAGTACCCCGTCCACCGCACCACAGAGCCCTCCTCCATAGCATATTCGGGGTTACTGGTTATACAGTTGTGAATAGATATCAGTCCAGCAAGCAAATACTGCAATGTCCAGCAGCCGAGGCCAGGCAGGATTAACAGGACATTATTAAAGATGATGGGGTTTTGTTTTCCTCCTTTCAGCCTCTAAGGACCATGCTGCCCTGGACGTATATCAGACCCCGCTCTGTATCTCTGCGGATGTGGGGACGGAGCCCATTATGGAGTGCAGGTTCCCTCCCATGGAGGCAAGCGAAATAGTTTTTATCTCATGGTACAAAGAGGGAGAGACACTAAATTCATCAGACCGCCGCCTCCTACGGTCTGTAACCCTCACAGCAGGGTCTGGTACTCTCAGGATATCCCATGTGCAGGCTCAGGATGCTGGAGTCTATACCTGTGAGATGGGGAATATCACCCACAGGTCTACCGGGAATGGCACAAAACTAGAAGTCCATGGTAAGTGGGTCCCACACTGAGCAGTGAGTTCCCTACTCTCATTTTTCCTTCCTTTGCTTTACTTCCCCTCCTGCTCACCCTTGCAGCTCTGCCCAATGGCTAATGGAACAGAGTTCATGGTGAGCAGGTCACAGACTTTTCAGTGACTTTCCCCTGCTAGTGATGGGCTCCAGGACAGACTGATAACACTCAAGGTACCGGTGAGAATACACCATACAGGTTCACGGTGCTGATCACATGGGGCCCAAGGCATGAATGGCCTCATTGGTCAGGGAGTACTGCAATTTCACCTCGTTTGGTTATGCAACACAAACTCCTATTGGGTGGAAGGGATGCTATTTAATTAAGCAGCCAATAGAGGACATCCCTTCCACCCAATCAGCACTTGAGGGTAGGAATTTAAATACCCTCCCCCCAGACATCAAGCCAGACCTCAAGCTATGAGGACAGCACAGAGTTTTCTGCGCTGTCACTCAAGACCTTGGCATATGCTCCTGCTACCAGCTCCCTTTTCCTCTCCAGTGAGAACACCGTCTCTCTAGGTTCCATTTCTCATGAGTGCCACTCCCCCAGCAGGTTTGCCTACCTCCCCTTCCACATGGCATCTCGGGTCCACCCACTACATTCTCTCCCCAGGCAGTAGCCCTAATGCACCAGATCCAAACTCCATTTTGTCTAGTATCCTGTCTCTGTCGGTGGCCAGCATCACACGATGTGCACAACTGTGTGATGACCCCACAGTCGGCAGTTTGAGATAATCTGCCACCATGACGGACTCATCCTAATTACTCATTAGTAAGGCTACAATTTAGTCACAGGTATTTTTAGTAGAAGTCATGGACAGGTCACGGGCAATCAACAAAAATTCATGGCCTGTGACCTGTCCATGACATACTATAAATACCTCTGACTAAATCTCTGGGGCGGGGTCATTGCAGGGGAGGGGGTGTCTGGGGGGGTGCTGCTGGGGGAGGCCCCCAGGGGTCAGCTGCTGGGGGAGCGAGGCCAGCGGCACCAGCTGCTGGGGGGAACTGACCAACTCCAGTGTCGCTGGCCCGGGAACCGCCCACCTGCTGCTGCTCCAGTGGCCCCTGAACCGCTGCTCAGGTGGTCCCAGGGCCAGCTGCCCAGGGCTGCCTGAGCAACGGCTGGTGCAGTTGGCCCTGGGGCTGCTCCAGCAGCGGCTGGTGTGACTGGCTGCGGGGCCACCCGAGCGCCTGCCTGTGGAGCCGCTCCAGCAGTGGCCAGTGTGGCTGTCCTCAGGGCCAGCTGCTTGGGCAGCCCTGGGATCAGCCACACTGGTTGCCGCAGAAGTCACAGAGGTCGAGGAAAGTCACAAAATCTGTGACTTCCACAACCTCCGTGACAAACACAGAGCCCTACTCATTGGAGATTAGTATAAGCCCTACCGCATACGAGTTTCCATTCCCTTTTGGGCAACTCTCACACTGTTCACTAGGGCTACTGGCTACCCAGGCTGTGTCAGGGACCATATGGTGTCACATCTGCTCCCTGTCTCGGTGGCTAAAACAGTAGATAAGTGAATAGCTAGTAATGCCCTGTCACTATGAATGGGGGAAACCCCGGGGATTCACAAACATCCCCATGGATGCTGCTGTCTGGCTGAATATGGCCCTCTCCAGTGCCAATGGGAGAAACTACTCGTCTGTTGTATCATTCTGCAACCAACTCTTCCAAGAGGAAGACCCCGAGGGAGTCAGAAAAGCCAGGCAGATATTTAGCTCAGAGATACACGACCCTCTGGCTCTGCCACTGATTTCCAGCCACACCAGAGAAAGAATCCAGTCTCTGATGGCTGTTGGGAAGCTGAGAGTGGATGGACCCAGGCTGCCTTTCGCAGTGCTGACTTGCACCTGGAGGGCAGGTAAGGGACAGTCAGGAAGTGCTGGGACAGTGCATGTGAATAGCTGCCATCACAATGTGTGACGCTCTTGCAACAGCATTTGTCTTCAGGCAGTAAAATCCCTATATCCATGGGGGCATCATACAATTCATTCCAGCCCCTTCAGCTGCCCAGCAGTGGCACAAAGAGGGGCTGAAAGCCATCAGACCTCCCCAGCGGATGATTCAGTGTACACGGGATGGGGGAGATCCCAGACAGCCTAGAGCCAGCATGGCCAGCTGTTATGCCACCCCCCTTGTTGCCTGTGGAATAACGGGCAAGTTGAGCCCCTGGAGATGCAGGCGGGTATTTGTGGAGATTATAGGAAGGGAGACTTTGTTGATTTGTGTTCCAGGTTCAACCCCACCTAGGAATCAATCTGCATTGGAAGGATGTGTTTGGGTTACTGCACCTCAGGAAGAGAAAGGTAATTGCTTTAGTGCCAGGAAAAGCCTTTTCCAATCTTGCCCTTAGCAGAGTGTCATCTCAGGGGGACACTATCGGCATGTGATATTTCCTTACACTGTCCCCATCACCAGCCCTTTGCACACTGTTGTGAACACCACCACTGCAGTGACTAGTTATCGATGCTTAAACATTTCTGCTGAGGAAGCACCTAAAGGGCTCAATCAGTTAGTGCTAGGTGCTGTACAAACAGACTAGAGGAGAGTCCTGCCCAGAGAATTTAGCATCTAAAATGACCCGTAAGCGAGGACGGTAAGACCAACAGAGTCAGCAATAGCTCCTGCCCAGCCCTACCCATCTGTCAGCTTTAGTGAGAGGGAATGTTTGCCCCATAGTGGAGTCATTCCTTACGGCTTTCCAGATGCGCCGGGGGATGTTTATATTCCACTTGGACAAGCATCAGAGGTGGAACATGGGCTGTGGTTGAAGGACTCACCTAGCGATGGGCTTTGTATTGCAGGATCTCCAGTACCTCACTAAGCAGGAGCCCCCTGGCAGAGATTTCAGCTCTCCCTGGATTGAATTGCAACTATTGGCAGTTGCAGTTGGGCTGAGACATTGTCACCTGGAGGTGGTAGGGATCCATTGCTAAGGAAACTAATTTCCCCAGGGCTCAAATTTCTTTCAGTTTGCTCACCGTCTATAGGAATCCAAAAGTTAAAACAATTTCTTTCCATCTTCTGTATGTTTCAGTGGCAACATCTGTAGGCATTAATATTCTGCTTCTCAGAAGCATCGTTGGAGGGCAGCTCTTGTTGACTCTAGTGCTTGTGGTCATCATCCATTTCATGTCAGGTAGAGTTCAATCGGCTCATGTTCTCATACATCCATAAACAAAAACTGTGGCTGCTTCCTCTCCTCTTACTTTAAGGTCACGGGTGGGGAAGTACATTTTGGAAAGTTTGACCTGTGGCTCAAGGTCTGATCAACCAGATGTGTGGACAGGACCTTAGATAACAGTTTTCACTAGCTATAGAACTGCTTCACTCTTAGGGGTTAACATAGTTACATTCATTGTCCTTGTTCGACATCAGTGTAAAGAAACTGGGAGGATTAAAGTTGGGAGGGAAAGTGTGGCTAGAAGACTGGTAGCCAGCACTTCTGGGTTCTCTTCCTGACCTGCCACTGACTAGCTGTGGGCCCTTGGCTAAGTCACTTCTCCCTGTGCCTTGGTATCCCCATGAACAAGATAGGGATGGCGATATCTATCCACCTAACAGGGGGTTGGAGAGACTCCATTCTTCTCCAGAGCACTGGACTCCTTGGACAATAAGAACGTAAGAATGGCCATACTGGGTCAGACCAAAGGTCCATCTAGCCCAGTATCCTGTCTTCCGACAGTGGCCAATGCCAGGTGCCCCAGAGGGAATGAACAGAACAGGGCAATCATCAAGTGATCCATCCCCTTTCACCGATTCCCAGCTTCTGTTACAGAGCATGGGTTATTAAAGCATTGCTTTTAATAAGGGCTCTGTAACTCCTTAGAGAAGGAGAAGACCCCAGCCAGCAACCGAACCACCAAGTGGAAGCTCCGAGTCTCTCTCACCTTTTCATCTGGGGGGAGAGTTGGGATTCCAGAGCACCCAGCTAGGGGGAGCTGGCCTGCACTGTCACGGGGTAACCTGACTAATGAAATTGCTTATAAAGGCAGCCGGTGTGAAAGCTGGAACTCAGCCGTCGAGTCTCACCCAGACAGGCAGTTCAGAGACAGGCGGGGCCCTTGGCTGATGTCTGAGACAGTCGATGAGGAAGATCAGTGTGAAGGAGGGGAGGAGCTGGTGCAGAGTGGACGGCACTCACCGGTGGTCCAGAACACGGTTCATTTGATGCACATTTCCCTTGTTCCCAGGTCTCATTGGATACTCAGAATAACCCGACCTGCTGGAAGCATCAGGACATCGAAAGGAGCAAACTCTTTGCTCTGCTGCCCCCAAAATCAGCAGTGCCCTACACAATATTGAACTGCCAATCTTGTCCCACTAATGAGAAAGGAAAACCCAACCTTCCCCTCCCCCTCCAGAGCACCTGGTCACCCAGCAGCTCCTGGCCATTCACCAGCAGGTGTCTCTCCTAGACTACAGCTACAACTTCATGTTCCCTGAGGAGAAGACACCACCCAGGTTCATTAGTTGGAAGCCAATTCCCAGCTGCCTCAGAAACTCAGACTCCTACTGAAGCTCCCAGCTCCTCCTGGCATCCATTCTGCAACCTGCTCTGAAATCCACAGGATCCCTCCTATGGAGCCATACCAGGGTCACCATGGTGACCCCTGTTACTCCTCCCAAAATGTTCTGATTTTTCCAAAAGCTCCTAGATTCCGAGGCAATAAATAACTGCCAGTAACAACGCGAGCATCACGATTCCCTGGCCCAGTCTGTGACCAGCACTGAGCAGAAAGAGCAATGGTTAGCATTGCACGTAGGCTTCCTATCTTATGTCTCGATCTTTCCCCTTTCATTCAATTCTGTTTTAACTGGCTCAGCCTTGCACATGGTCTCTGGTTAAATAGGATTCCAGGACAGCAATGATGGGGAAACTGACATTAGCCGAGACAAAAAGTGGGAGGGAAGAGTTATATTGGGCCTCATGATGCCTCACTTTATAATCTTGAGGGTATTCGTTAGTATCTTTTGGAGCAGGAGTGGAAGGGCTGGTCCCAGCCAGCACTTGTCTAGGTCCCTCACACCCAATTCCCTGTGAATATGGCTCCTGTCATGCAATACAAAATGGATGATTATTAACACAGAAGGATCTATCCACCAGTGCGGATGTTACTCAGTGGCTCAGTGGATTAAAATTATTTGTATTTCTCTTTTCCTTCAAGAGTCAAATAAAGACAGAGCTGATGGGAGCCTGGTCAGGTTTCTCTGGTTGAACTCCAGCCCCTGGTTATTCCCTGCTATGGGCTGGTATGACCTGGCCACCATAGAAGAAGAGGTGAGAAGGGAAGAAATGAAGCAAGCCAGGCAATAGAGCAGTACTTACAACAAAGACATATTGGATTTATTTTACTAGTGTTTTTACACCCATTTTACTTTTAGACCCAAACCCTGTAAGTTCTGCAGACTCTGCGTTTCTGAAAGGAATTAGTCCCGTCCCTCACCCCAGCAATCTGCAGTTCAAGTTTTTCCACAGGAGAGAGGCCCAACCTCACCCTGATTCAGTACCTTCCTTTCCAAGTTCTGTCACATTCTCCACCGCTCCACGCTTGGACTCCTCCCTAGCCTTGCTGGGTTACTCATCAGCCTCCACACTCCCAGCTTTCACCACTTCTCCATAATGCACCAAAACCCCCATCCCCTTTTTGGAGTTTACTTTCCTCCTTCTGAAGTGGGCCTGATTTCTATAGGTCCCACCCCTGCCTTCTCCCAGCAGCTCTGCCAGGATTAGAGGTTAATTAGAGTCAGCTGGACCACACTACTTCTCATTGCCTGGGGTATTCTATGACCTGGCTACAACTGTTTCTCAGAGGACTTGGGGACTGTTTGTTTTCTTTACCCCCCCCAGTGACCAGTTATTTTGTTACAATATCCCTACATTTAAACCGAACTACAGATAATTAACTTATAAACGTGTTTGACCTCCAAAATCATGAGCAGAAATCGCATGTGGGGGCCTAACAGGAAGAAAAGAACACCAGTGTTTGCAAGGCCAGCAGGAAGAGCCTCGTCTGGTGCACCCAGAGGAGATTCAGGATCCTGGGTTTCCTCTACATATTCCACTCTCCTCTCCCAACCCTTGGCAAGCTCCAGCCGCCATGGCCTTTGGGATCACAGGGTCTCTTTGGGGCTTGTCCCATCAATACTACAGTCGCGGGTAGGACTCTCTTTAGAAATATAAACTGATTAAAGTTCCCTCACATCCCGCTTAACTAATGGTCACGTCCTCCACGTACAACAATCTTAGTATCATGTTAAACCTTCCAAAGCCTTGGCTTTGACTCCTGTTGCAGTTAATGCTGGGGCTAGATCCTCAGCTGGGGTAAATTGGGGTTACTTTATTGAGTCTAATGGAGTCCTACCAGTTTACACCTGAAGAGGGTCTGGCCCCGGTGTATTAATTTTACTGACCAAATGGTTTTCTCTAAAGGCTCAGAGCTTTAAAGAATGGTTTAAGTAGCACGCACGGATCTCTGGCAGTAGACAGACAGAGCCCTGGGAAGGGCTAAAGGCCTCTGTCCATGATCGTGTTTGTTGGGTCAATATAAGACGGTACCAATGTAGAAAACAAACCAGTGCAAAGAAGAACAAGCCCCTGCCTCTGAGGCTGGAGCTTCTAGGCAATGTGTTACGTGGTCGCTCTGCAGAGATGGATGTAAAGGGCAATCACGGGTCACGCTCAGCTCTATTACAGGGATTTGTATGGCTGTGGCTAGACAGAGTTCTGGGCACAGGACTGCAGACCACACACTCAGTAATGCAGTGCATGGGGGAAGTGAGAGTTTAGAACCTGAATAAGCAAAACGCTCCTCATGCCGTAGCGCAGGAGGGAAAGGGGCACTTCAGCCATGGAGAGAACATCGTTCTTAGCAGCACTTCTTTGCCTTTGCTCGGGTTAGAGGCCTGCTCCAGTCTCCTCCCCAGTGCAGTCCTGGGCCTCGTTTTGTGCTATTTCAGCGGGTGAGATTCTCCCTGTGACGGTCGTCGTGCAGTGTGCTTGGTAGGAGAGCGTTGTCTAGTGGTCAGGGTTTAGGCCCATGACATGCAGAGGGGTTGTTGGTAGTGGAGCACAGGCCTGCCTGCTCCACCAGGCTCCAACCCAGGGCCCTTTAAGGGCTTAGTGATCAGACAGCCCGGGACGCTTATGGCTGCCCTCGCTGGGCCATTTCCTATCCCCCCCTCCGCGATTGTCCCAAGCCACTGTCCAGGTTAAGGCGGCGTGAGGGATGTCTGCTCACCACAAGCCACTCTCTGGTGGCAGCATGTAGCAACGTCGCTCCCAGACTCTCTCAGGAGGCTACGGCTTCCTCCAGCAGCATGGCCCACCCTCCTGGGCCAGCCGAGTCCTAGGGCTTCCTCCCCTGCCCCAAGGTAGTCCAAACCAAAGTAAAGGGAATTAACCAAGTCTGGAGTCTGTATGAGAGGGAGAGGGGAAGGCCGCTCTGCAGCAGGCCCTCCCTTGCCTCAGGGAGGGACCTTTGAGCTGTTATTTAGGGAGAGATTCTACCTTCCCTCTGCTCTCCTCCCCTAGAGCTGCAGGTCACACATCTGCTCTTCCCTCATCTGCCCCAAACGAGCTGCTCCCCTGCCTTGTCACTCCTCCTCCAGTTGGCGCATTGGCTACAGGTGTGGCAGTGTAGTGAAACATGCTGTGCTGGCAAACCACACACGTGTTTATTACATTTACTCCTGGCTTATTCTCAAGGTAAGCAATGCAAGGTAAAGCTATGCTCAGGTTATTGATTAAGCATAGACTAGGCAATAGCTCACATAGTCCCCTTGAATAGTTCACGTAGTCCCTTCACCAATCATGATTTATTGTACAAGGGGAGATGGCTATGGGTGAACCAATCAATATGTTACAAGTAACTATGATCTCATGCCTTTTGATCTAATTACTAATAAAAACCCCAGCTCAAGAGAGCTCGGGACGCCTGCTTGACAAACCTCTTGACTCCGCGTCTCCTTGATCCCAACATCTGGTGACCCCGACGTGATATCACCGGATCCCGAGGACCCCTGCTCATCCGACTGGAATAGTCTAGGTGCACCCGCTGGAAACAGCCACTCGTGAGTATGGGGGGTGATTTATCAGTGCCACAAAAGGCTCATGCTAAGGAATTATTTAAGCTCATTGAGGGGAGCGGTTGCCCAGCGGTTACGCTGCGGCATGTAGAGGATTTTGTTAAGGAAATAGAATGTCAATGCCCCTGGTACCCCGAAGAGGGGTCCCTGCAGCAAGAAGATTGGCAAAAAATAGGAACACAGCTCTTTGAGAAACCGAGAGCAGCAGTGCAGCACCTGCTCATGTGGCAGCGCTGTACTGAGGCAGTGGGAAAACTGGGGCTACAGGCGTCTCTCACTGCCGCCCCGCTTCTCACGCTGACGACACCGCCTCCGTACCCGCGGGTGCTACCACCAGCGCCTGCGGTGTCGGATACGGGGCAGCGGCCCTCGGATCCCCCCATTGATAAAGGAACTGATCAGCCTTGTTTCCGGGGGAATCGTGGGGGCTGCGTCCGGGCGGCGGTTGCGTTGGCACGTGAGACAGGGGAATTGAGTTTGGAGGAAGAACATCAGTGGGAGGGGGAGTTGCCCATGCTAATGCCTATAACGGCAGAAGTCGATGCACAGGGCAATGCCGCCAGACAGTGGACGGCGCTACCGTATACAGTACTGAGGGAGGTGAGAAAAGCTATCACGGAGACAGGCATCAGGTCTAATTTCGTGACAGGCATCTTAGAAGGAATTGGAAATGGCTACACAATGGCTCCACAAGATTGGAAAGACTTATTTCGTATGGTGCTGACCCCCGCCCAGTATATGGTGTGGGATAGTGAGTTCAGGTTAGCTGCTGTAGGTTACTCAACCCCAGCTGCCATACCCGACCAGATTTATGGAGCAGGCCAATTTAGCACTATAGAGAGACAGTTGGAGTTAGACCCAGACACATATATTCGTACTAAACTTAGTGTTATGAGAGCTTTCAGAAGGGTTCCTGTAAGTGGGAAACCGACTAGGTCTTTCACAGCCACCCGGCAGCAGCCTACAGAGCCGTATCCGCAGTTCATAGATAGGCTCAAGGAAGCAGTACAGCGGCAGATCGATAACGAGGAGGCACAGACAGAGCTTTTACGGCGACTGGCTTATGAGCAGGCTAATGCTGATTGCAAAAAGGTACTGCAATCTATAATACATCGCCCCTCGTACACTTTAGCGGACATGATTCAGGCTTGCGCTGATGTCGGTAGTCAAACCCATGCTATGGCTCTTTTGGCGGGGGCTATAAGACAGGGTAATGAACCAGCAGGAAATTGTTTTAATTGCAAAAAACCGGGACACTTTAAAAGCCAGTGTAGGGCACCCGGGGGAGGAGCACATAAAGGAAGACCCCAGGAAGGGGGTAGGCCCTCCAAAAAATGTCCTAAATGCAACAAGGGGAAAAGGCAAAACACGTCTGTAATCACCTCATTCGTTCCTTTGCAGTGATGGGAAAGCCATCAGCTTTAAAAACTGACAACGGCCCAGCCTATTGCTCTTCAGCAATGGCAGCGTTCTGCACGCGATGGAAAATCAAGCATACCTTTGGCATCCCATACAATTCCCAAGGACAAGCCATTGTAGAACGAGCTAATCGCACATTAAAAAATGCTCTCCTGCGGCAAAAACAAAAAGGGGGAATTGTCCCCGGCAGCCTGACAGAAAAGGAAGAATGGCTGGCTCAAGTACTGTTTACACTCAATCATTTAAATCTATTACCTTTCAATTCTCAATTTTTCACCAGGGCACAACGGCATTATCGGACGACCGAAGTTCTTCCTGCTCCAAAGGTAACCTATCGTCAGCTACCTGGCCCGGAGTGGAGCGAACCTGTGCCACTAATCACCTGGGGGCGCGGTTACGCAGCTGTATCAACACCAAGCGGCCCGCTCTGGGTACCTGCACGATACGTTCGACCATACAAGGATGGCGTGGCATCAGGGACTGAGCAACCCCATCCCTGACTTCAACATACACTTATATGATGAACAAGGAAAAGTGACAACGGGCCGAAAACGAGGGGGCCAACGAAATGCACCTGCCACATGGGGCCAAGTGAAGAACCTAGCTAATCAGGCTGAACAACTGTTGGAAAAAACAAACCAAGAGAAAACGGCAGAGAACTATATGATGGCATTAATAGCCTCCTTAAATGCCAATTCTGTACTTTTGTTAACAATCATTATTTTCAGTTTAACTATTGTCCCTACAGAAGGGGGGCCGGTAGTGACTGGGGGGGTTCGTCTTAATATATGGGAGGTATTTGCAAAGACTTTAAACCTAAGTACCTTCTGCTTAACGGAGCAGAGGGCGGTGGGGGAGGTGCTAGGATCTTGCCTAATACCAGTGTGCCATAATCCCACAGACATCAACAATGATACATGGTTTTATAATTCTCTAGAACAAAATTCTACCCTTAGGGCCTTAGGGTACCCTGGGTACCATAATTGGGGAAATCGACTAACACACAAGCCGCGTTTTGCTGTTACCCTGTTAACACCGCATGTTGCTAGTTTTAATGTTAGTTGTGCTAGAATGGTTAATTGTACCAAAAAGACTTGTATTCAATTCCCAAAAGGGAACTTCAATTGCTCAAGTATGGTTAATATATCATATATGTATGAGTACCTACAATTGCCAAGGGGCTGGTTCTGGTCCTGCCCCGGATATACCTTTAACTACATTCCAGCCAACATCAGTCATGAAACTCCATGCTGTCTTAGTAGGCTGTCTTTGGTTTTGCCTCAAAAGGAAGCTAAGGGTACATCACTCACTAAGACAAAACAAAGTGTATTCCTTGATGAAAGCTGTAATAGTCACGCGGCCCTAATTAGTAAGGCCGAATACGTCGCACTGGCCGTATCCCTGGTTGGGGTGCCCGGTCTGGCGGCACGAAACAGTAAAAACATTAATGCCTTAGCCTGCTCAGCAGTAAAAGCCTTAAATACAACTTCTAGAGCTCTAGCCTTGTTAAATGAGGAACAGAGCGAATTAAGACATGGACTTTTGCAAAACAGAGCGGCCATAGATTATCTTTTAATGCAACATCATTATGGGTGTGAAAAATTGGATGGTATGTGTTGCTTTAACCTAAGCAATAATGAAAAAGCAGTGGACAACCAAATTGTAAAACTACATACTTTAACAAAAGAAGTTACAATGGACGTTGGTTTTTCAGGATTCTGGGACTGGCTTACTGGGTGGCTGCCAGACCTATACTGGCTAAAGCAAATGTTTGCATATGTTATTGTTATAGTTATAGGATTAATAGTTTGTTGTTGTATATTACAGTGTATTCCTTCCCTTATTAGCCTATTTGTCCAAGGCTGTCCTTGGCAACGACTTAATACTAAACAGAGCATTCATTATGCCTGCAAATTGCTTAAAAACAAAAAGGGGGAGGTGTAGTGAAACATGCTGTGCTGGCAAACCACACACGTGTTTATTACATTTACTCCTGGCTTATTCTCAAGGTAAGCAATGCAAGGTAAAGCTATGCTCAGGTTATTGATTAAGCATAGACTAGGCAATAGCTCACGTAGTCCCCTTGAATAGTTCACGTAGTCCCTTCACCAATCATGATTTATTGTACAAGGGGAGATGGCTATGGGTGAACCAATCAATATGTTACAAGTAACTATGATCTCATGCCTTTTGATCTAATTACTAATAAAAACCCCAGCTCAAGAGAGCTCGGGACGCCTGCTTGACAAACCTCTTGACTCCGCGTCTCCTTGATCCCAACATGGCAGAGCAGGGCTGGGCCCAGAGTAGTTCCTTAAGCCTTTGTTTCCCGGTGTGGGGTTTGCACACCCCATCACACTCCCCTGGTCCTACTTTGTGTATGGAAGGGAGCACCAAATGTATTAACGTTAAAATAGTCCACAATCTACAATCATAATGATGGCTAAGTCACTAGGCTGGGACTCAGGAGACCTGCGCTCAATTCCCCACTCCACTATAGCCTCCCTGTGTAGATTAGGATGAAACTAATGTGGCCCAGATCTTGATCAGAACTTCTAGTTGCTATTCTAATACATACCCAAATATCTGTGTGTGTTGGGGGGCAGCGGGGTGCTATGAAAAATATCTCCTGCTGTTTTCAGGTATTTGTCCTAAAAACCCCAATCAATCTTTTTTGGATTTTGAAAACTGAAAATTTTGGACAAAAATGGTTATCCAACCAGCTGAAATGTCTTCCACTGACCAGAAATTGCTCAGTTTGATCAGTCTCAACATTGTTTATACAAATGTATCCAGAAAAAGGGTCCAAATGTCTTCAAATTCATACAGTTTGCTCTTTATTTCACTCAACTATATTTCCTTTGGCTGCTAACTCAGTCAGGGCATAATGCCACTGCTCTATTCGGGACATAAGCGTACTTTTCCATTTTTGTAAAGTCAGGCACTTGGTGATCCTTGCAGCCCTTAATTAATTAATTAATTAAACCCAGTTTAGCTGGTAAATAACCTAGGATATAATTTCAGCTGAAGTTTAGCTGCTGAAGGCGAACACTATTTTAACTCATGTCCTCCTCTTTCCACAGTGGCCTGGCTGTAGGATGCTCCCATAGCATATCCATAAGGGTTCAATTTTTTTTTCTTGCAGCGCCAACATTTAAAACAGAATATTAAATCCACCATTTAAAAGAAGCAAGTGTCAGAAGAGTGTGAGGCTCAAGGCAGGGAGAGAAAGTATGGCTAGCGGTGGGAAAAAAAAAAAAAAAGAAGATTGGTAGTCAAGACTCCTGGGTTCTATGCCCAGCTCTGCTGTGTGACCTTGGGCAAGTCCCCTCTCATCTCCGGGGCCCAGTTTCACAAAATGGGGGTACTAATACTCACCTACCTCATAAGCCTGAGTCTCATTCAGAGAGCCAGTTAAGAACCCTGCAAGAACACGGACTGACGTCCATGAGCCGCTGAGCGATCCCCTTACCATGATGAGAGGAGGTGCAGAGCAGACAGCAATCGTGGACGGTGTGTGCGCTTCACTAGGTCCAGTAAGGGTTTCATATCATTGCACATTTCCCTAGTTTTCTAGGATATATAACCCGACCTGCTGGAAGGATCAGGAGAAGGAGAGGAACAGACTCCCACTGCTTCACGTAGTGACCCAAGCCTTGCTCTGCTCACCCCAAGTATCAACCCTGCTCTGTACAATACCGAGTTGTGATTCTTGGTCCCACTAAAGAGAAAGGGAGAGACGCCCCTCAGGTGGCACATCTAATAAGTGACACGACACCAGGTCCCTCAACAGGTTCTGGCCATTCACCAGCCACCATCTCTCCTGCACTAGAGCACCTGCTCCAGCGGCCCTGAATGGAAGGCGCCTCCAGCAAGAGCCCTGAGATGCAGCCCAGTTCCAGCCTCATTGGCTGATGCCCCATTTCCTACTTCACTGAGCAGGAGGCAAAGCCCAGCTGTCCCAGATACCAACTGAAGCTCCAGCAGCTCCCAGCTTCCCCATTCCAGACTCTGTCCTCGAACTGTGACCATCCCCACAGAGCCAGCCCAGGGTTGCCATGGTTACCTCTGATGGGCCCCTCCTGGATTGTTCTGCTTCTTCCTGCTGGCCAAATTCCATTGCAGGAAATAATTATCAGTGTAGTGATGTGGGACTCACCCCTGCGGCACCTCCTGCTGGTTGTCTCTAGGAATTAGCTTGTCCAGCCTCCGGAGCACCCTCTGCAGGCCAGTGTCCCGCTGCTGCTTGGCCCCCATGTCCCTCCCAGACCCAGTGCCCTTTGGCAATAACCCCTTTCTCTCAGGGTCTCCGCTCCCCCACCTCGCCTCAGTCGTAGGCTACTGCCAGTCACCAACTAGCCCCCACTCCCTGGGGCAGACTGCAGTATATGCCACTAATCACAGGCAAGGTTGGGTTTGGACCTGCTGCCTTTGCCTACCCCTGGGCTGCCCTCTGCAACCCCCAGTACCCCTTGGCCTTCTGCTAGGCCGCAGCCTGGGGCTTTCCAGGCTGGAGCCTCCCCAGCTCCTCTGCCTTTCCCCAGCCCTGCTCCACTCAGGTACTCTGCTCAGGTCCCTGCAGCCAGGCCCGTCTCCCTCTACAGCTAGAGAGAGACTGTGTATCTGCTCTTGGCTTCCCTGGCCTTTATAGGGCCAGCTGGGTCTGTTTGGGGCGTGGCCACAGCTGAGGCTGCCTCCTCAATCAGCCCACCATAAGGCTCCGCCCTTTCCAAGGACTAGATTTTAACCCCTTTCAGGCCAGGAACAGGTGACCACCCCTGCCAGGAGCAGGTAACACGGCGAATGTCCCCATCCCTGGGCCCTGCCTGTGACCTGCAGCTGAACAGCAATGAAGGAGAGTAAACCAAGAGTTAAGAAAGATGGCTTCTGGGTATTCTATGTTGATGTGATGTTCTTCTCACCTCATTTCTCTTTCACACACACTTTACCCCTTTATAAAATGTTCTCCTTATATCATCTTTTTAACAGTTCTCACTCTTACTCACTTGCTCTCCTTGGTTAAATGACCTTCCAGTACAGAAATGATGGTTAAACTGACAAACTAAAAGAAATATCAGGAAGGAACAGAATTCCAGTGGGATCAGATACATGGCTCATGATGTCTCACTCTCTATCTTGCCATTCTCCTCAGTATCACACTTCATTTTTTAAACTGGTTATTTGACATTTCTCTGCTTGTCTCCGATACCAAATATCCCCATTGAATAGGGGTTGTTTCATGCCACACAAGAAGGAGGATTGTTGTTTATGGACACTTTTGTGTCTAACCTGTGTGTTATGCAACTGCTTGGTGTTTGGGGTTTTTTGGTTTTTGTTTTTAAACTTGTTTTTTATTTTAAACCATGAGTCAAAGAATTCACGGGATCACTGAGAGGTCTCTGATTCATCTGCCTCCATGAAACGGAACTAAAGAGATTTTCAGAATGAATTGACTTATTAAACTGTTTGGGTCCCAATAAAATCACTTAAAGAAGAATTGAAAGAGCCTCTACTCTGCCCAGTGCAGCGCTCAGGTACTAGGTTTCTCCTGCATGTGCCACTCTCCTCTTCCACCTGCCAGCAGGGCTCCAGCCGCTGTTTCATCTCAGATCGAAGGGTCTCTTGAGGACTTGTCAAGACTGTGGGTGGCATATGCTTTAAAAAGATAAACTGATAAGAGTTTCCTCATGTCCCATTCAAAACATGATCATATCATCCACATACAACACCCAGGACATGTTAAGACCTTTGGCCTTGGTCAAGACTCTTGTTATACTTAAAGTCTTACTCCGAGACCCTCATCTGGTGTAAAATGGCGGAGCTCTATAGAACCTCATGGTCTGGAGTTACAAGGCGATCTTCACCTGGGGTAAACTGGTGTGTCTTCAATTTACTGACCAAATGGCTTCTCCCAATCATCTTAAAAAGACTTAGACTACCAGGGATATCTGCACATAGAGCCCTGGAAAGGGCAAAAAATCTCCATAAGTCATCAGGTTCAGGGCAACATAGGAAGATACCAAGATAGGAAACAAACCACTGCAAATGAGAACAAGCCTCTTCTTCTCAGGTTGGAGTGCTAGGTGATGTGTTACATGGTAGCACTGTAGAGAGCAATGTGAAAGAGAACTCACCGCTTACACACTGAGAACTATTTAAGGGATTTCCGGGTGTGGCTAAATAGAGTTCTGACTACAGGCAGCGAGTTCACACACACAGTCACGCACTCGGAGGGGGAAAGCGGAGGTGAGCACTCAGAATCTGTAAAGCTGAACAAGACAAAATCTCCCCCTCATGTCACCGCTCTGAAGAGACACAGTCAGCAACAGCGGCAGCAGCGAGGGTGGGGAAAGGGACACTTCAGCCATGGAGAGAACATCGTTCTTAACAGCACTTCTTTGCCTTGGCTCGGGTAAGAGGCCTGCTCCATTCTCCTCCTCAGTGCAGTCCTGGACTTGGGGTGGTGCTGTGTTAAGGGGCCAGATTCTCTCCTCTAAGTCACTTTGCCTATGGAAAGGGAACACCATATTTATTCAGGTTAAAGGGTTCCACCACTCCATACTAAGCATTAGGGCCAAAGCACTAGACTGGGACTCCGGAGATTTGCATTCAGTTCCCTGCTCACTCGATTTGGCCAGTCATTTGGGTTAAAATTAAAAGTTTGTGTGGGAGTTTTGTCTATGAATCTCAAAGTCAGCTTTAAAAATCCCAACCTTGATCTCTCTGTGCAAATCAGGAATGAGATTTCCTGTGTCCTACCCATTGCTGTCTTGTCTCTCTTGATTGTTCCATGCAGGGATTGTCTTGTCCCAGCTTATCTGTTTGCCGAGTGCTACAGTAAACATGCCCGAGAGCTTGGTTGGAACCTCTCATTGCTTCTGTGCCACTTGTAATAAATATTATTGGTCAAAAATGGCAAACTCTGTAGAAACGTTGCACAAATCTGTTTTCCATTTTGCAGGGTTCATAATGGGCCTGTTTTCCATGTATTGTGACATTATTCTTCATTTTTGTTTAACCAAAAATGTGTTTTTTGAGAAAGAAAATCATGTTTGAAATTATCAAAATATGGTTGACTATTTTTTTACCACTATTTATCATGTTTCTAAATCATACTTCATCTTTCCATGACTGGACTAGATGACCTCTTGAGGTCCCTTCCAGTCCTATGCTTCTGAGTCCCTTTTAACTGGAAAAACTGTGTGTCAAAAATTTCACCCGGCTCCAAATAAAAAGAGAGGGCAGCTGGTGTGGCTTCCACATAGGCAAAGTGACCCAACAAGCCCACCGAGGAGTGGAGAAAGCAGAACAGTGTGGAAAACTGATCTGTGAGCTGTTCTGGTTTATGAACCACGCCCCCCAGACCAACCAAGATTTCCTGGGTACAGAGGCTTGAACCATGGCCAGTTTGGTCTTCAGAATTAGTAGCAGGCACTACTAGATTCATAGATTTTAAGTCAGAGGGGCCATTAACATCATCTACTCAGGCCTCTGTTGTTCAGAAACCAAATTAGCGATTAACATTATCCAAAAGAGCCACAGTCGTGTGAATTCATTGCTTCATTTACTATTTTGATATACATATTTATGTTATTTTCACAGCAAAATGACTGACCAAATATTATTATTTTATCAGCTACAATTGGTTAATAACATGGGGAAAAGATCCTGATTGGTTAATAACTTAGGTTTAATTATTAATCAATCACAGTATTTTAATATAATGTTCTTGGACAATTCCCAATTATTATTCACATTTTATGGTTTAAAATAATTTCCTCAACTGAAGTGAATCATCAACGTTTTCAGCTTTGTGAAATAATAGAAATGTAGGACTGGAAGGGATCTCGATACGTCATCTAGTCCAGCCCCCTACATTGAAGCAGGACAGAGTATACCTATATCATCCCTGGAAGAGGTTTGTTGAACCTGTTCTTAAAAACCTCCAATGTCAGAGATTCCATAATCTCCCCGTGGAAACCAGTTCTGGTTTTTAACTACCCTTCTGGTTAGAAAGTGTTTCCTAAAATCTAACCTAAATCTTCCTTGCTGCAAATTAAACCAATTACTTCTTGTCATAGCATAAGTACGCATGGAGAACAGTTTATCATTGTCCTCTTTATAACAGCCTTAACATATTTGAAGACTGTTATCAGGTCCCGCCTCAGTCCTCTATCAAGCAGACACGTGCTCAGTTTTTTTTTTAAACCTGTTCGTCAAATGTCAGGTTTTCTAAACCTCTGATCAGTTTTGTTGCCCTCCCCTAGATTCTCTCCAACTGGTCCACATCTTTCCTAAAATTTGAAATTGCCCCTTTTAAACCATCAAGTATATATACTACAGGATTGAACTTTATTCTGTTTGCATGTCACAAATGTATTTAAAGTCATGATCCCTTGCACCTAAGCTACCACTAATTTTTAGGTCTGTGATCTATTCCTCTATCTGTCAACATGAGGTTTAATAGAGAATTACCCCGGCCAGATGCAACACTGCATGAATAATTGTCATCTATAATATTTAGGAATTCCAAGGACTTTTTAGTACTGGCAGCATGAGACATGTGTCACTCAGACTGAAGTCCCCAACGATCATACAGCTCTTTTCCCTACATTGTATAGAAAGCTGCTTAAGGAGCTAGACATCGCTAGTGTGATTGGTGGTCTATAGCACATACCAATTAGTACCTAATTTTGTGCTTTATCAGTTAGAACGTGGATCCATAAACATTCAAGTTCATTTGCTTCCGAGTTGTCTGTCAAAAATGGCTTTCCCAAGTCGCTGAGCGCAGTGCTCCCTGTCCCCTTTTCCCCACTCCATCCATCCTAACTAGGGGATTTAAACACTCCAGTCATGCAAACGAGGGCCCCGTTATGCTAGGTGCTGGGCAAGCACACAAGAGACAGACCCTGCCATGAAGAGATTTCAGTCTAAATAATGAGACTGACAAAGGGTGGGAAAGGACAGAGAGGTCACGTAGCTCGCCCAAGGTCACACAGCAGGTCAGTAGCAGAGCCAGGATTAGAACCAGGTCTCCTGAATCTGCCTAGTGCCCCGTGTCCACCGCACCACAGAGCCCTCCTCCATAGCATATTTGGGGTGTACAGTTGGGAATAGTTATCAGTCCAGCAAGCAAATACTGCAATGTCCAGCAGCCCAGGCCAGGCGGGCCAGGCAGGATTAACAGGACATTATTAAAGATGATGTGGTTTTGTTTTCCTCCTTTCAGCTTCTAAGGACCATACTGCCCTGGGGGTCTATCAGACCCCGCTCTGTATCTCTGCGGCTGTGGGGACGGAGCCCATTATGGAGTGCAGGTTCCCTCCCATGGAGGCAAGTGAAATAGCTTTTGTCTCATGGTACAAAGAGGGGGAGACACTAAACTCATCAGACAGCCGCCTCCTACAGTCTGAAGTCCTCGCAGCAGGGTCTGGTACTCTCAGGATATCCCGTGTGCAGGCTCAGGATGCTGGAGTCTATACCTGTGAGATGGGGAATATCACCCACAGCTCTACTGGGAATGGCACAAAACTGGAAGTCCATGGTAAGTGGGTCCCACACTGAGCAGTGAGTTCCCTTCTCTCATTTTTCCTCCTTTTGCTTTACTCCCCCTCAGCCAGCTCTTCCAAGAGGGAGACCCCAAGGGAGGGGAGCCCGAGGACCGGCCACCTGGAAGAGAGATTGTGACGTTGTGCAGCCTATATGGTTTTATAAAAACATAATAAGAAGTGAATATAATGTAACTGGAATAGTTTTATAAAAATATGATAAGTGAATATAATGTAACTGGGATATGCTTCATGCAAAAGGTCTCTTGTAAGGTATCATTACAAAGCTTATAATCTACTGAGTGTGGTCATCCTATTTGTATAAATGTACCACTCTTGTATCTGAAACTAGAAATATGAAATAGAACTCTGAGGGCCTATTGTAATTATGCAAAGTGTGGGCCATTAATGGTGGTTTGGAGTCTTGATGACTCCCATTAACCAGGACCATTGTCGGCAGATGGCTGTGTTTACCTGTTAGTCTTCCTGTATACGTGTGTGCTGGCAAGTGGGCAATGAAGTCTTGCAGTGACATGTGATCATGTCACCTGAACTGGAATCCATCTTTAACCTGGTGCTTTTCCAGTGAGGGGGGGTGGAAACCCAGAGGGACAAAGGGTTCCCGCCTTATGCAAAAGATATATAAAGGGGTGGAAGAGAACAGAGAGGGGGAGGAGCCATCATGGAGAAACCCCTAGCTAACACCTAAGCTGGAACAAGAGCTGTACCAGGGGAAAGAATTGTGCCCAGGCCTGGAAGGTGTCCAGTCTGAGAAAAAACTTACTGAAGCATCTCTGAGGGTGAGATTATCTGTATTTAGTTTGTTTAGACATAGATTTGCGCATTTTATTTTATTTTGCTTGGTGACTTACTTTGTTCGGTCTGTTACTACTTGGAACCACTTAAATCCTACTGTCTGTATTTAATAAAATCACTTTTTATTTAGTAATTTACTCAGAGTATGTATTAATACCTGGGGGAGCAAACAACTGTGCATATCTCTCTATCAGTGTTATAGAGGGCGAACAATTTATGAGTTTGCCCTGCATAAGCTTTATGCAGGGTAAAACGGATTTATTTGGGTTTAGACCCCATTGGGAGTTGGGCATCTGAGTGCTAAAGACAAGCACACTTCTATGAGCTGTTTTCAGGTAAACCTGCAGCTTTGGGACAAGTGATTCAGACCCTGGGTCTGTGTTGGAGCAGATGGGAGTGTCTGGCTCAGCAAGACAGGGTGCTGGAGTCCTGAGCTGGCAGGGAAAACAGAAGCAGGGGTAGTCTTGGTACGTCAGGTGGCAGCTCCCAAGGGGGTTTCTGTGATCCAACCCGTCACAGGGATAATAGTAGGCAAGAAGAGGGCTTTACCTAGCCAGCTACTGTGACCCTTGCACTGTGACCTCACAAAAGCCAGGCAGATATTTAGCTCAGAGATACACGACCCTCTGGCTCTGCCACTGATTTCCAGCCACACCAGAGAAAGAATCCAGCTGTTGGGAAGCTGAGAGTGGATGGAACCAGGCTGCCTTTCACAGTGCTGACTTGCACCTGGATGGCAGTTAAGGGACAGTCAGGAAGTGCAGGGACAGTGCCTGCGAATAGCTGCCATCACAATGTGTGACGCTCTTGCAACAGCATTTGTCTTCAGGCAGTAAAATCCCTATATCCATGGGGGCATCATACAATTCATTCCAGCCCCTTCAGCTGCCCAGCAGTGGCACAAAGAGGGGCTGAAAGCCATCAGACCTCCCCAGCGGATGATTCAGTGTACACGGGATGGGGGAGATCCCAGACAGCCTAGAGCCGGCATGGCCAGCTGTTATGCCACCCCCCTTGTTGCCTGTGGAATAATGGGCAAGTTGAGCCCCTGGAGATGCAGGCGGGTATTTGTGGAGATTATAGGAAGGGAGACTTTGTTGATTTGTGTTCCAGGTTCAACCCCACCTAGGAATCAATCTGCAATGGAAGGATGTGTTTGGGTTACTGCACCTCAGGAAGAGAAAGGTAATTGCTTTAGTGCCAGGAAAAGCCTTTTCCAATATTGCCCTTAGCAAAGTGTCATCTCAGGGGGACACTATCGGAGTGTGATATTTCCTTACACTGTCCCCATCCCCAGCCCACTGCACACTGTTGTGAACACCACCACTGCAGTGACTAGTTATTGATGCTTAAACATTTCTGCTGAAGAAGCACCTAAAGGCTCAATCAGTTAGGCCCCATGGTGCTAGGTGCTGTACAAACAGACTAGAGGAGAGTCCTGCCCCAAAGACCTTCCCAGCTAAAATGAACCGTAAGCAAGTACGGTAAGACCAACAGAGTCAGCAATAGCTCCTGCCCGGCCCTACCCATCTGTCAGCTTTAGTGAGAGGGAATGTTTGCCCCATAGTGGAGTCATTCCTTACCGCTTTCCAGATGCGCCGGGGGATGTTTATATTCCACTTGGACAAGCATCAGAGGTGGAACATGGGCTGTGGTTGAAGGACTCACCTAGCGATGGGCTTTGTATTGCAGTATCTCCAGTACCTCACTAAGCAGGAGCCCCCTGGCAGAGATTTCAGCTCTCCCTGGATTGAATTGCAACTGTTGGCAGTTGCAGTTTGGCTGAGATATTGTCACCTGCAGGTGGTAGAATGGTATCCCTAAGAAAACTCATGCCCCAGGGACTCACGTTTCTTCCAGTTTGCTCACAGTCTATCACGAATACAAAAATTAACAAATTCTTTCCATCTTTTATGTTTCAGTGGCTACATCTGTAGGCATTAATATTCTGCTTCTCAGAAACGTCGTTGGAGCGGTGCTCTTACTGACTCTAGTGCTTGCGGTCATCATCGTCCATTTCAAGTCAGGTAGAGTTCAATTGGCTCATGTTCTCGTACATCCATAAACAAAAACTGTGGCTGCTTCCTCTCCTCTTACTCTATGGTCACAGGTGGGGAAGTATATTTTAAAACATTTGACTTGTGGCTCAAGGACCTTAGATAACAGTTTTCACTAGCTATAGAACTGCTTCACTCTGAGGGGTTAACACAGCTGAATTCATTGTCCTTGTTCGACATAAGTGTAAAGAAACTGGGAGGATCAAATTTGGGGTGGAAAGTGTGGCTAGAAGACTGGTAGCCAGCACTTCTGGGTTCTCTTCCCTACCTGCTACAGACTAGCTGTGGGACCTTGGGTAAGTCACTTCTCCGTGTGCCTTGGTATCCCCATGAGCAAAACATGGATAGTGACATCTACCTACCTCACAGGAGGTTGGAGAGAATCTGTTTTTCTCAAGAGCATTGGACTCCTTGGATAATGCTCTGCTACAGAGCACTGCTTATGACAATGGGCGAGGCATTGCCTTTAATAAGGGTTCTGTAACTCCTTAGAGGAGGAGCAGTCCCCAGCCAGCGAGTAAACCACCAAGGGGAAGTACTGTGTCTCCCTCACCTCTTCTTCACAACCTGGGGGGAGTGTTGTGATTTCCAGAGCACTGAGCTAGGGGGAGCTGGCCTGCACTGTAACGGGGTAACCAGATTAATGACATTGCTTATAAAGGCAGCTTGCGTGAAAGCTGGAACTCAGCTGTCAAGTCTCACCCAGACAGGCAGTTCGGAGACAGGCTGGGGCCCTTGACTGATGCCTGAGACAAGCATAGGTGCTGGAACTAGGTGTGCTGCAGCACCCCCTGGCTGGAAGTGGTTTTCATTATATGCAGGGTGTACAGTTTGGGTCAATGGCTCTCATCACCCCCACTGGACACATTGTTCCAGCCCCCCTGGAGACAGGTGATGAGCAAGATCGGTATGAAGGGGAGGAACTGGTGCAGAGTGGACAGCACTCGCTGGTGATCCAGAACGGGGTTCATTTGATGCACATTTCCTTTGGTTTTCAGGTCCTACCGGAGACTCAGAATAACCCAACCTGCTGGAAGGATGAGGACACCAAAAGGAACAAACTCTCCTTGCTTTACTCTGCTGCCCCCAAAATCAGCTGAGCCCTGGACAGTATTGAACTGCCAATCTTGTCCCATTAAGGAGAAAGGAAGACACCCCAACTACCCAACAGCTCCTGGCCATTCACCAGTTTCTCCTAGACTACAGCTACAACTTCCCTCAGGGGAAGACATCATCAGCACCAGATTCCACTGAGACTCCAACTGAAGTTAGAATAGCTCCCAGCTTCTCCTGGCATCCATTCACATTTTCAAGGCACTGCACGAATATGCACTATGACTTAATTACCTGAAATAAGGACTAATGGGCAATTAACCTGACCAAACCACGTCAACAACAGACACAAGTTACAAATGCTTGCCATCCTGAGTTAGATGTAAGTGGAGTGCATCTTCGCCCACCTTACCGCCCCTGCAGCTACAGGAGCTGGGGAAGGTGTTGATTGGTCAGCCCCACCTGTGTCTGGAAAACGCCCGATTCTCCTTTCCATCCCCATTGTGAACATGTGATCAGATATCGTTTGTGTTTCAGAGAGCGTTCAGAATGTAGTGACTCGTGTGAAATTGCAGGGAGGGGGAGTAGATAGTAGAATCTTACAAACAGAATTCCAGCGGGTTTGAAATCCTGTCAGTGCCCCCGGTGAAGAGAATGAGAAATAAGGATGCACAGACGTAGCCACGAGAGGGAGCCCACACAGCAGAAACAGTGTCAGAGGCCGGTGAAACATTTAGGCTTTGTCTACACTAGCCCTTTTGTCAGCAAAACTTTTGTCCGTGAGGGGTGTGAAAAAACCCACCGACCGACATCAGTTTCACCGCCAAAAGCGCCAGCGTGGACAGCACGGTGTCAGCCGGAGAGCTCGCTGGGGGTAGTTCAGTTAGGCCAGCCGGAGAGCTCTCTCCTGCAGGTGCAGAGCGGCCACACAGAAGACCTTACAATGGGGCAGCTGTGCTGTTGTATGGTCCGTAGTGTAGACGTAGCCTAAGCAGAAAAAGAAAGTTTCTTTTCTAACGCATTGCAAAGCAAGAGCAATGTAAATCCGACTCCATTCCAGTCAGGAGACGACCCATTTAATGGCTGTGCATTATTAAAATCACCACTTATTAGCCTGCACTATAGTGAGAGGGCCTGTCACAGAGGGTGAAGTTCCAGTATTTGGAGAAAAACCCAGATTTTACTATCAGATTTGCTCTAGTATGGATAGAAATGGCAGCACCTGTCAGAGACAGCTGAAAATCACTACTAGGAAATCAAAGTGAGCTGGGCCCGAATCAATACCCTGGATCCCAACACACAGAAAAGTGTGTGCGTGTGTGTGTGTGTGTGTGTGTGTGTGTGTGTGTGTGTGTGTGAGAGAGAGAGAGAGAGAGAGAGAAGTGTGTGTGTAAAAATCCAAACCCAGATTTCTTCCACAATCTCACATGTAGGTGACCCCTATCTTCATAATGAACCAAATTAAAACCCCAGATCTACACAGCCCTGAGGGACTCTGGGGTGTTTGAAAACTGGATGCAAAGTAACTTTAAGCTTAATGCTAAGGCTCATACAACTGGCCAGCTCTCTCCTCCAGGGTCCAATCCAGAGGTGAAAGTAAGCCGGTATGCCCCGATACGGCAGCCCGGCTTCCCCAGGGGGCAATTTAAAGGGCCTGGGGCTCCCAGCAGGGGCTGGAGCCCCAGGCCCTTTAAATTGCCACTGCTGGAGCCCTGGGGTAGGGCTGCGGGGCTCTGGGGGCTATTTAAAAAGTCCAGGGCTCCCGCTGCTTCTACTGCCTCGGCCCTTTAAATAGTCGTCGGAGCCCCGCTGCCACTACTCCAGGGCTCCGGCGCCTATTTACAGGGCCGGGGCGGTAGAAGCAGGGGAGTCCCGGGCCCTTTAAATAGCCCCCGGAGCCCCGTGCTGCTGCTGCTACCCCGGTGGGCTGGGGCTGGCTCTGACTCCCTCAGCCACGCCCCTTCCACCCTAGGCCCTGCCCCCTCCAAGGGCCAAAGCTGGCCCCAGCATACCAGTAAGTAACTGGACTTACTTTCACCCCTGGTCCAATCCCAGTCCTGCCTTCTTGCGCCGAAGGTAAGTACAACAAGCAGCCAAGAAGAGGAACAGGTCTGTTGATGGCAGTCAAAGAGAGAAATGTACCTGCCACACGGGGAGCCAGAAGAAGACAATGTACAACCGGTGCTGGGGTGGGAGGACAGGGAGCGGGTTACCTTTTCGATGGTAAAAGCATCCAGCAGTGTTTGCCCGCTCAAAGCCCTGCATGCACAATTGCACCCTTGCCGGAGCAGTTAGATACATAACCCATGTCAGGCCTGATCCTACATGCACTGAGCACCTGAACCCCTCCACTGACTTCAGTGGCAATTGCTGGGCTACGGCTCCTCTCAGAAGCAGCCCGGGGGGGCCCAGATGCAGGTTTCATGCAGACAAACCCAGGTGCCGGTAAATATTTGCAGAAGCATTTTTAGGGCCCAGGAAAATGTTGGCTGTAAAGAAGAACATTTTCTAAAAAGCAAAGTTTGGTTTTTTTAAATGGTGACGAAGGAATAAGATTTAACGAAAGGAATTAAGCAACAGGGGAACAGGGTCGGAGAAACAAGTTAGTAACTGTAATGATTAAAGACCGACACTCAGTTCTTGCTGCTTAACTCAGTAATTAGTTGATATTAAAATCTCATTTTGGTAACAGTGCGTAGTGAATATTAATAGATCACCTATTAATAATGCATTTTAATGGCGCAAGAAGGGTTATGTTAACTATAAATATACAGAGTAACTAGCTTTCACACCAAAGATCTTGCCTGCTGAATAAATCACCGAGGCTGATTCAGAATGAGCTAATTTGCCTCTGTTTCGTGGATCAGAGTCTAACTAAGAAGACACTGAGCATCAAACAAGCTTGATAAGTGATCTGTGTTCCACCATAGAACTTAGGGACCTAAAAGGCATCTACTCAGAAGATCCAGACACAGAAAGGGGTATGAGAAAGCGTGATGTAGTGGTTAGAGCAGGAAGTCAAGGCTTAGGGTTAGGGTTGTAATAAAGGTGCCAGACACGAGAGTGCTGGGGGGAGAGCGTGGGGAAGGGGGTCCCAGTCACCTGACACGGGCCAGGGTTACAAAAGGGTAATACCACCATGACATGGCAAAGCTCAATATCCAGTAACTCCAGGTGTCTCTCTCCTTCTTGGGTCTCCAACCGAATGGTCTCACCTGGTTCATTGAAATGACAATGGGCCTTTTCCAAGTGATGTTGCCTGGGTCACGGCACTCCGGACATTTCTGCAGGCCTAGCTAGCCATTTGCAGTGCCCTTGCTCCCACTGGGACGTATTGTCGATCACCAGTGATTCCAGGCCTGGGGCAGTCTGGATGCTTTGCCCCTCTCGGATTTCTCTACCATGACCCTTGCCTCCAGGGGAGTCTGGAATGCTGCGGCCCCCTGCTCAGCTCTCTGCTGGGTTCCCTTCCGGACTGGGATTCAGGAGCCTCATTTGTTCCATTTTTGCTCCGAGGTGCAGTTTTCTCCTGGCACCGTGTCATAAAGGAGCGCCCATAAGGGATTGGTCTTTATTTCCTGGCCGCAGTCACGTGACACGAATGTTCACATCGGTTACGGTCTTCACTGGCTGCCGTGGCGACTGTTACATGGATTGCTCTTCGGACTCTGCGCTCCCCAGCCCCAGCGAGGTGCAGAGCTAATTCTGCACACCCACCGCATCGTCTGAGCTGCACCACAAACCACCGACTCACAAACCACCGTCTCACAAGTGCTCCTCCCACGGCGGCATAGCACTCGCTCAGACAGAAAGGAAGGTATTTCTTCCTCCTGCGGCCGTGCTTAAAGCATCGGAGCTTAGATCACCATTGCGTCTAGTCCGCCGCTTCCCACGGTGCTGTCAGAGTGCAACCTGGTGGTTGCTGGGCTTTATTCAAACCTCATGCAGCAGTGTCTTCATCCAACCGGAGGTCACTCCTGTGAGATATTGGCTTCAGACTAAGGGACAGGTCAGCTGCTGGTGTGAGTCAGTAAAACTCTGACAATTTACACTCGCTGAGGGTTGGTCTCTAAGCCCCTAATTCGCTCCCGTTACACCAAGCCTACACGTGGGTAACTCTGTAGAGTCACAAAGCTGTAAAGCTGGTAAGAACACAGCAGAGGATCAGACCTAAATTATTATCTGCCATAAGGTAACAGAGTTTTAAGAGTGTACGAGAAAATAGAGGGGAAATAAGACACAGGATTCTGGGCCAAATCCTCAGGAAATGTAAACTGGCATGGGTCCATGGCCTCCAAGAAGATATGTCAGTTCACACTAGCTGAGGATCTGCCCCTTGCTTTCAAGCTCTGGCATTGAAGGGCTGGGAAACACAACTCCAGGGCATAGCCCTGGCAGACTCCCCAGAGCAGAGTCTGGCAACCTGGACTTGACCTGTGTCCACACTGTAAAATGCCTGAGCTTTGACCCATGTCATGGTGGGACTCGGGCTCTGACCCACCTGTCCTAGCAAGGTCTGCAAGAGTGAGTACAGAGCAGTTCCCCAAGTCAGACTAAGTTCTGGATGGATGGATGGATGGATGGATGGATGGATGGATGGATGGATGGAAGCAGGGTTTCAGCTGAAGCCTGCGTCAGAGCCCGGGCTTAGTGTGCTGTGCAGCCAGACCCAAAGAAACCACCTCAGAAAATTCTACATGAGTAATCTGGCACACACTGGTCAGACAAGGGTTCCTGACAGATTACGTTACAAGGAAAGGCAAAGGCAAAGGCATAGTCCAGCAGAGATTCCAGGCATGGAATCCTAACACTGCAGCGGTCATGTGCCTTACAGGAGATGTCAGCTTGTCTCCTGCTGAGCCTCAAATCGGACACGCGTTAAATCTGTGAGCACGTTAAATCGTTCACTTACAAGGCGGTAAATGTGGAGTACTGCCTTCTACTTCAGGAGCGTTACTCCAGAATTATGCCACAACTGAGAGCAGCCTTAACTGCTCCTTTTATAACAGGGGCCTTCAGGCTTTCTGTTCCCAGCATGCAACGTTCCATCTTCATCCGAGTTCTGTTGAGAGGAACATGGAGCACTGCATGCTGGGAATGGTCATCTCTGTAGGCTGCAACTCCACACTGAAGTGTCATTCCAATAACGTGCCTCCTTCAGGCTTCTACCAAGTTGCCCATGTAGCCCTCCTGCTGGGCCAACTTCGAGCCTGACCTTGAAGCTATTTGTAGAAGAGCTTCTATGGCTCATTCTCCATTGACTCCCACTCCCAGGCAGCATCTGAACCAGGGGGACCTTTCTCTTGCTAGCCCTGTCATGAATCTAAAGGAACAATTTCTTTTAAAAGACTAAAAGCAGTTAGAAGTGAGCTTGCCCGTGTGACCTCATTACAGAGATACTCTAACCTGTCCCTTATTATTATTTATAGTATCATAGTGTGCAAAGGTCTGAGCTGTGATCAGGGCCTCCGTTTGTGCTGTCTGCTGGATCACAGCCCAATTCCTCGACCGCAAGCCCAAACTACCTCCCCTCTGCTGCTTCTTGTTAGCAGAGCTCACAGAGGTTCGCTTCTTTAGTGAAGTCTTTGCTCGCCAGATGAGGCGTCTCACGCAGGGAGAGTCTAACAGCCGCCGTACTATTTTGGTTGAGATTGGCCTTGGAGGCTAAATATAAAGATACACACTCGCTGCCAGACACACGTGGACAACTGTCACCTTGCTCCTTCATGGCAGAAAGGCAGAGTGAGCCATGCACCAGAACAAGTCACAGCCTTTGAAATAGCTCTGTTGTATTAAGGACACCACAGCTCAGGAGGAGCAAAAAATAATTCTCATACGATACCGCGGCTGGTTCTCTTAAGCCCCGGCCCCAGAGAAAGGAACCAGTGAAGAGAACTGAGAGTTTGGGACTGTAAAACTGAAAACTCCCCCAGAACTCTCTTTCAACAGAGAACCTGCTGAGGAGACAGCACACAGCCAGGATGAGCGTGGTGTCTGTCCTGGAGAGAACAACCTTCCTACTAGGACTGCTTTGCCTTTGTACAGGTAAGAGGACTGCACTGTTCTCCTTATCAGGACTCCGGTTTAGCCATCCCAGTCCAGTTATAGGGGGTTTGCTCTGGGTCTGACAACTCTGGAGACTGAAATCTTCTGTTTATCACAGAGCAGGGGACAGCAGTGAAAATTTCCCCACTCCAGCCATGTGCATTAACCCTGCTGTGGAGGGACCCCCCCAACAATGCCAAGGTAGTTCGGCCTCTTCTCCCCATTCGTTCCATGTTTCTCTGCTACCTTTAGCTTTCAGCATCTTCCCTTCCCATCCCTCAGTCACTTTACTGTGAAAGGACCCAGCCACATTTACAGCCCTGGACAGTGCAAAGGCCTTTGATCTCAGTCAGAACCAGGGGATGATATTTTAAAGTACCGAAGTGACCACTAGCTGCTGAGCAATATCAGTGGCGCACACTGTGCAAACGTAGACATGCTCTTGCAGGGGTGACTTTCCTGAACCTGGACCTCTAAACAATCCCCCACAGCATTGCACTGATGTAGTTGCCTCATGCATTTAATTTTGTGTCCCCATGTTTTCCTTCCCCAATGCCCACAATAAGCATCAGATCATGAAGTTGCTGTGATGGACACAGTACTAAAAACAGAGCTAGACTAGAAATCTCTAACTTTCTCTCTCACTCTCCCCCTACCAGTGTGCCAGAACAAATTCATCCCATGCTGCAATCAGCTGCAGGCTCGCTAGTGACACACCCATCCGTACCCCACTTAGGGGTCCAGCTCCTGAGCTCAGAACTATAAAGGATTATTTTCTCTTCCTCTTCTAGGCTCTGCAGATGCTGCTGCCCCGGGCGTGTATCAGTCCCCGCCCTGCATCTTTGCAGCTGTGGGGTCGGAGCCCATTATGGAGTGCAGGTTCACTCCCATGGAGGCAGGCGAAATAGCTTTTATCTTATGGTACAAAGAGGAGAGGAGACTGATCCCCTCAGCCAGGCGCTTCAGGTGGTCTGAAAACTTCACAGCAGGGTCTGTTTCTCTCCAGATACCCCATGTGCAGGCTCAGGATGCTGGAGTCTATACCTGTGAGGTGGGAAACAGAACCCACAGCTTTAACGGGAGTGGAACGAAACTGGAAGTTCATGGTAAGCGAGTCCCGGCCTGAGCCGTGAGTTTCCTTTACTCATTTCTCCTTGCCCACTGATGAGCTGCAGCGTGGGAGTAGAGGGGGCATTGCAGGGAGTTAATATAGGACAGCATGATGGTGGGTGAACTATGGCTGGGGAGAGAGGGGAATATTGAGGTGGTGGGGATGAAGGGTGCGTGGTGGGAGTCAGACAGGCAAGCTAAGGAGATGCCCTGGCTGAGGGAGCCACCTGCTCGGACATATGTCACATGACACCTGTCAGAGATCATAGTCCAAACCTCAATAGTCCATGGTGCCCAGGTGTGGATGTAATAGCAAACCTTATCCCAGCTGAGGGTGTGGACACACTCCGTGGCTGATGCAGCATCACTGTTTGAAGCACAACTGATTGACTGCTGTAGTGTAGACAAACTCTTAGTGTTGATTCAGTCTCACTTAGGTGAATTTGATGGTCAATTCGGTGGCTAATATGAGTTACCCAACCCATAGAAAATTGGGCCCAAAGTGGCAAACAGAGGAGCTGGGGGCACACTGAGGGAGTAGGGCTCATTCTGTGCCAGTTAGGAAGGTTGGAAACAAGACCCGAGCCAAATCCTTCTCAGCTGGGAGAAGAGACCCGCCTGCAGATCAAAGGTAAAAACCGCAAACCATGCTTGAGATCTTAATTCTTTGAATGGGGAAAGGTAATTAAAGCTAATTCCAAATGCAAGCTACTGGGGAAAACCCCTGAGAGCCAGGGGGGCCGTATGTCAGACCTGCTTTTCACATGGTTGTTATGACCTTATTTCTAAACCAAACCTCATAAGTCCCATCAGAAACTCTTGTCCCCGCTGAGGGCTCTGTCGAGGGCAGTGTTTCTGCAAAACTGGGGCTATTCACACGAGCCGGGGCCCTGAGCTTGACCATGTCAAAAGAAGCCCTTTAAATTATCTGAGGGCCAGGAGAAGCAGCTGAGAGGTGTTTTAGTGACACAAACAGATTTTCAGCCAGATGAGGTGTCTAATTTGATCTTGCTCAACCAGATAAACTACTTTGTGCACACAATTATCCCTTGTGCATGTGTAGTTGTGATAACTGCACACACACACACACACACACACACACACAATCACCTGCACGTTTCTCAGGTGATTTAGCTGGTGGCTAAAACACCTCTCTGCCTAAAGCTCGGGTAAGTCCAGAGCCCACCACTCACTGTTAGGGGCTAGGAAGAAACGTCACCTCTGGACAGGTGTGAAGTGGTTACTCACTGGCCAGCACTGGCAGGTAAGGGACAGTCAGGAAGTGCCGGGACAATGCATGCGAATAGCTGCCATCACAATGTGTGATGCTCTTGCAACAGCATTTGTCTTCAGGCAGTAAAATCCCTATATCCGTGGGGGCATCACACAATTCATTCCAGCCCCTCAGATCGCCAGGAGTGGCACAAAGAGGGGCTGAAAGCCATCAGACCTCCCCAGCAGATGATTCAACCTACATGGGATGGGGGAGATCACAGACAGCCTAGAGCCGGCATGGCCAGCTCCTGTGCCACCCCCCTTGCTGCCTGTGGCATAACGGGCAAGTTGAAGCCCTGGAGATGCAGGAGGGTATTTGTGGAGATTATAGGAAGGGAGACTTTGTTGATTTATGTTCTAGGTTCAACCCCACCTATGAATCAATCTGCAATGGAAGGATGTGTTCGGGTTACTGCACCTCAGGAAGAGAAAGGTAATTGCTTTAATACCAGGAAAAGCCTTTTCTGTCTTGCAAGATCAAGGGCTTCTTATGTTTTAAGACAAATTGAAATACATTCATTTTCAGCTCTTTCACAGACTGTTCCTCACATGCAGCCTCTGCCCTTAGCAGAGTGTCATCTCAAGGGGACACTAGCGGCGTGTGCTATTTCCTTACACTGTCCCTGTCACCAGCCCATTGCACACTGTTGTGAACACCACCACTGCAGTGACTAGTTATCAATGCTTAAACATTTCTGCGGAGGAAGCACCTAAAGGGCTCAATCAGTTAGGCCCCATGGTGCTAGGTGCTGTACAAACAGACTACAGGAACGTCCTGCCCCAAAGAGCTTCCCAGCTAAAATGAACCATAAGCGAGTACAGTAAGACCAACAGAGTCAGCAATAGCTCCTGCCCGGCCATACCCATCTGTCAGCTTTAGTGAGAGGGAATGTTTGCCCCCATAGTGGAGTAATTCCTTATGGCTTTCCAGATGCGCCGAGGGATGTTTATATTCCACTTGGACAAGCATCAGAGGTGGAACATGGGCTGTGGTTGAAGGACTCACCTAGCGATGGGCTTTGTATTGCAGTATCTCCAGTACGTCACTAAGCAGGAGCCCCCTGGCAGAGATTTCAGCTCTCCCTGGATTGAATTGCAACTATTGGCAGTTGCAGTTGGGCTGAGACATTGTCACCTGGAGGTGGTAGAATGGTATCCCTGAGAAAACTCACGCCTCAGGGACTCAAGTTTCTTCCAGTTTGCTCACAGTCTATCAGGAATCCAAGAATTAACAATTTCTTTCCATCTTTTATGTTTCAATGGCAACATCTGTAGGCATTATTATTCTGCTTCTCAGAAACGTCGTCGGAGCGGTGCTCTTATTGACTCTAGTGCTTGCGGTCATCATCGTCCATTTCAAGTCAGGTAGAGTTCAATGGGCTCATGTTCTCATATATCCAACAACAAAAACTGTGGCTCCTTCCTCTCCTCTTACTCTATGGTCACAGGTGGGGAAGTATATTTTAAAACATTTCACTTGTGATCAAGAAAAGATCAACCAGATGTGTGGACAGGACCTTAGATAACAGTTTTCACTAGCTATAGAACTGCTTCAGTCTGAGGGGTTAACACAGCTGCATTCATTGTCCTTGTTCGACATCAGTGTAAAGAAACTGGGATGAACAAATTTGGGAAGGAAAGTGTGGCTAGAAGACTGGTAGCCAGCAATCCTGGATTCTCTTCCTGACTCTGACACTGACTAGCTGTGGGACCTTGGCTAAGTCACTTCTCCGTGTGCCTTGGTATCCCCATGAGCAAAACATGGATAGTGACATCTACCTACCTCACAGGAGGTTGGAGAGAATCTGTTTTTCTCAAGAGCATTGGACTCCTTGGATAATGCTCTGCTACAGAGCACTGCTTATGACAATGGGCGAGGCATTGCCTTTAATAAGGGTTCTGTAACTCCTTAGAGGAGAAGCAGTCCCCAGCCAGCGAGTAAACCACCAAGGGGAAGTACTGTGTCTCCCTCACCTCTTCTTCACAACCTGGGGGGAGTGTTGTGGTTTCCAGAGCACTGAGCTAGGGGGAGCTGGCCTGCACTGTAACGGGGTAACCAGATTAATGACATTGCTTATAAAGGCAGCTTGTGTGAAAGCTGGAACTCAGCTGTCAAGTCTCACCCAGACAGGCAGTTCGGAGACAGGCTGGGGCCCTTGACTGATGCCTGAGACAAGCATAGGTGCTGGAACTAGGTGTGCTGCAGCACCCCCTGGCTGGAAGTGGTTTTCATTGTATGCAGGGTGTACAGTTTGGGTCAATGGCTCTCATCACCCCCACTGGACACATTGTTCCAGCCCCCCTGGAGACAGGTGATGAGCAAGATCAGTATGAAGGGGAGGAACTGGTGCAGAGTGGACAGCACTCGCTGGTGATCCAGAACGGGGTTCATTTGATGCACATTTCCTTTGGTTTTCAGGTCCTACCGGAGACTCAGAATAACCCAACCTGCTGGAAGGATGAGGACACCAAAAGGAACAAACTCTCCTTGCTTTACTCTGCTGCCCCCAAAATCAGCTGAGCCCTGGACAGTATTGAACTGCCAATCTTGTCCCATTAAGGAGAAAGGAAGACACCCCAACTACCCAACAGCTCCTGGCCATTCACCAGTTTCTCCTAGACTACAGCTACAACTTCCCTCAGGGGAAGACATCATCAGCACCAGATTCCACTGAGACTCCAACTGAAGTTAGAGTAGCTCCCAGCTTCTCCTGGCATCCATTCACATTTTCAAGGCACTGCACGAATATGCACTATGACTTAATTACCTAAAATAAGGACTAATGGGCAATTAACCTGACCAAACCACGTCAACCACAGACACAAGTTACAAACACTTGCCATCCTGAGTTAGATGTAAGTGGAGTGCATCTTCGCCCACCTTACCGCCCCTGCAGCTACAGGAGCTGGGGAAGGTGTTGATTGGTCAGCCCCACCTGTGTCTGGAAAACGCCCGATTCTCCTTTCCGTCCCCATCGTGTACATGTGATCAGATATCGTTTGTGTTTCAGAGAGCGTTCCGAATGTAGTGACTCGTGTGAAATTGCAGGGAGGGGGAGTAGATAGTAGAATCTTACAAACAGAATTCCAGCGGGTTTGAAATCCTGTCAGTGCCCCCAGTGAAGAGAATGAGAAATAAGGACGCACAGACGTAGCCACGAGAGGGAGCCCACACAGCAGAAACAGTGTCAGAGGCCGGTGAAACATTTAGGCTTTGTCTACACTAGCCCTTTTGTCAGCAAAACTTTTGTCCGTGAGGGGTGTGAAAAAACACACACCCCCACACCGACCGACATCAGTTTCACCGCCAAAAGCGCCAGCGTGGACAGCACGGTGTCAGCCGGAGAGCTCGCTGGGGGTAGTTCAGTTAGGGCAGCCGGAGAGCTCTCTCCTGCAGGTGCAGAGTGGCCACACAGAAGACCTTACAATGGGGCAGCTGTGCTGTTGTATGGTCCGTAGTGTAGACGTAGCCTAAGCAGAAAAAGAAAGTTTCTTTTCTAACGCATTGCAAAGCAAGAGCAATGTAAATCTGACTCCATTCCAGTCAGGAGACGACCCATTTAATGGCAGTGCATTATTAAAATCACCACTTATTAGCCTGCACTATAGTGAGAGGGCCTGTCACAGAGGGTGAAGTTCCAGTATTTGGAGAAAAACCCAGATTTTACTATCAGATTTGCTCTAGTATGGATAGAAATGGCAGCACCTGTCAGAGACAGCTGAAAATCACTACTAGGAAATCAAAGTGAGCTGGGCCCGAATCAATACCCTGGATCCCAACACACAGAAAAGTGTGTGTGTGTGTGTGTGTGTGTGTGTGTGTGTGTGTGTGTGTGTGTGTGTGTGTGTGTGTGTGTGTGTGTGTGTGTGAGAGAGAGAGAGAGAGAGAGAGAGAGAGAGAGAGAGAGAGAGAAGTGTGTGTGTAAAAATCCAAACCCAGATTTCTTCCACAATCTCACATGTAGGTGACCCCTATCTTCATAATGAACCAAATTAAAACCCCAGATCTACACAGCCCTGAGGGACTCTGGGGTGTTTGAAAACTGGATGCAAAGTAACTTTAAGCTTAATGCTAAGGCTCATACAACTGGCCAGCTCTCTCCTCCAGGGTCCAATCCAGAGGTGAAAGTAAGCCGGTATGCCCCGATACGGCAGCCCGGCTTCCCCAGGGGGCAATTTAAAGGGCCTGGGGCTCCCAGCAGGGGCTGGAGCCCCAGGCCCTTTAAATTGCCACTGCTGGAGCCCTGGGGTAGCAGCAGTGGGGCTCTGGGGGCTATTTAAAAAGTCCAGGGCTCCCGCTGCTTCTACTGCCTCGGCCCTTTAAATAGTCGTCGGAGCCCCGCTGCCACTACTCCAGGGCTCCGGCGCCTATTTACAGGGCCGGGGCGGTAGAAGCAGGGGAGTCCCGGGCCCTTTAAATAGCCCCCGGAGCCCCGTGCTGCTGCTGCTATCCCGGTGGGCTGGGGCTGGCTCTGACTCCCTCAGCCACGCCCCTTCCACCCTAGGCCCTGCCCCCTCCGAGGGCCAAAGCTGGCCCCAGCATACCAGTAAGTAACTGGACTTACTTTCACCCCTGGTCCAATCCCAGTCCTGCCTTCTTGCGCCGAAGGTAAGTACAACAAGCAGCCAAGAAGAGGAACAGGTCTGTTGATGGCAGTCAAAGAGAGAAATGTACCTGCCACACGGGGAGCCAGGAGAAGACAATGTACAACCGGTGCTGGGGTGGGAGGACAGGGAGCGGGTTACCTTTTCGATGGTAAAAGCATCCAGCAGTGTTTGCCCGCTCAAAGCCCTGCATGCACAATTGCACCCTTGCCGGAGCAGTTAGATACATAACCCATGTCAGGCCTGATCCTAGATGCACTGAGCACCTGAACCCCTCCACTGACTTCAGTGGCAATTGCTGGGCTACGGCTCCTCTCAGAAGCAGCCCGGGGGGGCCCAGATGCAGGTTTCATGCAGACAAACCCAGGTGCCGGTAAATATTTGCAGAAGCATTTTCAGGGCCCAGGAAAATGTTGGCTGTAAAGAAGAACATTTTCTAAAAAGCAAAGTTTGGTTTTTTTAAATGGTGACGAAGGAATAAGATTTAACGAAAGGAATTAAGCAACAGGGGAACAGGGTCGGAGAAACAAGTTAGTAACTGTAATGATTAAAGACCGACACTCAGTTCTTGCTGCTTAACTCAGTAATTAGTTGATATTAAAATCTCATTTTGGTAACAGTGCGTAGTGAATATTAATAGATCACCTATTAATAATGCATTTTAATGGCGCAAGAAGGGTTATGTTAACTATAAATATACAGAGTAACTAGCTTTCACACCAAAGATCTTGCCTGCTGAATAAATCACCGAGGCTGATTCAGAATGAGCTAATTTGCCTCTGTTTCGTGGATCAGAGTCTAACTAAGAAGACACTGAGCATCAAACAAGCTTGATAAGTGATCTGTGTTCCACCATAGAACTTAGGGACCTAAAAGGCATCTACTCAGAAGATCCAGACACAGAAAGGGGTATGAGAAAGCGTGATGTAGTGGTTAGAGCAGGAAGTCAAGGCTTAGGGTTAGGGTTGTAATAAAGGTGCCAGACACGAGAGTGCTGGGGGGACAGCGTGGGGGAGGGGGTCCCAGTCACCTGACACGGGCCAGGGTTACAAAAGGGTAATACCACCATGACATGGCAAAGCTCAATATCCAGTAACTCCAGGTGTCTCTCTCCTTCTTGGGTCTCCAACCGAATGGTCTCACCTGGTTCATTGAAATGACAATGGGCCTTTTCCAAGTGATGTTGCCTGGGTCACGGCACTCCGGACATTTCTGCAGGCCTAGCTAGCCATTTGCAGTGCCCTTGCTCCCACTGGGACGTATTGTCGATCACCAGTGATTCCAGGCCTGGGGCAGTCTGGATGCTTTGCCCCTCTCGGATTTCTCTACCATGACCCTTGCCTCCAGGAGAGTCTGGAACGCTGCGGCCCCCTGCTCAGCTCTCTGCCGGGTTCCCTTCCGGAGTGGGATTCAGGAGCCTCATTTGTTCCATTTTTGCTCCGAGGTGCAGTTTTCTCCTGGCACCGTGTCATAAAGGAGCGCCCATAAGGGATTGGTCTTTATTTCCTGGCCGCAGTCACGTGACACGAATGTTCACATCGGTTACGGTCTTCACTGGCTCTTCGGACTCTGCGCTCCCCAGCCCCAGCGAGGTGCAGAGCTAATTCTGTACACCCACCGCATCGTCTGAGCTGCACCACAAACCACCGTCTCACAAGTGCTCCTCCCACGGCTGCATAGCACTCGCTCAGACAGAAAGGAAGGTATTTCTTCCTCCTGCGGCCGTGCTTAAAGCATCGGAGCTTAGATCACCATTGCGTCTAGTCCGCCGCTTCCCACGGTGCTGTCAGAGTGCAACCTGGTGGTTGCTGGGCTTTATTCAAACCTCATGCAGCAGTGTCTTCATCCAACCGGAGGTCACTCCTGTGAGATATTGGCTTCAGACTAAGGGACAGGTCAGCTGCTGGTGTGAGTCAGTAAAACTCTGACAATTTACACTCGCTGAGGGTTGGTCTCTAAGCCCCTAATTCGCTCCCGTTACACCAAGCCTACACGTGGGTAACTCTGTAGAGTCACAAAGCTGTAAAGCTGGTAAGAACACAGCAGAGGATCAGACCTAAATTATTATCTGCCATAAGGTAACAGAGTTTTAAGAGTGTACGAGAAAATAGAGGGGAAATAAGACACAGGATTCTGGGCCAAATCCTCAGGAAATGTAAACTGGCATGGGTCCATGGCCTCCAAGGAGATATGTCAGTTCACACTAGCTGAGGATCTGCCCCTTGCTTTCAAGCTCTGGCATTGAAGGGCTGGGAAACACAATTCCAGGGCATAGCCCTGGCAGACTCCCCAGAGCAGAGTCTGGCAACCTGGACTTGACCTGTGTCCACACTGTAAAATGCCTGAGCTTTGACCCATGTCATGGTGGGACTCGGGCTCTGACCCACCTGTCCTAGCAAGGTCTGCAAGAGTGAGTACAGAGCAATTCCCCAAGTCAGACTAAGTTCTGGATGGATGGATGGATGGATGGAAGCAGGGTTTCAGCTGAAGCCTGCGTCAGAGCCCGGGCTTAGTGTGCTGTTCAACCAGACCCAAAGAAACCACCTCAGAAAATTCTACATGAGTAATCTGGCACACACTGGTCAGACAAGGGTTCCTGACAGATTACGTTACAAGGAAAGGCAAAGGCAAAGGCATAGTCCAGCAGAGATTCCAGGCATGGAATCCTAACACTGCAGCGGTCATGTGCCTTACAGGAGATGTCAGCTTGTCTCCTGCTGAGCCTCAAATCGGACACGCGTTAAATCTGTGAGCACGTTAAATCGTTCACTTACAAGGCGGTAAATGTGGAGTACTGCCTTCTACTTCAGGAGCGTTACTCCAGAATTATACCACAACTGAGAGCAGCCTTAACTGCTCCTTTTATAACAGGGGCCTTCAGGCTTTCTGTTCCCAGCATGCAACGTTCCATCTTCATCCGAGTTCAGTTGAGAGGAACATGGAGCACTGCATGCTGGGAATGGTCATCTCTGTAGGCTGCAACTCCACACTGAAGTGTCATTCCAATAACGTGCCTCCTTCAGGCTTCTACCAAGTTGCCCACGTAGCCCTCCTGCTGGGCCAACTTCGAGCCTGACCTTGAAGCTATTTGTAGAAGAGCTTCTATGGCTCATTCTCCATTGACTCACACCCCCACTCCCAGGCAGCATCTGAACCAGGGGGACCTTTCTCTTGCTAGCCCTGTCATGAATCTAAAGGAACAATTTCTTTTAAAAGACTAAAAGCAGTTAGAAGTGAGCTTGCCCGTGTCACCTCATTACAGAGATACTCTAACCTGTCCCTTATTATTATTTATAGTATCATAGTGTGCAAAGGTCTGAGCTGTGATCAGGGCCTCCGTTTGTGCTGTCTGCTGGATCACAGCCCAATTCCTCGACCGCAAGCCCAAACTACCTCCCCTCTGCTGCTTCTTGTTAGCAGAGCTCACAGAGGTTCGCTTCTTTAGTGAAGTCTTTGCTCGCCAGATGAGGCGTCTCACGCAGGGAGAGTCTAACAGCCGCCGTACTATTTTGGTTGAGATTGGCCTTGGAGGCTAAATATAAAGATACACACTCGCTGCCAGACACACGTGGACAACTGTCACCTTGCTCCTTCATGGCAGAAAGGCAGAGTGAGCCATGCACCAGAACAAGTCACAGCCTTTGAAATAGCTCTGTTGTATTAAGGACACCACAGCCCAGGAGGAGCAAAAAATAATTCTCATACGATACCGCGGCTGGTTCTCTTAATCCCCGGCCCCAGAGAAAGGAACCAGTGAAGAGAACTGAGAGTTTGGGACTGTAAAACTGAAAACTCCCCCAGAACTCTCTTTCAACAGAGAACCTGCTGAGGAGACAGCACACAGCCAGGATGAGCGTGGTGTCTGTCCTGGAGAGAACAACCTTCCTACTAGGACTGCTTTGCCTTTGTACAGGTAAGAGGACTGCACTTTTCTCCTTATCAGGACTCCGGTTTAGCCATCCCAGTCCAGTTATAGGGGGTTTGCTCTGGGTCTGACAACTCTGGAGACTGAAATCTTCTGTTTATCACAGAGCAGGGGACAGCAGTGAAAATTTCCCCACTCCAGCCATGTGCATTAACCCTGCTGTGGAGGGACCCCCCCAACAATGCCAAGGTAGTTCGGCCTCTTCTCCCCATTCGTTCCATGTTCCTCTGCTACCTTTAGCTTTCAGCATCTTCCCTTCCCATCCCTCAGTCACTTTACTGTGAAAGGACCCAGCCACATTTACAGCCCTGGACAGCGCAAAGGCCTTTGATCTCAGTCAGAACCAGGGGATGATATTTTAAAGTACCAAAGTGACCACTAGCTGCTGAGCAATATCAGTGGCGCACACTGTGCAAACGTAGACATGCTCTTGCAGGGGTGACTTTCCTGAACCTGGACCTCTAAACAATCCCCCACAGCATTGCACTGATGTAGTTGCCTCATGCATTTAATTTTGTGTCCCCATGTTTTCCTTCCCCAATGCCCACAACAAGCATTAGCTCATGAAGTTGCTGTGATGGACACGATACTAAAAACACAGCTAGACTAGAAATCTCTAACTTTCTCTATCACTCTCCCCGTACCAGTGCGCCAGAACAAATTCATCCCATGCTGCAATCAGCTGCAGGCTCGCTAGTGACACACCCATCCCTGCCCCACTTAGGGGTCCAGCTCCTGAGCTCAGAACTAGAATCAGATTTAGAAAAACCTGGGAGGGCTTGGAAGATAAAGTGTTTCAGGACATTATTTTAAAGGATTATTTTCTCTTCCTCTTCTAGGCTCTGCAGATGCCGCTGCCCTGGACGTGCATCAGTCCCCGCCCTGTATCTTTGCGGCTGTGGGGTCGGAGCCCATTATGGAGTGCAGGTTCCCTCCCATGGAGGAAAGTGAAATACCTTTTATCTCATGGTACAAAGAGAAGAGGAAATTGAGCCCCTCAGACAGGCCCTTTACGCAGTCTGAAAACTTCACAGCAGGGTCTGCTTCTCTTCGGATACCTCATGTGCAGGTTCAGGATGCTGGAGTCTATACCTGTGAGGTGGGGAATATCACCCACAGCTCTCCCGGGAATGGCACAAAACTGGAAGTTCACGGTAAGCGGGTGCCAGCCTGAGCAGTGAGTGTCCTTCACTCATTTCTCCTTGCCAGCTGACGAGCTGCAGCGTGTGAGTAGAGGGGGCATTGCAGGGAGGTAATGTGGGATGGCCGGATGGTGGGTGAACTATGGCTGGGGAGAGAGGGGAATATTGAGGGGGTGGGGCTGAAGGGTGCGTGGTGGGAGTGAGACAGGCAAGCTAAGGAGAGGCACTGGCTGAGGGAGCCACCTGCTCGGACAGATGTCACGTGACAGCGGTCACGGATCATAGCCCAACCTTCAATCAGTCCATGGTGCCCAGGTGTGGATGTAATAGCAAACCTTATCCCAGCTGAGGGTGTGGACACACTCAGTGGCTGATGCAGCATCATTGTTTGAAGCACAACTGATTGACTGCTCTAGTGTAGACAAGCTCTTAGTGTTGATTCAGTCTCACTTGGGTGTTTCGGTGGCAAATAGAGGAGCTGGGGGCACACGGAGGGAGTAGGGTTCAGTCTGTGCCAGTTAGGAAGGTTGGAAACAAGACCCGAGCCAAATCCTCCTCAGCTGGGAGAAGAGACCCGCCTGCAGATCAAAGGAAAAAAATGCAAACCATGCTTGAGATCTTAATTCTTTGAATGGGGAAAGGTAATTAAAGCTAATTCCAAATGCTGGCTACTGGGGAGAGCCCCTGAGAGCCAGGGGGACATGTGTCCCACCTGCTTTTCACATGGTTGTTATGGCCTCATTTTTAAACCAAACCCCATAAGTCCCATCAGAAGCTCTTGTCCCCACTGAGGGGTCTGTCAAGGGCAATGTTTTGATTCTGCAAAACTGGGGCTATTCACACAAGCAGGGAGTCTGAGCTTGACCATGTCAAAAGAAGCCCTTTTAATTATCTAAGGGCCAGGAGAAGCAGCTGAGAGGTGTTTTAGCTGGTGGCAGACACCTTCCTCTCTCCCTAAAGCTCAGGTAAGCCCAGAGCCCACCACTCACTGTTAGGGGCTAGGAAGAAACAACCCTCTGGACAGGTGTGAAGCGGTTACTCACTGGCCAGCACGCTCCCTTGTGGCCAAGCGTAGTGCAGCAGGCTCTTCACAGCTGGTGCCCCATCTTGCAGCTTAGCCCTCTGTCCAGGACACTGATCGTCCCATCTCTTCCAGGGTAGTAAAAAACCCAGCCAAACAAGAGTGTCATGACCTTATGCCAGGCCTTCAGCCCCACCCAGGGCTCAGGGTCCTTGTCCCCTTGCACCAGAGGGGCTTATACATCCCTTTCCTGGGGGGGGGGGGGGGGGGGAGGGGAGAGGTGAGTAGAAGAATGCAGGCCAGCCCTGGGACCCTGTATTATGCAGCTAAGGGCTGCTGCTACCTCAGACTCACTGCTACTGTCCTGGGCTACTTCCTACCTTCATCTGCCCCCAGGCCTTTCCCAGAGCAGCTCCCCCCCTCCTTGGGCTGCTTCCTGCCAGGCTGTGACTGTGGCAGAGCTCACCAAAATTCCTTTGAAAATCCCAGCGTCCAAAGTGAGACTCTGTGTTGCTGATTTATGTTCTAGGTTCAGGTCAGAAACCGGCGAATCAAACGGCAGCAGAAGGGTGTGTTCATTTTACTGCGCCCCAGCAAGGTAATCACGGCTGGGGGGGAGGATACCTATCCTATTTCATTATCAAAGATGATCGGTTTTAGAGAATTAGAAACAAAATAGTGACACAAACAGATTTTCAGCCAGATGAGGTGTCTAATTTGATCTTGCTCAACCAGATAACTACTTTGTGCACACAATTATCCCTGATAACTGCACACACACACACACACACACACACACAATCACATGCACGTTTTTCAGGTGCAATTGCACATCTGCAAATCAGGCCCTGCGGCTATACATTTAAAGATGAGCTGGATTAATTGTATGGAACAAACAACCACCCTTCACTGAACACAGGCCCAGGGTCAGCTCCACAGCTAGTGTAAACTGATGTTGTTCCACTGACTTTAATAAAGCAACATCAATTTAGAGCAGCTGAGAGTCTGGCACGTGAAATCGGTTCCTCCCTCCATCCTTTGAACCCAGAGCTCCTCCACCTCCAGAAACCTGAAATATGCCGCCAAGAGTGAAATGTATGTAGTCAGCTCTGAAAATTCACTCTTCATTAGTATTTGCACTAGTATTAGTCATTCAGATACCACAAGGCCGGATGGATGAACTCTTTCTATAGACTACTCACAGAAAACAAACACAACTAAGGGTGTAATCATAGTCAAAGCAAATTAAAAATGTAAACCTGTATTTGCAGAAATTATTTTGCAGTATTTACCCAGCTCTTGAAATGGCATCCTGTGCACTTAAACTCACCCTGCATTTTGTGTAGTGTTTTTATGCACGGTAAGACAGCTGTTGCATTCCACCTCAGAGATGGCTGCATTTCAGTCATGTGCAACGCTACTCCTATATTTACAAAAACAACGAGGAGTCCTTGTGGCACCTTAGAGACGAACAAATTTAATTGGGCATTTTGTGGACTCACTCTGAACTCTGGGATACAGATGTGGGGACCCACATGAAAGACCCCCCTAAGCTTATTTCTACCAGCTTAGGTTAAAAACTTCCCCAAGGCACAAATTCCTTTCCTTGTCCTTGGACAGTATTGCTGCCACCACCAAGTGATTTACACAAAAATTCAGGGAAGGGTCACTTGGAGTCCCTGTTCCCCCAAAATATCCCCCTAAGCCCCTTCACCCCCTTTCCTGGGGAGGCTTGAGAATAATATACCAACCAATTGTCTTTAATGTAAGTACAGACCAGACCCTTTATCTTTAGGACACTAAAATCAATCAGGTTCTTAAAAGAAGAACTTTATTATAAGAAAAAAGTAAAAGAATCACACCTGCAAAATCAGGATGCCCAAATAAATTTGTTAATCTCTAAGGTGCCACAAGGACTCCTCCTTGTTTTTGCTGATACAGACTAACACAGCTACCACTCTGAAACCTATATTTACAGTGTATAATTTGAGCAGTCAGCCAGAAAAGCACTTTCGGTTCCATTTGGATGAAAGGTGCTACATAAATGAAAGAGCTTTTAATCCTGTGGAATTTCCCTAGTCAACATGAACCTTAGCGCTAAGCCTGGCCTTGTCTACACTACAAAGTTAGGTTGACATAAGCCGCTTTACGTCAATCTAGTTGTGGATGTGTCTGCATTTAAATTGGTCTCCCACAGATGTGAGTGCCCCATCATGCTGACATAGTAACACGACCTGCCCGAGCAGCGTTGAGCCGAGGTCAATGTACAGAGGTTGACACAGTGCAAGTATAGACACTGTTACTTATGGTGACCCTACCAATCTTCCAGCAGGTGTCCCACAATGCCTGATGCTGACCGCTCTGGTCACAATTGTCAGCTCCATTGCCCAGGGGTCATGTAGACTGGAAACCCCTCCCTCCGCTTTAAGGCCCTTGTGAATTTTTGAAATGACTTTTCCTGGTTGCCTAGAGCTTGGTGGACACACCTCTATCCGCTCTCTGCTGCTGTGTACAACTGACCATGGCAGCTGCATGCTTCAGACACGCTCCTCGCTGGAGTAGACAGGAGGTATTGGGTCTCCTAGGCCTGTAGGGAGAAGAGGCTGTGCAGGCACAGCTCCGACCCTGCTATAGAAACGTCAACATCTACCAGCAGACTGCTTGGGGATGCAGGAGGAGGGGTACCTTGGGGACGAGAAGCAGGGCAGCGTGAAAGCCAAGGAGCTGCAACAGGCGTACCAGAAGACCAGAGGCCAACAATAGGGTTACCATATTTAAAAAATAAAAAAAAGAGGACACTCCACGGGCCCTGGCCCCGCCCCTTTCTCACCCCCGGCCCCGCCCCAACCCCGCCCCTTCCCCAAAGTCCCCGCCCTAACTCCCCCTCCTCCCTCCCAGCCACGCGAAAAGGGCTGCCCGAGCGCTACCGGCTTCACGGTTTGCCGGGCAGCCTCCAGACCCTGCGCCCCTGGCCGGCGCTTCCCCAGCGCAGCTGGAGCCCGGGAGGGGAAGCGCCCAGCCGGGGGCACAGGGTCTGGAGGCTGCCCGGCAAACCATGAATCCGGTAGCGCTCAGGCTTCGGGCAGCCCCTATGCCTCTGGACCCTGCGCCCCCGGCCGGGCACTTCCCCTCCCGGGCTCCAGCTGCTCTGCTCCTCCCCTGACTCAGACTTCGGCTCTGTTTAAGAGCCAAGCTGCCCGAGCCAGCGCTACCGGCTTCGGGCAGCCCCCTTGCCTCCGGACCCTGCGCCGCCGGAGCAGAGCAGCTGGAGCCTGGGAAGGGAAGTGCCCGGCCGGCGGCTCGGGGTCCGGAGGCATGGGGGCTGCCCGAAGCCGGTAGCGCTGGCTCGGGCAGCTTGGCTCTTAAACAGAGCCGAAGTCTGAGTCAAGGGAGGAGCAGAGCAGCCGTGGGAGAGGAAGTGCCCGGCCGGTATTTTTCCCGGACATGTTCGGCTTTTTGGCAATTCCCCCCGGACGGGGGTTTGAGTGCCGAAAAGCCGGACATGTCCGGGAAAAAAACGGACGTATGGTAACCCTAGCCAACAATCAATCTGGTCCCAAGCTGCAGACCCACTGCTTTTACAACAAGGTGCATGCCATCCTCAGCAGTGACATCCCCCGCACAGCACCAGATACCTCCAAGGAGCCTAAAGTCACAGGCCTCTGCTGTGAACAGTGGAGGAGGTAGCATATGGGGGAAGGACAACTGGGAGATCCAGCTGTGCAGCAAGTCAGGACATGTTTTTGACTCCACCACAGTGCAGCCAGTCTAGCACAAGTGAGCCCGATGCAGGGGAAGGAACCTCGGGTAAGTGTGTAAATAAATTCTCCATTACGGGGAAGCAGTAAAATAGCAGGACACAGCTTTGGACTTTCATTAATTTACTCGTGCTAGAAGCGGCAGTGGTACATCCAAGAGAGGCAGAGTTAATATCTGCTTTTTGTTCACTTCTAGAGTTACGAGGGGGGCAGGGCATGCAGAGCAGTTTGTTTACGTACACAGGGATGTCCCTGAAACCCCTTTGAGAGCTTTCCATGAACCTTCCATGGAGGTTCTCTGCTGTCCTCTGCTGAAAGTTTTAGGGAGGGTGGCCTTATTTCTTCCTCCGTGGCAGGACACCTCCCCACACCCATCCATGATAACTTTGGCAGGCACTAATGCAGCACACAGGCTAGCCGCATATGGGCCTGGGGGGCTTTGGGACCCCAGCAGCAGCAGTGCTCTCTGTGCCTTTGTTACTCTCACAAGTGAGATATCAGCTAAAATCACCACCACCTGTGGAAAATGGTGCCAGCCTTCAGTGCCTTTTCCTTATACTCAGTTTCATGCAACTGAGCAATTTCCTCCTCATTTCCTTCACCCTTGGCAGGTCAGACTCACCGTAGCTGCTGCTGCCAGTGGCACCGGGGTTCAGGAACTCCAAAGCACAAGCGTCAATAAGCTTGTCTTGTTTAACACTGTAGGGGAGCAAGGGAAGGGGGGGAGTTCTGAGTCTTAAGTTTCACTTTCCGTTCCTACTCTCCTGACAATGGTACTTCTGTGTGTTATGTGGCCTCAAGGGGTTCTCCCTCCACACCAGCGGAACGACTGTGCCAGATAAGGAGGAGAGATTAAAAAAAAAAAAAAAAAAAGAGGACATGGGAGGCCATGTTCTGCAAGAGCCTTCAAGCCAGTGCTTTCCAGGAGGCCTGGAGGGTGAATATTGCAGACTGTACAGAGAAGGAAAGGGGGCAGGAGAGAGGCACAGGAGAGGCTCCAGGACATAATAGAGCTGGTCTGACAGCAAACTCGGATGCTGCAAGCTTTTGTTGACCTCCAGGTTCAACAATCCCGGGCTCAACTCCCATTGCAGTCAGTGGAGAACTGCAGCATAGCTCCTCCCTACATCCCCCCCCCCCCCAGCTATTCTCATGGCCTCAGGGCCTACCCCCTACCACTCCACACTGCGGGAAAAGCATGGACAGCCACAGCTTCATCTACATTGACCTGAGAGAGCCACAGTTGATGTAGGCGTAGCTACAATGGATATCAATGCTCCTTCCTCTTGTTCATTTACTAAATTTCCTCAATTTTTTAAAGTTAAAATATATTTGCCTTAAAGTTGTTTGGATTATTTTTAGGAGTTGTTTTTGTTAGTGAATAAAAAGCTTTTGTTTTGAAGGTAATGCATTGTTATCAGTTTACACAACAGGGTATATAATGTCTGCTGGCAGTGAAATGAGTGTCTTGTACACTCCCAACCCAATGGGTCAGTACCGAACACTAAAGCTGTCATAAATGTACAGCAGACCCCCCAACATTAATAGGTATGGGCACTGTTATATGCACAGATGTGCAGTAAGTGCCACACAGTTGCTAACAGGCCCCCAGCCTGCCACCCCAGGTTGAGCAGATTATACCATAGCACATGACTGTGGCTTCCTGTTAATGTGCTCTTTCAAAGCTTCCATAAGTCATATAGCTCCTCGCTGAGCTCATCTGATAGCCCTTGTGTCTGGCTGTTCAAATTCAGCAGACAGCCACTCCACCTTCACTCCTGCAGCAAGTTTTCCCCCTTTGCTTCACAAATATTATGCAGGACACAACAGGCAGCTATAACCATTGGAATATTTTTCACGCTGAGATCCAAATCTGGTGGTCAAACAGCACCAGCACCCTTTCAATCTACCAAGAGCACATTCAACTGTCATTCTGCACCTGCTGAGCCTGTAGTTGAATCGCTCCTTGCTGCTGTCAAGGTGGCCAGCGTGTGGCTTCATGAACCAGCGAAGTGAGAGGTTGGCTGGGTTCCCCAGGTCATTATTGGCATTTCAACATCGCCAATGGTAATCTGCCGGTCGGAAAGAAGGTCCCTGCTTGTAGCTTTCTTAACAGTCCAGTGTTCTTAAAGATGCAACTGTCATGCACCAACAGTGATGTCAGAGAAGCATCCCCAGTGATCCACCAGCACTTGCATATCCATGGAAAAGGTCAGTGCAGTTCTCATTTTGGTGTCCCTGCGCTGGAAGAGTAGGGTGAGCTCAGTGGAGAGGATCCAGGAATGTGACCTTGCGCATCCAAAAATTCTGCAGCCACTGCTAGTCATCCCAAACCTGCATTATGATGTGATCCCACCGGTCAGTGCTCATTTCTTGGGCCCAGAAGCGGCCCTCCACTGTTTGCAGCTGCTCTGTGAGCACCAACAACGACCTTGAATCGGTTCTCGCTATGTCCTACATTAAACTGACTGCCAGGAAATCATCATGTTCCCTGTGATTCTTCTTCTGGCTCTGCAAATACAGGAGGATCCTCCATCCTGTGCTTGCAAAGCTCATGACAACAGTGCAGAGCTGTGCAGGCTCCAGGCTTCTGTCAGAGATGGTGGACAGTGACAGGTCCCACACGGATTCATGGAAAATCGAAAATAGGTGTGAAAATGATGGGATAGAGAAATTAGGGATGGACAACATTGCATTATGGGAAGTTGACCTCTTGCTCCAAGCCACCACTGTGTGAGTCAGTTCTGCTCCACCATGCATTCCCAAAAGACACTGCACTGGATGGTGGGATAGTTACCTATTGTGCACCACACTGTGCATCAACACAAGCACTCCTGGTGAGTACACACTTCACCAATGCAAGGAAACAAGTGTGCACAGGCACAAGCAATGTACTTTCTGCGGCAGCTGTATGCAGACTTAACTTGTCTACACTATCAAGTTTTGCCACTACATGGCCTATTAGTCATTAGTAGAGCTGATCAGAGAGAAATGGAAATAAAATCATTGGAAAATGTTATGATTTATTTCTCTGTTCGGGGGAGGTTTGGTTGCTTGGTTGGGTTGGGTTTAATTTTATTTTCACTTTGAAATTTGAAAAGAAATTGACCAAATATAACTAGACCAAAAACGTGGGAGAAAACGTTGGCAAAAATTGTTAAAATATTTTTCCTTTAAGAAAAAGGTGAAAAATTTCAAGCAGTTTTGTTTTATTTTGATGACTGTTGTGCGTTATTACAAGCCCAACCATGAAATAATGTTACCTCGTTTAGTTATTTGTTCTCACTTAGTCAATGTGTTCTTGACATGAATACTGTCTCTCATCTCTGCCCGACACAGAACATATGGCTTTGATAGTGGGTCTGCCTCTTCTGTTCCTGCTGACACTGAGCGTGCTCATCATCTGCTACTTCAAACGGCCAAAATGTGAGTTTGCTCCTCCAAGCAAAATGCATCCTATCCAATGAGAGCAACATGCTCACTTCAGATCTTCATCTTAGACCAGGTCCAGAGAGTGTAGGTAACACAGACCACAGACTTTACAGCCAACATCAGAAATTGCTTTGCCAACAAAACTAACAGCAAGAAATCCAGTCTCTGAGCAAACAAAATATGACCCTTACAGAGGACCGTACCAGCGAGGGCACTGGGGCTTATTTACACACACAAGTTGCACCGGTTTAACTTAAATCAGTTCATTATTATTCTTATTTATCTGTAGGAATTTGTCGTTGCTATTTTGTGCTCCAGGACACTCAGTCTGCCCGTTGTCTGTTTTTAGGTTTCCCAGCTGAGGAAAGCTTTAGGAGCCAATTGGATATGCACACAGAGACGCCAGCACAAGGCAAGAACGCACGAGAAATTGCTCCAATTTTTGCCCTCTTGAGGCCAGAGGAAGTCACTGTGGCCTCTTCTCTAGATGTGCTCAAGCGGTCAGGCGACACACATAGGAGTCAGGTATAGAGAATAAACCTGTGCTAATGATCCCAGGTGGTCCCTTCCAGCCCTATCGTCAATGATTCCAGACAAAGCCAGTGATCCATAGAGGCTAAGGACCCGTTTCAGCAAGTCAGTTCCCTCAGCCCTGGACTCAGGGGGAGTTCAGGGGAGTCACAGGTGCTCAGCTCCTTTGAAAATCAGGCCCTACATCGCTGTTCTACAAGATGCTGAATGCTTCCCAGGCACTCAGGATCCTTCAGGATCAGGCCCTACATTAACCCAGCTCTGTATCTTTGAGGTAGGGGGCAGGGTTTCTTTGTGAAAAGGCTACAGTCACCATTCTATGTAACTTACATACTAATTAGTGTTTGTTTGTTTGTTTTACAAATTAACCACAGAAGTACCCCCTGACTTGTATCACACGCCAAAAAGCACCACTAGACTCGCACAACAGAAGGAAAGACAACCGCAACCTCAGGTACAAAGCTGCTTTGCCCGTCCCACCGAGCATTACAACATCAAGTACCCTGCTCCGTTTCCCGCCCCAAAGCAACTGTCTTGTGATCAAGGCATTTCATGATCACTTTCAGGCAGCTGGGATGTAACCGAACCCGTGTTTCAGGAAGAGGAACTGCAAGGGGAGTAGGTTGCTCTGGGTTTGCAGTAGGGCTTTGTTCGGTTTAGTTCTTTATTTTCTAACACAGAAACACTCTAACTTGCATTTAAAGGTGGGTTAAAGCTAGAGGGGGCCTGGATCAATCAAAACTAAGTGCCCCCCAAAACTAGGTGATACGGGCTGGTGGACAAAACTCACCTCAACGTTCAAGACGTGGGAGGGGAAACGGAAGGTAGTCACTATCTTGGGAATGCAAGACATGTGCCTTCAGGGGTGCTGCCTAGACTGACTGATCTACTCCTTGGATAGTTAAGGCCTCTCTGTATTTCCCAAGCGGGAGGGGATCGTATTTATCTTGCTAATGGACAGAGTCAGAAGTGATGTATAAGGGGGGGATCTGCGTATCAGTAAGCAGGGGTGAGTTGCAGGGAGAGGTAAATAACTCATTGAAGGGGTGCTGGAAGACGGTATTAGTCACACTGAGGGCTTGTCTAAACTACTGCGTGGGGTCGATCCAAGATACGCAACTTCAGCTACGTGAATAACGTAGCTGAAGTCGATGTACTTAGATCTACTTACCGTGGCAAGTCGACAGCTGATGCTCTCCCGTCGACTCCGCTTGCGCTCCTCGTTCTGATTGAGTACCGGAGTCGACAGGAGAGTGCTCAGCGGTCGATTTATCATGTCTATACCCCCGCTGGATCGATTGCTGCCCGCATAGTGTAGACAAGCCCTGATATAGACACACAGACTAAATTCTGAATTTCCCTCATGTCCTTAACCCAGTCCAAAATGAACAGTGTGTGAAGCATTCATGCCTCCCATTCTATCCCATCTGAGAAATAATGACAAATAAGTGACTCAAGATCCACATGAAAGCTAAAACCAGCTCTTAATTCTGGTCAGAGCCCCTGGGAGGACTGCAGCCTGCCAGACATGGAACTGCCTGATTTCTAGCTCAGCTCTCTCTCTCCTGGCTTTGATGGTCTTTCACATACCAAAGCCCCAAAGTTATGTTGATTCCCTCGCACATCTCTTCTGCTAAGAGTCCATTGTAAACAAACCGTATTTAAAAGACTCCTGCAGGGTTTGGAGTGTATCAATAAAAGCAAAGCTTGGTTCTTTAACCCTTTGAGATTATTCTCAAGAGTACCAATGATGGCAAAGGCAGAGCGAGAGCCATGTCGGCCTAGATGGTTCCCACATTCCCACTGTGCTTTAAAGCTGATCTCGGAGGTAATGCAGTGGGCTTTGTGTTCTGCCCCAAGAGCTGGGAAGGAGCCTCTAATTCAGACATTATGGCTTGGTCCTGAATGAAAGAACCATCAGCTTAATTGAAACATATCCATCGCAGATGGCCACCTCCCTAGTGCTGGATTCTGTACTGGGTTGGATGCTTCGGCTTCATTCGTTCCAAATTCCTGATCTGGAACCCCGAGATCAGGTTTCATGGAGTCTTAACTCATTGGGGCTGGAGGAGAAAGGGTGGATTATAAAAAGCAGGTCTCTGTTATTCTTTCCTGGTTCTATGATAGTGAAGACCGCCATTACCCCACCCTGTTATTCTCAGCTGCCATTTTCCTCTCCTTTATTTCTCCAGCTCCTCCCTGCTAATATTGAGCCATCTTCGTTTCAGGGCCCCATCCTGAAAAGTGCTGAGCACCTCCTGCAAGGTGTGGAGCATCCTCAGCTCCCATTGAGGTCAATGGGTGTTCAGTGCCTCTTAAGAGGGGTTGATTTCAATTGATTCCTATTGACTTCCCTGGGAGTCAGGCATCTAAATACCTTTCAGGAGCTGGGCCTGAGCCTGCTGCAGTACTGGGCTCTCCACAGCCAACCTGCTTTGGTGCTCAGCTCTTTTTTTAAAGGCCAAGTCTGAGAAACTGCTTTGATCCTTCGAATTTAATACAGATCCTTTAAAAAAGCCGTGGGCGGATTTTGGGTTTGTAGACAGCGTCACACAACTACATAGGCAGGCACGCTGCTTTAGGCACCAGCTAACCCAACGTCTGCAGGGACTAGCATCCTTCTATCCCAGCTCCCTCTCTGTGGTAGAAGCAAAGGAAAATTTGCTAAGGGGCAGATTAGAAACTCTAACAGTTACTATTGCCCTTCATCCAGGACCTCAGCCTCTAACAAATCTCATGAGAAAAAGCGTTTCAAGAAGGTTTTTCCTAATGAGATCTGAGGAGACTTTGTCTGATCAGCAGCCCCGTCTAATTAACCTTTGCTTAAAGAACATTGGTGGAAGACAGACTCAAGAGGCAAAGGCCAGTTCTGTATTTGGTGTCTTCATTCAATGAGATCCTCAGACCACAGTCATGTATGTGTTTTGTTTTGTTTTGAATGTCCCAGACTCCCGCGAACCCAATTGAAGACGGCCTGAATTATAGCTCTATGTACTTCAGCCAGGAATATCCAGAGGCTGCAGAAATGGATGAAGAGAGAACAGAACTATATGCACCAGTGAAGAAAAAGAAAAGGTCAGCCTCTGATGCAGTGTACGAATGACATTAGACTAATCAGTGTGGTCCGAGTCACGCTAGATGGCTTATCGCACTGGCAGACAAGCCCCAGTTTTGTCCTGTCCGTGCTTCAGATCTCACTTAAAATAAAGTGCTCTGCCTCCTATCAGACCCAGTTGCAATCCTCTGAGCAGAAACACGGGTTGCAATGGGACTGTTGCCTTTCTCGCTCCGATAATTCGTTGACACAGAAGTGTACCCACAGTTAAATCACTGTTGAATCTCTGTCCATAGAGGCATAAAGATTTTCAAGCTTAATGTTCCTACTGTCTGAGGCTGAAGACGTGTGTGCAAGTTTTTTTATACTGGTCACAGCCACCAATAAACAATAACAATTGCCAAGGTTTCATTTTAATTGTTGAGTGAAGTCCAGCTGTGTTCATATTCCATTCGCAGAACTATTAGTAGTAGGAGTGGAATTATAAGAACACCTACAGGCCCTGCTGAAATCAGGGCCTCCTTGTGCTAGGGGCTGTACATACACATAGTTAGAGACACTCCTAGCCCAAAAGACCTTACCGCCTCAGGGGAGCAGGAAGCAAGCCATGGAGAGATTAAGGAATCTGCTCAAGCTCACAAATATTAAGGGGACATTCACTCACCAAACTTTCCCAGTGCAAGGTGGGAAACTGAGGTGATGGACACTGCCCAACACACTGTGGGATCAGGTTTGCTTATGGTCACATGCTTTTGAATGTTGTGGTGGTGTTTTCCCAGAGTAATGCTGGGTTCCCTTTCCCCTTTGTGATAATGGTCCTCTTTTGCTCTACACTGACTCAGTGCTTGCGAGTGGGGAAGTACAGCCCCTTGGAGGTGCCCGGGGGGTGTTGGGTTTTCCCAGGTTACTGGATGGGGACCTGAGCCAATTCTGTTTTGTATTGTTAATAGGAACCCCTAGATACTGAGCCCAGCCCTTGTTGCTGCCAACTCCACCTGGCAGAAGGGTTACATTTTGGGGTTCAGAGAGGTGTGTTCACCTCCCACCCCCGGGGGGGGAGGGGGGGGGTAGGGTGAGGCATCGAGAAATGTCTCTGCAACTAGCTCACAGCTGCCACCGCTTCTCTGCCATCGCTGGCTGCTGTCTCTCTGCCACTTCTCTGCTGCTGCCACTGGCCACCGTCTCTCTTCCACCACTACTTCTCTGCCACCACTGCTGTCTCTCTTCCACCACTCCTCTGCCATGGCTGGCCACTGCTGCTGCTGGCCACTGTCTCCACTGCCACAATGTCATGTTCTGCGGTTCCACTATTTAACCCAGCTCGTCATGATCTGAGCTCAATGATTTCAGTAGGGAGTGGGGAACCTCACCGCCAGTGCAATCTCTCGGTTGTCTTTCACTATTCCCACACAAGGTCAAAGGCTTAGCTCCTAGATCTGCTCAGCAGTGCGGTCAGCTATAGGAATCACAAACCAAAAACAAGAACTCTAATCTGCTCTGTCATTAAACACCAGAGAGGGGCAAGTCAAATGGTGTCTAGGCAGAGTCCACACCACCAGGTAGGAAGCAAAACTTACCAGTGACATCTACTTTCTGAGCAAATGCAAGAAAACAAAACATCATGCCCAGAGCTCTGACCATCTATAACCCTCTGACCACTACATATAATTCCCAATATGCTGAACAGCTCTGCAGAAGGACTTCAGAAAAACTGAGGAACCACTTATTGCACCTCACATACTCCAAGAGGGACCCCCTCAAACAAGAAATTATCACATGCTCCCACACACTGGAAGAAAAAAAAAAAAATCAGGAAAGTTACCTGGAAATCATGGAAGAAATCCAAACCAATGATAAAACATAAACCCTGCTGACGGACATCCACCCCAAAAACAAAAAGGGGAACCAGCTACAACTTCTTCACAACCCATAGACCACCACCTCCAGGAGAAACCATGGCTCCAGTACCCATCGCATGGTGACTACACGACACCTGATCATCATCAATTCATTAAAACTACCCCTAACTGGAGATGAATTATCTGTACTCGCTAAGGGACAGTGACACGGGGTCCCTGGGGTGCAACCTGTGACTGTGGGACCATTGTGCCCCCTTAACTCACTAATCTGGGTTGTCTCTCACAATGCCTTCGGGTGACAAGCAGCAAACCCTCCAGATGCTGTTACCACTCAGTATAACTGCATGTGGAGCCCCACACTGAACTAGATTGCATGAATGCTCCCAGAGCCACCCACAAATCACACACAGAAAGGCACCAGACAAATCCCCCCAGCTCCCAGCCTTGTACCTCAGGAATATACTGTCTTGCACTGCTCAAGACCCTTTCTTGAGCAATGCAAGTTTATTAATTGGTTCACCACTTCATCAATGGAAAAATGGACATGCACCAGCCTTTGACTCTGACCTGAGCAGATTTACCAAGCACTTCAATAAAACTCACTGGTAAAGATCAACAGTAAAAAAAATCTATTTTTTGTAATCAATAAACTTGTAAGTGATTATAACTGCTAGGTAAAAAGTCAGAGTGGTTACCAAAAAAAAGTAAAACATAAGCACACAATCTAAACTCTCAACCTATAGACTGGGCAATATCTAGATTAAGCAGTTTTTCTCACTCCCCTGGATATTAGTCTTTCATATGCAGGCTTTCCCTCTTAGCCTCAGGATCAGTCTCTTCAGCTCCAGCATTCTTGTTGCCTTCAGCGTAGGTGGGAGACAAGAGAAAGGACCAAGCATGGGGCCACTGTGTTCTGTTTTATACCCTTAGTCCATGTGCTTGGAGAACATAAATCCTGGCATGTCTGGTGGGCATTGCTGAGTCACCAGGCAAGCTTGAGCAATTCCCCTGGTGTGGCCTTGTCCAAGTGAGTCATTGAATTGTAACTCCCTTGCTGGACGATGGCTGTTGATGGTTGTTTGACACCCGCCTGGGCATTGGTTAGCTCCCTTGTTCTCGTCTCTGAGAATCTAATATCTGGGCGATCATAGAATCACAGAATGTCAGGGTTGGAAGGGACCTCAGGAGGTCATCTAGTCCAACCCCCTGCTCAAAGCAGGACCAACACCAACTAAATCATCCCAGCCAGGGCTTTGTCAAGCCAGGCCTTAAAAACCTCTCATGAAGGAGATTCCAGCACCTCCCTAGATAACCCATTCCAGTGCTTCACCACCCTCCTAGTGAAATAGTGTTTCCTAATATCCAACCTAGACCTCCCCCACTGCAACTTGAGACCATTGCTCCTTGTTCTGTCATCTGCCACCACTGAGAACAGCCGAGCTCCATCCTCTTTGGAACCCCCCTTCAGGTAGTTGAAGGCTGCTATCAAATCCCCCCTCACTCTTCTCTTCTGCAAACTAAACAAGCCCAGTTCCCTCAGCCTCTCCTCTCCCACAGCTCTCTGATCATTTTCATTGCCTTCCGCTGGACTCTCTCCAATTTGTCCACATCCCTTCTGTAGTGGGGGGCCCAAAACTGGACACAATACTCCAGATTCCCCAATTCACAGCATATTTTAGTGACAACCATACTACACAATCTCATAACTTCATATGTATTAATGATATACATATTTAGATAGAACAATGGCTTTCAGTTGATTGTAACCTTTCCCGTGATACCTTACATGGCATGCTTTATATGAAATATCACAATTATATATAAATAATGAATATGGGGGTTACAGGGCACTCCTGGTGGTATAGAGCATCACAGACTCAACTTCTGCCCACCACAGAGCCAGGTACCATACTAACTCGTGAAGAACTAAAAGAATTCTTCCACCGACCCTGCCTCAAGTAATTATTTCACAACAAAGATGACACCACTCACAATTGCCACTGATAATCATAAGAAAAAAGAATCATCTAATCCAGGGGTGGGCAAATTACGGCCCACAGGCCACATTCAGCCCACCAGCTGATTTAATCCAGCCCTTGAGCTCCCGCTGGGGAATGGGGTCTGGGGTTTGCCCCACTCCTGTGCTCCAGCCGAGGAGCAGGGTCAGGGACTGCTCCACGTGGCTCCTGGAAGCAGTGGCATGTCCCCCCTCCAGCTCCTACGTTTAGGGCCAGCCAGGGGTCTCCATGCGCTGCCCCTGCCCCAAGCGCCGCCCCCACAGCTCCCATTGGCTGGGAACTGCGGCCAATGAGAGCTGCAGGGCCGGTGCCTGCGGACTGGGCAGCGCACAGAGCCGCCTGGCCACACCTCTGCGTAGGAGCCAAAGGGGGACATGCCGTTGCTTCCGGGAGCTGCTTGAGATAAGTGCCACCCAGAGCCTACACCTCTGAGCTCCTCCTGTGCCCCAACTCCCTGCCCCAGCCCTGATCCCCCTCCCACCCTCCAAACCCCTCAGTCCCAGCCTGGAGCACCCTCCTGCACCCCAAACTCCTCATCCCCAGCCCCATCCCAGAGCCCGCATACCTCCAGCTGGAGACCCTCCCCACCCCCACCCGTGAGCATTCATGGCCCGCCATACAATTTCCATACCCAGATGTGGCCCTCGGGCTACAAAGTTTGTCCACCTGTGATCTAATCAGACACCAAAGTGAAGATGAAACCACACTCTTGATCATTACATTGATTGCTTGAGGGGGGAAAATTGACTGAAATCCTAAAAAAAAAAAAAAAAAAAAAAAAAAAAAAAAAAAATCACATCATCACAATCTCTCCACCACCAAAAGGATGGTGGTACAGTCCCTGAAATCTAACCACCAGATAGTGATCAAACCAGCAGACATACGGGGCACTATGATAGTCCTCAACCATGATGCATATGTTAACGAGGCCAATTGACAACTCTCTGACATCACCTACTATAAAGAACTCCAGTTTGTCCAAGAATTTAAGGATATCATCAAATCTTTCCCCAAACCACTCCAAGAGAAACTCTACAAACTCATCCCACACAAACCTCCTCCAGGGATCTTCTACATGTTCCCCAAGATACACAAACAAGGGAACCTAGGCAGACATCATATCTGGCCACAGCACTCTTACAGAAGGAATATTGGGATTCATAGAAACCATCCTCAAACCACTTACCACGCCAAGGGCCAGGTACTTCCAGGACACAAATGACTTCCTCCACAAACTCCGCAACATTAACAGCCTCCTTCAAAACACCATCCTCGCCACCATGGATGCCACTTCCCTAAACACCAACATCCCTCAAAATGACAGCAAAGCTGCCTGCCTCAAATATTTACACGACAATGAACAACCCTCAGATATCCCACCCCAAACACATCGCTGAACTCATCCATAGCAATTTTACATTCAAACACTTTGTCCAAACCATGGGAACAACCATGGGTATTAGGATGGCTCCCCAATATGCCAGCCTCTTCATGGGCCACCTTGAAGAAGAATTTCTGGGCAAATGCACCACAAAACCAATGATATACCTGAGATACATCAATGATATTTTCATCCTCTGGACAGATGACAAACTCCCTCAGATTTTTCACCACAACTTCAACCACCACCACCAGTCTACTAAATTCTCTCTGGAACACTCCCACACTAGCATCAACTTCCTGGACACCACCATCAGCTTCACAGTGGAACCCTACAGACAACCCTAGACAAGAAACCCACAGATCACCACACCTACCTTCATAAACCCAGTAACCACCCCAAACAACCAAGAAATCTGTAATCTATAGCCAGGCACTCAGATACCACAGAATATGCTCTGAGGAGAAAGTCTGGAATATACATCTTAATACACCCAAAACCTCCTTCACAAGCAAGGACACTCCACTAGAGAGGTAGATCACATCATGGAATGGGACTCCCAAATACCCAGAGAGAACCCCCCTCTGACAGCACATCACTAGTTGTCACCTACCACCCCGGAACCCATACAGGGTATCTTCAAACTACAATCCATACTCGACAGGGACCCCATTCTGAAAAAAATCTTTCCTGAACCCACTTCTGACCTTCAAACAAGCCCCCAACCTCTCCAAGCTCATCATCCGAAGTAATCTCTCCACAGACCAGGACACACCAACTCAAAGCGGCGCCAGACCCTGCCATAAGAACAAATGCAAAACCTGCATCCACTTCTGGACACCACACTTTAGGAAAGATGTGGACAAATGGGATAGAGGATGGGGGACAGCAACAACGCTGATAAAAGGTTTAGAAAACTTGACCTATGAGGAAAGGTTAGAAAAATGGGGATGGGCTCCCTAGGGCTCTATTAACTCCTTAGAGCCCAGTGTGGGGCACGTGCCCCATCAGAGGGTCCTACCAAAGTCACAGTCCATTCTGAGCAATTTCATGGCCAGAGGGTTTTTTAATTAGTCAATTTCATATTTTCAGATGTTTACATCTGAAATTTCAGGATGTTGTAACCGTTGGAGTCCCAACCCAAAAGGTACCTGGAGGTGGGCCTGATCTTCCCCCCGAGAGCAGCCATGCAGGTAAAGAGGAAGTCCTGTCCCTCCCCAGCCCAGCTGGGACTAGCAGCTAGGAGCCCCCAGCTGGGGTGCTCCCAGCTGCACGGGGGAGATCAGACCCATCTTCACCTCTGGGAACCTCCTCCAACTGTAGGAAGCTCCATGGCGACTACCTTCAAAGCCCCTTAGTCATCTCTTTTCCAAGCTGAATGGTCCCAGTCTTTTTAATCTCTCCTCATATGCTATTACATACCCTTACTAATTCTTGTTGCCTGTCTCTGTACCTTTTCCACTTCAAATATATCTTTTTTGAGATGGGGCAACCAGACCTGCCCACAGTATGCAAGGTGTGGGTATACCATGGATTTATATAGCGGCACTGTGATATTTACTGTCTTATTATCTCTCTCTTTCCTAATGGTTCCTAACATTGTTAGCTTTGACTGCCGCCGCACATTGAGCAGATGTTTTCAGAGAACTATCCACAGTGACTCCAAGATCTCTTTCTTGAGTGTAGCAGCTCATTTAGATCCCATCATTTTGTATGTAGAGTTTGGATGATGTTTTCCGAAGTGCATTACTTTGCATTTATCAACGTTGAATTTCCTCTGCCATTTTGTTGCCCAGTCACCCAGTTTTGCTAGCTCCTGTTATTACTCTTCATAGTCTGCTTTGGACTTAACTATCTTGAGAGACAAGGTGGATGAGGGAATATCTTTCATTGGACCAACTTCTGGTGATGAGACACAAGCTTTCGAGCTTACACAAAGCTCTTCTTCAGGTCGAAAGCTTCTCTCTCTCACCAACAGAAGTTGGTCCAACAAAAGATATTACCTCACCCGCTGTGTCTCTCTAATGTTGTAGCTGTGTCACTCCCAGGACAACACTGCATTAACTACCTTGAGTAATTTTGTATCATCTGAAAACTTTGCCACCTCACTAGTTACCTCTTTTCCCAGATCATTTAACACCTCTCGAGATCCCTTTCAGCCCTACATGTCTATGATTATTGTAGTCACAAAGGCAGGAGCGCCACCAGCTTTTCTGCTGTCCTAGGCGGCGGAAGGTCCCGCCCCGAAATGCCACCCCCCACAGAGGCGGCGGAAGGTCCCGCTGCCAAAATACTGCCGCGGTCGCCGCCCCCCAAATTGTAGTGCCCTAGGCAACCGCCTAGGTCGCCTAATGGGTTGCGCCGGCCCTGCACAAAGGCACAAATGTGCTTTTGCCAGTATAATTTATTTCACTGGGAGAACAGATATAATCTATACCACAGCACAAAAGCACTCTTTCGGCAGAGTAAGCTGTGTCTATACTGGCAAACCTTACTAGTGTAAACCTGGCTCAAGTCACTTTTGGAAAACACCACAAGTTTCAACAGAGGCTTTTGAAAATTTTACCCCAGACCAGAAAATGCCACCAGTGTAGCAAACAATCTAGTTTGTTGTGGGTTTTTTCCTGTTTATTCACCCCCCAACCCCATCACAATTTATTTATTTATTTGTACCTCTCAAACTATCAACATAAATATACAGATATCCTCATTCTATTAGAAAATTCAAGCCCGTTACAAACCTGTCTTTGGTCGATGGCTTAAGCCAGATGTAACCTTTTTAAAACCAGAATACACGCACAGCACGCCATTAACCAGCACACACAAAAACCTATAGCGTTTTATTTGTAAACACAAGGTTTTATTTACACCAGCTTTGGCTACGTGCATTTCAGCTTTTGCTGCAGAACAGTTTAAAAAAACCAAACCAAAAACACCCTAACAGGGCTCTTATTCTCTCTTCAGCCCTCCAAAACAGCTTTATTTAAATACTGCACCGACATGCAATCACGCAAACACGCTGACCCATTACTGTTCACACCAGTTGCCTTTAACCACATATCGTTTTTTGATCATCAAGCATTCTTCCACGGAAATATTTTACACACAGCCAGTCTCCATTTTATTTCTCTGTAAGGCCCCGTTCTTGCACACACAGGCCTATGCATTGCAGCATTGGGGTCTAACTTTGTACAGGCTCTTCGTGCTGTAGGGAGGGTGCACACCATTTAAACAACTGCTGGGATACCATCAGTATATCAGGGCATGTCCCACCATGGGATGTTCACGTGACACGTGGTCCTGGCAGTGCCTCTATACAAAATACACCAACCATGCCCACCCCCATACGCTTCATACAGCCATTTTCAACTAATATTTGAACACCAGCTTTTACTTTTTCACCTTCTACTTCATAGAATATCAGGGTTGGAAGGGACCTCAGGAGATCATCTAGTCCAACCCCCTGCTCAAAGTAGGACAAATCCCCAGACAATTTTGTTTTTAACCCCAGTTCCCTAAATGGCCCCCTCAAGGATTGAACTCACAACCCTGAGTTTAGCAGGCCAATGCTCAAACCACTTAGCTATCCTTTATCAGCCTCTAACTCAGTGGTTCTCAACCTATTTACCATTGTGGGTCTCATCTGCAGCTCTCTCGTTGTTATGTGGGTCACATCCACACAACATATATACTATCTGTGTGGCCCTGAGGATGTCACATGGGCTGTAGCTGTGTGCTGATTGGGCTGTGAGTTGAGAACCATTGCTCTAACCCAATCCTTTCAATTCTCTTACAAACAGTGCTTTTCTGAAAGAAGGTTTAGTAATTTACTGGCAATGAATCATAAAATATCAGGGTTGGAAGGGACCTCAGGAGGTCATCTAGTCCAACCTCCTGCTCAAAGCAGGACCAATCCCCAACTAAATGAAGATGGACAACATGCAGCATTGAGCATTTACATGGATTCAACCCTTGAGTTAAACGTTAGAGTTAAACACAAACTCTGAAATGCACATCCTACGAGGAGCAGCTGCTGTTGTGTCAGAATGTAGCGTGTGACTGCGAACAAAAGGTTGTCCTCCATCTTGGAAGGTGGAGCTCCAGCCTCTAGGGGGCAGATCAGACAATGGCAGGCTCTGATTAACAATTATTTTTATTCAAGTAATACCGTAAATACAAGTTGCCATTGCCTTAGTCAGAACTTATACCTCAGTGCAATAAACACTCTGAAAACACTCTCCGTGCAAAAAACTTGGCACAGATATTCCTGACATCATGATTCATATCATCTGAAGTCCAGGTGACAGAGTCATGGCCTGGGACATCTATGACACACCTTTCACAGTCCTCAAACCTCTTCCCCTTTACTCATTGTTTTATGCAGCCATATGTGGAAGCACATACAATTTTAGTTACAGTCTGGCACCTGGGCTCAGCTCAATGTCAAGTGCCTTCTTTAAAGTTAGATTTATCCTTCTCAGCAGAATTAGCACTGCCCTCTCTTGGACCTTGTCTACACTACCGGGGAAAGTCAACCTAAGTTACGCTACTCCAGCTACGTGAATAAAGGGCAACAAAAATGATTAGGGGTATGGAACGGCTTCCATATGAGGAGAGATTGATAAGACTAGGACTTTTCACTTGGAAAAGAGATGACTAAGGGGGGATATGATAGAGGTCTATAAAATCATGACTGGTGTGGAGAAAGTAAATAAGGAAGTGTTATTTACTCCTCATAACACAAGAACCAAATTAAATTAATATGCAGCAGGTTTAAAACAAACAAAAGGAAGTATTTATTCACACAACGCACAGTCAACCTGTGGAATTGCTTCCTACAGGATGTTGTGAAGGCCAAGACTATAACAGGGTTCAAAAAGATAAGTTCCTGGAGGATAGGTCCATTAATGGCTATTAGCCAGTATGGACAGGAATGGTGTCCCTAGCCTCTGTTTGCCAGAAGCTGGGAATGGGCAACAGAGGATGGATCACTTGATGATTGTCTGTTCTGTTCATTCCCTCTGGGGCACCTGGCATTGACCACTGTCAGAAGACAGGATATTGGGCTAGATGGACCTTTGGTCTGACCCAGTATGGTCATTCTTATGTCAGCTTACTGTAGCGTCTACACCACATTGCGTCAAGGGGAGATGCTCTCCCGTCGACTTATCTTATCCTCTTGTTCCCGTGGAGTACTGGAGTGCACTCTGTGGTCGAGTTAGGGGTCTTCACTAGACCCACTACTTCGACCCCCCACTGCATCGATCGCAGAAGTGTTGATCCCCAATAAGTGAAGACATGGCCATAGTGTCCTGTTGAGGAATCAGGTCTGAGCGAAAGCAGCACTGGCCCAGTCCATTTGTGTATGCAAGACTGTTGGTGTCCCGATGGTCCAAGGCCCCTGAAGAGCTGTCATTCAGCACGGACAACGCATGGAAGGTGTGGATATCCTCCACAAATGGAAAATGAAATAATCACTGAATTGTGACTGCGGTGAGGTACAAACTACGTGACACATCTCAGGCAACTGCCCCATTCACGCTTACAGTGGTGGATAAGGGGGATCCGCCTCGCTACCCCAGAAGCATTAGAATGGCTTTCAAATCTCAAGAGTTAATTATAATCGCAGCCTGTTGCTTTTCAAATGCCGTATGAAAGAAGATCCAGCTACTAAGAGATTTAGAATAGAGAACTCTCATAAAATTACGTTGGTTTAGTGTTACGATAGCTGGCTCCAATCACAGGCACCCCAAACACTTAAACACGTTCTATGCGCAGATTACCTACGGCTCAGCACCCTGCATCCTGACGTCGGGTTAGTTTAATAGCAGCTCCACATGCTCATAGGTGGTCTCCCTTTCCAACAGTTCAGGCAACGGAAGGGTTTCCCCTTCCTCTGTTTCTGGGCCTGCTCCAGGAGAGAAGGCATCATTCTCACTCACTCACGTCTCCTGATCGGGTTCTGGAATCTCAAAGGTTGGGACAAGAGGTTGGCCTTTCACTCCTCCTCTGAAGAGTTGCTGATGTTTCCAGGGCCCTAACTATCAATGGAAGTGAAGCAAACTCTACATTTCTCACAAGGCATAGAATCCATGTTGTCTCTCAGTTACTTGTTTTCATAAATGTGGCTATCAAACAAAGTTATCCCACAAGTGGCTCTACTGAACAGCCAGTAGTTAAGTGGTTGGTTCACTGTGAGGTTTCTCAACTACTACTTGCTCTGGGGTGTTGTGAGGATAAATAGAGTAAAGACTCTGAGGTGCTCAGATACTATTATAATGGGGGGGGCCAGATAAGTAAATTACATAGAACTGCTCCTGAATCCTTCCCCATAGGCATAAATAACCCAACTAGCTTGCACCACTAGATGGGTCTACAAGGCCCCAGATCAAAACTGATGGATGGAGGGAAATATGGGCAGTTGACAGAGATTGCTTTCATTTCTGTCCTAGCCTTTGGTCAGTGTGCCGAAAGGGTGGGTGTACTCCAGGGAGTTCCACCCACCACGAGATTGGATTTAGGGGTCAGCAGATAAAGGATGGGATAGCCGGTGCGGACTTGTCTAGGGGCTGGGCTAGAGGGGCTGAAGACAGAGCCTATGGCCTAGGATAGATGCTGATCAGTCGGGTGTGGGACTAGGGAGCCACCATCTATGAAAACAAATCTGCTATGTAGTGTACCCCTCTTCCCTCCAGTAATGCTCCCTGGCACAGTAAACTCCCATTTCTGTGAGCCTCATACACAGCAATAATGGAAAATATGTTTTATAGAAGAAATTGTGATTGTTATAAGATCAACAATGGTTATGTGAACTCAGAGGCCTCTGAAGTATCTGAAATTACATTTAGCTTTTTTAAAACTGACTAGATTCTAAATTGACTGGGCCCCTGTAACTAAAGTATCCAAACCCCATATTTTATTTAATCCTGACTGGCTGCCATCTCCACATGGAGACCAGATTCATTTGAGAAACCACCTTTACCCTTGGACTTTTCACATGGAAACATCTGGCATCTAGGCAGATAGCTGGTCCCTCTCAGAGCCCGGATAACTCTCAAGCACCAGAAAGCATAAAACTCCCATAATACTCCCAGAAATGCAATATTACTCTATAGAGAATATTTGGTCCTGCCCCAAATCCTGATCAGCTTTATGCCCAGGCTGAAAGCACTTGTGATTTTCAGTCACCTGTGCAAGATGAAGCAATCCAAAAGGCCATTTAAGAGAACTTCTTTCCAGTTTCAAACTATTTTTTATAAGCACTATACTTGTTCAAAGGTACTTTTAGAAACCAAACAAAAAAACAGTTGCCAACATGTGAACAGCCCCAGTTATGGATCCCCATGAAAAGGAGCTCTGTTCTCCTTTAAACTCGGAGGATAGGACAAGCAGCAATGGACTTACATTGCAGAAAGGGTGGTTTCGGTTGGACATTGGGAAAAACTGTTAGGGTAATTAAACACTGGAATAAATTACCTAGGGAGGCTATAGAATCACCATCACTGGAGATTTTAAAGAGCAGGTTAGACAAACACCTGTCAGGGATGGTCTAGGGGTAATACTTAGTCCTGCCATGAGTGCAGGGGACTGGACCCTCTCAAGGTCCCTTCCAGTCCTACGATTCTAGGAGGAAAAGCCCAGGAGATGCTCCTGCTGAAACACTGTCACTTCAAAAAATACTACTGTCTAGATGAGCAGCATAGAGGCTAACCAACCTTTCACTCTACAAACTGCTTCAAAAAATAAACCTCTTGGCTTTGCCAGGACATTTCTCCGCCTGCAGCAGACCAATTCACATAGTCACTTCACACTAAAGCCTCACTAGTAGCTCTACCACTTCTATATTTGAAAAGGAAGCAAGACTAAGATATACTGAAGCATTATGTGGTGACCTAAACAGATGACTCTTTAAATGGGTCTGGTGGGCTATTCTCCACATAGTTACTGAAGGAGTTTTAAGAAGATGTTTTAAATCGATCTACAGCCATTTCTGAAAAGAGCCAGATTCTCCCCTCTGTTGAGTTAGTCTGTGGGAGGATTACCCCAACACAGAGGGACCCTTTGGCAGCATGAAGCTGATATAATAGCTCTTAATGCACCCCCCTCTCCATTCCCGTGTCAGCACAGTGGGCATGTGCCTTGCAGTTTGTGTAAGTTAGATCACATTTCACTTCAGGGAACCAGCTCAGCACACAGCCACACAGGATCAGGGATTGCTCAAAGCACAATGTGCGCCTTGGCCACACAGGCTCTAACCCCCCAAAACTGTAAAGCGCTATCACTTCAAAAGAAAATACCTTGTGGAATACGGGGGCGGGAAATAGAGGCCTTTCTCTCCTTTCCTCAGACTATGAAGACCTAGGAGAGTTTTTAGGTTGTTGCGATTTTCCCTGTGTTTATCTAACTTGCCAAGAGAACAGTGTTTCCTCTGGAGTTGCTAGAGAGCTCATGACAGAACCATTTCTCCAGCAGTAGAACTACGAAACTGTTCCAGGAAGCCCCTTAACGTCCACATGCCCTTTGTCAGCTGGCAGCCTAGACAACTGTCACGGTCTGTAGTCACTTGAGAGGCTGTTGTATAACCTCAGTCTTTCGTATTTACCTCTGGCATCTAGCTGGGGCCCACACTGAATAGCACATCGCTCACACCACGGCCTATACTCACAAATCAAGTGTAGGGACATTTCCCCTATCACCAGGGTTCACATCCTCTCATGCTTCCTGCTGATAGAGAATTAGTCACCTATCTTTATTCCTCCTGCTGCAAACCTGACTTCCCTCTTCCTCCTACCCCAAAATTATGAGACAGCCTCCTTTTGAAATGCATGAATAGATGTTCAGTGGAGAAAATTTTGTATTTCTTCTTGAAGTTTTGATTCTATTCTTTCCCACACCGAGTAGAATGAAATATGTGCGTGTGTAATTGTTGCTGGCACAGTTACTGTAGGAGGACAGCTCCCAAGCTGTGCTCAGTGTCTCTGCTTACAAATAGCTCAAGCAGACAGAACAGAGCCAAGCCAACAAGAATCAGCTGAGAGTCAATGAACAGTTTTAAACCATATTTAAAGCTCCACCAAGACCAATTTTTAACAAATGCTTTATTTGTGGTCACAGCCTTTAAAAACAGAACATCCCTTAATCCTAACCCACTACATGAGCTTATTTCAAGTCAGTGCAGGCTAATGACAAGCATGTGAAGTTGGATCCTGTACCGAAGTGGCTCCAAATAGGAGGATTTCATTTTTATATGCAAAAGAGTTGATATGAGGGTGTGAGGTGGGAAACCAAGGAAAAGAAACCTGGTGAACAACAGGGAACTTCTGAGGAATGGCTCCCTTGCCCTGAAGCTGCAGGGAGGGGAGGTTAGCTACAGCCCTGAAAATCTTTCACACTGTAACACCACGTAGGTAAATAAATGCTAAAGCACTGTCAAAGGTCAGCTTCTCTCAGGGGGTGGGAAGGAGGTGGTGGCACATAGCACCCCAACATTAGGATAAATCAGTAGTTATTGCTAAGTCTTAGTTATAGAACATTGTAGATATACTAATTAAAGAGAAGATAGTCACTAGCATTAACCCTTATGTTCCCAGTGCTTATTGGATGGAAGAAGGGGCAGCAAGGCAGAGACTCCATATATAATCCACTTTCTACTTCACATGCTGGACTATTCTCAAGCTGCTTGAACGAAGCTTTTACCATTTCATGGAAGGAGAGAGGGTAGGGAAAGTTTATCACTAGCAGCTTCTCAGGACACTTGGAAATCCATTATGTTTGCTAAATTCTGCAAGGGACTTTCATAGGATTCTCTTTGCTAACAGTTCCTATGAATTCCTTTGTGTACATCATACGGAATGACAAACCAGCTCCATGTTTTAATAAACTAAGCCCCAAAGAAAGCAGGAGATAGGTGTCGTCTCATGAGACTTGAGCAAAAACTAAGCTAACTCCCCAGGAATAAATATGGCAAAGAGTGGTCTGATCTGAGCTCAGAGGCATTGGCTGGGGTTCCAGATACACTCAGACAAGATCAGCCTGGCATCCGATTCCCATTGTACAATACCCCTTCTGCCAATAGCACATACTATGACGGCCAGCACCTCTCAGTGTTCAGCCGATAAATCTGAAAACCTAACATTAACAAGTCTGTATTACGTACGTGACAGGAAACCAGACATCACTGCAGATTATCAAATACCCAAAAGTGAATTAAGTCTATTGAGATCACATCAGCTCCACGTGCCCTCAACGTCCCAACCCACCCCCACTTCTTCTCCCCTCCCCATAAAGCAGCATTTCCTGGAGAGGGAAATTTGAGGAGATGGGAGGGGAGAGGGGCTGACATAAGCTCTGAAGCCAGTGAGCTGTGGAACTGCTGTGCGCCAATGGTGTCTCTGTAACATCCCCCTCTTAGGCATCATGAAGATTGTTCTCAGCCAGGAGTATCTTCTCTCCGGGTTTAAAGGCTGGCATCCCCATGTAGGGGCAGCTGGCACAGCGGAATGCATCCCCCAGGTAACACTGCCAAGACATAGAGGCGACAAAAAAAAAAAAAAAAAAAAAAAAAAAAAAAGTCAGCTCGTTACCAAGGTCAGACAAAAACAAAGGGTGGGGTTTCCTGGTTTCAGTTCTCTTCCCAATGGGAAGTATTTTGCCCTACACACAGAGTTACAATCGGCCCACCAGAGAATAAACCGGCACCGAAAGAATCTGCTTGCAGCCTCTAGCAATCAGCACAAACCTGGCTGAGTCAGGACTGAGGTCTGAAGTAGTCCCGGATTGAATGAACAAAGAATGCGTTTTCCCTGACCACACAAGGCAGCAGTCTCTTCAGATTAGGGCTAAAGCCTAGCTGCTGTAACATCCAACTCTTGGGGCTCTCAGTTTCTCCAAACCATTCAGAAACTCCTGTTTCACTTTGAACACAGGTGGCTTCAGGGAGAGGAGTTCTCTTAGTAAATACTGAGCAGCTCAATGGATTCAAATTCAGCTCAGGTAGGTCATGAAAGAGAATCATAATTATACGGAATTGGGATACTTCAGTCTAGCTCTTCCTAGAGAGGTATCCATATAACCAGGAGTGAATGTGCAGAGCAAGAATTTGCTGCAAATACAACTGCCGTTACTACAGACCCACTGAAGCCAAATATTACAAAAGCTGATAGCCCTGCAGAGACAGAATGATTGCTTCTAGGCCACAAATACTGGTGAGTAATTGCTCCCTATGGGCTGACATCAGTAACTCAATAGAAAGCACTGGTTTTTTAAACTAGTTCTCAGATAAGAATACACTCTTTCCCTGCCTGTCAATACCACAGGCTAGATGGGAAGGATATTTACATTTCCACAAGCAGATTTGGGCTGCAAGCTCTCTTTCTTCTCCTGCTCCAGGTCCTCCGCGAGGCCACACGTGCTGCAGAAGAAAAAGGACTCATACTAAACCTGTCTGCAATGGGGTTAGCCACTGACTCTACCCACTTCACCCTCTAACATTTCTTCCTCGGTCCTCCACCCACACGAGATTACAGCCCCAACATAGCATTCCACACAACAGGCTTTAGCGCACGCGCAGACCCTCTCTCTCACACACACCCCTACCTTTATTATCCCCTCTAATGTCATAGCCCATAGCCGTGGTTCTCGGCTTATTCACCATTGTGGGCCGGATACGCAGCTCTTTGTGTGTTCTATTTATTGTGTGGATGTGGCCCACATACTACCGGCATGGCCCTGAGAATGTTGCATGGGCTGCAGCTGTGTGCTGATTAGGACACAAGTGGCCCGTGGGCCACTGGTTGAGAACCACTGGCCCATAGGACTATGTTGAATGTCCCAGTTGCTTGAACTTCCCTCTCCCCACCTAGCACATGGGGAAATGCTATCAAATACCAAGCTCTTATTTTAACATCTACATGCAATATTTCTCTGGAAGAAAACTGAGGATGAGTCGTAGTTATAAAAAGAGCCTGTGTGAATCCTCTGGTTGCCCCCAAGTGAGTCTGTGTGTTGGGGGAGGACTATTCATCTCACAGGGGAACATTTACGCCTGGGATATAAGTAAACGGATTTTAAAACACTCTAGTTACACCAGCATACACCCTTAATGTAGATTCACTTAAAAGCAGTTTAAGTCTTCCTTAAAAATCAGTTTAGCTTATTTAAAAAAAAAAAAAAAAAATCTAGTTATACTATTGCAATTTTAATACACAGAAGCCCTTGACAAAATGTAAGAGATGTATACACTAGAATCAAATTTTTGAAAAATTCTACAAAAAGAAATTCACTTGGCTAACAGATTTCTGAATGTGTTTCTTAACTAAATATTGAAATATGGATCTAAATACAGTAAGGGTAAAAAAAAAAGTAAAGATACCAGCCAAATGAGTAATTCTTTGGAGAAACAGCACCATGCCCTGCTGTTTTTTAAAGGGCGATGGTTAAATCTGATTTGAAGTCAGCACATTCACCAACACATCAAGTCTAGTACTCACCAGTTCTTGCAGGCTTTCTTTTTACCCGATTCCTTACAGGATGGAGCTCTGAGGGAAGATGGATCTGGCTTCTTCAGATCCTCAGAATCTAGCAACTCATCTGAGTCCAGGAGATCCTGAAAGAGACAACATGGAGGAAGAGACAACAAAAGAAGGAAACTGGTTCAATAGGGACACTGCCGATGTTAGAGTCAAAGAAATGACAACACCTGGTATAGCTTGTACCCAAGTGTCAGAATTATGGTCCAGGCAATAAACCCCTCGCCATGTAATATTAGAGGAATTTTTCCATATGGCTCTCACGCCACCCTCTCATCTATAAAGCCCTACTGAGTACTGTGGGTTAAATTTCATGAAACTTCTAAGTTTTGTGTGGAAAACTAAAACAGAACTTACCATTCCCTCATCATCCATATCATTGGCAGAGAGAGTCCACAGCTTTGCGGCAGCAGGGTCCACAGCAGGCTTGCCTGGAGCCAAAACAAGAGAGACATAGATGATGGAATAGCAGGAATCAGACCTACTCCCAGCAAGGAAATGCTTCCAATATCACTCTTGAAAAATTCACTCCCTGTGCTGTGGTGCCTTTTATCATACTGCACCCTACCTGTGGAACACGCTCACTGCTCTCAGAAGCCAAGCAGCCGCGCTCTCGCTCGAATCCATCTTTAAACCTGATTTGTGCAAGGAATCCTCTGTCCACTTCTCCTCATCCTTCATCAGAGATCAGTTATGGAAAAAAAAGTGACAATATCCTCCCCGGTCCACCCATTTTTGACACCAAAATGAGATGTCATTTATAGATGCTGCATCTCTTCATGATATGATCACCCCTTTTATTTCTTGTTTTGCTTGAAATGCAGTGAAATATAGTTAGCTGACATTAGAGCAGGCATTGATGCTGGGAGCCGAGACAGCTGTAGCTCCAGTAATCTAATCGCCATTCATAGCCTTCAAAAGATCTCGCATAGACCCTTTTGCACAAAGGAAGGAAGGAAGGAAGGAAGGGACTGGGTAGTACTGGTGTTTCTAAAAACAAAACAAAAACCCCACAGAAAATGCTTTGTAATGCATAGAGAGAGCTGCATAAAGCAACAGGAAAGGGCACAGGTTTCCCTCCTCCTTTGCTTTGCAGTTAACCTTTGAAACAGAAATGGAAGCTTCCAACAGATATAAAATGGTTTTTAACCAAGATTATGGAGAACCATGTTTTCAAACATCCTTCTTCATTAAGCATTCAAAATTATACTCTCCACTGTACAACGCAAGGAGCTCATACACTCCCAGCACATATACCAGCCTTCTCTTATCTCTTACCTGATGAAGCAGATTTCTTAGCAAAGGAAAGTTTGAGCTGACTTGAGGATCCCACTTCAAAGTTGGGTTTCTTGCCTTCCATTTGAACAGACAAAAGGTCGTTGCCTTGGTACCCCAGATGCTCTTGGACTGACTGGGTCTCCTCAGGGGTCAAAGGCTCCTTCTGCAGCTGGAATGCAAGACACAGTGAGTGTTAATCCTTGTACAGAACTGCCATATTCCAATGCCCTGTGTGGTCACATCATACCATGCAGCGAAGGTGCATGTACACGAACGCAAGAAGTCTGGGAAACAAGCAGGAAGAATTGGAAGTCCTGGCACAGTCAAAGAACTATGATGTGATTGGAATAACAAAGACTTGGTGGGACAGTTCACATGACTGGAGCACTGTCATGGATGGGTATAAACTGTTCAGGAAGGTCAGGCAGGGGAGGAAAGGTGGAGGAGTTGCACTGTAAGAGAGGGGTATGATTGCTCAGAGCTCCAGTATGAAACTGGAGAAAAGCCTGTTGAGAGTCTCTGGGTTAAATTTAGAAGCAAGAGCAACAAGGGTGATGTTGTGGTGGGCGTGTGCTATAGATCACCGGACCAGGAGGATGAGGTAGACGCGGCTTTCTTCAGACCATTAACTGAAGTTTCCATAACACCAGCCCTGGTTCTAATGGGGGACTTCAATCACCCTGACATCTTCTGGGAGAGCAATACAGCAGTGCACAACAATACAGAAAGTTTTTGGAGAGTGTTGGGGACAACTTCCTGGTGCAACTACTGGAGGAACCAACCAGGGGCCATTCTCCTCTTGACCTGCTGCTTACAAACAGGGAAGAATTGGTAGGGGAAGTCGAAGTGGGTGGCAACCTGGGCAGCAGTGACCATGAGATGGTTGAGTTCAGGATCCTCACAAAAGGAAGAAAAGAGAGTAGTAAAATACAGACCCTGGACTTCAGAAAAGCAGACTTTGACTCCCTCAGGGAACTAATGGGCAGGATCCCCTGGGAGGCTAATATGAGGGGGAAAGGAGTCCAGGAGAGCTGGCTGTATTTTAAAGAAGCCTATTGAGGGCACAGGAAAAAAAAACACTATCCCGATGTGCAGAAAGAATAGCAAATATGGCAGGCGACCAGCTTGGCTTAACAGTGAATTCTTCGGTGAGTTTAAACATAAAAAGGAAGCTTACAAGAAGTGGAAACATGGGACAGATGACTAGGGAAGAGTATAAAAATATTGCTCAAGCACCCAGGACAGTAATCAGGAAGGCCAAAACACAACTGGAGTTGCAGCTAGCAAGGGATGTTAAGGGTAACAAGAAGAGTTTCTACAGGTATGTCAGCAACAAGAAAAAGGTCAGGGAAAGGGTGGGACCCTTAATGAATGGGGGAGGCAACCTAGTGACAGAGGATGTGGAAAAAGCTGAAGTACTCAATGCTTATTTTGCCTTGGTCTTCACGGACAAGGTCAGCTCTCACACTGCTGTCCTGGGCAACACAGTATGGGGAGGAGGTGAGCAGCCCTCAGTGGTGAAAGAACAGGTTAAGGACTATTTAGAAAAGCTGGACATGCACAAGTCCATGGGTCCAGATCTAATGCATCCAAGGGTGCGGAGGGAGTTGGCTGATGTGATTGCAGAGCCATTGGCCGTTATCTCTGAAAACTCGTTGCAATCGGGGGAGGTCCTGGACGATTGGAAAAAGGCAAATATAGTGCCCATCTTTAAAAAAGGGAAGATGGAGAACCCAGGGAACTACAGACCGGTCAGCCTCACCTCAGTCCCCGGAAAAATCATGGAGCACTTGGAGGAGAGGAAGATGATCAGGAACAGTCAACGTGGATTCACCAAGTGCAAGTCTTGCCTGACCAACCTGATTGCCTTCTATGATGAGATAACTGGCTCTGTGGATATGGGGAAAGCAGTGGATGTGATATATCTTGACTTTAGCAAAGCTTTTGATACGGTCTCCCACAGTATTCTTGCCAGCAAGTTGAAGTAGTATGAATTGGATGAATGGACTGTAAGGTGGATAGAAAGCTGGCTAGATTGTCGGGCTCAACGGGTAATGATCAACTGCTTGATGTTTAGTTGGCAGCCGGTATCAAGCAGAGTGCCCCAGGGGTCGGCCCTGGAGCCGGTTTTGTTCAACATCTTTATTAATGATATGGATGAAGGGATGGATTGCACCCTCGGCAAGTTCACAGATGACACTAAGATGCGGAGAGAGGTAGATATGCTGGAGGGTAGGGATAGGGTCCAGAGTGACCTAGACAAATTGGAGGATTGGGCCAAAAGAAATATGATGAGGTTCAACAAGGACAAGGGCAGAGTCCTGCACTTACGACTGAAGAATCCCACGTACCCCTACAGGGTGGGAACTGACTGGCTAAGCAGCAGTTCTGCAGAAAAGGACCTGGGGATTACAGTGGATGAGAAGCTGGATATGAGTCAGCAGTGTGCCCTCATTGCCAAGAAGGCCAACAGCATATTGGGCTATATTAGTAGGAGCATTGCCAGCAGATCGAGGGAAGTGATTATTGCCCTCTATTTGGCACTGGTGAGGCCACATCTGGAGTAGTGTGTCCAGTTTTGGGCCCTCCACTACAGAAAGGATGTGGACAAATTGGAGACAGTCCAGCGGAGACCAACGAAAATGATCAGGGGGCTGGGGCACATGACTTACGAGGAGAGGCTGAGGGAACTGGGGTTATTTAGTCTGCAGAAGAGAAGAGTGAGGGGGGATTTGATAGCAGCCTTCAACTACCTGAAGGGGGGTTCCAAAGAGGATGGAGCTCGGCTGTTCTCAGTGGCGGCAGATGACAGAACAATGGTTTCAAGTTGCAGTGGGGGAGGTCTAGGTTGGATATTAGGAAACACTATTTCACTAGGAGGGTGGTAAAGCACTGGAATGGGTTCCCTAGGGAGGTGGTAGAGTCTCCTTCCTTGGAGGTTTTTAAGGCCCGGCTTGACAAAGCCCTGGCTGGGATGATTTAGTTGGGGTTGGTCCTGCTTTGAGCAGGGGGTTGGACTAGATGACCTCCTGAGGTCTCTCCCAACCCTAACCTTTAATGATGGGTTTTGCCTCTGTCCCATGATGTTGCATTATACTTCAGACTGGCTCATTCTTCCAGCTTGCACGAAGTGGATCACGGTTCCGGCTGTTGCACAGCTGGTGATATTACACAGTTTACTGCCGCTATTCATTTGAAGATACATGGATTTTTTTTTTTTTTAATTGCAAAGAAAAAACTCTTATTCATGCAGTACTAAGAGCAGAGTTTTCATTGCTGGTTGTGCTGCTGCATATTTCCAGGCACACTAGGATGGCTAGGTAGTGAATAACCAGCACCCCTTTTGGAAGACTCTTCTCTACATTATACAGTCCTGAAATGGGAGCTCTCGGGAGGTGGTTAGTACATATACACATACCTCCTTCACTTCCACCAGCCCGGAAAGCGTCAGAGCTGTGAGGAGCCTGGCTGCTGTCTTGATTCTGTTGTTGTCACCTGGGAAACATGACAGGGAACGCAAAACAAAGCTCATTATTAAGAACTAGATGTGTTGCTTGTAACGTGAAAGGACTGACAGTGCTTTAGAAGGCAGCATTCCAGCTAATCCCTTTGTTTACATGCTTCTTGCCTAATCACTCCAGGCACATCTGGGAACTCAGCCGTTCATCCATTCAAACCGGCTCTTCAACTCAGACTATAAATTAGTTCAAAATTATGCTCTTGTCAAATACATTAAGATCACAAAGGCTTCTCCAGCATCCAAGAAAAAAAAAAAATCATCTCCACCTACTAAAGAGAAAAATGGGAGCTCCCACTTCGACAGGCTCGTGGAAGTCCTCAAAAATCTAAAGTCCTAAAAAGTCTGAAGTTCAGAAATATACATTAAAGAGCTCATTCCAGAAGGCATCAGGTCTTACACCGACTGATTTAATTAACAGCTTTGGTGCATCTGTTTTCCATTGGGTAGTTGGCATTACCTACTAGTAAGACTCCATTCACATCTTTTGTAAATTGTGATAGTATAAGATGCACCGTCTCTCTCCTAAACTTCACTTTATCTTTTTTAGATTATGCAAGTACCTACAGGCCCCAATCAAGATCAAAGCCCTGTTGTGCTACAGAGTAAAAGATGGTCCCCAGCCACTAACAGCTCATGACCTAATTTTACTTTCACAGAGGCCCAAAAAAGCCTGACTTAAGTCACTACAAACTCTAGCATCAGCTCTGTGCATCCACTAACCATAGCAGTAGGCTTACAAGAATAAGTCTCTCTCTGCTCGTACATTTTCGATACAAGATGGTCATCAGCAGAGATTCTAACATGACAGTGATAAGCTCAGACACAAGATCTCATCGTGCTGCTTACATTAATGAATCACAGGAGCAGAACTACTCTTTATGTTGACTGACATTCAAACCTCTTGGCCCTTCAGCTTTGGCCTAATCCTCGATGAAAGGATGTTTGGTTGCCTCAGATCCAGGGGCAAGAACATAGCAGACTTGCTCTTACCTATTTGCGCAGCCACTGGTTCTTTCAGAAGGACACGACCCCCGGGCTTGAGTATCCGAGCTATTTCTGCCAGCACCTCTGCACTGTGCAGTGTCATACTGCCTGCTACCATGCCTGACAGAACCACATCAAAACTGGACTCTGCATGCGCCGCTGAAAAGAAGGAAAGATGAAAAGAGAAAAAACACACTTGTCTATCTTACCAGCTATCCCCTCTCTGATCTCCTTTGTACACACGTACGTGACAATCACACCACATGGCGTCAATAAGGCTACGATTTTGTCATGGAGGTCACGGAAGTCACAGAATCTGGGACTTCCAAAGACCTCCATGACTTCAGGCCTGGTGGCTGGGAGCTGCAGGGTCTCACCACCTCCCGCAGCGGTGCCTGAGGCAGCGGGCCCCCCAAGCTCCCAGCCGCTGTGGACAGAGGGACCCCTGCGGCTCCCAGCCGCTGGGGGGGGTGGGAGTGCAGGGGGACCCCTGCAGTTCCCCAGCCACCATGGCAGGGGGACCCCGTAGCTCCCCTCCACCATGGGGAGGCAGGGGGATCCTGACGCTCTGAGCCCTCCACGGGTGGTGGGGGCCCTGGAGCTCCCAGCCAGCCTGCATTTTCCCAGTCCCTTTGCATTTTATCATGGATATTTTTAGTAAAGGTCAGGAACAGGTCATGGGCTTCAGTTAATTTTTCTTTATTGCTCATGACCTGTCCCTGACTTTTACAAAATCTCAGCCTTATCCATTAACAAGCATGACTATGGTGAATAGCTTTCTTGTTTAGTACTAGCAGTACACGTCACAAAAGGATTTCTACCTTTATACTTAAAGATGCCCTAGGTTACAAATCAAGGCAAATGCTAGCCCACATCCATTAACATACCCACAGAACATGACACTGCCCTTAAACCAAAATGTGTGGTAAAAATTATATCCCCATCTTACAATGGGACAGTTGGTCAATATTTTCCACAGATATGCGGCTCTCAGGTCCCACCAATGCCTGAATCTTAGCCACCAGATTCTTCAGTCCTTCAACCGGTGAGGAGCTATCCCAGATCACTGCCACACGCTGGCCAACTGAGATTCCATACTCCGCCATCTCTGCCGTATCACTGGACCTGAAAGTGCCAGACTGAGAAAGGAAGAAATCAGTGCTAAGACCACCAGGAAGAACGTGGATTTTCACTTAATCCAGAGGGTTGCCCTCTTTTAAGAGCTAGGATAATTCTTTGGGCACTGGAAACAGAGGTCCCATATCTGCATGTTAACATAGCATGAAGAAATACCATCTCTCTGTCTACGAGCATAATTCAGTTTCTCTCACATTGTGATGTTTGCTTCCTCCAGGAGGAGCTGCCGGGACAGTGCAAACCAAGTTTAAGGGAAGTGGGGAAAAAAAGTTTTTTATATAATCCCAAGCTAGAAATGAATAGGCACTCCTGCTTGTGACAGTGACTCAGCAAAGAAGAAGTTAATCTATTCCCCCTGCACATGAGGAGAACATACATCTTAGTTTCAGCATCCCCAATCATCCAAATTAAGGCCCTTGGCTCTCCTCCTGACATTTCTTTTTTAAAGAAGTGCTTACATTTGGGGAAACTAGAGTATGGTGAGGGCAGCAATAATGAAAGTTTGAGAAATCCTGTCATGTGTAATAACGTGAGAACCACTTCTCTAGTTGTTTTCATCTGGTGGAACTATTACTAATTAGGAACCGGTTTACTACACTCAGAGATTGTTTAACTCACCATATTTTCTTCTCATCCCTTAAATACCTCCAATTTTAAAATTAGTGTTACATCAGCCTTGCCTATTGTACCACTGCAACAGATTTCAGAGTAGCAGCCGTGTTAGTCTGTATCCGCAAAAATAACAGGAGTACTTGTGGCACCTTAGAGACTCTATATGCATCCGAAGAAGTGGGTTGTAGCCCACGAAAGCTTATGCTCTAATAAATTTGTTAGTCTCTAAGGTGCCACAAGTACTCCTGTTATCACTGCAACAGACTGTACCCCATTTAACACCCTGTAAACCCACAGTAACCACTTATATATGGTCATATGTTTTACAAAGTATGACTTTTCAAGTGATACCTCACAAGGCATAATCTACTGAACATCACTATCCTGTTGAAATATGTGTAGTGACACTATGTGTAAAGTTATAAGTAGGGCTGTCAAGCGATTAAAAAAAAAATTAATCGCAATTAATCGCACTGTTAAACAACAACAGAATACCATTTACTTAAATATTTTTGGATGTTTTCTACATTTTCAAATATATTGATTTCAATTACAACACAGAATACGAAGTGTACAGTCCTCACTATATTTATTTTTTATTACAAGTATTTGCACTATAAAAAAAAACACAAAAGAAATAGTATTTTTCAATTCACCTAATACAAGCACTGTAGTGCAATCTCTTTATCATGAAAGTTGAGCTTACAAATGTAGAATTATGTACAAAAAAATAACTGCATTCAAAAATAAAACTATGCAAAACTTTAGCGCCTACAAGTCCACCAGTCCTACTTCAGCCAATCGCTCAGACAAACAAGTTTGGTTACATTTGCAGGAGATAATGCTGCCCGCTTCTTGTTTACGATGTCACCTGAAAGTGAGAACAGGTGTTCGCATGGCACTGTTGTTGCTGGCGTCGCAAGATATTTACGTGCCAAATGCGGTAAAGATTCATATGTCCCTTCATGCGTCAACCACCATTCCAGAGGACATGCGTCCATGCCGATGACGGGTTCTGCTCGATAACAATCGAGAGCAGAGCGGACCGACGCATGTTCATTTTTATCATCTGAGTCAGATGCCACCAGCAGAAGGTTGATTTTCTTTTGTGGTGGTTCAGGTTCTGTAGTTTCCGCATCAGAGTGTTGCTCTTTTAAGACTTCTGAAAGCATGCTCCACACCGCGTCTCGCTCAGATTTTGGACATCACTTCAGATTCTTAAACCCTGAGTCGAGTGTTGTAGCCATTTTTAATGAGCACCATCAACATAGAAGCATGTCCTCTGGAATGGTGGCTGAAGCATGAAGGGGCATACGAATATTTAGCATATCTGGCAGGTAAATACCTTGCAGTGCCAGCTACAAAAGTGCCATGCAAACGCCTGTTCTCACTTTCTGGTGACATTGTAAATAAGAAGTGGGCAGCATTATCTCCCGTAAATGTAAACAAACGTGTTTGTCGTAGCGATTGCCTGAACAAGAAGTAGGACTGAGTGGGTGCGTAGGCTCTAAAGCACTTGTAAGAGGTGAATTGAAAAATACTGTTTCTTTTATTTATCATTTTTACAGTGCAAATATTTGTAATAAACATAATATAAAGTGAGCACTGTACACTTTGTATTCTGTGTTGTAATATAAATCAATATATTTGAAAATGTAGAAAAACATCCAAAAATATTTAATAAATTTCAATTGGTATTCTATTGTTTAACAGTATGATTAATCACAATTACTTTTTTTTAATTGCGATTAATTTTTTCTGAGTTAATTGCATGAGTTAACTGCGATTAATCGACAGCCCTAGTTATAAGTTTTACTGTATGAGGTTACTGAAGTATGTTATAACTCTGGGGAACGCCCACAGACTAGCTCCTCAGAGACAAAGGAGTGTCCAACACCCAGCCAGGTGTTAAAGAGACATTGTCCAGCGGGGGGGGGGGGGGGGGAAGGGAAACAAGAACTATACATTGCATAGAGGGACAATTCAAATCTCAAGTACACAACAGACTGCTGGTCACCTGCACCCCAGCTGGGGGTCAACCTCAAAGAGAGGAGGAGGGTATAAAATAAGACAATGGCTTCCTCATTACTTCTCCCCTCACAGAGCAAGATAGTTTGAAAGACAAAGAAGTAGAGACCTGCAAATCTGCAGATATCCGTGGACCATTTTTGTGGATTGGATGCGGATACAAATTTTGTATCCATGCAGGGCTCTACAAAGAGGCATCACTGAACTAGACGAGTGGTCCCAGGCTGTAGGGGGAACCAGCCTGCAAACTAAGAACTGTGAACTATGAACTACCTGCAGCATTTGGTGAGGCAAGAAAGGTCCTTGCTTTAAATTTTACTTAGCTTGGTAAAGTTTAAGAATTAGATTGCGATTTTATCACTGTATTTCTTTTTGTAACCAATTCTGATTTTCTATGACTGTATCACTTAAAATCTATCTTTCTATAGTTAATAAACTTGTTTTAATATTTTATCTAAACCAGTGAGCTTCAACTGGTGTGGCTGGGGAATCTGCTCAGGTTAACAAGGGCTCGTGTATATACATTTCTTTGATAATATGGACTTATGAGCTTGCACTGTCCAAGGGGGTCTTGAGCTGTGTAAGATGCACATTTCTGGTGTGCAAGGCTGGGGAGATTTGCAGGTGTCTCCCAGTATACAGTTCATGAATGCTCTCCCAGCCATTCATGTAACTTTGTTGGGTGTTGTCAAGGCTGAATCCCCACTCTGGCACTTCGAGTGCAGAAGGTGGGGGGCCCCGCAAGGATTCTAAAAATTAATACTGGCCACTCCAGGCTTGTATTAAACTCCCAAGGTTACAGCTTTTCTCTGACCTTCACTTAGTAAACGCTGCCACCACCCAAATGCAAAAAAACCCCTTGGGCCCAGGAAGGAGCATTTGGGAATTCCTCCCTGTGGGGTACCCTCAAGCCCTTTCAGGGGAAGAGCTGAGAAAAAAGATAAAGGTAATTAGTGGCTGCCACCAGCTAATTAAACAACATGCACAAACCTCTTAGGACACCAAAAATCCAATCCTGTTCTTAGAAAGGGTAAATTTTATTAAAAACAAAAAGAAAGAAAATACATCTGGAACTTAGGCTTTTGCTAGATTTTAAAAGAGCAATTCCAAAAAAATAAGCACCCAAAATAGCTTTGAGGGATTCAGCTTAAAGGTTACAAGCAAACAAAAGCATCTGGGGTTAGCACAGAGGAGATCCACAAGCCAAAATAAAGAAGTAACCTGATCACGTCTACCTAAACATTCCCTATCCCAATGAGTCCTGCTAGGTATGGAAAATACTTTTTCATACCTGGTTCAAACCTTACACAGCATTCCTGCTTATAGCATTGCTGCTCCATGTCCCTACAGCCCGGAGAGTCTAACAGACAAAGGGAAAGTTTCTTTCCCCATTTTAAAAGTTCTAGCCTTTCCACTGGCTCTTTTGGTCAGGTGCCCACTTTTTTTCCTTTACCTGGGGTACTTTTTAACCCTTTACAGGTAAAGTAAGTAGAGAACAGTTACCAAGAGGGATTTTACCGCTAACTGGCTGGCTTGGTGTCCATCAAAGGGAACTACCCGCCTCTCTTTATTTATCACCGGTGTGCCTTCATGCTCATGGCGGTGCATGAGCATTGCCTGGAGGGGCTACTTTTCACTAGCAAAGCAGTGTGAGAGATATCCTGAGCTAGAGAGTTAAGGGGGCACAGATTCCACAGTCCAGCTGGTACCCTGGGAGATGTCACAACCAAACATTTGACTATGTCAAAACCAGTAAAAGTAAAAAAGATGGCAGGTCATTTGGCTTTACAACAAAAAGGGAAGGTTCTTTTCAGTTACAATAAGGTTTCCGTTGCACTACACAAGGCATATCAGATAAGAGGCCACAGGACTATGATTCAGGGTGGAAAGCACTCTACCCTACTTCTCGGGTCTTATCTCAGTCTCACATACATTTTAATCAACTGGTCTCTGAACTCAAGATTGTTCCCTCCCAAAAATGGGCAAGAAAAGAATCCCGAATTGAAAGAGCAGCAAAGCTACAAACCTCCAACAACTGAGGAATTCTTCAGCAGACAGTGAAAGCTGGACACACAAGGTGCACTGCTCACCTTCAGTTGAGTTACACATATTGAAAAATGCAACACATTTATGAGCCTTCCCTCTTTACGGAGAAGAGTTCAAAGCAGTTTCCCTAGATTTCTACATAAAACTTCTGGAGGAGAATCATTTCTCCATCTTCCCAAAATTCATTGCATTGTTGTCCTCATTCAACTGAGCCTGAGCACGGGCACGTATGCCAGTAGTGCACTTTATCTTTCATCTCACAGGCCTGAGTCACTTGTGTGTGTTCAAATTGGAGACCCACCCTTTCAACTTCTTTTTCCAGGAAAAAAAGAAACACTTAGATGCAACTAAAATCAGGTGAAAATTAAAGGTCCACTTTTCGTTAATATTTTCATATGGGTTCCAACCCATTCAATTTTGGAAAAAGTTTCTATTACTGAAGCATGTTAAAATCACTCAGGGAGGTAACTGTAAAAGTATAACAGAATTCATTATTTCAGGACTTACAGAAGCATGGGACTTGTAATTGAGGTGAAAGATTTCTTATTCTAAAGGCATGGTCTACGTTTAAAAAAAATTATACTGGCATAAATGGCAGTCAGGGGTGTGAATCCCCAGAGTAGATGCCTTGTTGTTCGCAGAGGTGGAGTTCCCACACCAGCACAAAAGCTCTGTCGGCGTACACTGCGTCTACACTAGGGGGCTATGCTGACACAGGCACTGTAGTAGAATCGAATTAGCCTCAGGCTACATCTGTAAGAGATGGGGTGTGATTCCCAGACTCCTGCTAGCTCTCATCTCCAGTAGCGTGCTAAACACAGCAGTGCAGCTGCTGTAACACGGGCAGTAGCAGCTCATCCTAGCCACCCAGCGTCCATACCTCCCATGGGGTTTGAGCAGGTTTGTACTCAGGGCAGCTAGCACCTGCCATTGCTGCTACCACAGTTACCCCAACTATTTTTAGCGTGCCAGGTCAGATAAGACCTAACACAAGTATGTTTACATAAGCATGGGATCACAGGGCTAGTTGGCAGTGTAGACGCAGCCATATTCACTGTGGATCAAATCCAGCTCAGGTAAGTAGTGAGCAAAGTCACTGCTAAGTAGCGACTCTTTGGTAACCTTCGTGAAATCAACTGGTAGTCTCAGTTCAATTCCTAGCGGACATGTATATGCAGCACCAAAACCACTGCCACAACGGTCAACATTTTAAGCAATCTCAGAAGAGAGACCAAGGAATGAATGGACACAGGGGGGAGGGGGAACCGACTCTCTAAAATAGGAAGAAGCATATTAGCAGAGCAAAGCAGAGTGTTCTGCACTGCTTTTGCCCATGCTCTATCTGCTGCAGATAGTATTTAAAGTGAAATCCTCTATCATTTTGCATCAGTCACAACCTATTTTTCATAAACCCTTACACATACACTTAAAACTTCCAAATTCAATTTCCTAGAGCACAATAATGTGGAGTATCAAACCATGGAGCTTCCAGTGGCCTAGAACTAAGCATCACTGCAGTGCTGCAAGCTATTACTGCTGTTGGTGAGCATTTTAAATACATTCCCTCGTGCAGATCTTGTTAACAAGAACACAGGAAAGGGAGGATTAAACCTCTTGGAGGAGCAGAGCCAGGCAAGTGCTTACAGGGATTAGGAAACAGCCACATGGAGGAGTTTCACAGCTGGGATGCAAAAGCAGGTATTAGTGTAATTGGGAATAAAACCATTTTCTCGAGGGATGCTGGAAATGTTCCAGTTCACTCAGAGCAAAGGGAAGATCTGGTCAGTGGAGAAGTTACTGGCTTTATTCTTTATCTGAGATCTGATGAGCACATAACATTTATAGGAGTCACATATGCACATCAACAGGAGAGAATCTGTATTTTGTGGCATTAGCCACAGAAATTCCATGCCAGAAACAGGTCTTGGGACACCGCTCTTCTTTATTCACTGACTGTCTGTTCAGTTTTTACCTCTACTTCAGACAGATGCATAAAACCTTTGATCTTAAGCTACCTTTTCTTACCAACCTAATACTTACTGTCTGACTACACTTCAGAAAGACTGCAGAGGAATCCATTGGGAGCAGCACAGCTTTCTTTGAAGCTTTCTTTTTACTATCTGCATTACACAGTACTAAACTTAAAGTTTTATTACGTGAATGGCTGTCATGTCAGCAATTAGGAAGAGACCAAAACACCTCTCACTACTGTGCTTCTCTTTCAGACTAAGGATGCAACATTACGCTCAGGGAAAGTGAGAGGATTAATAAAGAGAAAGTAGGACATACCCACAGTTCACCACACAAAATTGTTTCAAGTTGGTAATAGATCTGGCACTTGGAAACGTTCAAACACAGAAAAACTCCTTCCCACAACAATAAAATAGCCCCCCACCAGCAATTAAGTTGCCCAAGCCACACTTCTTTCTACAAATACAGACAGAGTGGGAGGAGGCCTTTAATAAGACTTCCAGATATCTGGGGGTGGAGGGGAGAGATGGGAGGAGCATGCTGGCAAATCAAAGGAACAGGATTTCTTAGGTGCTTCAGAGCAATTCAGACAGTCAAGGGCAGTAGAGGTAGCAAGTCAAAAGGGACCCAAGAATCAGATCTCCAATGCCAAGTGCAATAAGGTTTTTAGAAGGGCTGTTGATTAATCACAGTTAACTCACACAATTAACTCAAAAGATTAATCATGATTAATTTTTAATCGTGATTAATCGCACTGTTAAACAATAGAATACCAATTGATATTAAATATTTTTGGATTTTCTCTACATTTTCAAATATATTGATTTCTATTACAACACAGAATACAAAGTGTACAGTGCTCACTTTATATATCATTTTTACTACAAATATTTGCACTGTAAAAATGATAAACAGAAGAAACAGTATTTTTCAATTCACCTCATACAAGTACTGTAGTGCAATCTCCTTATCCTGAAAGTGTAACTTACAAATGTAGATTTTGTTGTTGTTACATAATTGCACTCAAAAACAAAGTAAAAACTTCAGGGCCTAGAGTCCACTCAATACTACTTCTTGTTCAGCCAATCACAAGTTTGTTTACATTTACGGGAGATAATACTGCCCGCTTATTTACAAGGTCACCTGAAAGTGAGAACAGGCATTCGCATGGCACTTTTGTAGCTGGCATCGCAAGGTATTTACATGTCAGATATGCTAAACATTTGTATGCCCCTTTATGCTTCGACCACCATTCCAGAAGACGTTTCCATGTTGATGATGCTCGTTAAAAAAAAAAAGTGTTAATTAAATTTGTGACTGAACTCCTTGGAGGAGAACTGTATGTCTCCTGCTCTGTTTTACCCACATTCTGCCATATATTTCATGTTATAGCAGTCTCGGATGATGACCCAGCATGTGTTCATTTTAAGAACACTTTCACAGCAGATTTGACAAAATGTAAAGAAGGTACCAATGTGCGATTTCTAAAAGTAGCTACAGCACTCGACTCAAGGTTTAAGAATCTGAAGTGTCGTCCAAAATCTGAAAGGGACGAGGTGCGGCGCATGCTTTCAGAAATCTTAAAAGAGCAACGCTCAGATGCAGAAACTACAGAACCCAAACCACCAAAAAAGAAAATCAACCTTCTGCTGGTGGCATCTGACTCAGATGATGAAAATGAACATGCGTCGGTCCACTCTGCTTTGGATCATTATCAAGCAGAACCCGTCATCGGCACAGACACGTCCTCTGGAATGGTGGTTCAAGCATGAAGGGACATAAGAATCTTTATCGCATTTAGCATGTAAATATTTTGCGACGCAGCCTACAAACAGTGCCATGCAAAAGTCTTTTCTCACTTTCAGGTGACATTGAAAACAAGAAGCGGGCAGCATTATCTCCTGCAAAGTGTAACCAAACTTGTTTGAGGATTGGCTGAAGTAGGACTGAGTGAACGGGTAGGCTCTAAAGTTTTACATTGTTTTATTTTTGGATGCAGTTATTTTTTGTACTTAATTCTACATTTGTAAGTTCAACTTTCATGATAAAGAGATTGCACCCTATTTGTAATGGGGGAATTTAAAAATACTATTTATTTTGTTTTCTACAATGCAAATATTTGTAATAAAAATAAAAATAAAGTGAGCACTGTACACTTTGTATTCTGTGTTGTAATTGAAATCAATATATTTGAAAACGTAGAAAACATCCAAAAATATTTAAATGGTATTCTATTATTAACAGTGTGATTTATTATGATTAATTTTTTAATCGTGTGATTAATCACAATTTTTTAAAATCGCTTGACAGCCTTAGTTTTTAGCTTTTGTTGTCCTAGGTGGTCATCTAGCTTCTGCCCAAATAACCAGGGCATGACAGCTGTCAATCCTATTATACAATGCGTGTAAAGAAGGTGGCATTGGACTAGGAGCACATTAAGGTGGACATGCTGCAGTGAAAGCAGGCATGGTATGCTGGTATCCTAGAGACACACCAGGAGAAGAAACAGATGGGAACCAGCATCAAACTAATAGCAGTGTAATGCCAGTCGCAGAACAATGGAGGAGAAATGAAAATAAAAAGGCTCTCTCCCCAAAGATAATGAAGCTGCAGAGGCCAAGATCACACTGAAGGCCCTGCGCCAGCAAACAAGATATGACTAAGGCAGATCAGCCTAGCACAAGGCAATGACTGAGCAGATCTTACGCCAGGCTGCTAGCTGAAGGGAGGGGGAAAGCCCTCATGCCAGGCAATGCCCAGGTGAGAAGGTGCCCTCATGCCAGGGAAGAGGGACAAAGAATCTCGCTCCTCCTGACTTTGGGTGGGGGCAGGGTGCCTTTGGCATCCATCGCCCCCAATGAAGGTATTCGCAGCACAGCAGGGCTCATGGGGGTGGGCCCCAAAGTCATCACTAGGGGGAGCAGGACAGAGAGATGGCATGGGGGCAAAGGGCCCCCCCAAATAAGTCTCTTGGGGAGGACGGGACAGAGGCAACAGGGGGAGGACAGGAGGCCCCCAAAGGAGTCACTGGGGGGGGGAGGGACAGAGAAAGGGAATGAGGGGGCCCCCAAAGGAGTCACTGGGGGGAGGGACAGAGAGGGAATAGGAGGATGGGCCCCCCAAAGGAGTCACTGGGGGGGAGGGGGAGAGAACCGAGAGAGGGAATAGGGGGAGGGAGCCCCCAAAGGAGTCACTGGAGGGAAGGGGACAGAGAGAGGGAATAGGGGGAGAGGAGGGGTCCCCCAAAGGAGTCACTGGGGCAGAACAGAGAGGGAATAGGGGAAGGGGAGAAGGCTCCCAAAGGAGTCACTGGGGGGGAGGGACAGAGAGAGGGAATGAGGGGGCCCCCAAAGGAGTCACTGGGGGGGAGGGACAGAGAGAGGGAACAGGGGGGGGAGGGGGACCCAAAGGAGTCACTGGGGGGGGAGACAGAGAGAGGGAATGAGGGGGCCCCCAAAGGAGTCACTGGGGGGGAGGGACAGAGAGAGGGAACAGGGGGAGGGGGCCCCCAAAGGAGTCACTGGAGGGAAGGGGACAGAGAGAGGGAATAAGGGGAGAGGAGGGGTCCCCCAAAGGAGTCACTGGGGCAGAACAGAGAGAGGGAATAGGGGGAGAGGAGGGGGCCCCCAAAGGAGTCACTGGGGCAGAACAGAGAGAGGGAATAGGGGGAAGGGAGAAGGCTCCCAAAGGAGTCACTGAGGGGAGGGGACAGAGAGAGGGAATAAGGGAAGGGGAGGGGTCCCCCAAAGGAGTCACTGAGGGGAGGGGACAGAGAGAGGGAATAGGGGGAGGGGAGGAGGCTCCCAAAGGAGTCACTGAGGGAAGGGGACAGAGAGAGGGAATAAGGGAAGGGGAGGGGTCCCCCAAAGGAGTCACTGAGGGGAGGGGACAGAGAGAGGGAATAGGGGGAGGGGAGGAGGCTCCCAAAGGAGTCACTGAGGGAAGGGGACAGAGAGAGGGAATAGGGGGAGGGGAGAAGGCTCCCAAAGGAGTCACTGGGGGGGGAGGGGACAGAGAGAGGGAATAGGGGGAGGGGACAGAGAGAGGGAATAGGGGGAGGGGAGGAGGCTCCCAAAGCAGTCACTAGAGGGAAGGGGACAGAGAGAGGGAATAGGGGGAGAGGAGGAGGCTCCCAAAGGAGTCACTAGAGGGAAGGGGACAGAGAGAGGGAATAGGGGGAGGGGAGGAGGCTCCCAAAGGAGTCACTGGGGGGGGGAGGGACAGAGAGAGGGAATGGGGGAGGGGAGGAGGCTCCCAAAGGAGTCACTGGGGGGGGGGGAGGGACAGAGAGAGGGAATAGGGGGAGAGGAGGGGGCCTCCAAAGGAGTCACTGGTGGGGGGGGGGACAGAGAGAGGGAATAGGGGGAGGGGAGAAAGCTCCCAAAGGAGTCACTGGTGGGGGGGGACGACAGAGAGAGGGAATAGGGGGAGGGGAGAAAGCTCCCAAAGGAGTCACTGGTGGGGGGGGGACAGAGAGAGGGAATAGGGGGAGAGGAGGGACCCCCCAAAGGAGTCACTGGGGGGAGGAGAGGGACAGAGAGAGGGAATAGGGGGAGGGGTCCCCCAAAGGAGTCACTGGGGGGGGGGAGGAACAGAGAGAGGGAATAGGGGGAGGGGTCCCCCAAAGGAGTCACTGGGGGGGGGAGGAACAGAGAGAGGGAATAGGGGGAGGGGAGGGGGCTCCCAAAGGAGTCACTGGGGGGGGGGACAGAGAGAGGGAATAGGGGTAGAGAAGGGGACCCCCAAAGGAGTCACTGGTGGGGGGGACAGAGAGAGGGAATAGGGGGAGAGGAGGAGGCTCCCAAAGCAGTCACTGGGGGAGGGGAGGGGGGGGGAGAAGGGACAGAAAGAGGGAATAGGGGGAGGGGAGGAGGCTCCCAAAGGAGTCACTGGGGGGGGGGAAGGGGACAGAGAGAGGGAATAGGGGGAGGGGAGGAGGCTCCCAAAGGAGTCACTGCGGGGGAGGGAGGAACAAAGAGAGGGAATAAGGGGGCCCCCACAGGAGTCCCGCCGCCCCGCTCACCTCTCTACCGCAGCCGCACTGCCCGTCTCCGACGCCCGGCCCGGCCTTTTTGGCCCCGTCATCGGCCCGCGCCCTCCGCCCCCACGGGCGCGCCGCGCTGACGGCTCCGGCCCGGCCCGGCCTTGCCCGCTTCCAAGATGGCGGCGGTGGCGGCGGCGGCGGCTGCGGGGAGCCTGCGGCGGGCGGGCTGGGGGCTGCTGCGCTGCGCGCCGGGTGAGGGCGAGCGCGGGGCGGGAGGTGAAGGGCACTGAGGGGGGTCCGGCTGGCTCCGGGCCTGGTGATCGGGGCGCCGGGGTTACCCGGCTGGCGCTGGGCCGAGGTGTGTGTCCCGGCGGGCTGGGGCAGGCGGCCGGCGGCGTGTGGTAGAGTGGAGAGTGGGGTGGGTGCTGGGTGCCCGCGGGGTGGCGTTGGGGAGAGTGGGGTGAGTACTGGGTGCCAGCGGGGTGGCGTTGGGAGAGTGGGGTGGGTGCTGGGTGCCCGCGGGGTAGTGTTGGGGAGAGTGGGGTGGGTGCCCGCGGGGTGGTGTTGGGGAGAGTGGGGTGAGTACTGGGTGCCCGCGGGGTGGTGTTGGGGAGAGTGGGGTGGGTGCCCGTGGGGTGGCGTTGGGGAGAGTGGGGTGAGTACTGGGTGCCTGCGGGGTGGCGTTGGGGAGAGTGGGGTGGGTGCCTGCGGGGTGGTGTTGGGAGAGTGGGGTGGGTGCCCGTGGGGTGGCGTTGGGGAGAGTGGGGTGAGGATGCTGGATGGCAGCGGGGTGGCGCTGTGGAGAGTGGGGTGGGTGCTGGGTGCCAGTGCGGTGGCATTGGGGAGAGTGCGGTTGGTGCTGGGTGCCAGCGGGGTGGCGCTGTGGAGAGTGGGGTGGGTGCTGGGTGCCCACGGGGTGGCATTGCAGAGAGTGCGGTTGGTGCCGGGTGCCAGCGGTTTGGCGCTGTGGAACACCATTTACAGACACACCTGGCTGGCGTAGGTGCCCTGCAGGGGTGCCCTGGGGGCGTGCTGCCAGCTCTGTGGTTAAGGCTCTGTAGAAGTTTACCATTTAACTAGACTGATACACCTCTACCCCGATATAACGCTATCCTCGGGAGCCAAAAAATCTTACTGCGTTATAGGTGAAACCACGTTATATCGAACTTGCTTTGAGCCGCCGGAGCGCTCAGCCCCGCTCCCCCGGAGCACTGCTTTACCGCGTTCTATCCGAATTCGTGTTATATCGGGTTGTGTTATATCGGGGTAGAGGTGTGTGTATTTACCAAGCACCAAGATCAGGGCCGGCTCTAGGTTTTTTGCCGCCCCAAGCAAAAAAATTTTTGGCTGCCCCCCACCCCAGCCCTGGGCTCTCTCTTCCCCCCTCCCACCCACACCTCCTGCCACCCCAGCCCTGGGCTCTCTCTTCCCCCCACCCACCCACCCGCACCCCCTGCCGCCCCAGCCCTGGGCTCCCCCACACCAGTGATGACTCTGCCCGTTCCCCCCTCATCTCCAGCCAGTCCGGCACTGGCAGGGTCGGGGTACGCAGCGGGGCTCCCGGGCCGCGCCTCAGCCCAGGGTCCCTCCATCCAGGGCTCCCGCCTCCAGGACCGGCCGGGACCCGGGAGGGCAGAGCCGGGGGACCATCCCGGCAGAGGGCTGAGGAGCCGGGGTAGGGTAGCCCCAGAGGCAGCGGAGCCCCGGAGAGCAGGACGCAGGCCCCGCACGACAGCACCCCGCCCTCTATGGCCCCACTGCTGCTGCTGGCCGCCCTGCCACAGTCCCTGGGCGGCTTGGGCCGCTTCACCCAGCCCCGGCTGCAGCACTGGGGGGCGGCCGCCCTGCGGCACCTGCAGGCGGCTCCGTGTGCCCTGTGGGGTGTCCCCCAGCCTGAGTGTCCCCCGCTCGAAGCCTGCCCGGCCCAGCCACAAGGTGTGGGCGCTGCTCCCCCGTGACGCGAACTGCAGCGGCCCCAGGGCACCCCCCATGCACGACGCGCTGCTGCTGCCAGGGGCAGCTCTAGGCTTTTGCCGCCAGAAGCAAAAAAAAAAAAAATGGCCAGAATGCTGCCCTTGAAAATGTGCTGCCCCAAGCACATGCTTGGTTTGCTGATGCCTAGAGCCGGCCCTGACCAAGATGGCCCTTGACACTGCACAGATTAAAAGCGATGGCTTCTGCCCCAAGGAACTTGCAAACGAAATCACACGCTGCCAGTAGAGCTCAGACACATCAGCTATGTAGGCAGAAGCTCTGGTGTGGTTGTGTTTAAGTGGTTATCTGAGAGTGCCAGTGGCACAGTGCTAGTATTTGGATCCATCTGGGACTGAGCCATGAACCAGACATTCACTTGGCTTTGGTATGTTCTGGGTATCAGGGCATAGTAGGGGGTCAAATGGCATTGAGACATTATGAGTGTTAAGGAAAAGCAGGTGCCTAACTGACAAGGGGGTACTCCACACGCTAGAGTTCTCAAACTGGGGGTCGGTACCCTTCAAGGGGTCACGAGGTTATTAGTTGGGGGTTGCGAGCTGTCAGCCTCCACCCCAACCCCCGCTTTGCCTCCAGCATGTATAATGGTGTTAAATAGATAATAAAGGGTTTTTAATTTATAAGGGGGGTCGCACTCAGAGGCTTGCTATGTGAAAGGGGTCACCAGTATAAAAGTTTGAGAACCACTGTGCTAGAGTGAATTAGATGTTTAACCGGTATTCTGGTACCCTGAGCCCTGCGTGTATCAGCTGTAGCCAAACCATGAACGAGCACAGCAAGCTGTCAGTACCTGCCATGACAAAGAGTAGCACTCGGTCTGTGGAGAGGAGTAGAGGCCTCACTGCAGTGTCCCATGCTGACACCAGAACTCTTACGCACTGTGTACCCTTCGTGCTGGCTTTAGTGTTAGGGTGCAAGATCCTCTGAGCTTTATTCTAACCGTGGTATGTGCGGCTGGCTGGGTCATTGGGACACAGGGCATAGTAAGGGCTTGACATGGTGAAGAACACCAGCAGGTCACATACTTTAAGGAAGAGAAATTGGTGTCTCTAATACCATGAATCCAGAACTATTGCAAGTTTTGGGTTAACTGGAGCCAAGTGGCTCAGACAGTGGTGATAAAGTGTTATGAAAAATGAGGGAGCCCTGTTTGACTGCAGTTTATGTACAACTGTTTGCCAGTTCTAGTCATAAGAAGTAGAACAGCGTGAAACGGGGGGTTGGGGGAGGGAATGATGGCTGATAAGAGCCTGTTATGGAAGAGGAAGTGCTGGGTGAAGGATATTGAAAGGAGGATTCTGCTGTTAAAACTTCTTGGCTCTTGGGACATAAAGAAAATCTCCTTTAGGGTTATCAGGTCATCCCATTAATCTCTTCCCGCCCCTCCCCCCCAAAAAGGGAACTGCGTAAGATTGTCCCAGATTGTGTATTTTCACCTAAGGGAGAGCTTAGAAGGTGTCTGAACTGTGCAGCCAGTGGCTTGTCTATGCGCTTATTTGCAGCAAGCTGGGGTGTAAATCTACCCCACACTAGCCTGCTGTATACCAAGTGTCCATGCAGACCCTGCTGACGCACACTAACAGCTCCTTAGTGTGCTTTGATTTACTCCCATCTCAAAATGAGGAAGATCAGAGCACACTAGGGAACTGTTAGTGCATGTCAGCAGGATCCACAGGGACAGCTAGTGCGCAGTTGGCTAACGTGTGGTAGATTTACACCCCAGCTTGCTGCGAACTAACTATTTGTGTAGACAAGCCCTATGGAACTGGTTCTTTCTAAGCCAAAGACGGGCAACTGTGTTAATGTACTAACCCGTAAACCCCATTCTGGCCAAGACAAAATTTAATTAGCGTCCAGTGGAAAAGCCTTAAATAAAAGCCTGCACTTAAATATCTTGGTAGTGAGGCTGAAAATGAAAACTAGTTTCCTTAATAACTTTCCTTGGCCCGTTCCTCCCCAGGCATATACATAATAAGCCATGCACATTCTTTCCAAAGTGCAGTTTGGGGCATGACTATGATCAGACCCAGAAAGGAATTAGCAAAGTAGCAGGCCAGCTCATTCATATCATCTGTCACTGGGTGACATTTACCAGGGGAGGAAGCCAGTTTTTATTTACAATCTCAAGTCAGATGAGCTGCTTCGTCAGTGAACCCAGATTTTTTAAAGTGCAGTCTGTGTCAGATCAGCAGCATGCCCCTTTGGGAAGGACACAGAATATACATATACACACATTAAATTTAAAAAAAAACAAACCTCAGTTTGGCTAAAGAAAAACAATTATTATGGGATAGCCAAATTAGAGAAGCATTTTGTCATTGAACAGGTCACTTTAAAATTAAATGCTCTAGTCTAAGGGTAGCATTGTCAGGATTTGGTTAGTCTGTCATAAGCTCTTTATTGTAAGTTCACTGGCTCTTTACTTTCTTTTCCTTACTGGTTTCAGCATGGAAAGAAAGGAGGCAAGTCATGCTGTAGTGGCCTCCAGTCAGTGTTTGCTTGGCTTCCAGTGCAAGGTTGTGAAATCCTCTGCTGTTTGGAAGAAGATCACAAACTGCAGGATTTTTTCCTACCACAAAACATCTTCCCTTTATTTCAAGCACACAAATATTAGCTGCAGGTGGATGGACATTTTTCTGGAGGAAAAAGCTAGTTCCCCCAATCGCTGTTTCTGTTCTCATTCACCCCTGGTGCCTCCTCACTCTCCTTTAAAGGAGACCAATGACTTTTGTGGTTTCCATTTCAGTGGTCAGATGCCCGTTGTACCCAGCCCAGCGTGCGTTCCAGGCCTCAGCTCTGCTGAGGAGAGTCTCAGATGAACAGAAACAGGAGCCGCCACCATCTTCCTCCCAGCAACGTTTTGAATCACACCCACCAGGTGACCAACCTGACCAGGAGCCCCAGCGCTCCCATCACAGGTAACCTACATAGCCAGTACCTGCTGAGAAAGGGATTGGAGATAGCATTTTGCCAAATGTAGAACCTACTCATAAATCATGAATTCCAGGTTTAATCCAGAACTTGATATTTCTGAGGTTGGCATTCAGTTTTGCTCTGACAAAAGGCAAGTTCTCTTGGCCATCAGAGAGGCAGAATAGGAACTGCTTCCAAGCAGGAATTTCTCGTTTGCATAGCATATGCTTCAGTTTTAGATTTTTTTAAACTTGGCAGTTATGGTTGCCTTATATACTAAATACAAGGCCGGTGACAAAACAATTTACAGTTACACAAGCAATATTCAAAACTGGGCAGTCACCATGTAACCATCTAGGTCCAGCCCTCCCTTTTTTCCCTTGCCCCTATGTGAACTGTTGTTAATTTAAGGATCATTTTCACCAGAGACAGGAAGGATTTTAGAGAGACAGGGTTTTTATTAAAAGAGCAGAACCATAAAGCAAAGCACAACCCAATGTGTATCTGAATCAAGAGAGCACCTGCCAGTGGTGGCAGAATAGGATGTAGTGTCCTGGTTTTTGATATTTGATGGTAGAATTCCCTCACTATAATGACACCTTCTTGTAGTTACACTGATCAGGGTGGTGAGGAATCCGAGGACTATGAGAGTGAAGAGCAGCTGCAGCAGCGAATCCTAACAGCGTCGCTGGAGTTTGTGCCTACTCACGGTTGGACAGCAGATGCCATTGCAGAGGGAGCCAAGGTATGTGGCAGGAGAGACCGAGAGCATGTAAGAAATTAGAGAGAGATGCAGTTCAAAGAGACCCAGGGCCAAATTCTTCCCTTACACTTGAGCAACCTTACGGAAATCCGTGGGGTTGCTCCTGTCTATAAAGCAGGGCAGAACTGACCCACTGTTTATACACTGACTAGAAGATAATGTCAAACTTAGACGCAGTGTGGAGCAGCAGGGGCACAGAAGGGTCTGGGAAGAGAGGTTTATAGAATCATAGAATATTAGGGTTGGAAGAGACCTCAGGAGGTCATCTAGTCCAATCCCCTGCTCAAAGCTGGACCAACACCAGCTAAATCATCCCAGCCAGGGCTTTGTCAAGCCGGGCCTTAAAAACCTCTAAGGATGGAGATTCCACCACCTCCCTAGCACCCATTCCAGTGCTTCACCACCCTTCTAGTGAAATAGTGTTTCCTGATATCCAACCTAGATCTCCCGCAGACCATTACTCCTTGTTCTGTCAGTAAAGTAACTTCATTCTGTTTTGAATTCATGTGATGTTTTGTACCAAATCAAATATCGAACAGCATTCCCTACATGGTGCCTGTTCAGCAATTAGTGACCTACTGAGTCTTTCTCCTTCCTTCCCACAGTCTCTGGGCCTCTCTGTTGCTGCAGCAGGGATGTTTCATAATGACGGCAGTGAGCTGATACTGCATTTTGTGTCCCAGTGCAACTCTGAGCTCTCTAATCTGCTGGAGGAACAGCAAAAGCTGGTGCAGCTGGGCCAGGCAGAGTGAGTATCATGTGTTGTAGTTACTAACTATACGAGGAAACGTATGTCTTCCTAGGTGCACAGGCACCAGGGTGTAAGACAGAAGAAGTACTGTCCAGTGACACACATGCTTCAGAAGCAAACTTATTCATGTTCAAATGAACCCATCCGTACAGACATGTGCTTGTATAGGTGAGCCAGAATTAGGGGATGGGAAGGATGCACCTCATCTGCTAAGTTTGGATGGAGGTTAAAACTTTAAAAATGAAAATTCAAAGTTGAATCTTTAGCAGATAGACGTATGGTTTTTCTTCTTCCAGGAAGAAGAAGACAGACCAGTTCCTGAGAGATGCTGTGGAAGCCAGACTGAGGATGCTCATCCCATACATTGAGAAATGGCCCCAGGTACAAAATGGACCTGCAGATTCTCTTTTTAAATATGTCCCTGAAGCCTCTGGATTCCCTAGCATGTGTGTTCTTTAATCTGTCCATCAGACCAGTCCAAAGCTGTGTATGAAACCCACACTAGACAGTTCCTTCAAGACATAGGGGGATGTCCTTGGAGGGTAACAGTTGGCAGCAGAGATTGATGTTGTCTTTTCTTGTAATCCCAAAATGGCAAACATCTCATGATGCATCCCTTCCGTTCTGGAGCTCCAAGGGGAATTCAGTCTCTGTGCTGGATTGCTCCTGCACTCAAATTGCAAGTCAGGTTCCTTGTAGCACCTGGGGTCTGTAGTCTGTAGTCCTGGGGTCTGTTGCATTCTGCTCATCTGATGCTTGGAAATGGTGAAGTGAAGTGGTGCTTATTTCACTATATTGCATCTCCAGTGTGCTAATGATAAACCTTCAAAAACACAAACTAAGGTAGCTTGATGAGCTTGTTGGAACTTGATGCTGCCTTGCTGAACATCCAAGCTTAATTCTTGGATTTAGCCTCTTCCCTCCTTGGGCCAGAAGAAGACTAGGAGGTGTTTGCAGGTGAGGTGCTCAATTCCAGTGGGAGTCAGTATAGCTTCAGTAGCTACCAGCTGATCTATAAGCATCGCTGCTGGATTGGATAGCTTCATCCAGTTTTCCCCACAGAGAGAAGGAAGATAGCGTTAATATAGTAATTGTGTTGTGAAGGAAGATGGAGGCCTCCCACAGGAGGATGGGAGTGTTTCTTTCTTGCAAGAAAGAGAGGCACCAATAGGATTCATAATGGCCCTGCTACTCAAGGAGAAGCCACATGAAAGAGACCATTGCTAGATGAATGGGACTGGGAATGCCTTCTGCTCGAGGCGGAGACAGGACAATAGCGACATGGAAAAAAAAAAATCAATGCATGCAAAAGATTGTGTCGGTTTGTTTTAATGCTGTGTGCTTCTCTCCACTTGTCTGTCTCCTTCCTTCTCAGGCTGTAAGCATTTTGCTGCTTCCACACAACATCCCTTCCAGCCTAAACCTCCTCGCTAGCATGGTGGACGATATGTGGCACTATGCAGGAGATCAGTCCACCGATGTAAGTCCTGGCGCCATGCAAACAGACTACTTGGACCTTTTAGCACTGCATAGCAACGTAAAGGATTGAAGTGTGCGTTGCAATCCTGTCTGTTTCAGAGCAAAGCCTTTATCCTTGTTGTAGAATTGAGTAAGGACAAAATTTTCAGAAGTGCTTAAGTTCCCATTTTCAACAGTGACTTAGGAGCCTAAGTTCCGTTGAAAGTCTGTGGGACTTAGGCACCTAGTGGGATTTTTCAAAAGCCTACCTGCATCTCTAGGTGCCTAAATACCTTTACAATCTGGCTCTTCAGCCCATTGACTTTCAATGAAACGTAGGCTTTTAAGTCACTGCTGAAAATGGAACATCGTCTACTCCTGGGGGCATTCTGTGCCAAAAAATTAAAAATTCTGCACACAATATTTTAAAGTTCTGCACAATTCTGCAAATTTTAGTTGTCAAAACAACACTACATAATCACACCAGTTTCAGTTATTTTGGTAACTTATTTCAAAATACCTGTCAGCAAGTATGTCTGTAATAATACACACACACTCACAAATTCCCCCAGGCGTAGAGTTAAAGAAACCCCTATGACAACCCAGTTCCTGTTTCTCTACCCCCTTCCCCTCCAGAGCACAGCCGGGGGGCCAGACACACACAACCCCTTCCCGCCCTCACCCCCCCGAGCCCAGCCGCGGTGCTCCCCCCACAGCCAATACACCCTCCCCTTCCCCCCCAGCAGTGTCTTCTGTGTGTGAGCTGGGCTCTGCTGGGTCCAGCGGCCCCTGGTGGTAGCCAGTAGCATTGCAGCCCATTTCCATGGGCGAAAGGAAATTCTATGCACACAACATTAATTTCTGCAAAATTCTGCATTGCGAAGTGGCGCAGAATTCTCCCAGGAGTAATCATCTCTTAAGAAACTTATGTGCTTTTGAAAACTGTACCCTGTGTCTTTATACTGGCTGTAATTGACATAAACTAAAAGGTGTCGCTCTCTTAGACTTTGTTATAACAATGTTCTTTTTTTTTAGACCCAACCACAATTTGAGATTTTATGCGAGTGTAACTCAGGGACAGAAAAGTTGATCCAAACGTTCACCAGCTTAAAAGAAATGTTTCTGTTCAGGCTACTGTCTCCACCATTGATGATAGCATGTGCAGATTCTCCTCAAACCCTTCAAAGCAGCTACCTAAAAATACCAGTAGCTTATTAAAGCCTTCATCTTTCTGGCAGGAAATAAAAGCAAAGTAAATTATAACCTTAATTAAAGCAATTAATAAATTATTTTAATTCATGAAGACATCGGTGGGGAGTGGGGAAAGTTAAATGAGCCATCTTAACAAACTACTTTAATAAACTTCACATATGAGTATAAAATAACTACTGCAGTGGAAAATAAATAAGATGACAGAAAAATTAAAGAAATAAACCAGAAAGAAGCTGAAAGGAGGTGATCACACCAGGAAATCTAAGTACCTTATGGAGTCTGAAAGTCATTGATGACATTTCAGAGCTGTTTCTGAAAGTCTCCCCTGCATCTTTGAAATGGAAGAACCTCTCTTTCACATTCTCTATCTATTCATCACTACTTCTGAGGGAGTCATCAAGTTGTCTGTGGGGAGCTGTGAAGCTGATCCCATTCCCTGTTTCCCTAGGAAGGCGTTAGCTCAGTCACTTGCAGTAGGGCCATTTTGAACACAAATGGAGCTCTCCGTCACCTACTTTGCACAGTGGATTCGTGTGGTACATGCTTTGAAGCAGCAGGGGAACAAGGGCAAAGAATGGGATACATGTGAGACAAGTGGCTATGTTGGGGGTAAAGGTTTGCAAGCTTCTGGTGTAACTGGTAGAAGGACATTCTATCCAACCAATATTTTGCCAATTTCTAACCATGTTTTCGCAACTTATGTCCGACGTTTTTTCTGGTGCTTTTAATTGTGAATGGAGCAACCACCGCTGCTCCTTCCTCTGCTGCAACTTGGGGTTTTTAATCACGAAAGCAAACGAAGTTGAAAAGTAAGAGTCCCTTTACAGTTTTTTTTTTTGCTTGGCATGGGAATTATTCAAGTGGGATGGACAAACTGGGGAGTTTCGGGGTTTCACCCTTGAACTGGTATAGCCTGTTGAAATGCATCTTATGGCATTGCTAGCAGCAATGTAATAACTCGGCATGTGGTATCAGTACTCTTTATACCTGTTTGAATCCCTGGCAGCTCACAGCTGGGGATTGGTTCTGAATATAGGATTTGTTATACTGCATCGTAGAATGTTAGAATATCAGGGTTGGAAGGGACCTCAGGAGGTCATCTAGTCCCACCCCCTGCTCAAAGCAGGACCAATCCCCAACTAAATCATCCCAGCCAGGGCTTTGTCAAGCCTGACCTTAAAAACCTCTAAGGAAGGAGATTCCACCACCTCCCTGGGTAACCCATTCCAGTGCTTCACCACCCTCCTAGTGAAAAAGTTTTTCCTAATATCCAACCTAAACCTCCCCCACTGCAACTTGAGACCATTACTCCTTGTTCTGTCATCTGCTACCACTGAGAACAGTCTAGATCCATCCTCTTTGGAACCCCCTTGCATCAGGCTATTAGCATTGCATTGGCTGATACACATGCCTTACGGAAAGGTGAACTCTTCCACAATGCATCTGGCTGACTGGGCAGCGCAGAATAGACTGAGGTTAGATTCCTTCCTGACCCCTGCAGCAACCTATTTGCCCTCTGAAGCAGGTAGTGGTGGTGTGACTTTTGGTCAGCAATTTTCTCCATGCTTCTTTTTCTCTCTCTCTCTTGCTCAGAACCAGGTGGTCAGTGTAATTGTGATATCAGTTTGGTGCCAGGAGAGCAGCTGCAGTGTCAGAGGGTGGTGGCCTACTGCATAAGCACAATTTGTACATTAATACTAGTTTAAGGCCCAGAGCCACAAAGGTATTTAGGGTTCTAACTTCCATTGATTTAAATCTGTCTTGTCTGCTGAGCTGTCCCTTCACCCTGGATCAATCACTGCCCAGCTGGTGACTTGGGAGAGATTACCTCTATTCTACCTCTCCCCTCCCCAGGTCAGCTTATGAGATCTGCATTTTACTGGACAGTGCTTAACCTTGTGTCTCATGATTAAAGCTACAATTATGTCACGGAGATCATAGAATCCGTGACTTCCAGAGACCTCAGTGACATTTTCTGCCCAGAGGCTGGAGCTCCCAGTCAGCGCCGCCCCCCCCCCCCCCCCCCCCCGCAGCTCCCAGGCCCCTGCCCTGATGGGGGACCCCCTCAAAAATCAGGGACAGGTCTCGGGCTTCTGTAAATTTTTGTTGATTGCCGGTGACCTGTCCATGACTTTTACTAAAAATATCTGTGACAAAATCGTAGCCTTACTCATGATTCATGTCCTTGCAGATTAATTGGTACACTCGTCGGACAGTGCTGGCTGGCATCTACAACACTACTGAGTTGGTGATGATGCAGGATTCGTCTTCTGACTTTGAAGAGACTTGGCGCTTCCTGGAAAACAGAATAGCTGATGCCATGAAGATGGGTCATACAGCTAAACAGGTAACACTATCTCTATAGTTTATGGAACATAGGGCATGTCTATACTGCATTCATGGGTTGGTTGCAGCTTGTGCAGACATACCCAAGCTATCTTTAGTCTAGCTTGGGCAGTGGACCCGAGAAGCTGCAGCAGCATGCGTTTAAGTGCGCGCTAGCTGCCTGAGTTATTACCCAGGGTTCCACACAGGCTTCTGCAGCCCATGCTGCCTCGGCCTCTCAAGCTGCAATCACACCCGTGATTTCAATGTAGACGTACACTCTGCCCTACATAGGTGAGGTGATGTGTGTGCAACTGGACGTGGTTCAGTGCTAATGCACAGCAAGCACCTAGGCACAAACCAGCCAGTACACACACACAGAAAATATACTGAGGGGCGAGCCATGTGCACTGTTAGTACAATAACAACAAATGTGTATAAATCACACAGACAGTGAATTACATGTGTATGCCTCTCCATGTAAATCCAGCAAAATAGTTACATTGAGTCACGGTGTTTGATGCCAGACTGGCCCACTTTGATAACATCACTGGGAGAATTCCAGGCGAGTCCCTCCTCTGCTTTTGAACCATTCCTGTGTTATGGTTTTAGTATATTAGTCCGTGCGTGTCACCACTTGGCCTATGTACTGGTTGTCGGTGTGCTCCACTCTGAACCTGTGTTTGGATGTCACCTTTCTGCATCACTGGGTGTATACAAACACCTCCATCACGGCAACACATGCTTGCAATGAGTTACATGTATGTAAACCTCTCCTATGAGCCTATACAAGTGTAAAATCAGCAAAAAGCAATAGTGTGTTCTTGTATTGCCTAGGTACAGTCAACGGGAGAAGCACTCGTCCAGGGCCTAATGGGAGCTGCAGTTACTGTAAGTTGTGTTGAAAACAGAGCATCTAAAGAGGGTTGTTTCTGTTCCTCACCCAGACTTGACGTTGGTTTCTTCTCCATCCCAAGTTTAGAACCCAGCTGAGAGCATGTCTCTTGAGGTATTTCTGTCAGGGAGATAGTAGCTTAGTGTCAGTTAGCTTCTTTACTGGTGGAGCTTCAAGTCACGAGCATCTTGAAATGTTTTTTTCTGGGGAGGAAATATTTAAATGGCCTGCTGATTTCCCTATGAAAGAACTCACAATACAGTGCCAAAAAAAAAAAATGCAGCTACAGGTTGGATGTTTGAGGATTGGGGGGAAGGAAGGAGGAGAGGAAGAGAGGTCAGAATAAAGAACGTATCCGTCTTTTTCCCTTGTAATGTCTTTCCTGGTCAGTGACCGAATTAGGAATTAGTGTTTGGTTAAACAGTAGGGGGTGCATTTCCCTCGGAGTCAGTCCTGAACCCCTGCTCCAGTTTTATGGTAGGAGATACTGTGCTGCTGAAGAGGTCTGTGCTCAGGTAAGATGTAAAACCAAGTTCCTGACCACTTGTGATGGCTAAATATCCCCTGGTGCACTTATTGTGAGAGTCAGGGTGCTTGTGCCAGTGTCCTGGCCATACTGTTAGTCGAGGGATTATGTTCTGGATTAAATTACTTCTACAATCTCATTTGGATACAGTATCCTCTTCTTTCACTAAAAAGAGGCTGTGTTCCACCACCGAGGAGGTAGCAGGTCTGTGATATATGAAGTGTTTCCTCTATGCCTGTTTATAACTGATCAAGTGCTTTGAGTTCCTTTGGGATGAAAGGGTGCTAAATAAATAGATTATATTATACTATTATTTTAGCAAGCAAAGCCTGTCAGCACTGTGTTTCTGTACTGGATTTCTCTACAACACAGATTACACATGCAACAAAACTACCTTCCCACTAATAGAAATAAGCTTTTCTTCATGTTTAAGACTGGAGCATTATTTGGGAACAATTTTTACTGTTGTTGCAGTTAAGGATTAATCCCACCCTCCTAGACTGGTCACCTGTCAGAATAGTTTCTTCACCTCAGACCGTTAGGGTTTTTCCTACCATTTGTTGAAAGGACTCCAAGATCCTCTGCCACAAGAAATCTGCATGCTATATTAGAGTTACTGCTGCCACACTGCGAATCTCATCACTGTAGATGAACTCTGCTTGCACCAGGTGTCAGGGCACATCCCATTGTTGAAGATTGAGTGTATCGGGGCATCTTTTTACCATCAGTTACATTACTCACAAAGTGGGAGAGGTTAAAGGGGTCATTTAAAAGGAAAAGGACAAGTTCAGTAGTTCAAAAGCAGCACGTCAGTGATGGGAGGAGTCCAAGTCCAGGTGCTGAGATTGTTCCTCCCAAGGCTGGAGTTTACTACGCGGGGCACTAAGACCCCGGAGAGTTAGGAAAGAGGGTCTGTATTGCTTTCCAAGGACACCTCTAGCCAATTCAGGAAGTGATGTTGATTGTGCTGTAGCGGGAGCCACGCGGCAGCCCTCATTGGCTGTTAAGAAGGCTTGACACCAGTGCAAGAGAGGAGAGGATGGATGTAATTGAAGAAAACAGGTTAGATTGCTGTGGTGGTGAGCATGCAATATCGGGGAATTCTTGCTGTAATCCCAGTCTGCCTGATATCTGCCTAGTCCCTTCCCACAGAGACAGATCCCCAACCACCTGGAAGGAACAGCTACATGGAGCCACACTGAACATCCATGTACCACTGGTATTAATTACTTTCATCGTCTTTTCATTTCTGTTCCATTCACTTGGTGTGCAACAGATAAAGAATTTGGCGGGACTGAACCAGCGGCGGTGAAGAGAGGGGGAGCTGAGAGTCTGTGCCATGCCCTTTGCCTATAAGAAGATTGAAGGCAGAATCCCAGTGCGCACAAGAATATAGAGCCATCATAACAGTGAACGTCCCCAGCACTGTTAAAATCCCCCCCCCCCCCCCCCCCCCCCGCAGAAGCCTGTCTAGCAGAATGGCACAAGCATCTATATTTGCTGGGATTTGTAAATAACTTAAGACGGGGCTTCCTATTTGTGCTGCCTATTTTGATTAGACTTTCCTAGTATCCCAGGTGTAGTAAAAACACTGCTTAGTGTATTATTAGACAATTGTGACGAAAGGTTGATTGAACTGAATTAGTCCAGCCCCCAATGACATCTTTCACTTGCACTCCCCCACTGCCCCAGTCCTCTATAACTGCAGAGACCACGTGTGCCTTGAACCCCTCCTGGACATCATGTTTTCACATCACTGATGGAAATAACACTTTCAGGAAGAGACCTCACAGCAGGGGCCAGTTGGCATTATTAGATGGTGCTCTTGGGAAGGCTGTCGTTGGGATATCCTGAGTGCCCCTCTCCCCATACTGTTTTTACCTGTGTGAACTCATTCCTGGATTTGTTTCTTATGGGAGTAATGCAATCAAAGATGGTCATGACACTGGGTGCAGAGGTTGGGCATACCGACTCCCCAACCAACCCACTAGTGACTGTAGCTGTAAAGCCTGCTTCTGAATGTGTGATCCACCCTGCTGCTGGGCTCCGGCCCTGGTAGCCGGCTGACTTGTTTGTAAATTAGTTAGAAACGATTCTGTAAACTGTAAAGAATTAAAAAAGTCCTATTTAAAGTGGGTTCCTGTGTGTTGTCACCCTACGGCTCCTTCGCTGCACATCTGCTTCCAGCGCCCCTGGCTCGGCCAGCTCCAGCACAGGGCTGGGCCCGAGATCAAAGGGGAGGAGGTGACCTGCGGGAAGGTGTTTGTACAGCGCCTAGCCCTGGTGGGGGCCCGCAGATGCTATGATCATAGGCGGGGGAGACAGAGGGAGCCGGGTTTGGGTGCCTGGTGCATCCTCCGTCCTGGCCCGGGCCGTGCTAGGGCTGCCCCGCCCTTGCTCGAGCCCCGGGGGCGGGGCGGGGGGAGGTGCCCGGCGCTGGCTGGCTGGGGGCGGCCCCGCACAGCTGCGGAGCGGGGCGGGTCTGGCCGGTGCGGGTCCTCCCGGGGCGCAGGGCGGCGCGCGGCCGCTGGGGGGCAGGCGCGGGCCGGCGGGGGCGGAGCGCGGCGGCGCTGGGGACGGAGCGGAGCAGGCCGCGGCCCGGGGCCCGCCATGCCGTACGCGAACCAGCCCACGGTGCGCATCACCGAGCTCACCGACGAGAACGTCAAGTTCATCATCGAGAACACGGACCTGGCGTGAGCGGGGGCTGCGGGCAGGGAGAGCGCTCAGGGAATGGTGGGAGGGGCTGTGGGGAGCGGGGCACTCAAGGAATGGTTCTAGGGAGCGGGGGGGCTGTAGGGAATGGTTGGGGGGACTGCGGGGAGCGGGGGGGCTGCGGGGAGTGGGGCACTCAGGGAATGGTGGGGGGCTGCGGGGAGTGGGGCACTCGGAATGGTTGGGGGGGCTGCAGGGGGTGAGAGTGCTCAGTGAATGGTGGGGGGGCTGCAGGGAATGGGGCACTCAGGGAATGGTGGGGGGGCTGTGGGGAGCGGGGGGCTGCGGTGAGTGGGGCACTCGGAATGGTTGGGGGGGCTGCGGGGGGTGAGAGCGCTCAGGGAATGGTGGGGGGCTGTGGGGAGCGGGGGGCTGCGGTGAGTGGGGCACTCGGAATGGTTGGGGGGGCTGCGGGGGGTGAGAGCGCTCAGGGAATGGTGGGGGGCTGTGGGGAGCGGGGGGCTGCGGTGAGTGGGGCACTCGGAATGGTTGGGGGGGCTGCAGGGGGTGAGAGTGCTCAGTGAATGGTGGGGGGGCTGTGGGGAGCGGGGGGCTGCGGTGAGTGGGGCACTCAGGGAATGGTTGGGGGGGCTGCAGGGGGTGAGAGTGCTCAGTGAATGGTGGGGGGGCTGCAGGGAATGGGGCACTCAGGGAATGGTGGGGGGGCTGTGGGGAGCGGGGGGCTGCGGTGAGTGGGGCACTCGGAATGGTTGGGGGGCTGCAGGGGGCTGCAGGGAATGGGGCACTCAGGGAATGGTGGGGGGGCTGCAGGGGTTTGGGAGGGCTGTGGGGAGCGGGGGGCTGCGGTGAGGGGCACTCGGAATGGTTCTAGGGAGCGGGGGGGCTGTAGGGAATGGTTGGGGGACTGGAGGGGGTTGGGCGGGCTGCGGGGCGTGAACGCTCAGGGAATGGTTGTGGGGGAGCGGGGGGGCTGCGGGGAGTGGGGCACTCAGGGAATGGTGGGGGGCTGCGGGGGATTGGAGGGCTGCAAGAAGTGGGGGGGAGCGGGACACTTGGAATGGTGGGAGGGCTGCGGGGAGCGGGAGGGGCTCCAGGGGGTTGGAAAATGGCTGCGGGGAGTGAGGTGCTCAGGGAATGGTGGGGGACTGCGGGGGGCTGGTTGCTGGGAGTGGGGGGATGGCTGCAGGGAGTGGGGCACTCAGGGAATGGTTGGAGGGGAGCGGGGGGGCTGCAGGGGGTTGGAGGGCTGCGGGGAGTGGGGCACTCGGAATGGTTGGGGGACTGCAGGGGGTTGGGAGGGTTGCAGGGAGTGGGGTGCTCAGGGAATGGTTGGGGGGGCTGTAGGGGGTTGGGAGAGCTGTGGGGAGCAGGGGAGCTGTGGTGAGTGGGGCACTCAAGGAATGGTTCTAGGGAGCGGGGGGGCTGTAGGGAATGGTTGGGGGGACTGCGGGGAGTGGGGCACTCAGGGAATGGTTGGGGGGCTGCAGGGAGCGGGGGGGGCTGTGGGGAGTGGGACACTCAGGGAATGGTGGGAGGGCTGCGGAGGGCCAGGGGGTGCTATGCTGCATAGAGCTGCAAGGCTGGTGGGGGGGAGAGACACTCCTCCCTTGGGGAGGATCCTGATCCTCTTGCGCCACAGGTGAGAGGGGCCTGAGCCGCATCCCACACTCACTTGCCCCCCCCCCCCCTTCCTCCTGGGGAGAACAGGGCAAAGGGCTTCACTGCACCTTGAGGTTCCACCCACTCCTTTCCCTCTCGGAGCTTTTCCCTGCCCACCTTCCAGCCTTAGGTTCCTGTCCTCCCCTGGCTCTAAGATGCCTGAGGGGTGCCCCACTAGGTGGGAGAAGGAGACCCCCTAGTGCATGGTGCCCTCTTCCCCTCAGTGTGCTGCCAGATGGTAGGATGATGCTGGGGCACAGACCTGTCTGCTGGGGCCCTGGGGGCAGGTGACCAGGCTGAAGGACTGCTGGGGGCGGGGCAAAACAAGGAGAAATGCCACCCACACTGGGATGATCCAGGCACCACAATTCCCACTCTCCAGCTCCATAGATTGGGCCCGCTACTTTGGTCTTGACCTTTCTGTGCCTTGGCTGGGGGAAGACAAAGAAATGTCTCCCCGTAAACAAACCCTGTCCCCCAACTATCTGTGCCCTGGCTCTAAAGGTTCATTCACAAGTATGTTTCATCTTTACATTTTGATGTTTAGCATGATCCTTGGCTAAGTATATTCAGGGCTCTGTGCACTCCTCATTTTTGCCACAGAATTGTACTCCAGAATCTATTTTCCTTTTAAAAAATAACATTTCTAGTTTTTGTTTGTGAAGAATCCCTTAAAAACATGAAACAAATGTGACCCAAGCCGTTACTGTCTGCGTGAATCTGTAGACAGCCTGAAATCATACCTCTGAGAGGTGTGAACTGCCCCATTTATTTCAGTGGAGCTGTTAACCTACAGTTCAGAATTTAAGTGTCAGCATTGTCTGCCATTTCACTGCTGGTTGTTTTAGTAGACACAGATAATGTGCTTATCCCACAAACCCAGAAGACCTCCCATGCCTACCAGGATGCCAAAAGGGCCAACTATCCCTACCTGGCTGCCAAAACCTCTAACCTCTCCCCTCCAGATAAAGAAAAGTCTGTGATGCATTATCAATACAAAAGTCTGTGGTATGGTGAAACATAGGGAAAAGGTGAAATAAATGGCCTCCACACATAAGTAGGAGCTAGGATTCAGATTATATTTTCATATTTAATTTATTACTCTCCATTTTTAATTTAAATTAAACTAATCTTCGGCCTGCCACGCTAGAGTTCCACGCAATCCAGGGACCTTGCTGGAGAATCTAGCTCCAATGTTCTGCCGAGCACAAGGGGCCGTGACTGTATTACTGTGTACGCTTTAGTTTATGGCATTGTGACCTCTGTAAGAATTTCACAGATAATCATTAGCACGTCCTACTTTTCCACTAGGGCCTCTCTCCTCAGCAGGAATTGCCAGTCATATTAACCTGGGGGTGGCTTGTTATGGGGAGACTTGAAAGAGTATGATTGAACCTCTTATCAGGAGTGGTCAGAACAGGGATCACAGATGAAGGCTCCGGGCTCTGTTTATAGACTGCCCGCTATTAACGAAGGGCAGTGGCATTAGGAGCAGAGTGGTGAAAGCTGCATAGAGCCCCATTGGGTTTACTCTTATCAATAAAGCTTTGCTGGTGGGCAAACAAATCTAGCGGTGGATGAATGGAGAATGAAAAGGATCCAGGGAGCAGGTATCATTAGTCTTGGCAGGCTGCACTTTGGCCATGTCTATTTGGGGCAAACCTTGTATCTTAAGACACTCAGGCCTGGTCTATGCGTGAAAGTTAAGTCGACATAGCTCACGCCCCTTATCAATGTAGCTATGCCAACCTAACTCTTAGTGTAGATGCAGATGTGCCACCAAATGCATCGCCATGACTACCATCGTTCAGAGCAGTGGAGGAGCTGTGTCAGTACAGCCTCCGCAGTGTAGACGTACTCTCCCTCGGATACTATGATGGTGGATGTGGTATCAGACTAGAGAGAGAGAGACACCCTGAATGTCCCTGTCCTCATACTGAGCTCTCCTTTGGGTATAGTTCATGTTAGCTGAGCTCAGGGTAACTCCTCATGTCTGTCTCTCTCACACGGGATTACATGCATTTTGATGTTCATGACTTGTGTTTCTCAGTGTCTCAATGCTGGTTTTCTCCTCTGTTACAGGGTAGCGAATTCCATCCGAAGAGTGTTTATAGCTGAAGTTCCCATAATAGGTATTTTCTCCTCCTTTAGTCTTTTGTTGTCTGTTCCTGAAGAAGATCCCGTAGGGGTACATCTGCACAGCAGTGAAGAGGGGGATTCCCAGCTTGGGTGGTCATACGTGTACTAGGTCTGCTTGAGCGACCACACTAAAAATAGCAGCGGGGACACAGTGGCACAGGCCGTGGCTTGGGCTAGCCAGCTGCGTGCAGTCCCAGGCATCCCCTTGGGCAACTAGGCTGAGTGGTCACCTCTGCTGCCGTGACCACACTGCGATTTTTAGCACAGTCGCTCAAGCACAGCTAGCACGTGTACTACCTGGGCTGGGAATCACCCACCAAACTGCCATGTAGGAATATCCTTAGACTCAATCAGCTGCCGTTGTCACTGTTCCTTGGGTTCCCAGCCACCCTCTCACCTGTGCCAGACTTCCCTGTGCCCTTTGTATTTGGGGAAAGGTATGCAAATGAATTGCTAATGTGCGTGAGCCTTTAACATTTAGTTAAGTTATTTTTATTAGGTTTTGCACATGGGACCTAAGACCATCAAAACTTTTCAGCCTCTCTGAAACCATATATCATCATGGGGGTGCAGGCCCCATGAACTCAGTTTCTTTCTACCGCCAAGAGCTTTGATTACTTGTTTCTGTTCTGTTTGAAGCCATAGACTGGGTCCAGATAGATGCTAACTCCTCTGTGCTCCATGATGAGTTCATTGCACACAGATTGGGTGAGTAACCAGTATCTTAAAGAAAGGAGGAAAATCATTGTGGTCCCTAAGTATGTCTAGAATGTATTGTAGGGAACAATCCTAGAATCATAGGGCTGAAAGGGACCTCATGAGGTCATCTAGTCCAGCCCCTTGTGCAGAGGCAGGACCAAGTAAACCTAGACCACAAGTGTTTGTGAGCCTGTTCTTAAAAACTTCCCTTGGTAACCTATTCCAGTCCTTAGAAAATCCTTTCTAACTAGGATAGTTAATATTTAACTTAAATCTCCCTGGCTGCAAACTGAGCTGATTACCTTTTATCCTACCCTGGGTAGTTATGGAGAACAGTTGATTGCCATCTTCTTAATAACCGTCCTTGACATATTTGTAGACTTATGTCCCCCACCCCCTTAGTCTTCTCTTGACTAATCATGCCCAGTTCTTTCAACCTTTCCTCACAGGTCAGGTTTCCTAAACCGTTTTTCATTGCTGTTGCTCTCCCCTGGACCCACTCCAATTTGTCCACAACTTTCTTGAAGTGTAGAGCCCAAAACTGGACTCAGTACTCCAGCAGTACTCACCAGTGCTGAGCAGAACGGAGCAATTACCTCCCATGTCTCACATCCAATGCTCTGTTAATACATCCCAGTGTGACATTCGCCTTATTTGCAGCAGTACCACACTGTTGACTCATTCGTGATCGCCTATAACCCCCAGATCCTTTTCAGCAGTACTGTTGCCTAGCCAGTCAGCTCCCATTTTGTATTTGTGCATTTGATTTTTCCTCCTGAGTGCAGAGCACTACACTGGTCTGTGTTGAATTTCTCTTGTTGATTTCAGTCCGAATCTCAATTTATGAAGATCATTCTGAATTCTAATCCTGTCTTCCAAAGTACACCTCTACCCCGATATAACGCGACCCAATATAACACGAATTCAGATATAACGCGGTAAAGCAGCGCTCCGGAGGGGTGGGGCTGCGCGCTCCGGCGGATCAAAGCAAGTTCAATATAACGCGGTTTCACCTATAACGCAGTAAGATTTTTTTTGGCTCCCGAGGACAGCGTTATATCGGGGTAGAGGTGTACTGGCAACAAGCAGATTTTGTAAGTATGCTTTCCGCTCCAGCAAAGTCATAAATGAAAATATTGACTAGTACTGGACCAGGACAAACCCCGCTGGGGCTCCCCCACCCCTTTGATAGGTCCCAGTTTGACACTGAACCATTGCTAACTATTCTGAGTACAGTCTTTCAACCAGTCACGCACCCACCTTACAGTAATTTCATCAACACCGTATTTTACACTGGCCCACACGATGTGTGGAAACTGACCCTATTGGGTTTTTTCTGTCTCTAACTACTGATGGGACCTTTTGTGATGGTGAGATGCCGGGAGCTTTGTCCCTCTCTGGTGGTCCCACTGGAGGGGTGTTCGGTCCCTTGGTATCACTTAGATGTATTTCATGGTGTTTTCTGCACTCTCCCTAACTAACATCTCGCCTCAGGTCTGATCCCACTCACCAGCGATGACATTGTGGATAAGCTGCAGTACTCCAGGGTGAGTTCAGAGATACGCCAAGCTCTCGTTGAGAGGGCTGTGTGGGGAGAATGGCCTGATCTGACATGGGATGCTACACGTTCTCATTGGCAGAGAACAGTGGTCCTGACCTGTTTCTTACCCCCGCTCCCTAGGATTGTACATGTGATGAGTTCTGTCCAGAGTGTTCTGTGGAGTTTACCCTGGATGTCCGGTGCAATGAAGACCAGACTCGTCACGTGACATCCCGTGATCTCATCTCCAACAACCCCCGGGTTATACCGGTCAGTATAAGATCAAGTCAGTCTCTAAGGTCTCTTCCCTACCCTTTCTCTAAGCAGAAAGAGCAAGGCTCCTGTCTGATAGATATGACGTCCTTACATTTTAGGCATCCTAGCTCAAGCTCGTACAAGGCTTTCATGTATTCTGTCTATCTTCCCCTCCACGTTCCAAGTACGCACTCTTCGATCATCCATTGCCAAGTTCTTCCTAGACAGCCTCAGTGTTGCATCACCTAGACTTGTGCTTTAAATCATGATGGCTGTGGGGCTCTTTGGAAGGGCTCTCAGAACCTTCAAAGGCCTGGCAGAAATTCTGCTGCCTGCAAGTTTGCTCGTTGGCCCTCGGCAGTGCTAGGTAGCAGCGGTATCTCAGATGAGGCATCAGAGCCATGTGGCTCTTGACAGGCCTCTGAGAAGGATGTTAAGAGAGCCTCAGGAGAATGGATTCAAAGGGATTTGGTGGGGCGAGTCTTTAAAATACAACTAAATACCTAACCACAGGGGAGTAGTCTGAAGGCTGCCCCTCGTTTTCACAAAGTAGAGCAGATCGGAGATGTTTTCCTTTTTAAAAAATACTGTGCCGAACCTTCCTCTGAGCAGCCAGGCCACTTTGATTATGATGGAGCACTGCATGCTGGGATCTGTTGCCTGCAGGCTAAGCCTCCATATTAAAGATAGAGCAACTCTGTGCAGTGTTATGGAACCACAGGGGTCACATTTGGCCCACAGACTGCACCACTCGGTCATCCTATCATATGGGAACGCTGGTTGGAAAGATGTATAGGCTGGCTCTTCCTCACTATAAAATCACCAGCCTAGGTGTGGCTGTCCAAAGCTGATCCACTAAAATTCAATAGGGTGGCCCGTATTTGTAATCCTAGATATGTCGGGCTGGAAGGGACCAAGAGAAGTCATCTAATCCTGCCTCTTGCGCTGAGGCAGGACCAAGTAAACCTACACCAACCCTGACAGGTTTTTGTCCAACCTGTTCTAAAAATCCTCCGACGATGGGAATTTCACAATCTCCTTTGGAAGCCAATTCAAGACTTTCAACTATCCTTATAGTTAGAAAGTTTTTCCTAATATCTAACCTAGATCTCCCTTGTGGCAAATGAAGCCCATTATTTCTTGTCCTGCCTTCAATAATTCACTACAGGCTAAGTCTGTTTGCAGTGACTGTCCTCTTAGTTTAGTGGGTGACTCAGGGTTTGAAGTTGGGAGAAGGGGTTGGTCCCCCAATGACCTCATCTGTGGCTCGTTCTATGCAGGTGACATCACGGAGCAGAGACAATGACCCCAATGACTATGTGGAGCAGGATGGTAAGTGAGTCACTGTATAGAAGGGCTGCAGAGAGAAACCGATTTTCCTCTTTGACCCATACCCCAAATTACTAGTCAGTTAACCCTGGGGCATTTGCAGATGTGGCACTGACAGGCAAAGCAGGCAGTGTGGAAATGCCAGTGTGCACAGGGTTAACTTTTTGTTCCAGTAAACAGATGTGAACCCTGCATTTACTGCTACTTTGGAGTTAGAGTGTTTGTTTGGGAGGTAAAGGAGATCCTCTCTCTCTCACGGTTATAACTGGGTATTACAGCAAAGATGCAAAAACAGCTGCTCCCCATCTGCTGTGGTCTAAGGGCCAAATCATGCCCTCAGCCACGTGTACAGCTCCCGTCTTTCCATCGGTGGGAGTTGCATGGCTGATATCCAGGCATGAATAAGCCCTTCTAAGATTGTAAATGAGCTCCGCTTTCTAAGGCGATTTCCCTCTACATGAATAGTTCCCCACTCACTCATCACTCAAATGCAAGCGTGCTACCATGCGAGGATTTCTCCTTTGCAGCCACTCTCCCACCCCATTTGACTCAGTGTGTGTTCTTCTCAGATATCCTCATTGTCAAGTTACGGAAAGGCCAGGAGCTGAGACTGCGAGCCTATGCCAAGAAGGGGTTTGGCAAGGAGCATGCCAAGTGGAACCCTACAGCAGGGGTAGCCTTTGAGTACGATCCAGACAATGCATTGAGGCACACAGTTTACCCCAAGCCGGAGGAATGGTATGTTCTGGTTTGAGAATAGCATTGGTTGAGTGGCACCTGTGATCACAACCAAGAGAAAATATTCTGTATTCAGTACAAGAGACTACATTAATGCAACACTGTGGCTGAGAAATTAAAACCACAAGTCATGAGATTACTTAAAGTTAGGATTCCCATAGCATCTGTATTGTCCCTCCAGTAAAGGTGATCATCTGGGTGGTTAATGCTACTTTCAGCTTGAGATATTCCCGTAGTATTAGGCCTGGGTGATCCTTAGTTTGACAGCTTAGTGTCTCCCCTTCTAAATATTCTTAGTCAAACACGTGTTCACTACAAACTCGATTTAATTTCATTTCACATCATTTCCAATAGCTGGTCAAGTTCTAGCCCCAGAGGTAACGTGTAAGAATTTGGTAAGCAACTGAAAATAGGGGTTTGGAATGAAAATGCCAGCTCGCCCTTAGGCAGAGCAACGATGAAATAGTGTGTGTATTTGAATAGAACAGTGGTTCCCAGTTATTTTCTTGGAGCTGCCCATGGTGTGAATTGGCCAATGGGACCCCCCCCCCCCCCCCACACACACACACACACCCCTCTCCTAGTCCTAATGCCATGTGCTGACACAGTTGCTCCTCTCTCTCCATTTTTCTGTTCCTTTTATCTTAGTACTCCACACACACACACCCCTTCTCCATATTCTTTGCAGACATTTTCCCCTACTCCCCTTCCTGACACCCTCCTCCCTCCTACACACATCCGCACTAGAAGGCTACCTGCTGCTGCAGGTGAGGAGTGACCATTGGTGCCATCCAAGGCTCAGCTGAGTGCCAGGGGAACAGAGAAGAGGCACTTGGACTGGCAGACTGCTGCCTGCGGCCCTGTACTTGTGAGCTGCCCCCACAGATGCGCCGGGAAGATTGGGTGGCTTTTAATGAGACATCTTGCAAACATGGTAGCTTGTTTGCAGTCTGAGGGTAGGAGGCAGGAAGTGAAGCTGGGGTCCTTTCCCCATCCTCTTTGATCCTCTCCTGTGCCAAGCCCTGAACTAGCCTGGCACCCCCTTCTCCAACGGCAGGCTTGTCCCCCAGGTTGGGAAACACACATAGGTCTTTAGTTAAGAAAGTATAGCAGTGGTTCTCAACCAGGGGTATGTATGCTCCTGGGGGTAGTCAGAGCTCTTCCAGGGGGTACATCAACTCATCTAGATATTTGTCTAGTTTTACAACAGGCTACATAAAAAGCACTAGCGAAGTCAGCATAAACTAAAATTTCATACAGACAGTGAATTGTTTATACTGCTCTATAGACTGCCCACTTAAATATAAGTACAGTATTTATATTCCAATTGATTTTATAATTATGGTAGAAATAACAGTAAGCAATTTTTCAGTAATAGCGTGCTGTGACACTTGTATTTTTATGTCTGATTTTGTGAGCAAGTAGTTTTGAAGTGAGGTTAAATTTGGGGAACGCAAGACAAATCAGACTCCTGAAAGGGGTACAGTCGTCTGGAAAGGTTGAGAGCCACTGAGGTATAGCATCAATGTAAAGTCGTGCTGGCTAATGTCTATTGGCAGACTGTATCATGCTTTGGCCATTGGACTCTTCCCTCTCTATAATCTTAAATACACTAACGCCATCCTCCTGCCCCAGTTCATTCAGCTGCTGAATGTTGGCCACTCCTGGGACCAAACTGCTGCCCAAGGTGGGAAGGAGCCGGTGGGGAGGTGGGTTTCAGCACTAACCTTAATTGCTGTGTTTGATCCTAGGCCAAAGAGCGAATACTCCGAAATTGACGAGGATGAGGCCCAGGCGCCCTACGACCCCAATGGAAAGCCAGAGCGGTAAGGAGCTGGCTCTCTGCGGCAGCGCATGGGGAAGGAGGAGGGCATTTCCAAACGCCACCTAGAAGCGCCTCAGCCCGTTGTCTGGGCCTTTCTGGTGGGGTTCAGTGACTTTGCAGAACAATTTGCCAGCCTCGGGAGCTGGTGTTTCCTGGAGAGTAGGTTAGGGCCCATTGATGGAGTAGTGAAATGGCAGCCAGGACTGGCTGACTTCTCCCTCCAAGAGAGCCTGTCCTGCCAGAGAATGGGAATCACTCAGTGGGACTCAGTGAGCCTCTCCTCTCAGATCAGCTGGGTGGGACCACGGTGCTTTGGGGCTCATGACAAATCACTACATGGTCTCCAAGACGGGACAAACCAGCAGAGCTTTGTGGAGGGCTCTCATCTCCTGGGGAGGAGGAGTCTCAACTGCAGTAATCCCCTTCAGACCACAAGCCTGTCCCAGGTAGAACAATAAACACAGTAGCCCCAGGTAACAAAGGAAACACAATAGTCCTGCCCCAGGCCTACTCTTCCCACAGAGAGGCTCCAGTGTGTGGTTATATCCTGGTCCTCAGCTAGGCTGGGCTGTCCTTCAGGAGCTAGCACAAGGGATCTGCCTCTTTCCCAGCCTCCTCTGAGCTGAGCTGGCTCTCTCCTTTTAACTGCCCCCTCCATGCCTGACTGCTCCTGCAGGTGAAGCAGGGCAGGGCAGATTAACCCTGCCCCAGACAGGGCGGGGTGTGTATAACCCATCACAGTGTACATGAGGCTTCTCTGGAGGCATCGGGAAGGACTAGAATGAATATGGAGACCCTGATGTCATCAAAGGCTTGTTGGGGAGTTGGGCGAGTGGTACGGAGCTGTCGCGTTGATGTTCAAATTGAGACATTTGTTCATCTTCCACTGGCTTCTCTGCTCTGGCACTTGAGTACAATGCTGCATCTTTGTCTACGATGAATGTGTTTGAAGCTGGGCAGTTTGAGCTGAGATTCTGGGACATACTGGTATCCCCATTTCCAGTGCTGAAATGACTGCTAGTGAGTTGTATTGCAGTAGTGGCCAAAGCTGCCACCAGCGCAGTCAGATCCAAGCCCATTGTGCTCGGCGCTGCATAGCAATTGTGAGCAGGTACAGAAATTCGTCGTGGAAGCTCTCTGAGCGATATGCAGTAGCCTGTAAACTTACAAGCCGTCATTTTGGATCTACGGCTGCTGTTGCAAAGGTGGGTGGAAAGGAAGGGCTAACAAGACTCCCAGGAGCTGAGAATGAGATCTCCCTGCAGTGAAATACAATAGGGTGGAAACACATTACAGAGAGAAATCTCCAGTTCTTTGCCTTCCTGTATAAGAATCTTAATCTCCTCCAATACCCCCAGGTTTTATTACAACGTGGAGTCCTGCGGCTCCCTGCGGCCGGAGACCATCGTCCTCTCGGCACTGTCCGGGCTGAAGAAGAAACTGAGCGACCTCCAGACCCAGCTAAGTCACGAGATCCAGAGTGATGTCCTGACTATAAACTGAGCCCTGCCCCTTTCCTGCAGAATCTCCCGTTGTGACCAAGTCACACTGATGAGCCGCACGGTTCATGGAGCCACCTGCTTTTTTCCTGGGGTGGGGCTAATCGTAGCCAAGTGAACGTGCAGCCCTGCTCCTTGTGTGCTGAACCTTCAGGCCTTTCTGGCACTCAACTGGTGGGGATGTGATGTGTATTGAGACGGCTTCCCATCAGTCGCCCCTTAGAGCATGGAAGCTGCTCTGGGGAAGCAGGGGCGAGATTTCCAGCATAGTGCAGGGACGCTCCCAGGTGTGGTATATTATTGTAATGGGGAGTGGGGGGGTGAATCTGTGTAAATGACCCTATCTCTTGCCTGTTGTCACTGGACTCTGGCCATCCGTCGGTTGGGATTTGGAAGCATGTATCTCAGCTCAGTTGCACAGCTGTATCCTGTTTGTTACCACGCTGAATAAAGCCTTTTTCCTACGTTCAGCCGTCCCTGAAAGCTTGTCTGAGGCTGTGGGAGGAGAGGTCCCAGCCATCAGTTCTCGCCACCAGACATTCACAGAATGAGGTCTGCTTTGGAGGACCGACTGCTCTCTTTGCTTTCTGCTGCTCCTGACATTATCTCCTATAGAAACCAGCCCTGGCACTCGTATATAACGCGGCATCTGTGGCTAAGGTGAGTCTGTCTGAAGCTGGGCTGGGGAGCTGGGCTGCTGCAGAAGGCAGTGCTCCAAGAGAGACCCTATGTGCCAAGGAGGCTTAGCTGGATGTAGACTCCTCGGGGGTGTGCTGTACGTGAGCAGTATGTACCCTGTATGGGGAACAGGGTAGCTGGGTGCCTGTCACTGATAACCCCTCTGATTCAGCCAGCGTCACACCTGGACAGTGCCGGGAGATCAACACCTATCAAACCGTCACTACAGGTGCCAAGGCTGAAATTCCCCCAGACACTCCTGGCCTCCCCCCACCACTGTCACCCAGCAGGACTTTAAAGATGAGAGTCTAAAGAAATGCCATTGGCTGTCTGTGGGCAGGCTGAGGCAGACAGTGATCTGTGTTTAATTACTCCAGTCAGGGAGGAGGGGCATTCCGAGCGCAGCGGCCAGGATCAATAGAGATGGAAACAGGCAGAGAGCCACTTGCTCTGGTCACACCACAAATGTGTGGTGCAGGGGTCTTGGCTGGGCAACACTGCCTCCATGTCCAGGCCTGAAGTGTAGCTTTCCCCTGATGCTTTGCTGCGGCATGCCCTGGATAACCAAGCCAGGGCAGGGGATAGACTTTAAGGTCAGAAGGCACCATTATGATCATCTAGTCTGACCTGCATAACGCAGGCCACAGAATCTTACCCACCCACTCCTGTATCAAACCTATGTCTGAGCCATTGAAGCCCTCAAATCATGATTTAAAGACTTCAAGGTGCAGAGAATCTTCCAGTAAGAGCCCCGTGCCCCACTTAGTAGCTCCTTGCCCTGTGAAAAGAAGAGGCAGCATGTTTTCCCGGTGGGGTGAAAATCCACCCATTGCCTTAACCACCTGGGGATTCCGCCCCTTCCCTTGCTTGCAAACAGCCCAGCCTGGGCGCCTGCCAGACTGTTCTAAGCCCTTGTCTGATGAAGTGAGCTCCTACTGGGTTTAGGAATGCAAGTACCAACGCCTTTCAGTGGGACTTGTGCACTTGTCTTGCTCGTGTACTTCTGAAAATTTGAAAATTACCCCCCAGCGTCTGTTCTGAAGAGCCGGGAGAGCATATAATGAGCTGCAGGACAGCTGGGAGCAACATTCACCCTGTTTGGGTCAGTCTGGGGAGGGGTTTAGGATCATTTGAATCACTACAGTGATGGATAGAGGATTACATAACGGTTAAAGAAAGAGGAGCTAAGTGAAGATCACTCACTCTGGAAAAGACGGCCCCCTCTCCGCCAATACTCTGCTTTAAGGCTTCATTGACGCTCCCATGAAATGGCCTGTGGAGTGACCTTTGACACACTGCGGCCTTGGATCTAATTCAGTCTTGGAGTGTTTCAGATGTTAGGAAGCATTCCCTGATAATCAGTATCTTTGTCTTCACTGCACCATTATTCTTATGTATCCCTCCTTGCACCCTGTTCCGTGTTTGGAGTTAGTAGACAAACAGGAAGGGTGAGTAAAGTTTGTTTATTGATTGAGCAGTTCCTTTAAAAAACACAACATTTTTGGCAATAACTGCTATGTCCCCTCTTGCCTGGCTTAACGCATCTGTGCATCAAATTCCTGAGGCAGCCTAGTTCCTGCTCAAGCTTTCACCTGTCCCAGCATTCAGCAGCTCCACACCTCCAAACCTCAGGGCAGGGCCTGTCGGCGTGGGATAGCCCAGCACTTCGGCTCTAGTCTTACAAACACTTTTCAAAGTTGACAGTGTCTCTCTGCAGCGATGTTTTAAAGGCACAGGGCCAGAGACTCTGTGTACTTCCATTAGAACCACAGCTGAGGACTTGGTCTGCTCCTGGAGCCTGAACAAAAGCATTTGACCCTAGTGCCTAAAACAAGAGCTAATAACCAGGGAACCCAGATAGGCATTTAGGCTAGGAAATGATAGCAGGTTACACCTCATCCGTGAGGACGTACATCCATTAAGCTCATCTGATCCACTGTACCACAGAGTATGTGGTCTAGACTTGAACCTGGCTGGTTCCTGGCACTCTAAACAAGTGTCGTGGGAAAAGGGCACTGAATTTAGTGGGGCTTGCAACAGGGCAGTTTGGACAGTCGCTGGGCTTGTGTGCCAGGACTTTTCCAGCAGATCTGTCTGAAAGGTCTTCGTCGTCTTACTCATCATCTACACGCACAACCAGAAAACAAGAGTATTTACAGGTGATAGTCCACAGGGTCTCCCCATCCCCAAGAGACAGTACCTTACGCTTTAAAAACCACCCAAGCGAGGACACCCCAGCGTTGGTACTGCAATAAAAAGATAGCCCTTCTGAAAGGTATTCAATAAATAGCAGAACTAGAAAATCAATTGCTTTGATTTGATTTCAGCATATTAAAACCAACTTCCACATGCCCAGGGGTTCACTAATTATTCTCAGGAAGTGACCCACTGGCACCATGGGGGGAGGGAGGAGCTACAAAGAAGACTGAAAGGGGCCTTGGGCTGCACTCCAGCCCTCTGCCAGCATTGGCTCCTTGAGGCTCTGGGGCATCTAGTGGAAATGAAACCTGGGTCCCCCACCATCAGCTAGAAGCACAATGTCTCTTACAAGGAGGAGGTCATGTGACCAACTGATTGTCTCTGGCTAGCCTCCTGTCAATGGGATTTCAGCATTGCTGCAGCTGAGAGCGCCCCAGAGGAAACGGGGGCCATTGGCCGACCCGGGGAGGTAAAAGAAAGGAACTTCTCAACACGGACGTCTCCCAACAAGGCTGGCTCTGCCAAACAGGTAGATTGGGCAGGTTGCTACCGTAGCTTAGAGGCAATGCAATATTTAGTGGCTGTGTATTAAGGGTGGGAGGGGTGTAGCCCTGCCAGCCTGTGCTAAAACGAGGCAGCCCTGTAGATACCCCGTCCCGTGTAACTAAACTGCCGTGCTTTGGCTATCTCGAGAGAAGGGCTTGGTTTGGAAGGGAAATCCATGCTGCAGCCGCTTAGCTGCTAGAATCTGAACTGAGGACACGCCGCTAATGGAGTGAAACCCCGCTCAGCCGGTCCCCAGCCCACTGAGAACGCCGCCCTCCGGAAGCTGGGGGCGTTTGTGCAGAAGTCACAGTTCGGAAAGAAAACCAGTTTCTCCTGAGATGTCAGAAAGTTCCACGGTGTGTGTTCTGGTATCTTCGAGAAGTGCAAAATGAGCGTAGACTTGCGAGTCCCCAATACTCCCTCTCCCAGGGAAAGCGCTACTGGATTCAGGAGGGAGCATCCATTCGCAGCCTGGGCAACCTATGGGACTCTCCGGGGCACCTCTGCCCCTAAAGGAACAGGCCGGATTTGCAGCAGCCTCTCCAAAACGTTCACTTCAGTTGCCCCGCTTCGAGTGACACTTCATTGCTCCCACTGGCTGCCAACAATAACCGCAACCCGTCGGCCACTTGAGAAAACGCCATCCTTCCGCTCTGAGCCTTGCTGAGGGGATCCTGGGGGATTTCCCTTCCCAGCAGAGGCGGTGGGGCATCTGCTCCAACTGGGGCTGGGTTTCCCGCACGATGCCACCCTAAGGAAAAAAGAAAGATCCACCCACCCAAGAATTAAAAATCTCTGGTGTCTCATCTTCCCAGTGTCTCTTCAGTGGCTAAGAAACTTGCATTCGTGTGAGAAGGAAAGTCTCTTAATATAGAATATGTATAAGCAATAGATATTTAAAATCATTTAACAACATAGAGCTAGACATCTTCTTCCCTATCGTTAGCTCCTCATGCTCGGTCTGCTAGAACGGCATGGCCAGGGCTAGAGTTCCAGACCACCTGGGGCCATCTCCAGCCTTCTTCCCAGCACAGAGGACCCAGTCTCACACTCTCTCCCTGCAGGCAGGAGCTCTGATAACTTCTCCAAAGAGAGGGGAGGGTTCCCAGAACTTCAGCACCCTCAGGAAAGGAGGGGAGGGGAGCACTGGAAAACAAATGTCTCCTGCACTTAACGCCCCCTTTCTCCAGCATGGCCTGGCCTGGGGGGGGGTCTCTCCACTCAGAGCACGGTCACTGAGAAGCAGACTTGGGCTCTTTGCTGTCGCTCTTGCCGCTTTTTGCAGGCTTTGGCTTCAGTAAGATGAACCTGTTCAGGAGGTCTGTGTCCGAGCTGGCCTGGGCCCCGGAGTACACTTCACCTGTGGACAAAGCAGAATTTTGTACTGTTTCGTGGCCCTCATCAGGGCTGGCGCTTCCACTAGGCGGTTGCCTAGGGCGGCAGGATTTGTGGGGCGGCATTTTGCCGCCCTCGGTGGAAATTCAGCGGCGGGAGGTCCTTCCGCTCTGGGTCTTCGGTGGAAATTCGGCGGCGGGTCCTTCACTCGCTCCGGGACCCGCCGCCGAAGTGCCCCGAAGATGCGGAGCGGAAGGACCCCCGCCGCCGAAGACCCCAGGCCCCCTGAATGCTCAGAGGAGGAGCGCTGCCGCCTAGGGCGGCAAAAACCCAGGCGCCGCTCCTGGTCCTCCTAGTATTGCAAGGTGAAGTAAAGGAACCTCAATCGTGTCCTTCAGTGCCTCCTGCTGGGGGAGGCTAGGACTGGACTATTATGGAGCTCCTGCAGTAATCTCTACACCGCCTCCTGCTGGAAGGGGCTGGGACTGGAGTAGCAGGAAGCTCCTGTACAGCAGCCCACTGGGAGAATCTGGGCTTTGAGTGACTGCCAGTGCTCTGACCGCATTCTCCCTACAGTGGCTTCAGGGATGAGAAGCTAGGATGGGAAGCACAGTAAGCTTCACCAGCCCTATACAGAGCCTATGGAGCAGCAAACCAGCCCCTTCAGTAGAGGCAGTTAGAGAAACTCTGGGATGGAATGATCCCACGGCGCACAGGAGGAATGACGGAGACACTCACCGGCGTAGCTGGAGGACTCGGCGATGTTCTGCGAGCCGGTGATGTGGTGCCAATAGGCGCTCCGGGGCAGCATGGTGGTGGGCGTGCAGGGATAGGAGTAATGTTCTGTGCCCTTGTTCAGCAGCTGGAGCAGAGAGACAGAAGGTGGTGGGGACTATTTTAAACATCAGCCTGGAAAATCCAGTTGCTTTCAGCTCCACCGAGTTAAATACAATTATTGTCTGGCCAAGGTGGCATGAGCTGTCGGGCCTGAGAACTTTGACAGCAGCCACTGGAGTCAGCGGATTCTGAACTCTGTCACGTGGTGGGGCGTCATCTTTTGTAATCCCAAGTGTGTCGGGTGACTGGGATCAGGAGAGATCAATTTCTCCATGTGTCACCTTTATTACTTGGGCTCAGAAACCTTGGGCAAAACAATGGAGCCCCCGAAGCCCCCTGGATTCCTCAGCGTGGAAGGCGACGTGGCCGGGAATTGGAACGGGAGCTGCAGCACTCCCAAATTCTCCTGGAAACAAGTGGCATTGGCAGAGAAAGGGCGAAATCCTCCATGTTGCTCCATGGGGCAGCCCGGAAGCACTGGAGAGCTATAATACGGCCCAGTGTGAGCACAAAGGGGACTGCACATGGCTAGACAGTCACGCAGCATCCCTTGGGAAAGGTGCCTTGTCCTCACAAGGAGTGCGGCGAGACCACTGACCTTCCTGTGACAGACCTGTGCAACAAAACTAAGCCATGGGAAAGTGAAGAGTTTGCAGATGGACTAATTAGAGATTCTGTTGTTTGCGCTGTAATGGATAACGAGGTTCAAAGAAGGTTACCGCAAGGAATGGACTATACTCACAAAGGACTGGGGCGACTGTATTCCAAGAACAAGCAGCGAGAGAAAGGAAAATGCATTAAAAATGCAGAGCAAGGCTCCCCATAGGCAAGGGTTAATTCCATAGGGCCCATCCCATACTTTGCTTCATGAAAGCAGGTAAACCTGGTCAGCCAATCAGCTCCCGCATTTTGGCTAGACTTTCATAGCAGCCGCCTGTTTTTATGAATGGAGATGTCCCCTCATGGAGGGAAAAAGCCCATGGACTGTACCAATCTCATTGTTGGGGGGGATGGACTGTTTTTATAATTGAAAAATGAAATATAAACCACCGTGCGAGTGCTTTTTAACCTGTTCACAGGGCTTCCTTTTCCTTTCTAGGCTTTTCTGCGGTGCTTGTCACTTTGGTGTCTGCCGTAGCTGCTCGTGTCTGTTGCTCGGAAGTGGTTTTGCTCCCTGGCTGGGTTTTACCTGCGGTTTGTGGAACTGTGCTGGGTATTAGCCAGTCAGAGAGTTCTCTATAGTTCCAGGCAGAGGAGACAGGGACGTGGCCCTGGAAATACGTTTAAGCCCTACGCAGAGGTCAGGCATTTCAACGGGCACATCAGGAAAAGAAAACGACAATCCACACGGTGGTCCCCATCCATCGCAGCACATGAGTAAAAAAGTGAAGCATTTGGTTTAGTCCCAGTGACTTCATGCTTCAGTGCGTTGCTGGACCAGGGCCTATAACATGAACTCATCCCCATGTATTTGTGATCTCTAGGTGCACTGATCACGTGTAGTGATCTACACCAGTGGTTTTCAAAGTCCCCTAAGCGGGGCTGCCTGGCTAAGGCAGGCTAGTCCCTACCAGTTTTGACACTGCTGTGCCCTGGAAGCAGCCAGCAGCAGGTCTGGCTCCTGGGGGGCGGGGAGACCATGGGGCTCCGCGCGTTGCCCCCACCCCGAGCACCGGCAAGAGCCGCGCGCCTCCGCCTAGGAGCCGGACCTGCTGTTGGCCGCTTCTGGGGTGCAGCGCGGTCCGCAGTGCCAGGACAGGCAGGAAGCCTGCCTCTGCACCCCGGCTGCACCGCTGACCAGGAGCTGCCCAAGGTAAGCCCACACCCCAACCCCAATCCCCAGCCCTGAGCCCCCCCCCAACCCTGGAGCCCCTTCCTGCACCCAAGCCCCTCATCCCTTGCCCCACCCCAGAGCCTGCATCCCCAGCCCAGAGCCTCTCCCACACCCCAATCACCTGCCCCAACCCTGAGCCCCCCCAAACTCAGAGCCCCCTCCTGCACCCCAAAGCCCACATCCCCAGCCCCACCCCAAAGCCCTGACCCTCTCCTGCACCCCAACTCCCTGCCCCAGCCCAGAGCCCCCTCCCACACCCTGAACCCTTCATTCCCAGCCCCACCCTACAGCCCTCACCCTCGCACCGCAACCCTCTGCCCCAGCCCTGAGCCCCTCCCACACCCCAAACCCCTCATCCCCAGCTCTGTTGGGTCGCAGGCATCAACAATTTCCTTCAACTGGGTCGCCAGAAAAAAAAAAAGGTTTGAAAACCACTGCTCTACATAGCACGTACAAGGTACGGAAATGTTACAGGGGACCCCTCACCTTTTTTATTGTCCGAGCTTTGTGCACTGAATTTGTAGCTAATCACATATATAATCCTATGATTGACTGACTAATGTATGGCTGCTAGATGAGATTGGAAGTTATAGGTTGAAGGGGTAGGACCACACCACAGGGCTATAGGACTGGTGAGTGCGTATTAGGTATATAAGTAAGATAATGTGCTGCAAGGCCTAAGGCTTTAGGGCTGTAAGAGAGGTGGCTTGGCCCTAGACGCCTCATGCTGAAACAGGCAGACAACAACGAGCTGAGCTGTAAAGTGTAAGATGACAGTACGAGATGTTCTGGAAAACATGCCGCAGTGTACCAGGTACTACAGCAAAAAGCCGGAGAGTAACATTTCAGGGAATGCTGTACAGTAATAACCTCAAGTTGCTATGGTAACTCACTGACATAGATGTTAATGAGAAGAAGGGGAACGAAGTGGGTAGCCTATGAGAAATGGAACACCCTCAAATTCATGGGGCGTGGAAAATAAGGACAAGGGGGTGAAACTCGTGGGCATACAAGAAACTCAGGATAAAAGGTGTTGCCTAATCAAAGTGGGCAGAGAAGCACATCCAGAAACACCGAACGAGATGGCCACCTGCCTGTTCATCTCACCCATCTCGGTGTTTCTGTTGGGAGGAGAGTATGAAATCATTAATGCTGGCTAGCTTATGGGGTCTCTTTGGATGTGTTTGTGGCTTTGTACATATGCTTAATAAAACTCTGGATGACTTGTCAGGGTATTACTTGGGGGTCACCCTTCCTCGTGTGTGCCGAGCATCTCCAATCCTCATGATCTTCCCAAGAGTGAGTCTCACCCGGCTAATTCTGACATGGTCGTCGTTTGGGAGCTCGAACCCTTGGCAAAGGTCACTGTGGGCTCAGATACCACTGGTGATACCAAACCATCTGTGTTATAAAGGCTACAAATCTGTATATTTCCCCTGAACAATGGCTCTGCTGACAGGACTCCCCATCCTGTGCCCTGATTTCCTCCCCCATAAGCTACTGTGCTCAGGGAGCTGGTTCACGAAGGGCTCCCGGCCCCAGGTACTCACCCTGACGTTCTTCTCCATCTCCAGCAGGACCCTCTTGTGCTGTTCTGCGATAGCCAGGGTGGCGCTGTGCACCCGCTGGTAAATCTGCTCTCCCTCCTGGGTCTGGAAGGTGTAGAGCCCTTCCCCTGCGTCACACATCCTGCTGAGCAAGAGGACATCAATGTACAGTGTCACCCGGAGTATGGTGTTCTCCCACGGCGCACAGATACGCTGTGCCTGCTACGCCCAGGCACACACTGACTAAGAGATGACACAACACATCCACACTGACAGCCATTCACATGCTCCCCCTACACACACACTATTCCTACCTCTCACACACGCGCATGCTATGCACACATGCCCCCCGCTTGCACATCACGTGCATTCACATAGACACATTGGAGCCACACTCACATGCCTCCATCCCCTCACACAGACCCCGCAAACGTTACTTAGGCTGTTGGAGCGTTATCGCTGAACGACACTACACCAGAAGCAACCCGACCGGGGTTTGGTTAACAAAACGACCTGGATACATCTTGGCAAGGGATCATTTTGTATGCATTAGCCTTTGGCCTATGGGAGCAGCACAGGTTTCACTCTAGGGACCCAAAAGAACCAGTTTTCTACAGCATCTGGAAACACGGTGGGTCTGATTTCCAGAGGGGCTCAGCCTTCCAGCTCTTGTTCAGTTGGGGATGTAGATGCCTAGCACGAGTGGAAGCCAGGCCTACATTTCCAATGGTGGCTAGTGATTTGGGTTTCCCAGTTTGACACACCTTAAAGGGGCCTGTTTTTCAGAGATGGGAGGATCAGCACTTTCTGAAACTCAGGTCCCTCTATGGCAGTGGTCCCCGAACTTTTTACCTCGCGCCCCCTCTTACCCCTGTCCATGTCCGTCCCTCCCTTCTTCCCCTGGAGAAGGGATGTGGCTCGGGAGGGTGGGACGCAGACGGGCAAGGAGGCTGGGGCCCGCAGCCACAGCGGGGAGTGGGACTCCAGTCACAGGGCTGGGGCCAGGAGCAGATCTGGGTGGCACTCCCTCCCCACCCCTCTGAACATTCCTCTGCCCCCCGCTAGGAGGGCGCACCCCACAGTTTGGGGACCTCTGCTCTATGGCTTCTCAAGTTGGCTGTCCCCATAGTCACAGCCCCTTAGCGAGAAGTACCTTTGATCTCTAAAACCCAGAGAAATCCTGATCTGGTGATCACCTTTTTAAACTAGTCCCGGGAGAACACTGAAGCCAATTTTGCCAACTGGCCCACAAAACTCCATGCAGCCGTAGGCCCCTTGTGTGCTCTGGGTCTGACACGATACCACAGCTGACCAGTTTAAGTCTCCAAATAAATAATCCGTTCCCTCTCAATTCTAAGGAATTGGGATCTACCCATGCTAGGGGACTAAGCGAGGTGCCCTGGACTAGCGCGGTCTCATGCACAAAGCGGATGGGATGTTCCCCGAAGAATCACTGCCAGATTCGGCTGCCAAAGAAATACGCAGCTTTTTTCTTGCAGGCGCCAGTTCGACGTCTCCAGGGCAGGGCAGACTGGAGAGGATGAGGGTTTTTCTCTCGCTATAAAAGCCTAGTGTGGTGAGTCAGCGGAGGGGAAGGTCTCGTATGAAAGGAAAGCTCATGTTTCTTTCCTCTCGAGCAGGTAATTATCTGGAGTCCCTAATACAGTCAGGCCTGGCTGATCCAAGTTACTTTGCAAACCAAGTTGGCACAAACCTTCAAGGGAGGAAGGTGGGTGGTCAGGCAACTGCACTTAGACATCTGGAGACCCTGGTTCAAATCCTGCCACACGTTGTAATTGACAAGCGTTCTTGTCACTAGTCCCTACTGCAAAAACCACCCCCACAGGATCCCTTCTCCTTTCCATTCCGGAGAGGCCCCGGGCTGGAACCGAGGTGCATCGGCAGAGCAGCGAGGGAATCTCACCCTCCCTCACTTCCACAAGCACAATTATTACTCGTATTCCCCCAGCGTGTCTATAGGGATGTCTCCAGTGGCTCAGGATCCCGGCCTGCCAGAGCTCGCCCCCCATCTGCAATCAGAGCGCACTGCCCCAGCACCGGAGCTCCCTGCCTGGTGCTCCCAGCAGGCCGGGCAGAAGGAGAGAGGAGCGTCCTACCGGCCGGCCTCGAAGGTGAACCTGGTGGCATCGCGCCCATAGCGGCGCAGCGAGCACAGGGGCCAGGAGATGAGCTTCACCCGGGGGTTGTGCATGTCCCAGAGGTAGATGTTTTCGTGGGTGATCTGCAGTTTACACTCCCCGTACACGTCCAGGTTCGGGCAGGGCAGCAGGAACACGTTGAACCGATCTGCGGGGGGAGACAGGCAGCTGAAACCAAGAAAGGCGCCATCCCTATACCCCCACCCTCTCCAGGGGGGCAAGTCCAGGGCCCCCCCATCCCATCCCCAAGGGGGGGCGAGCCCAGGCCCCCTGTCCCAGTGTGGACCCTCCACACGCAACCCCCACTCCCACGGTGGGACAGACCCAGGCCCCCTCCCAATGCCCCCTCGTACTCCTAAAGGAGGGGGGAGCCCAGCCCCCTCTCTCAGGGCGGTCCCCGTCCCAGCTGCCTTCTGTTTCCCCAGGGCAGCCTGCCAGGCACCGCCAGCGCTCACCTGTCTGCTCACACTGCACCCCGGGAGCCAGGAGGTCGGGCTCCCCCAGGCTGATGTCGTTGAGACGTGCTCCTAGGCACTCGATGGACAGGGTCTTGTACCACTCCTCGGCCTCCAGCTCTGCAGGGAGCCAAGAGCCGCCCGTCAGCCCCTGCCCCCACAGCGTCCCACAGGCTCCCCCAGCACAAGCCAGCTGGCGAACGCCCCGTTACACAGGATCCCCCTCCCCAAACAGAAGACGTGCCCTGCACTATGGTCACACCTTGCCGTGTGTCCCCTGCTTGCTGGAGCAGAAATGCACCACTGGGACTTCCCAGCTTGTAAGGCCAATGTGATCATAACCAGGACCATTGCACTTCCCTGAATTAATTCCTGGTTGATCTAGGGCATCGGTCAGAAAACCAGCCAATCTCGATTTAAAAATGGCCAGTGCTGGAGAATCCACCACGACCCCTGGTGAGTTGTTAATTACCCTCCCTGTTAAAACGTGGCACTTTAAGCCTGAATTTGTCTAGTGTTAACTTCCAGGTCTTGTTATACCTTTGTCTGCTAGATCAACGGGCCACCTATTATCCAATCTGTTCACCCTGGAGCACCCCCAAGCGAACCCGGGGCTCAAACCTGCACCGCCAGAGCCCCATGCTCTACAGACTGAGCTGGCCAGGCTGCTGACGACAGCCCTCTTGCCCTTCTCTAGCCCCGTTCATCACAAAGGATCCCAAGTGCTGTATGATGGGCCAGTTCCCGGAGTCCATGCTTAGGAGACTCTTCCTTTGTCCTCACGGGCACTTGGTGCCCAGTGGGCACTTTGCCACAGGAAGGACAAAGGAGGGAGTCCGGATTGTGGCCCAGTCCATATAGTAAAGAGATCACTCGCCCAACAGTGAAATGCAGCCACCTCTGGGGCGGAACACAGCAGACATTCTGCACCAGCAGTACTACAGAGTAGTTTTTAGCCAGGGTAGTGGAAAATGCCTTCTCCAGTGGAAAATCCAGGGGAGATTTGGGGTTGGCAGAAATTACTCTGGTTTGAATTTGACGGTGACCCCAGAGTTAACACCCCTCCTCATGCGATTTCCAATAACGACAAGTGCTCAGCACCGGGGGGTTGACACCTTATTCCCAACACAGTGCCCCATGGCGAAGACTACAATTTTTTCATGGACAATTTCAATCAATGTTTGGCAGAGGTGCTGGAAACGAGGCCATGTCACAGAAAGGGGGGGGGGAGTGAGGGGCTGGGCGGGGAAGCGATCCCACCCCATGCTAACTCCGCAGAAGCGGCTCCTGTCCTGCGGGGGGTGCCAGCTCCCTGCTCTGAACATTGTGACCTGTGCACACCGCACCTCTCGGGGTTTGGTGCATCCGCCCCTCCGGAGATGGAGGTGGAGGGCCAGGTTTGATTGGCGTTGCCACCTAGCGCATGGGGTCGCCACGTCACTGGGGTTTGGCACATCTCCCCCTACGAGGGGCCACCACCACGCGGGCCAGGTCACAACACCCAGAGGGGAGAGGAGCTGCCCTCGCGGGGCTTACGGACTTCAATCAAAGTCACGGTTACGGGGAACACCGTGACCTCCAGACTAGGATGGGAGCCTGGCCCATGACACCATGCCAGGGCGTTGGCTCAGCACTGACTCAGAGGGAAGAGAATCACCTACCCCGCCGCCAGCACCTGGGAGTCTCCCAACCGGCTCCGGCCCAGGCCCAACCCTGCCTCGCCTGCGGGAGCAAAGAGGCTCCCAGCTGCGGTGGTGGAGCTGTAAGCCAGGGAAGGCACAACGCCTCTGAAGGAGCTCTCCCTCCTTCCCCCAGCCAGGCCAGGCCAGGGCGTCAGGAGCCTGGATCTCAAAGCGCTTTACCCACATGGACGGATTAACGCCCGCAGTCCCCATACAAGGGGCGGGCTGATCTCCCTCAAGCCCCCCGGCGTGCCGCAGCAGGCTGGCCCCCAGTCCTGCAGGCAGCTTCCCGGGTTGGGTGGCAAGCTGGAACTCCTGAGCCAGCTTCCCTGGCATTCAGAACGAAGGGATTTAATTAGCGAAGGAGAATTAATCCTGCAATCAGCACAGTGGCCCCAGGGTTATTTCTGCTGAGCTCCGATTCTGTCTTTATGTTGCCCCCATGTTTTTGGATCAGCGGCGTTAGAGAAATTGTCCAGGGGAAGCAGGCGGTTTCAGCCGCTGGCTAGGGGCGGTTGGGCCCCCCAGAAAGGCAAGGGAGGGGATTGGGTCTGTGGGGTAAACGTATTAGATGGGTGTTGCTGCTAAAAATGACCAGTTAATGTAGCTGTTTAAATGGTCATCTTTAGCCCGTGGAGGTGACTTTGAGCCCTAAAGAGGAGGTGAGGGGATTGCACCCAGCCAGCGGCGAGTTCAGGCTCTCTGCAGACTCAGGCAGACGCCAGCCAGTCAGGCACGTTTTAAAGCTGACTTTGCAACCACAAGGCCTGGGAACGTGAAAGCGGCAATTCTAGATCACACTGCCCTGGCAGTCACAGGGGCCTCGCTGCACAGACAGGGCGACAGGCACTGTGGGCCACATTCTCCAAAGGGCTCCACACCCTTCTGAAAGCCTGGCCTGGGGAGATGGAGTGATCTGTCCACCGTTACAGAGGGAATCAGAGGCAGAGCTGGGAGGAGAACCCAGGCGTCCTGGCTGCCAGTCCCAATCTCTATGTTTGCTTCCCCTGGCCTTTCCCCAGCCCGGCAGCTCGTGACCGTGCCAGCTCCAAGCCAAAACCCGCAGACATCCTCCTACCCGAGTCGCAGGTGAAGGTCCTGGCCGAGTCATCGGTGAAGATGATGGCCACGGCCTGCCTCTTGGTCTCTTTCGGCAATCGCGTGATGCACTTCACGTTGCTGATCTCCGTGACCTGCAGAGGGAGACGCGTTCCTGAGCTGCTGCCATCTGCATTCCGCACCCCACCCACTCCCCTCCTTTTCTGCACCGAGCAACGGGGCTCCCTCAAAGTCTCCCTCCTCCGCCTGGTTCCTCTTGGTTTCTCCACCGCTCGGCACTAGATATTCAGGGGGAGCCTCTACCTTCCCCAGGGAGAGCCGCAGGGGCCCTCAGCATGGGGGGCATAGAAAGCCACGTGAGAACCTGTATTTCAAGGGAAGAGTCCCATAGCTATCGGAGATCAATTGCAGCAAGAAAACATCTGGCCAGAAAACGGTTCTCCTGAGGAACCCAGGTTGGGGAAGGAGAAGCGTAAGCTCATCGGGGCATAGGCAGGTAAAGGGCCATGACACTTGGATCCTGCATACCCTCATACCGTGCATACCCCATAACAATCACCCTGCCCAAGGTATTCTTCACCGCAACGTACTTTTGGCCAGGCCCCGTAAGAATCACTGCGACAAGTGAGGAGGGAGCGCTGGCTATGGGGGAGCGCCCAGCTGCTCCGGTCCCACCCAGCAGGCGGCGCTGTGGGGAATGGGGTAAGAGCGCTGGCTGGGGGTGGGAGCTCTGCCTCGGTGATTTATTCAGCCGCGTCAGAGCAAAGGGGCAGCAGGTAAGCAGAGACTCTCCAACCTTTGGGCTTCCACGCAGGCACACTGACTTCTCGTCCGGATACTTCTCTAGCCGCTGGGGCCCTTTACTGGAGGATTTCCTGAACACCAGCCAGCATCTCCGATAGATCTGCCAGAGAGACACCAACACAGAGGCTGCAGCACCCCTGCAGTTGCACAGGGACATCTGGCAGGGGGCTTTTTACCCAGCGATCAAACGCGTCCTGACTGGGGTTTTCCTGTCACCACTAGCCCACGCACAGCATCCAACATGGAGCAAAGTAAGCAACACTCAGCACCTCCCTTTGCTGACCCTGCCCAGGGAACTGCTACATCCCTGAAGAAGGGGCAGCATCGGGTTACCGTTAAGCCCTAAACTTGAGCAATGACCAAACCTCATTTATAGCAAAATCCAGGGGAAACCTCTTGCAGTGAAACCCCGTTTGCTTCCTATCATGGGTCAGTCCAGCTTCTTCTAGGCCAAGGAGAGCCGAGGAGCTGTCAGCGTTATGGCCACATCTGTGTGAATCTGAACAAGTAACTGGGCTCAGAAACTGCAGGGCCTGGGGTCTTAGACAAGACAGTCAGATCGATCAATCGATCCAATGAGAAAGGACCAGACACCACTTTACAGCCGCCTGTTTTATGGAGCTGTGTGATGCAGACTGGACCCTACACCGTAGGGAACAGCCCTGCAGAGATTTGGGGAAGGACCAGGGAAGGAGCGGCAGAAGGTCCCTCAAAGTGGGGGAGCCAACAGCGCCCGAACCATGGCCCCACCCCTTCTCATTGAGGCCCCGCCCTCACGCCACCCCTTCTCCGCCCCCTACTCGCTCCTCTCTTGTCTGGCAGGAGGTTGTGGCTGGGAACAGAACAGGAAGCAGAGGCAGCGCCCGCCAGCTGATGCCCGGATGGAGGATGGCATGGCGGCGGCGTGCAAGGTGTAACAAAGCCACGGCGACCTCGAACCCGCCCCGTGTCACTCTCCTGCCCCCCACAAGATTCTGCTGAGCAGCCGTGGGTGAAGAGAGGGCAGAACTAACTCCAGGAGGATCTCCACTAGCTGTTAGCAGTACGTGGCCTATGAGACAGAGGAGCACACGGTCCCCAGCACAGAGCATGGGCCGCTCCAGCCAGGGGGTCCCCAGGCCAGCATGCCGAGGCAGCAAACAATGGCAAGGTAAGGACAGGATGGGCAGCGCTCGGCCACACCCCCTCCTGGTATCCCGGATGCCAAGTGAGCCCACGCCCCTTTCTTTCCCATCTGCTCGCACCGCATGCACAGTCTGATGCCGACGCTCTCCCGCGGCGTCTCATAGACTCATAGACTCATAGACTTTAAGGTCAGAAGGGACCAATATGGTCATCTAGTCTGACCTCCCGCATGATGCAGGCCACAAAAGCTGACTCACCCACAACAGAATCTTCCAGCCTGCGACCCCTGCCCTATGCTGCGGAGGAAGGCGAAAAACCTCCAGGGCCTCTGCCAATCTACCCTGGAGGAAAATTCCTTCCCGACCCCAAATATGGCGATCAGCAGAACCCCGAGCATACAGGCAAGATTCTACAGCCGGACCCTCATTTTACCCGCGATGGCCCGTTAATGCCTAATTGACTAAAATCACATCCTCCCTCCCCCAACATCCTCTCATCTCTGCAGCCCCACTGGCTCACCCCCTTCGTCTCCTCGCCGCCCCTTGTGAGAGTGCTGGGCTGCCATTCCTCAGGGCGATGGATTCATTCACACCCGCAGCCAGGGCAGCCCCGTGCCAGTCACAGCGCACGGCCCTGACCTGAGAAAGGATCGTGTGCCCCAAGCACTGCGGCCCAGCCCAGGAGCCGCGCCCCAGGGTCCATCTCACCCCAAACCCACCAGAGCTGAAAGACAGAGAGAGGTGGGGACAGCTCGGCCCCACTGCACGGGAACACCCCAAGCCTCACAGACACTTGTTCCCGGCCCTGCCTGTCAAACTGGAAAACACCCCGATGCCTCGTGTAGCGGAAGCTGCTCCCAGCAACAGCTCCGATCCTGTAATTGCCCTGGCCCCCACAGAGTTACTCCTGACTTATACCCTGCATAACTGCCCTGGCCCCTATGGAGTTACTCCTGATTTGCACCCTCATGTGGAACTGGCCAGGCCCCTACGGAGTGACTCCCAACTTACACCCTCATGTGGAACTGCCCTGGCCCCTACGGAGTTATTCCCGATTTACACCCCAGTGCGTAATCATTCTGGCCCCTATGGAGTTATTCCCGACTTACACCCCGGTGTGTAACCGCCCTGGCTCCTATGGAGATACTCCCTTTTTAAAATCAGAATCAGGTCCTAAATCCACACGGGTCACTTCAAGAGCCACTTTAAACAACCTGAACTGGAGCTATGCCGATTTACACCAGCTGAGGGTCTGGCCCGGCAGCTGTTCAGTGGCTTAGAGCAATGCTCCGCTGCAGTTCAGGACGGGAGGGGAACCAGGACCAGGAGCCCGCTTCTCTCCCGCCCTGCCCTGCCGCCGTCATCGCAGATAGCACGGGTGCAAACCGCTCCCCAGCCGGGATGCAGGGCCGGGGGGACCAGACACCCCTGACGCCTGCAGCCCCATGAGGCTGCTGAAGCAGAGGGCTGGCACAGAAACCAAAGCAGCCAGCGCTGCTCATGGCGCTCGTACAAACGCAGGGGGCATTCATAAATATTCGTCTGCTTGTTAAACCAGAGAGCCTTCGCCGCGGCCAGCCCAGAGTTTCCACGGGCCCCAGGAATCCTGTAGCTGGCAGCGGAGGCTGGTGGCGGCTGGCAGAGGTGCCAACCCAACCATCTGCTGGCCGGGAGCACCCCTGTTCAAATTCAGCCACCAACCCGAGCTGTGGGTGGGGCAGCTTTCCCTGCCTTCGGTGGAGTGGTTCCCCTGGGCAGTACCAAGTCATCCGCCAGGAAGGGCTCAGCCCTGGGACCCACCCAGAAGCTTCTGCTGTTTTTCACCCTTGCAGTGGATTAAACTGCACTTTTGCTGAGGTGGGAGGGGAGGTATTTAAAATTCCCAGGAAGGTTTTCCCCCGCATCCCTCCTCACCCTGTTCCAAAAGACAATACTAATGAATCCCTCGGCACTTCCCAAAGGAGGGCAGGATCAGCGTCCCCATTTTACAGATGGGGAAATTGAGGCACAGGGAGGCAAAGCAACTGGCTTGAGGTCCCCGAATAGAACCCAGCTCTCCCAAGCCCCAGCCCATGCGCTAGGCCCCACCTGTGCCAGGCTCTGTGCTCTACTAGCCACGTCCCGGAGAGAATGGTTAGGAACCATGTGCAACCGTTTCTAGTCGCTGTCTATCCCACGGGGCTCCACCCTCGGGGTTTCTGGGGTGAGAGAGCCTATGGGTGACTGTTACAGCTTCCACTGAGCAGCTGGGCTCAAGCGGCTCGTGTTTTAGCCCGGACCATAAACCTGCCGGGAGAGGTGGTTAAAATCCCGGCAACACCGCACTGAGCCAGTCCGCAGCAGCGTGCCCAGCCAGTGCCTGGGCGTCTCCAAACAGGGCAATGGCTCGTCCTTTGCTGTGCCCCAGGGGTTCCTCCCCCGGCTGCACCGGCCGCTCGCCCGACAGCGCCACCACTGTAACATCCCAAAGCACCGCAGCCAACGTCTGGAGCAGCCGGCAAACGGAAGGCTGACAGCCTGCTGGCACGGGAGGATGGGGCAGGGAGCACCAGTCTTGGCACCAGCTGAGCAGGGAAAGGGTTAACGCCAGGGGCATTTCGAAGGGGCATTCCCAGCCCATTGAGAGGAACGGGCAAGACTCCCTTGTTACCAGCTGCCACCTAAGACGGTTTCTCTCCCAGCGAGAAAGGCGCCCCGCCGTCAGCCAGCACCACACACCGCCCCAGCAGCCTGCCTCCGAGGAGCTCAACGCGCGGTACGAACATGAGAGACGCCAGCCTCCAGGCGAGGGAACATCGTTAGCCTCAGTTCACAGAGGGGAAACCGAGCCACAGCAAGGGGCAGAGACGCACGCAAGGAGCCAAGAACAGAACCCAGGAGTCCTGGACCACAAAGGTTGGTGGGGTTTAGGACACATTCTCTACGACGCACAGGAAGGAGGGAGCTCCTCGCCGTGCCCACGAACGCCTGTTGTCTCAGCTCGGAACGGACGTTGCTCCACGCCGCTATCGTCTTTCTCCCATCACGCTGCGCCCTCGCCCGCTTCCCGCCAGACAGAACCGCGCGCAGCAGCCGAGCCGGGCTCCAACCGGTCACGGCAGCTCAGAGCCGCCTGCTCTGCCTTTCTGCTGCCGCCGGACATGACGCATCTCGAGGCTCTTCCAGACCCAACTGGCTGCTCCTTCTTCACTTCCTGTCCTGAACTGTTGTGGGGTGATTAGCGATCTCAGCCCGGGACCAAGGAATCAACACCGCCCGAGCTGTGGCCCCTGCGCTGACCCTCCCATGCCTCAGTTTCCCTGGGGGATACCACCACTCAGGGGGGGGTGGGATTTAACTCATTAGTGTCTGTCGAGCACTCTGGGCAGAAGGTGCTACAATAGGAATCCAGTTAGTCCAGATGCCAGTGACCGTGGGTGGGCAGACTGACGGGCTGTTGTGGTCTGGCTCCTCTCTGGAGGGTAAACGGGCAGCAGGTACTTCCCTGCCTGCACCAGCGTCTGCAGAGTCCCAGGACTCGCCCTGCAGGCTAACCTGGATTTGGGGGGAGCGGAGGCCGGCTGGATTTACAGCTTCTCCTGCCCCACCCCCTGCTCCCCTGGGGTGCTCAAGCCCTCCCCCCCCCCCGTCATTCTGCCAGCGTTAATTGCAGCGCAGTCTCACTTAATGAGCGGCAGCCGGAGCAGCGGCCATGTCTGCCTGACTGCGCGTGCTCCCCCGGGCACACACACACCTGCCCCCTCTGCCTAGCACAGAGCCCTTCGCTGCTTTACCCCTCAGGCCCCAGCAGCCCCCTCCTGGTCCTCTCCCTGCAGCAGTTCGACCCCCGCTCCCTCCTTCCCAGCGGTTTTGTTCTGGGGGAGCTGCCCCCTTTCCCCCCCCTCGTCTCCTCTCCCTGCCAGCCCTCGGCATCACTTCCCTCCCAGCTATTCACCTTCCCTTTCCTGCCCCCCTTCTTTGTTCTCTGTAATTCGCATGAAATTAACCAGCTCGCTCTCTGCTCCCTGCCTGCTGGAGGGAAGGAGATCAACTGGCCCTTCCCTGCTCTGCTACCATTGGTGCTGAGCCAGAAGGTCTGTCTGTCCGCTCACGGAGCTATTGCCTCTAATCCCGGGGATTGCACCCTGGCACCCATTGCCCGCTCTCAGCGCCAGCTGCTGGGCCAGAGCCCGGCCAGACTGCAGCGAGCTTCCCCCCAGCAGTGCCACGCCGGAGCCTGGCCAGACTGCAGCAAGCTTCCCCCCAGCAGTGCCCCGCCGGAGCCTGGCCAGACTGCAGCGAGCTTCCCCCCAGCAGTGCCCTGCCGGAGCCAGGCCAGACTGCAGCGAGCTTCCCCCCAGCAGTGCCCTGCCGGAGCCAGGCCAGACTGCAGCGAGCTTCCCCCCAGCAGTGCCCTGTCAGAGCCAGGCCAGACTGCAGCGAGCTTCCCCCCAGCAGTGCCCCGCCGGAGCCAGGCCAGACTGCAGCGAGCTTCCCCCCAGCAGTGCCCCGCCGGAGCCAGGCCAGACTGCAGCGAGCTTCCCCCCAGCAGTGCCCCGCCGGAGCCCGGCCAGACTGCAGCGAGCTTCCCCCCAGCAGTGCCCCGCCGGAGCCAGGCCAGACTGCAGCGAGCTTCCCCCCAGCAGTGCCCCGCCGGAGCCAGGCCAGACTGCACCGAGCTTCCCCCCAGCAGTGCCCCGCCGGAGCCAGGCCAGACTGCAGCGAGCTTCCCCCCAGCAGTGCCCCGCCGGAGCCAGGCCGGACTGCAGCGAGCTTCCCGCCAGCAGTGCCCCGCCGGAGCCTGGCCAGACTGCAGCGAGCTTCCCCCCAGCAGTGCCCTGTCAGAGCCAGGCCAGACTGCAGCGAGCTTCCCCCCAGCAGTGCCCTGTCAGAGCCAGGCCAGACTGCAGCGAGCTTCCCCCCAGCAGTGCCCTGTCAGAGCCTGGCCAGACTGCAGCGAGCTTCCCCCCAGCAGTGCCCCGCCGGAGCCAGGCCAGACTGCAGCGAGCTTCCCCCCAGCAGTGCCCCGCCGGAGCCAGGCCAGACTGTGCTGATCACATCTCCTCACGAGTTTGGTTTCGTATAACCAGACTTGCTCTGCGCCCCGTGTGGGAGGGAGCGCAGTGAGCATGAAGGATGAAAGCCTGTGTGAAACACCCAGGTTTCTGGACAGCCCAGACGCAGGGAGCCAGAGCGCTGTAGCTTTGCAGACACATAACAAGCCCCCTGGGAGTGCAGCGGCTGTTTGGCACGTAGCACTTCCTCCCAGCCCGGTCGCCCAGGCCCGCCTCCGGCGAATCTCCGGCTGCTTCTAAGAAAACATCTTTACTGAGCTGTCTGGGAGAATTAGCCCCCGATGCAGATTTCAGAGCCCGTGACACCCACAGCCAGTGAGGCTCCGAGAGCTGATTTGCAGAGGGGGCTTCCCGCAACCCCAGCGCTCCCAGTGGGCCCAGTCCTGCAGCCCTCTGCACACAGAGCTCTGGCTTACAGGATCCAGGCCTGACTGTTTCTTGCCTCCAAGGCGGGTGTGTCCCTCACACACCTCTGTCTGGGGAGTGTCTGCAGCACCTGGGGAACTGGAGAAGTGCCAGCCCCCGACAGGAACAGAAGCTCCTTTCAGATGGTCCCTGATAAGCAGCAGATGGGCCTGGCTCAGTGTCAGAAATGGGCTACAGCCCACTCACTTTGAGGCTACAGAGAAGACGACGATACCAGAGGCTTCTGTGAGTGGGATGCTAGTCTACGTCTGGACACCGCTGGCCCCAGCCCTGCAGTAGCTAAGCACCTCACAGACACCAATCAATGTGCCCATTTTACAGATGGGGAACCAAGGCTCAGATTAAGTGACAGAGCAAGGAACTGATCCCATGTGTCCTGTGCTGGTCATTTTCCCTGGTCCTGGCTGGAGTCAACCGCATTGTCCTGCCACATCCAACAGGCATTCAGCTCCTCTCAGCCTTTTATTTTAAAGGAGAAAAATAAATAATCAGGAACAAACTAAAATGAAGGCTCCACAAGGGAGAGCACAGTGTGTGCGTCATGCCGCTGCTGCCTCCACAGCTCCATACACCACCGATGGCTTCAACGAGAGCAGGAGCCGGCTGTCTGTGCTGGCCTGGGGTGCCTGTGACAGAGGCCCAGTGGGGGTTCGCTACTTTGCATCAGCAACTCGTCAGGCCGAGCATACTCACTACACCTAACACGCTGTGGTCATGCTATATACCCCAAAGGTGGCATGTCATACGTCATTGGAAAACTAATAACTCACTGATCATTAATATTCTCGCACGATGTACGTCCGGTAAACCCCCAAAGGACTTCAGAGATACATGCTGCAAAGATGTCCTTAAAATGTATTTGGCCTAAGCCACGCCTGTCGCAGACAAAGGAACGTGTTCCACCTGCTTGAAAGCGTCTCTGATGTAAATTAGGCAACATGTGACCAGAGACAAGGAAGGTCCATTTACATAAAAGGTGAAGAAAGGCATCAGTAGGGGAGACAGCCTCAGCTACAAAGACAGGGGGTCGGAACCTCAAATGAGAAGCAATTGAAGCAACTGACTGTATACGATGTTACTGTATTACAGCAGTGAAGGAGTGAGGTCTTTTATAAAAGCCTGTGACGCACTGCTGATTATCATTGTAAAATGCAGACACTAACACTGTAGGAGGATTTATGGATCCTCACTGATATATTGTGCTTTAAAGTCTGCGACCAAACAAAGGGAGAAACAGGTTTTCTCCCAGACTGGAGGGGTGGCTGCTGTCTACCTGTCTCCAATGTAAATTAAGCAGCCTGGAATCAAAACGTCGGAAGTCCCTTTGCACACGCATCAGCAGGAGGATGGGACGTCCACAAAAAAGGAAGAGCAGCAGAAAGCTTGAAGAATGAACTTTGGGGTGATACAAGGGGGGTAAAAAGACACCGGGGGGGGGCATCCATCACTTGGGGGATTCCAGAGGCCAGAGCTCTTAAAAATCACAGAGCGTTGGCTCCGTCGCCCAAAGAGGTTGACGTCTCCGGGAGCTGAGTGTAGGTGAGAAACCTGCTTACCAGACAGCAAGTGTGAAAAATCAGGATGGGGTGGCGGGTAATCAGAGCCTATATAAGAAAAAGACCCAAAAATCGGGACTGTCCCTATAAAATCGGGACATCTGGTCACCCTACTTACCAAAGACTGTCCCTTTCTGAAACCACGTTGTGCCTTAGAAGTGTATTTTAAATTCTGTTTGCTTGTAACCCCATCTATCTTTATTCCTTATACTTGGCATCACTTAATCCTCTCTCTGTTGGATTAAATAAACTTGTTGTACTTTTGATCCAAACCAACCCAGCGCTGGGATTGAAATGAGGGTGTATGTCAAAGCCCAGTTACATTAACGAGCCGCAGCGCACTGACTCTGTAAAGACGCAACGAACTTATCAGCGTCTGTGACTGTCCCAGGAGAGCGCTGGACACGACCCAGGCAGGCGGACTGGGGTAAATCTGGGACCGGGGGCAAGGCGATGGAGTCACTCTGCAAACAGTAACCAGGCAGTGGAAGCCAGGCTGTGACCCGCATGCTGGCGGCCGGGATCCGGGCTGTGAGCCACAGCAGCACAGCATTAGAGGCCCCCAGAACGGCAGGGCAGGTGAGGACAGAACCCCCTACTGGTCTGGGTTGAACCCCAAAACCTCACAGTGTCGTTAAGTGGCAGTAGCGGGCTACGCACGGTGCACGACCCAATGGGAGACACAGCCCGCCCTGAGGAGCTCACAATGTAAAGGGGCAGATAATGCCAACCAGGAGAGCCAGAGGCTGCTGCAGGCCCAGGCCGCTGCAGGCCCAGGCCGCGTTGTGTCCTTAGGAGGAGGCGACACCAGGCCACTGCCCCATGTGTTAAGAGAGTGCGGCGGACGCTCAGCTCTGCACATCAGCACGGCCACCTGGGCTGGGCCGAGTCCTACCCAGTCCTGCAGAGGGCAGCACTCACCGAACAGCCCTCGCACGAGAGGCAGTACAAGGGCAGGGGATGTATCCCAGCCACACAGGGCTGGGGGACCCTCTCCCCACTCCCAGGCTGGCCCCGGGCCTACCCCTCAGAACCTCGCTCTCTTCAGCACCCGATGCCGGCGGCAGCACTTGGCCGACGCTCGCTGGCTTCACAGCAGCCGTGCCCCTTAAAGGAGGGCTTTGAATGAGGAGAGGGGAGCCTAGCACACAGGGACGGGGCGCCAGGAGCCGGAACCATGGAAAGGAGGCTGAGGCGGCCCCGGCATGGAAGATAGTCAGACGTTCTCCCTCCATCCAGAGGCGGGAGCAACGTTAGCCGCGCTTGGCCTCCCCGCTCAAGACGCCCGGCGTCCCCACAGCTGGGTCTCGCCACCTCGGCTGCCCCCCCGGCTCCCTCCCCTGAAGCTGCACCAATGCTGGGGCAGCGGGGAGAGAATTGCTGACCGCTCCTGGCGTCGACAAGGCCCCCGTCAGATCCCGAGCATGCTGGGAAAGCTCCGGGCGCGGCCACTGGTTTCAGACGCCTCCGGGGCCCCACCCAGATGCCTCAAGCAGCCACTTTGGGAAAACGTTGGCCTGTCCCCCTCCCCCAGCTCTGGGGCTCTGTCTCCCCAGCTGCACAAGGGGGCTAGAGACCCATCCGAGAGGAGAGCTTGGGAGGCTGGGTCCCTCATGCCGGCGAAGGGCAGGTGAATGCGTTACAGAAGCACTAAGCCACGAAAGCTCTTTTGTCTCACTTTACCATGCCCAAGATAGACGCAGATCCACCACATGCACCCGGGCGGCTCCGGTCTGGTGGCTCGGCAGAAGGCCGCACCCACTCAGCGGCAAGAGGAAAGGATCGCAGCTGGCAATGGTCAGCAGGGCACGGCAGAGATCCGGCTGGCGCAGGGCCCTGGGGCTGACCGACCAACAAGGCCTTTCACCATGAGGTCGCCGGTTCAAATCGGCCCCAAGTCCTTAGTGAGCGACTGGCCTGGGAGACTTAGCAGGTTTCCCATGGGCCACGTTGCAACCGGCCGCCTTGTCGGCAGGAAATGCCAGGGAGCGTGGGGAGGCGAGACTCCTCTCTCACCCCGTACGGCAGGGGGCAGGAGCTGCTCCTTTCCAGTGGGCACAGACTGGTGCCCAGCAGCAGTAACTCCACTTTAAAGCCAAGACCCACAGGCAGTCCCTCTGGAGGGCTGGAGCCCTGGATCCTGCAGCCCACCATGGGGCCACGAGCATAGATGCGGGAACAAACTGTACCCTGTGGCTGGGCCCAGGGGCTGCTGCAGCGTGGAGGCTTGGGGAACATCGGGAGGCTCGATGGGCTCCCCACAGCTGCCGTTCCCCATGGGCGGGAGCCAGGGCAGCTGGGGCCGGGATGAAGAATGTGCCCAGACGGCGGCTGCAGGCGGGATGGCTGGGTGACATTATCTGGGGGTGATTTAGTGCTGATGGAGCTGGCCAGAGCCCAGGCACTGTGCACACCCTGCCCTCAAACAGCTCAGCCAGGCCCAGCTGCAACCCACCAGAGCTGAGATGTGGGGGCCCAGCTAGTCCTGCCCTGCCAGTGCCCCGAAATCCCAACCCACCGCTCCCCTTTCTACCCCAGTGCTTGGGCCCAAACACCCAGCTCCGCTGATGCCCCTCAATCCTGACCCGCAGCCCCCCCATGCTATTCCAACCCTGGTCCCCCACACCAGCGTCCACCCTGCCCTGCCCCAGACCGGACTCCATCCCGAGCAGAGATGCCACTCACAGCCAAATAACCTGTGCGATGGTTTATTTCACATCCAGACCGAGATCTTGCCCTTGCCATGAACCAGGGTTTGACCTCCTTTTGCAGGGGGGAAAGGCCCGTGCGCCGCCCCACGGCTCCACCCAGCGCCAGGCTGGGGGTTTCTTTGTCTCAGCAACTGCAGTTTGGCCCCTTTAAGAACGGATCTCCATTGAAATGCGAAGCACACCGGCTCTCCACCAACTCTGCCTAAAATATGGGTCAAGCCAACCAGCTTGGGAGCCCCGGTCACGTGGGATCACCTGCATCTCGCCTGACAAAAAATGAACTGCTCTTTGGGGGAGGGGCAGGGTGGAGCAAGACCTTGCACCTCCTCTACCAGCAGCTCCCCCTGCCATCCCTGCGCCTCGAGCAGCCTCTGCCTGCCGCTGGCTCCGGAGCGGCACAGAGCTCCTGGGACTCGGGCCATGCAGCGAGCGTGATTCCCGTAAGCAGATCAACGACCCCGGTTCTCTCGCTAAGGACCCAATCCTTGGAAATCACCTCAAGGCCCCATTGCAATCCATGGGAGCGGAGCATGCCCAGCTTTGGGCCCCAAATCAGTGACCTGCTAACACATCCCACCCTGCCTCCCATCCCCCTCAGGGCTACAGGGAAGTATAGCACCATGTACGCCTCCCCCACCCCCGACTTCCACCCACACACTCCTCCGCCTGCACAACCAACCTCCCAGGGATCCCAGGCGATGCACAGGCTCGGGACCCAACGGGCGACTTAACTATTCCCTAGCCGGTGCTGACGTCATGTGCAAACGCAGTCAGTGGCATGGAAGGGGCCCAGGGGTGACCAGGGTGTAGGGATCTAAGCTGGGTTTGGCCGCTAGGCCTGATTCGTGGCTTTAAATCCGCAGCCTGCCCTGTCTGGACAGCACGAGCACAAACCACAGTGCCAAATTCCTACTGAATTACACAGAAAGCAACAAGTGCAAAACCATCTTCTCGCCTCTCTCCCATTAGCCTATAAATAACCCAGGGGGTCAGGTGCTTTTTTCCAAAAAAATGATCCAGGCACAGCTTGTCTGCTGGGCTGATCCAAATTCAGCCGAGTTTTGCTCTCGGAGGGAGATTCCTACAGCTGAATTCAAAGGACAACCCCCCTCGCCTTCCCCCAGTGGAAACCCCACAGCTGCAACTTTACCCGTCCCCAGAATGACCAGCGACAATGGCCAGCCCCCTACCCACGGCACAGGAGTCCTGGGGACGGGCGCTCAGAGCCAGCTGGGGTTGAGGAGGATGCTCGGGCATAACCCAGAGACAGAATCTCGAGCGAGGATGCTCTCAACACAAAAGAGGGACTGGGGGGGGGGGGGGTCTTTCTGCATTTTGCAGCTGCCCCGGTGTTTCAAAAGCAGGGAGAAGGGGGGGGGGGGGAGAGACCTTCAAAGCTAACGATAACGAATCATGCATCACAATCCCCTCCCCACTTACCCCCAATTTCCTGCTCTTCATTTTCACATAGCCCTGTTTGACGATGTCGTTAAAATTCGTAGCCATGGCGTAGCCCTCTGCAGCCGGGATCCACTCCCAAGGAGCTCCAGGCTTTTTCCTAGCCTGCTTTCCTTCCGTCTGTCTTCCTCCCCACCCCTCGCTCCTCCTTCTGCGTTCACCTGTTTTCAGATCCTCCCCGGGGTCCGGGTCGGGGGCCTCCTCAGCATTGTCCTAGCAGCCTCATGCTCCCCTCCTCCCCGGCACTGGCTGTAAAATAAAAATGACAGATAGATTAGAGATAGTGACATCTTCCCCTTGGTTCCCCCTCCCGCTTTTCTCTTTCTGGCTGAACCATTCGGGAAAAACCAAGGTGCATCATACAGAAGAGGAGAAATGGAACAGTCCAGTTGTTAACCCCTCGATTCTTCCTCGAGATGCACAAGGACCAACTTTCTCCATGCCTGAGAATCTGCTGCGGCTCCAAGAGGGGAACCGGGACAGGTGTGTGGGGATGAGACTTGGCAGCAGGGATGTAACAGGGGCTAGCTCCAGGCTGCTGCAGGCCCTGGAGAAATCATCTCTGAGGAAGGCTCTCCAGAGCTTTAACGCAAATCAAAGCGCAAGGGTCGCTGCAGGGCAGCAGGAGGTTTGAGCTCATAAATAATGACATCATCTCACAGATCTACAGCCCTTTTCGTCTCCAAAGATCCCAAAGCACTCCGACCAACTGCAGAAGCCGACTGTACCCCAAGTCAATCCATCTACCACTGACCCTGGGAGCCAGGAAAGTGATGGCAGAGATGGCACACACGCCATAGTGACCGACCAGCTGATCAGGCCTGGACGCTTCTGACAAACAGGGGATCAAGCCCCCAAACGGTGTGTCGCTTGTTCCTCTCGGACAGATCTTTTTTTAAAATATACCTTCGCACCACTTGTATGCCTTTTCATGCCAGTCAAATCTCCTTGCATCGAAATGCGGCCACCTCTGGGGTGGAACACAAGAGCTGTCTGACAGCGTACAGAAAAGGCCCGTCTACGTTGCGAGAGCAACCAAGTCACAACACTGTGTCGTGTCTGAAACATTGTTCCACCTCATAGCACGGACAGGACCTAAGCATGCCTTTCAGCATGCCATTTTCCAATATGGAAAGAAATGCCTGAGGAACCCCCAAAATGACAGGCACCTAAACATTGTGTATGTAGGAAACAAACTATGTGGGCTTCCCTCCTTTAGCATCAATCACTCACTAGAACCTCTGGAGCACAAATTTTTATTTCTGTCAAATAATTCTCCGAGAGTGGGGAATGTAGGACATTTTGGGATTAAAATGAGTGACATTTGTTAGATACCAACCTAAGCATATCTGATCCCATGTCACTGAACTGTGCGGCAGGAGGGCTGCAGCAGACACGGGTTTAGGTCCCATCTACACGACAAGGCACAACAATATTGGAACTGTCAGGAGACAAGTGGGATGTAGCCATGTCGAGTGACCCAGCTGATTTTGTATTGTAAGCGGGCCCATAGGCTGCACACGACACTTTAGGACAGGAAGTGCAGAATGACACTACATTGAAGGTGGTGGTGGGGGGGGACACGGATGACTTACGCAAGCACAACAGAATTACGCTGTTTGGAATAGGACCGGGATGCTGGAGCGAATGCCCCGGCTTTTAGGAAAAGTGTTGTGGGGTCTTTCATGGCCAGAAGGGGTCAGCGCTAGGAACTCTCATTCAAAAGAATTGCTGACACTACAACGGAGTGACCAACATACAGTTTGATGCCCTGAGATGGAGTTATGGGCACAAGCACGGAGAGGCTGGCACCGTGACCGGATTACCAACCCCAGGAGAAAGCAGACAGTGCCAGAATCCCGCGGCCAGAGACGGGAGGAAGATGCCAGCACATGGACAGATGGCACAGAACAATTCCTGGATCTCCCCCCCGAGAGGCGCTCGCTTCCATCCAGTGCTGCCACGCACTGCCAGGGTGGCTACGGGCCACCGCTACGTTACCAGCCCTCGGGCACACACGGGGCCAAACTGCAAACAGCTGAAACGCCAGCAGCCCCGCCGGGGCCAAAGGGGCTGCTGGCGTTTGTGAAATGATCATAATGTGGGTTTTATTTTTTTCTGTTTTCAGGGAGGGAAGCCGGTCACTGAAGGTTTGCTGCTCAGAGCTCTCCAGGCGTCACAGACACACCCTGCTTCTTTCCGCTGGGGAGCGGAGCCGGCAGGCAGCCCTGCACCGAGCAGCGCTCTGCATATCTAGTGCCAGGGTGGAGTAACGGCACAGAGCAGGATCACGTTACTGGCCTTGGGGTGCATAACCGGTGCCAACGTTGTATTGCTAGCTCCGGGGTGGATGGGTTAGTAGCGCCAAGGCTGAGTTACCAGCAGCTGGGTGGATTTCCTGGCGCCAGAGCTGCTTTAGCGAATCAGAATCGGGTTCCCAGGGCAGATCCTGGTGCCAGGAGTGAGAGAACAGCACCAGGGAGGAGTTCTTGGCATGAGGCATGAATCGTCAGAGCTTAACACCACAGCGGGGTTCCCGGCGCCAGGTAGACGAGCGAGGCGAGGGTGGGACGGGGACACCAACGTCTGTGCCATGAGGTTCTCTCTGCCAGAGCTGACAGCAGTGCAGCATTAATGAATCTCTCCGAGACCTCGAGTTCCTAATGAGGAACAGATGGGATGGCCTGTTTGGCACATTCAAGCAACGAGAGTGGAAATGCAAAGAGCTCAAGTGTGGTTCTGCAGATTTCCACCTGGAGCATCTGTTCACCCATCCATCTCGGCACATCTTCTTCCTGTCCAACCATCCACCTCTCTGTTGTCCCTCAAGACCTCTAGCCTGTCTCCGTGGACCCTTAACACCACTGAATTGCAACCCTCCCTGCTCTGACATTTCCCTCTCTCCCTTTTCTTTCATCGCCTCTTCCTTTTTGGCTTTGTCTCTCTCTCTTATGAAGCCTGACACTAATATGCTACCTCTGGGGGAGAGCGAAGTCAGGGACTGAATTGGAAACAAATGTCATGGTACTCTCCCAAGCTACAAACCAAGCCCCACCCCCTGGACACTCAAACTAGACTCCACTCACAGCAGGCTCCATAATTTGTGAGACTGTTTCCTTTACTGCATGCCTTGATCAGCCGTGAAACAGCTGACAGTTAACCAGCCATTGTTAGGTTTCAGAGTCAACATCTCATCATCATCATCATCATCTCATTCAGATGAATGGGAAAGTTCAGGCTGCCCAAGGCAGATATCGCTACACCACTCACACTCTGGTCCCACTTTGAAAGTTCTTTGCAATCACAAGGGATTTGAGACTTTTTAAAAAAGGAAACTTAGATCCGGGTGCACAAGTCCCAGCTCACCAAGCCACTGCCACCCAGCTCGCTTGGTCAGTAACACCTGGCATTTGAGACGCCCTCTAAGAAAACACAATAGAAATGTTTCACAGATAAACCTTCACTGTTACATCATTATTCTGTGTAGGGATGGGCAAACTGGCCTGGGTAGAATAAGAACCAGCCCAAAATTACTCATCCCAAACCTTCTTAACTCGCATTTTAACTCATTTTTCCTCTATTGTGCTACCTGGTTTTGGCTAGGGCCAGAAGTAGAACTGCTGTTAACCCATAAGAATGGTTTTTCCTCTCTCAGTTTTCCAACCCAGCCGCAAGCAGGCAGCATCAGAGACTCAGCAGCGTGCTCCGTGGGCTGTGTACACTGGAAATGGAGATGCCTGTTTTCTGCCTCCTGCACTTTTACATTTCTAAGAAATTCATCTACTTGCAGAGGCAGCAGCCATATTACTCTCAGAGCTGCTGCTGCAGCCTGTTCCAGAGGGGAGGCACACACCATGCTCTTTCTGACAGAGACTTTACTTTTGTTCTTTCTTTGCATTGTGGTTCCTTAATCAAACAAAGGAAACCATTTAATACAGGAAGTGTGCAGCTGCCCATTCAAGCTCTCAGGCTTCCGGGACATTTAGATCCAGATCTAAACTCTGTGATCCACAAGTGTCTCAACAGGAAATCTGCAGAGCGAAGAGCCTCTGAGAACTCCGGGAAGCCCCTGACCACCTGGACACTTATCTGACCAGAACCTATACAGCTTTTGGCAAGAGGAGAGGGCTGGGATGGGGAAGGGGTGAATCCTTCTTTAGCCCAATCCTGGATTGTTGTTGTAAGAGGCCCCGTTATCTTGTGAAACGGGCTCTGTTTTACCCCAGTGCAGTCCTGTCTGCAACACACATTTCTCTTGCATTTAAGACATAAAAGATGTGGGTGGTTCTTGTTTGTTTTTTTAAGGGACACTGTCAAAGGAGGGGAGGGGGGGAAACCTACCAACAATTTCCCCTTTTTTCCTGACACCCGTTGTGATTCCCTAGCTGCTTTATATCCCGAAGACAAAGGCTTCCACGACTGTTTCCTGGAACAGGCAAACAGCAGCAAACCACTGACGGCAGCTCAGCATTTATGCCCAACCCTACAGCAACAAACTAGGGTGTGCCGCAGCCCATACCCCTGAGCATTGCTACAAGCCAGTGCGTGGCACTCTGTCCTTAGGTGCAACCCTACAATAACAAACCAGTACACGGAGCCTATGACCAACCTGGCAGTGACAAACCTCTGATGCAGCTCAGGGTTTATGAGCACCTCTACAATAGCAAACTAATGCATGGACCTCCCGGTTCATGACTAACCCTACCATAATAAACCAGTGGGGCTCACATGGGATGAAGGGGAAAAAACAACAGAGACAAGGAAACAGGGCTCGTTTTCCTGCCTCTGAGGGGCGTTCCACTGTTATGAAACATGCCATCCCTTACATGTTTTAGAGAGCTGTACGCAATTATCTTCCAAGTCAGCGTCTGCGAGTCTGCGGCCACGGCCCCACACAGCGTACGGCCACGTGTGGTTTTCCCTGCGTGCTCTGAATAAAGCACTCGCAGCGATGGGTGGGTTTGCCGAGCACACCCAGCGCTGGTGAACGGGCGCCAGATCCAACAGCCCTAGAGACGAGAGGCCTCCGTGCCCAAGAAAGGCGCGGGGCAGTGCCAGCTTCCCCGTGGGCAGTCACTCTGCCCAGTGCTGCTGCTGAGAGCAGACACCGGTCGTGATCACGGAGTGTGGGGGGGTGGGGTGATGTTCATTCCCAAGAGCCCGATCCTGACAGGTGCCGGGCTCCCCGCACGCTCCACAAAGCCAAAAGGGAACAATGACAGTCAGGCACCAAACTCATTTCCTATGGGCCCCCAAGCAGCCGGGAGACAGCAGTGATAGCCCAGCCCTGAAGAAGAGCCCGGTGGAAGCTCGAAAGCTTGTCTTTCTCACCCACAGAAGTTGGTCCTCGCCCACCTTGTCTCTCTCAAGGATTGTAGACTGTGCCCATCACCGCGGTATCTGAGCTATCACGTCCTGCGGCCAGTCTACCTAAGGCCGTAGCCTTGGGCCATTCCTAAGGAAGCAGCAAGCGTCTCGCTTTCTTCCTAAAGGCAACCGCCATCTACCACACACAACAGCCTGCCTGCACCAGCCCAGCTGGAGCCGCTCACAGCAAGTCACGGAGGCTGCACGTTAAATAATTCATGCAATTCAAAGCGATCATAAAAACCAACAGAATTACTCAGAAGCCAAACACCACCGGCTCCGCTTTGCGTGGCGGCGGCGCTGCCGCTTGGGTCTCCGTTCCAGGGGCCACGGCAAGAGAATTCCAAAGCTGGTCTCGACCAAAGGTGGGGAAACCTAGGCCCTAGCTGGGAACGGAGCGCGTGACCCGCCGGCGGTGCAGTGGGGTCTAAACGCTGATTGCATCGGCAAACCACGTGGCTCATACTCAATTCGGTGCCTCAGCAGGTAAGAACCTGTCTTCACTGCTGGCTGGCACATGATTCCTGTTAATTGGTTCAGCCCAATATCGATGCTGCAAAATGACACTATGGCGAATAATATCAAGCTTTTCTATAGGTCAGTATCATTATCCCCATTTTACAGATGGGGAAACTGAGGCACGGAACTATGGTGTGACTTGCCCAAGGTCACCCAGCAGGCCAGTGGCAGAGACAAGAATAGAACCCAGGTCCCCCAAGCCCAGATCGAGTGCTCTATCCACTAGGGCAGCCTGCCTCTCACATAGAGAACTCTGGAAGCCCAACACTAATGACATGACTAGTTGTGCCTGACTAGCTGAGCAGGCCATTCCTCCTCCTTCTCAGACCGTCCTGTGGCAGAACGTCCCACAATGCATTGCCCCATGTTGCGGATGCCACATGCGTACATCTTCTAGGCGTTCTCGCCATTGCTAGGACGCCGTGGCGTAGCTGCCCCGATTTTCCAAGATGCACGGCTACAAAGAGGAAGTGGGGTAGCGGAGGATACACGCTCTAGACAGACACACAGTTGTGTTGTAAAACACAGCTGTTGTGTGCAGTGGCGGATTAGCCGCTGGGCGGATTAGCCCCTGTGCCCAGGGGCCCCAGCCAATTGGCGGGCCCCAGAAAAATGGGCACCTCTGTGCCCCAACCCACTCCGCCTACCCGGGGATCGGAGGCTTGCCCCGGGCGGGCGGGTGGAGCGGGGGAAGCCCGCTAGAGCATGGGAGGGGGGGAAGCTGGGGCGGGGGATAATGCAGGTAGAAGGGGTGGGGAGGGGCCCACACTTGCTCTGGCCAAGGGCCCACAAAACCCTAATCCGCCCCTGGCTGTGTGGACCCAACTCACCCAAGTTGGTTGGAACCAAGTCAGAGGCGAGAATCCTAAACCGGTTTTGAGTGCAGTGGAGACAGGACTTTAACACTGTGGTTTGCTCATGCAGCGAGGGGCCTGGAAGGAGCACTAGGGGATTTGAGCAGCAGCGTTAATAGGGTGAAATTAACAGGGAGAAAAGGCTTAATGCCAGGGAAAGCGATCTACTCGGCGTTTACCCTTGAACAATTACCATGTCAGGGAGCCCAGGAACGTCCCACTGGGACTCCTTTATAACACAGCAGTGCCTGGACCACTTGTGAACCAACAGCATCATCTCGACTGTGTAGCCCCACGTTACCAAATCACGCGACAGCCCTGGGCGGTACTTCTACAACCATCTGCTTTAGCTGCATCGGGCATTTCCGGGTTGCAACCAGCTCTCCCAGCAGGCCTGGCTTTCTAACAGGACCCCAGACTCCGAAAGGGAAGGGGTGGGAACCCCACTGCTCAGCGCCCTTGAATTGGATCTGGCCAGAGCGCTGGTAGCCGTGCAATAGAGAATGAGCTACAGCAGGGGAAGGAGTCAATGGGACAAAAAGGGTCTGGTCAGGAGCCCCAGAACACATATTGCTTGGCCAGGTCTGTTGCTTCCTGAATGTCCTGGGCTCAGCTGCACACGGACGGGGAGGAACAAAAGGTCCCCGGACGCAGTGCTACGTACCAAGCACCGTGCATCCGTGTTCACTCTCACTGACCCACGGCAGGGCACGGAAGAGGCTGGTCCAGGCTCTCGGGTCCTCAGAATCCTGCCACCCACCCCAGGCAGGTGCCCAGCAAGGCCCCTGCATTTTGGCCCTGACACTGCATGTGACCTGCCCTCTCTTTCCCTAGGGGCACGTCATTATCCAGCAGCAGGCCAAGGTGGCCAATAGCCTCTCCTCTGGAAGCCCCCACAGCAATGAGCACAGCTGAGACACTGAAAAGCTGCCCCCTCCCAGACATGGAATAGCTTTCCCCCCCCCCCGCCCACAAAACCAGGTCATCATGAGAACAGCAGGGGAGCTGGGAAGGCAGAGTGAAGCCGCCTGTCTGGATTCACTCTCCCCCAAGCCTCAGCATCCGCCACAGCCGCTGCTCGGAAGGGAGGGGAGCCGGAAAAGCCGACCCGCAATCTCAGCTCCGGATGCAAGAAGCTGGAGCAGGGGCCGACTCCACCGGGCCAGGGCTGCGCTGAGCTACGGAGCTATCGAACCACTGCCTCAGCAGTTGGAGCAGCCAGGACCGGGGTGAGCTCAGGGCAGTGAGAAGAGAGGCCCGCACGCAGGTGTGGAGGGGCTGTGCAGAGAGACAGCGGCAAGGGGCGGGAGGAGGCAGAGAACACGAGGATGCTGTATCTGAGGGAAAGGGGGGAGAATCGGATGGGAAATGCACAGAGGGAGCAGTACAGCTCCCCTAAGCTCTAGAGGTCGGGCTGGCGAATGCCTCTCAGAGGAACCAAACTTCTGAATCTCATCCACTCCCTATTTGTGCAAACCATTAAACCACCTCACAGGCGCTCAGCATGGGCCGCCTCTGCTCAGGTGAGAGCCACCTGTGCTAGAGCAGAGGGCAGTGTGTGGGGCACGGGGATGAACTGAGGGGCATCTGCAGGAGTACGGGAGGGAAGCCTAGGGCTGGGATAGCAGAGGGGGGCTGCAGGGCAGGACTGAGGGGCATTGGCAGAGCTGGGGGAGGGCCCAGGGCTGGGGTAGCAGGGGGGGCTGCAGGGCAGGGCAGAGGGGCATTGGCTGAGCTGGGTGGGGGCCCAGAGCTGGGGTAGCAGGGGGGCTGCAGGGCAGGACGGAGGGGCACTGGCAGAGCTGGGGGAGGGCCCGGGGCTGGGATAGATGGGGGGGGGGCTGCAGGGCAGGGCGGAGGGGCATTGGCTGAGCTGGGTGGGAGCCCAGAGCTGGGATAGCAGGGGGGGCTGCAGGGCAGGACGGAGGGGCACTGGCAGAGCTGGGGGAGGGCCCGGGGCTGGGGTAGCAGGGGGGGCTGCAGGGCAGGACTGAGGGGCACTGGCAGAGCTGGGGGAGGGAATTTTGCACAGCGCCTGTCTGGCCCCCTATGCCGGTGTGCAGGCAAATCCATCAGCCCCTTGATTTCACAGCACCCGTTTAGAGCCTGCTCCGCTCGTGTGCAGCCGGGAGGGTTCGGCCCCCGACTTACACACGCGCAGAACTGGAGTCACAGCAGCAGAAGGCGCCCATGAGCGACAAGTCAAAGGGGAAGCCCTGCAGGGGCATCTCTGCAAATGGAGACCAGCGGCTTCCAAAAAGCAAGACCTCAACGCCCATGGCACACGTGCAGCCAGTCCAAGCTTGTGAGAGCAACACCAGCCAGTGCGGGCTTTAGATTGTAAACACCTTCTGGCAGGGCCCTGGGCCTGTCTTCTACACCTAGGTGACTTGTAATCGGTTCCAGATCACGATGTCTAGAACACCCAGAACAGGAGGGTCTGGCAGTTCCCAGGCGCTGCCCCCTGCCCGACACACGAGTGATTTCCCCTTGTGGCACAGGACACCATCATCATGCTGCTGCTGCAGGGGGTATAGGGAAGGGGGTATTTCCCCCTTACAGCTTGTTCATGGAGTAAGAGGGGACTGGGGGGAATTTGATGTAAGTAGGGGTGTCTCCAAACCAGGAGACGAGCCCGTCCAGCTGGGACACGAGAAACAGGAGCCTCCCACCCGAGGCTGGCTAGTTTGCTGGTTGTTGGGTTTGGCGTGCAGGTGCTGGGTGGTGTTGGTGGCCTGTGATGTACAGGAGGTCAGCCTGGATGATCAGGTTGTCCAGTCTGGCCTTAACCTCTATGATTCCAGAGTCAACTTCTCAGGCTGTGTAGCTCACACTTCACCAATGTGCAGCAGGTTTTGTTACAGGCAATGAGCGCAGATTTTTGACGGTGCCCATATACCTCAGCTTGGTTGCACTCCTTACATGGACAGCTCAATACAGTGAGCTAACAGTCCCATGGGCCTCTCTATAACAAAGGTGGGCACCGTGTAGAACACCTCCAAGAGCCAGAACCCCTTTGCAGGATTGTAAGGAGGACGACGCGGGTCCTGCTTGCCTACAGAGTCTCCATTCGGCAGGCCTCTGGGTCTCAGTCTCTCCTCCGCTTCCACTCAAGCCTAGGTTTTGAGAAGAGGAGGAGGGAGATGGCCGGGGCGTAACTAGGGCTCAGAGGATGGAGTTATGACACTCACTGAACATGGTTGGATTCAGTGGGGATGAAGCTAATTGGGTGCTATGGAAATGAGTGAGGAGCTCTCGAATTTCCAGAACATTCTGCCTGCTCTGGAATTCCAGAGGTGGTCTGGAGAGAGGGCGGGGTCAATCCAGGGGATCGAAAACTTCTCCTCTTCCATGCGGGAAGGCCAAATGCAGCCGGGCCATCAGGACGAATCCTGGATCGCGGGCTGCAATGAACAGTCTGCCATGGGAGGGATGGCAGCCCCAGTGCAGAGGATTTTTAAAGCTACACACCACAAAGCACTAAGGACTCTCCCATAGAGAACAATACTGTACTGGAGAACTGGACCGGACAATAACGCGTCTCTCCTGTCTCTAACATCTATGTTTCACAGGGTTAGTCTCTGACAGGCCTCCAGTCTGGGTCAGCCTACACTGCGGCAGAACCTCAAGCGCTCTCTCTAAAGCCTCCAAGAGCAGCTGCAGCCCTCTGGTGGGTCACCCCCGGAGACACCCCCTCTACGGACAGGGGTGTCCTTGGAAGAGACACAAGGGGCTGTTGTTGGAAGCAGCAAGCACTCCTTCACCCGCCCAACCCTAGTGAGGTATCATAGGGCAGAGAGTGGGACCTTTCCCTGTCACCTGCCTTCCAGCCACTAACTGATGGAGCTTAGGAAGGAGCCACGGGTCATGTCCACTGCAGGGTTCTGACACCTTCCTCTGGAAGCCAGGTGCTAGCCCCGGTCAGAGCCAGGCTCCCAGCCTAGACTGAACACTGGTCCCATGCAGTAGGGCTGGGTTCCTCTCCAGCCCGGCTCCCTTTGACCCCAGAGAATCCTGTACCTGGGCTCTTCCTGGGCGGATTGTTTTCTAAACAAACACTATGGCCAAGGAATCCTGCAGGTTAACCAATAACCTTGGGAGAGAAAAGAGCCCGCAGCAGGGTGATCTTATCTTATCAGAGGCCTTCGGAAATGCCTAGGCAGGGCTCCCGCTGTCTCTGCTGTGGGCCCCCTACCCCCAGCACATTGATCTTATCAGGGTTTCTCCTGCCCTAGGAAAGTAAAAACCACACATCCAGCTGTCTGCTCCCCGGGTCCGTCCTATCACCCGCCAGGGACGTCAGCAGGGTTTGTGAAAACTGTGCTGCCCACACCCTTATTGTCTCCACAGCAGAGTCACATCCTAAAGCAATGTGATCTTATCAGGGTGTGACCCACAAGGTGGTGGGGAGAGCGGGTACAAGGGGAGTTACAGGATCCTTAAGTCATGCCCTGGGAGAGAGGGGGGACTCCGGCTGTGAACCCTGCAGCTCTCTGTGATGTGGGACCCTTTCTCTCAAGCAAGCCAGATGGAACAACCCCAAGTGGGACCCAGCTCACATGTCCGCAGCCATGGGAAAAGTTGCAATGCAGGGTCCTTGAGGTCCTGGGAAATGCACCTTCATCCCCTGGCTGTGTCACTGCCTCAAGGAAAAGCACCAATCAAATTCTGCCCCGATTCCATCCTGCCCACTCACAGGCTCTGCCTCTGCCGCACTTTGTGACCTTGGGCAAATCACTAACTGCTCTGTGCCTCAGTTTCTCCGTTGGCGCAATGAGGATAATACCACCCAGAGATCTTAATTCGTTCCCGAGTCCGAAGTGCTTTGAGATCCTAGGATGGACGGTGCTATGGAGAGACAGAGCATTACTGCCACTCTCCTCACCTGGTCCCTCTCTAAGCACAGCTCACCACAACCAACAGCCCAGAGAGGCAGGCTCCTGGCCTGCTGTCACTGAGGATAGCACAGGAGCGGGCACCCAATCAACTCAGCAAGACTCAGCACCGGAAAAGCTCCTCTCTGACACACAGCAAAACAGGAGGGACTGGGACTGTGGGCTAAGTGAATAAGGAAACAATCAGTGATGTGATCACCCAGGGGTCACAGAGGAAACCCCCCATCTGGAGCACCTTTCTGGAGGAACTTTACCCACAGCTCTGGTGTTGGGGTGGAAGGACTGCTCCAACCTGGGAAACCTTTAGCAAGGTGTGAAATACAGAGCTCCCCGGAGAGAGGTTTCTTTCCTGGGACTACTTTAGAAAGAGGAGACAGGCCAACCCCCTGGCATGAGCTGACAGACCCCTAAGGAGGAGAGAACTTCATCAGGCCCATGGTGTTAGACGGAGGGGAAAGGTCTGGGGGGCCATTAGAAGGGGAGTTCTGGACTCTTTCTCCAGCTCTGGGCTCCTTTCAAAAGAAACAGCCCCAAGGCCTCTACATCCTGCTGTAAAGAAACAGCCCCTATACACCCAGCTGTTGGGATGGAAAAGAGCAGCCTGATCCGGGTCCCCTATAGCAGGGGATGGATGTGGCGGTGGGTACCCCAGGGGGTGCCCTGATCCAGGTCACCTATAGCAGGGGCAGGGGCGGTGGTTACCCCAGGGGGTGCCCCGATCCTAGCAGAGGTGGGGGCGGTGGTTACCCCAGGGGGTGCCCCGATCTGAGTCCCCTATAGCAGGGAATGGGGCAGTGAGTACCCCAGGGGGTGCCTGATCTGGGTCCCCTATAGCAGGGAATGGGGCGGTGGGTACCCCCAGGGGGTGCCCAGATCCAGGTCACCTATAGCAGGGGTGGGGGCGGTGGGTATTCCAGGGGGTGCCCCGATCCGGGTCCCCTATAGCAGGGAATGGGGCAGTGAGTACCCCAGGGGGTGCCTGATCTGGGTCCCCTATAGCAGGGAATGGGGCGGTGGGTACCCCCAGGGGGTGCCCAGATCCAGGTCACCTATAGCAGGGGTGGGGGCGGTGGGTATTCCAGGGGGTGCCCCGATCCGGGTCCCCTATAGCAGGGGATGGGGCGGTGGGTACCCCAGGGGGTGCCCCGATCCGGGTCCCGTCCTTGGCGCTCCCCCGGGGACTCCCGAGCGCCCGGCTCCTGCGGGCTCGGTGCCCCCCAGCGCGGCGGTGAGCGGCGGCTCCTACCTGCCCGGCCCCGGCGCTCCCGGCTGCCCGTCTCCCGAGCCCGCTGCGCCCCGGCTCCATGGACGCCCGTGTCCGGGCCGCGCCGCCGGGGCTGGGGCGGGGAGCTCGGCAGCGGCGCTACGGGCAGAGCGCAGCGCCCTGCCCCGGCTTCCCAGCTCCGTCTCGGTCCCGGGCACGTCCCAGCCCAGCCCCTCCGCCGCCGTATTCCTCCGAGGAGAGGGGCAGCCCACACTTCCCCGGCTCCCGCGGGCTCGGGGGCGCGGCCGCCAGCTCCATGCAAAGGGTGGGCTCAAGCCTGACCCCTCCCCTTTCGGCCCCTCTCCTCGGGGGTATTTTAGGGTGGGGGCCCTGTGGTGCCAGGCACTGTACAATACAGACTGAGCCAACCCCTGCCCCCACCAGCTCTCAGTCTAGACGGAAAGGAAGGGGTGTTATCCCACCCCATTTTACAGAGGGGAAACCGAGGCACGGACCAATTAAATGAGTCTGCATCGGAGCCAGGAACCGAATCCAGATCATTAATTATTATTTCTATCCCAGGCAGCGCCTAGAGAGCCCAAGTGAGATCAGGGCCCCATAGGGTGACCAGATGTCCCAATTTTATAGGGACAGTCTCGATTTTTGGGTCTTTTTCTTATATAGGCTCCTATTACCCCCCACCCCGTCCCGATTTTTCACATTTGCTGTCTGGTCACCCTAGGGCCCCACTGGGTTAGGTGCTGTAGTACAGTCCCCACCGGAGGAGTTTACAGTCAGTCTCCTGGGTCCCAGTCTAGTGCCTTAGCCTGGAGAGTGTCTGTTCTCTTCACCTCACTCCTTACCTTGTGAGGTGACTTCCCCATGGAGCAGGAGTAGCTCCCACTGGACCACCAGGACTTGTGGGCACCTAAGAACTGTTTCACTGGGTGGCCTTACACAAGCCCCCTTCCCCGCTCTGTGCCTCAGTTTCCCCATCTGTACAAGCAGTGCTGTGAGGTTTAGGCAGCTAGTGTTAAGCATTTTGAGAGCCTCCGGTCAAAGGGGAAAGGGAACATCACTAATTTATAATGATTATACTGCATAGTAAGTGAGACGCAGGAGCAATTACTTCGGCTTCTCCCATCCCATAATACTCAAGAAAAAGGCAGATTTCCAATCATTCCACCAGCCACTGGTTAAACTGAGCTGTGGAAGAACAGGGTGGCAGCGGGGTGACTAACCTCAATGTAGTGCATTTCAAAACCAGAGGGGAGATTTACATGCATTAGAAGAGCAGCTGCAGATACACTAACCAGAAGGAGTTTCAGCAGCTCAAACGACTGCCATGCATGCCTTAGGGTGGAAAGTGCTTCCTAGCTGCATGCTCAGGTAGGTTTATACCTTCCGCATCAGGTATTGGCCCCTGTCACCCATGAGATGAAGCTTTGGCCTGGTCCAGTAGGGCAACTGTTGTGTCTCTCCATTTCAGGTACTTCTAGGTCACCCATTCCCCGTGCCCCCTCCTAATATGTAATACATTTACCCTCACCCCGCTCTGATATAGGACAGTGCTATTAGCTCCATTTTACGGATGAGGGGAAACTGAGGCACAGACTAAGCGACTTGCCCAAGGTCACGCAGGAAATCTGTGGCAGAGCAGGAAATTGAATGCAGATTTCCATAGTCCTAGGCTAGTGATGCAACCACCGGAACGTCCTTCCTCTCACCGGGGCTTTGTCCAAATTGACTTTACCAGCTGTGGGCCAGGTCCTCAGTTGGTGCAGAGCAGCGTAGCTCTATTGACATGCGGCACTCTGCTGATGTAAACACGCTGAGCAGGTGGCCCCCTGTTTTATTATGATGTTATAATGCACATACAACAATCAGTTCCAGGCTGAACCTCAGCTTGTCGGGGGTAGGGTGTCTGTTTAATAACACACGGTTTCTTCTGCGTACATGTTTAACACCAACAACATCATGGGAATTACTGGGTGTCACGGAGGGTGCGGGGAGACAAGGCCCTGCACCCCCGGCTTCCTGCGATTCACCATGACTCTCAGCCAGCCAGTAAAACAGAAGGTTTATTTAGATGACAGGAACACAGTTCAAGACAGGCCTTGCAGGTACAGATAACAGGACCCCCTTAGTCAGGTTCATCTTGGGGGGCTAGGGGAGGCCAGGAGGTTTGTCTGGCCTCCCCACCATTTTTTTAGCCAGCTTCAAACTGAAACTTTTTAGCCCTTCCTTTTCCTTTTTTTTTTTTTTTTTTTTTTGGGGTGGGGCGAGGAGGTTACCTGATTTTTTTGTTTTTTAACATCTTTTGTGTTGGCACCTTTGCAGGGGAGGGGCCCAGGCCATTGGTTGCCAGGAGACAGGGTGTCGGCCATTCTCTGTGCAGACCCTTGCACACCCCTGCCCTCTAGGGCTCTGCAACAATCGCACACCCTGATCCCACCACCTAGATACTTAAGAAATGCATAGGGGAAACTGAGGCACCCACACAGTATTTAGAGACAACATTAAGAACATTTTTACTTCATCACACTGGGATGTAGAAATACTTCAGAGATGAGCCATTTGAAATTATTTTGTTGGGGGGGGAGGAGACAAGAAGGGGGAGGAGTGATGCATTTGTGTTTCACCCTCTCCATCTGTTTTAGCTAAACAATGGGCCAAATCCTCAGCCAGTGCAAATCAATCGCCATCACTCCATTAACTTCAGTAGAGTTACACCGGTTTGCATCAGCTGACGATCTGGCCAGTGATACATAATGCAGCATTGTGGGGTGTTTCCTTCAAACAAATTTATAATCGGCCAAGGATGTTTCTTTATTTTTGTGTGCGATTGATTGATTGTTGCTGGTGGAACAGCTGCTGCATGTGCAAAATAACCACTTTACATGGGAAAATAAAATGCCCGTTGATCTAACCCATGAAGTCAAATGCCCTTTAGCTTTGCCTTAAATAGCACCTCCGCAGGCTGCCGATTCAGTGTGAGCCTGCAGCATGCACTAGATTGGGACTCAGGACAGCTGGGTTTTATTTCTGGCTGTGCCACTGACATGCTAATTGACCTCAGGCAAATCACTTCACCTGCCTGGGCCCATTTCCCCTTTATCTGACTTGGGGCTCTCACTCACTTTAGGTTTGTACAGGGCCTGGCCCAGTGTGGCTTGGTCCGGATTTCGAGTCTCAGCCTTGATACAAATAACACCCTGCAGCAGCTGGTCCAGATTCCAGGAGAGCCAACCTCCATCTACAGCGGTGGTTCTCAGCCTGCGGCCCAGTCAGCACACAGCTGCGGCCCAGGTGACATCCTCAGGGCCACACAGGTAGTGTTGGATACGGCCCACAATGGTAAATAGGTTGAGACCCACTGACCCAGGAACATTTCTGGCAGTGGAGGATGCTCTGCCTTCTTACACCAGGATTGAATTTGGCCCTAAAGGCTGAAATGACCCAAGCAATGTGGCAGCTTCTCTCTGACTCCTCACTCCCCTGGGGCACTGGGAGTGGGAGAACCAGCAGCTACATTTTAACCCTGCGCTGGAGGACTGGGAAAAGTCCCAGCACTATAACTCCCCCCTGGAGATTGATTCCCCACTCATCCCAGGTTTGGGCTGGGCTCTATCTGGTGGGCAAGGAAAAGGGAGGGAGCCCTGGAGCAGGGGAGTCACCTGGATCCCACCCCACCCCCCTCACTCAGAGAGTGCCGGGCATGGTGCCCGCCGACCATGGACTGTAGCATGCGTGCTGCTGGCACAGCTCGGCCTAACTCCGCCAGTCTCGCCTACACAGAATTGGCACCAATGGGCCACACACTGCCAACGGCTGCCGAATGAGGAGCCCCACTCCCTCCCCCGTCCAGTCTCCAAGCTGCCGTCCTCTCGCTCTTCTCCTTCAGTGCCCAAAACAAGGCAGTGCCAACTCCCTGCCAGCAAGCTGGGCAGTGCCAGCTCTCAGCCACTTCCAGTACCCTCCCAGTCCCAGCTACTGAGCACTCCTTTACTCTCACAGATCTTGGGAGACAGACCTGTCCTCGCTTACAGACAACCCCCCAACATAAAGCAAATACTCACCAGCAACCACACATCACTGAACAAAAACACTGACCCAGGAACCTATCCTTGTAACAAAGCCCGATGCCAACTCTGTCCACATATCTATTCAAGTGACATCATCATAGGACCTAATCACATCAGCCACACCATCAGGGGCTCGTTCACCTGCACATCTACCAATGTGATATATGCCATCATGTGCCAGCAATGCCCCTCTGCCATGTACATTGGCCAAACCGGACAGTCTCTACGCAAAAGAATTAATGGACACAAATCTGACATCAGGAATCATAATACTCAAAAACCAGTGGGAGAACACTTTAACCTGTCTGGCCATTCTTTGGCAGACCTGCGGGTGGCTATCTTAAAACAGAAAAACTTCAAAAACAGACTCCAAGGAGAGACTGCTGAGCTGGAATTGATATGCAAACTAGACACAATCAACTCAGGATTGAATAAGGACTGGGAATGGCTGAGCCATTACAAACATTGAATCTATCGCCCCTTGTAAGTATTTTCACACTTGCTTCTTATCAAACTGTCTGTACTGAGCTATCTTGATTATCACTTCAAAAGTTTTTTTTCTCTTACTTAATTGGCCTCTCAGAGTTGGTAAGACAACTCCCACCTGTTCATGCTCTCTGTATGTGTGTGTATATATATCTCCTCAATATATGGTTCACTCTATATGCATCCGAAGAAGTGGGCTGTAGCCCACGAAAGCTTATGCTCTAATAAATGTGTTAGTCTCTAAGGTGCCACAAGTACTCCTGTTCTTTGAGCACTTCTGTTGCCCCACTGACCCCGGTGTGTGACAGCAGCAATACCATCGCCCACAGTGCCCCATTAACCGGCCATGCTCCATTAGCTGGGCACTGCCAGCTCTGCCCTAGCAGTAGATGGGACTAGCCAGGCCTTTTCTCTCCCCTCCTCTCTGGGCACCACTCAGAAAGGCCTCAACAGTGTGCTAAGGATATGCCAGGCCCTGACTGGAATCCTCCTTCCCTGACCGCCATCCAGCCTGATCCCCTATGCCAGCCTGTCAAAGCGTATTCCTGCCCGGTAGCACCCCCTGCTAGCCGAGCCTGGCTCCGCATAAGCTTGGCTCAGTTTCCATTTCTCTCCACCCAGGCTGCCTCGTGGCTACCACCACCCCAGCGTGGAGCTGGTTGAGGAGCACAAACAGTTCAAAGCAACCCTCCAAGTCCCCCACCACAACACGAAAGCTCCCACTCTGCCCTAGCATCTCCCACTGGCCTGGTGCTCATCTGTCCCAGTCGGCTCTTAACCACACCCAGCCCTCCCGAGCTAGAATTCAGCCTTCCTCAGCACCCTGTCTTTGGCTCAGAGAGACCAGCAGGCAACCACCCCTCTGCTGGCCACCCTAGTTACCCAAGATCTCCTGCTCACTGCAGCTTCCTCATTCCCTCCCTGGGTTAGAAAAGGTCACTGGGTGAGCAACCAGCCTTCCCCTGCTGCTGTCTCCCCCGGCGTAAGGCCCACGTGTCTTCCCTTAAGACCAATTGGGCAGCAGGTAATCAGTCACAGCTGCATACACCTTCATAAAGGGCCCAGTCACCCTGTTATAGTGTCACAGGTAAGGTCACTGAGGAGTGAGGTGACAGCTTTCCAGTGCCCACCTGCACACAGCTCTCAGCCGTGCCAGCCCCGCATTGCCAGGTAGGCCACAGAGAGGGCGCTGGCGCTGCTGGGTACCGGGGATGGAGCTGTGATGGGATGGAGCTGCGTCTGCTCGGACAGCACTGTGTAACTGGGGACCATACAGGGAGGCGTCCTTAGAAACCCTACAGCAAAGGCCATGAATGGCATGACGCTGCTCCAGTATGGAAGGGTGACAAATGACCAGGGAATGCAGGGCAGCAGAGAGCCTGGGGAGGTGCCAAGGAGCTGGGGCCAACCCCCACTGGGCAGAGCGCCTAGAGAGGTGCCAGAGGCCTCGGCTCTGTCCAGACTGGTTGGAACCCATGTAGTTGGGAGCGCACCCAGTCAGGAATCAGGGCCCAAGATCGGTCCCCAGCCGGGCACGTGCCGGGGCAGTAACCGGGGCACAGGATCGGTCCCCAGCTGGGCGCGAGCCGGGGCAGTAACCGGACCCCGGGATCAGTCCCCAGCCGGGCGCCCGCCGGGGCAGTAACCGGGGCACAAGATCGGTCCCCAGCCGGGCATGCGCCGGGGCAGTAACCGGGGCACAGGATCGGTCCCCAGCCAGGCACACGCCGGGGCAGTAGCCAGAGCCCGGGATCGGTCCCCAGCCGGGCGCGCGCCGGGGCAGTAGCCGGAGCCCGGGATCGGGCCCCAGCTGGGCGCGCACCGGGGCAGTAACCGGGACCCAGGATCGGGCCCCAGCCGGGTGTGCGCCGGGGCAGTAGCCGGGGCCTGGGATCGGTCCTCAGCCGGGCGCGCACCGGGGCAGTAGCCGGGGCCCGGGATCGGTCCTCAGCCGGGCGTGTGCCGGGGCAGGTTTCATGGGGCACATGGGGTGAAGAGATGGGAAGCCCCTCGCTGTAGAGCGTTTGATTGTCCAACACCTGAAGCCCAGCCGGGCTCTGCTTCCTGCCAGGTGTGTGGGGCTGAGCCGTACTGCTGGGAGGATGAGAACGCTCTGTTCTGTCCTCCCACTGCTGCCAGCGCCTCCTCTCCCAGAGAAAGGGCGACAGAGAAGGGGCAAGCCAAGGGGACCGGTGTGCAGAGATGGACGGGGGCTGAGTCAGAGGTTACACAGAGTGCAGCAGGCCTGCCTGGGCTCCCCCACAGGGCCCATCTGGGAGGTGCTGTGTCAGCCTCCACAGGAGCCTGTGTTTCGCCCGCCTGTCACGTTAATAGAGACGGATGAGGCGGCAGAGAGAAAAGAAACAGACATTGGCTGTTTCCTGCAGCAGCAACGCAAAGAGCCCAGCCTAGCATTCCTCTCCTTAACCCTGTGTGGGCCGGAGCCCTGCAGCCAGGCAGGGGGCAGACCCAGGGGCTCTGCCTACCCGAGGCCGGTGATCACATCAGATCCTGGAGTTCCCCATCCTGTGCCACTGGGAAAACCCATCTCCTCCTGCTGGGAGAAGGGAGCCAGCCCCTGTGTTCCCTCAGATCCGGGCCTCCTCCATCAATCCAGCCCCCGGGAAGAGAGGGACTCTGCCCTCTCTGTGCAGGGCCCGGAACAGTGGGGGACCCCTGTGCGTTAACCTACTCCGAGGATCTCCTGCTTCACTTCGGCCTGGTTCTGGTGGTCTCAGCTGATGCTGCTCTGTGCACTCGCCCCATGCCAGCGGAGGGAGGGCAGCTCTGCGTCTGGAGCTGGGGGACGCAAGCCCTTTTGCCAACACATGGCACCAACTCTAAAGGCCAGCATCCAAGGCGGAGCACCGAGCCTGCCCCTGAAAACAGGCCGTGCCCGCGTCCCACAGCATGCGGGAAGGAAGATCATGGAGAAAGGCTGGAGATCAGCTGCAGGCTGTTTATTGGTCCCCAGCCCTTCCGGCTGCTGCAGGGCCGAACTTGCTGGTTTCCAAATCGGCTGCTTTTTCTTCACAGATAACTGTTCTCTGGGGCAGAGGCGAGCAGTGGAGCCTCCAATAGGGGGCCACAAAGGCCTGGTACACCCCACATCAGTCATCATGACGTAACTAGCGCCCAACACAGCTCAGTGTCTTTGTGTCACCAGCTCTTATACAGCACTTCTCATCTGTAGAGCTCAAAGCACTTTACAAAGGAGGTCAGCAGCATTATCCCCATTTCACAGATGGGGAAACTGAGGCACACGGCGGGGACTTGACTTGCCCAAAGTCCCCCAGTGGATGAGTTGGGAATAGAACGCCGGTCTCCCATGTCCCCATCCAGTGCGCTATGCACTACATGACACTGCTGTTACTGCAGCATAGCTGGATGATGACCTTGTTTTGGCCTGGAAAGGTTTATTTCAGGTTGTTTTTTGCCTCTAAAGTTCAGGCTTTCGTGCTTTTTTTGGATCAAGGCAAGTGCTCAGCACCTGGCAGGATTGGGCCCTTAACGTTACACCATCCCTTCTTGCACTGTCAAAATCAGGCCTGTCCCTTCAGGATGGATCAGTGTCCTGCCATGCCAGCCTTCCAGAGAGAATCATTTCAGACCTCCTGGCTCTGCCAGCCAATGACCTTGCCCCAGATGTCTGCAGCTAGCCTAGTTGTTTATGGCTGCTGAAAGTGCTGTGTGGATACCTCTACCACTACGATCAGATTTGTTTGGCCATAAAAAAATTAATGTTCCCCGCAAATAAAAAAAAGGGGGGGAGGTAATGCTTTTTAGACAATCAATTAAAAGCCAGAGAGAAAGGGATTAGCTCATTGAAATATCAATTTTTAATAACATTGCATCGCTGAGTCCCTCTAAACTTACACTTCTCTGCTCTGTCGTTCTCTCTAAATATGTGCCCTGCGACACAGACCGGACGGCGACTCTGATGCCAGGTGAAGTCGGGTTTCAGCCGGGACTGGCATTTTCACTGGCACCCCGCAGTGAGGGTGATTAACCATTGGAACAGGTACACTCCCGCTCCCTCGATGTCCTCAAACCCAGACTGGCTGCCTTTCTGGAAGATATGTGTCAGCCAGACACAAAATATTGGGCTCAGTGCAGCGGTACCGGTGAGATTCTCTGGCCTATGATTATACAGAAGGTCAGACAGCTGGGCTCTGCTAGCCTTAAAAGTCCATGGCTCAGCACAACTCCTTCTTTTCCACTGTTGCAACATTTTCACCAAAAAATGAACTTTTTTTTTTCAGAATGTTGTGATAAATGTTTCTTCTCTAGTTCAAAACGTCCCCAGTTCTCCCCCGTCAACTCTGACGCCCTCTGGATCAATAACGTCTCGGCATCCTCTCCACTCCAATTCTCACCCTCTGTGGCTTTAAAAAGAAATCCAACGCTAGTGTTGTTTTTGAAAGATGGAGCCGGATTATTCCTAGTCGCCTGGAACCTGGTGTTTAACCAGATTGACAGTATCTGGATGGAACACAATCGGAGTGACTTGGATTTGACATGCAAGGAAACAACATAAGTAAATTCCTACGAGAGAGAGTGCAGTGTGCCCCTCCCGTGACAATGCTGCATTAGCAAACGGCAGCCCCCATCAGAGGCCGTGAAATGTCCAGGTGGAGGGCACAGAAAACCAGGCCATAACAATCCATAGCTGTATACAACACAGATGATAACTAAGGATGGGCACGAGAGGAGTGTGTGCGTTAAGTGCTAGTAGTTGGGCCAATCCTAAAACAGAAGTAGCTCGGATCCTCGTTCCCCTTGTACTCCCGTCTGGCCAACCCACACATTCAAAAATCACGCATCAGGCCCTCCACATCATGAGATTGACTTAAAATCCTGACTCCCTCCCTATCTCCTCTGAAGCGCTGCAGCCGGAGGGGCTCAGGCCCAGATGGGGAAGAAGGGAAAGCCGCGGGGATGGGGCAGGAGCCGTGAGGAGGAGCTGGATGAGGGTGGAGGCAGTGAGGCAGCACTCCCCTCCCCCGTGATGGGATGACTGACCCCAGTGATGCTAGAACCCCAGAAATTTTGCCGGTTGCCCTTTGCTTTGGAAGCATCCGAGAGTTCACACCCGAATCCAAAACCACCTTTGAGGCCTGCTCTGTCCCCAGGCCCCATGGCCGGGCCCTACTCCTGCAGCAGCCTGCTACTTGCCTTCTCAGCTTCAGCCAGCTGCTCTGGCAGATCCCCCCCAGCCACTCGGCTCCCTTCTAGTCGGGGGTGACCTGGTGGCCCGGTGACCCAGGGAAGAGGCCTTTGTGCATTCGAGGAAAGGGGAGGGCGGAACTCTGGCTCCGGCAGAGGGGTAGGGAAAGGTTCACAGTGGTTGAGGGGGCGGATTCATATTTAAAACAAGCTGGTTCAGCCCTAGCTAATTGCTACTGATGTTAACCCAGGTGGTTTGAGAAATACACAGCGCCCCAGGCAGGCACGGTGCCCACCTGCTCGGCTGAGCCAGACTCAGGGCCGGCTCCAGGGTTTTTGCCGCCCCAAGCAGCACAAAAAAAAAAAAAAAAAAAGCCGCGATTGCGATCAGCTCTGCCGCTGCCGCTTCAGTCTTTGGCGGCAATTCGGCGGCTGGTCCTTCGCTCTGAGAGGGACCGAGGGACCCGCCGCCGAAGAGCCGGACGTGCCGCCCCTCTCCGTTAGCCGCCCCAAGCACCTGCGTCCTGGGCTGGTGCCTGGAGCCGGCCCTGGCCAGACTTTCCCGCTCCACAGGATGGGGAGCAAAGAGATGAATTTGCCTGGACCCCTGGCTTTCTTCCTGTGGGATTTCACGCTCTAGGCCCCGGCTGCTGCTGCAATGAGTGGGATTGCTCTCCTCACCTGCCTTGGCAGGAAAGGCAGCTCCTCACTCCCCTACCCTCAGCCTCTCCCAGCAGGAGGCGCTGTAGGGAGCAGGGGCTGAGTGCTGACGGGCTGTGGGGAGCTCACGGCTATGCCAGTCCCAGCAGGTCCTGTGGGGTGAAGCCTCCAGCATGCACAGACTCCTGACTAATCCGGGGAGCCCTCCCCAGCGTAGCACAAACACCAGTCCCCTCTGAAGCTGTGAGGGTGGAGGCCGGATCTATCCTCACTCAGGCAAGGACCATGCTGCCGGAATACTCCGGGGGGCAGATACACCCGCTGAAGGTTCACACCCTGGAGGGAAGGAGGACCAGGGAGAGGGCAGAGTTAAGGTTGATGTTGGAATCTGAGTTGTACATTCCTGCTAAGAGGCTTCAGAGATGTTAGTAGGTTACGAAGAAGCCAGGAACCCATTGCTCTCCATGGCCACTGAAGGTAGGCCAGCAGGTCAGTGGCCTAACCATCAGCAAGGGAGCTTTAGGCTAGGGATTAGAACAAGCTTTGTAACTATCGGCTAGTTAATAGGGGACCCAGAGAGGTGGTGGAAGGACGGCCCATCACCGGAGGTTTCTAAGAACAGGCTGGACAAACCCCTGTCAGGGATGGCCTAGGGGGGCGTCGCTGGTTTGCCTGGGTACAGGGGGCTGGACTAGCTGACCTCTCCAGTCCCTTCCAGCCCTCGCCTGCTCTGATTCTCTGAGCTTGTTACGTGGAGGGATTTCCCCTCTGACCACTGTTTCAAAGGGCGATGGAGTCTCGGCCTGAACTCTGCCACCCCTTCAGTTAGGAGCAATTTGGGTTTCTCAGACCCACTCACCCCCTTCCCCCTGCTCTGCTCTCCCATCTCCAGGTGACAAGCGGGATTCCTGAGCGCTGAGCTGGCCCTCTGCAAACAGGGGCCGCAGGAAGACCCAGGCGCTGTAATTACCCGCTTGCACAGACGCTATCTTGTTTTAGGTGCCAATGAGTCTGGAGCGAACTCCCCTCGCCTTCTGACTGTGTCTGCTGTGTGTCTGAGAAGGGCCCGGCTGGGGAGGGGAGTCGCCTGAATGCAGGATGCTGGTGCAGGGGCTTTGAAGATTATGGGCTAGATTAATCCTGGAGGGACTGCGATCAGATCCAGGGGCTTAGCATGCCCTGGAGGGGAGGGAGAAAACCGGGGGCAACCCGCAAAAGGCAGCGAAGTTTGTCTTTTTGCCAGCTTCAACTTCCTCGTTGAAAACCAGCGGGGGGTAGAGTTTCTGGGAGCGCCCCCAAACCAGAGCTGCTGCCCCCCTCCCAGAGCACCCCCTGCTGGGAGACGCTGGGAGTTGCCCCGCACTGGGCGCTCCTGCAGCGTTCCCTCCAGGGATTCCTAGACTCTGGAGGAAGTGAGCTCCTTGCCGTTACATCACACTCTGTTATGGGGGCAATAAACCCCCGGCTCCCTATAAAATTGTTATCACCGGCCATTATTGTTTAGGGTTTTTTTTACTAGCGTTTTAGGCCCCTAGCCAAGGCCCTTTTCAGCTGCCCTGCAGGCTCTGCCTGGGTGTCACGGGAATGGTGAGAGCAGTGGTTCATTCACGGGCTGATCCAAAGGGAAAACAACATGGTTCTGCCAGCGCCTGTTAATAGCGATGTCCCCCACCACATGACATGGGTGTGTGTGTGGGGGGATAACTCAGCCCTCCAGTCATATCCCTCTAGCATCCCACCGTCACCCGTATTAAGAGACACAGGTAGCAAGCCAAGAAGTCTTCTGCCCCACCCAGCCTCTCACTTCAGGGCCAGGCTCTTCAGCAAGTAGCATCAAACAACGCCACCACCTTGCTCCCCCTCCTAGGAGTCTGAGATGCCCGTCTCTCTTCCCATCCCCCTTCTCTCTTCCCATCCCCGTCAGGACACCGACCCCCAGGGCCACGTCCCTCAATTCCTCACCCCTCCCTAGGCGCCACCATAGGAGTGCAACCTGGCTCCTGCAGCTTCCTCTCTCTTCCCCTTGAGGCTGGGTTGGTCTTCGACCTGACCACCCTACGTCCCCCGCCCGCCATATGGAAACCATCCCAGCTCGGCCTGCTCCTGAACTAAGCCTGACATGCCCTCCAGGTGCAACAGGCTCTCAGGCACGCATTAACCCCTTATGAGCCTGTGGGGGGTTCATACTTCCCATCTAGGCAAGCCCCTGCCCTGGGCATCCCAGCAGATAACACCTCTAGTCCCACACTCGGGTTTATCATAAATTCAATTACAACCCTCCCCCCGCCAGCTGTCAGACGCTGTCTGTAAACGTTCCCTGCCGAAGAAGCCACCTGCTTCCTGATCTCCTGTCTCCACCAGCCTCCGTTTCCACCCCGCGGCCGGCACAGCAACAGCTTGCCTGACCAGGGACAGCCAGCCCAGCCCCGGCAGGCGGGCGCAGTACAGAATAGCGCAGGGGTTAGGTGTGGGGGGAAAGGACTGCACCATACCGACCACAGCAATCGCCTGGGCCCATAGCTCTATTTATAATAATATAAAACATATACAAATACATACATATATATAAAATCCGTATATAAAATAGAAGGGTTTGCTCCGGTGTACTTGGCTCCTGCTGTCAGTGCTCCAGGGGCCGGGCTCATCCGGGTTAGCGCCGCCTGCTTTCTGCCTTGGACACTCTCCGGTGTATTGTTGCAATGTCTGTTGATGCTGCGAGGTGCATGTGTTCAAACGGGAGTGAGGGAGAGCGGCTGTTGGTGGACAGGGCACATGGGGAGGAGGCAGGGCCTAGTGCCTGAGGTGCAGGCCTTGGAGGGCCATGATCCTGGGCAAGTCACTGCTCTGCTCTGTGCCTCGGTTTCCCCATCAGTAAAAGGGAGGTCATTGGTTTCGAGGCTCAGTTCATTCACGTGGGATGCTGAGATGCAAATGGTTCCCAGGTTAGGCTGGAACCGAGGCGGGGGCTGGTGGCATCAGAGATGGGGCCTGTCAGGTGAAAGCCATGTGCCAGGAGAGAGCTGGGGAGGGAGGGCCTGGGCAGGGCATGTGCAGGAGGCTGGAACGGCAGAGGGCACTCCGGGCAGGGGCTGAAGGAGTAGAGACTGCACTGCGTACCATCCAATGCACACACTCAGCCACCGCAGGGGCCTCCACAACACCTCAGCTGCTGGCATCATGTATACAGTATCGGCACCAATGCCATCGTTCTGCCCAGGGCGGCTCATTCATGCTCTGCAGCCTGGCCCCTCCCTACTCCTCTCATGGTTACAGCCTCCTGGGGACTTCTCTTCAACCCACCCTTTGGCGCTTTATCTCCCTGTGTCTACAAAACCCACTGGGGTAGAACCGATCCTGCCCCCTGGGACGGGCACTTGGCCACGGGGTTTCTCTCCAGGACCCTCCCTCCCCCCCATGACTGGTGGTGACACAGGCCAGCAGGGCCAGAGGCTGTATCCGCACACGTCCTCTGCTGGCTCTTGGCTGGTCTGGCTGCCGATGGCGAGGCCGGTGAACGGGACCAGGCTCCTGCAGGTATTATCCTCCCCAAGCGTCCAGCCTGCCGCTTCCTTCTCTCTCCTCCAGCCACCGTCTCATTGGCCCTGCGCACCAGGCACTAAGGAACCTGGATCTGTAGATCTTCATCTTCATCCAGGTCACTAGTCCCGTCGTCAGGGTCGTCGGGGCCAAACCGGGAGCTCCGGATCTTCCCAAAGAGCGGCGCGTTCTGCTGCCTCCGCAGCCTGGGCCGAGAAAAACCAGAGCAAAGGCAAACATATTGGAGAAGGGAACAGAGACACTGCGAGCTCCCTGCCAGCCCCAGAGGGACATACCGCTCTATACATCTGTCGCCACGTGTTCCCCTTTCCCTCTGTCATGCCCCCCTCTCTGGCCGGTTAGGCTCTTGTATGACATCTATCAACATGGCATTAGGGGCCACCCCCCCCCCCGACCTTTCTATCTTCCCCTCGCCATACCCCTCACGCCTGCCAGGGCGCCAGTGCGAGGCAGAACTCCGGGGCCGGGTACGGAACCAACAGCACATTGAGATCTAAACGCCGCGGGCTCTGCCCTGCCGCTCTAGGGTGGGTACTGCTGTCTGCAACCTGGTCTTCGCTTTGCTGTTTCTCCCACGCCGGGATGAAAGCCAGGCACCACGCGGGTTGTATGGGGCAGAGCAGGGCAGACAGGAGCGGCAATGGACAGGCAGGTCCCTTTGGCCTCACCCTCATTATAGACCCAAACTCCCCCAATCCCACAAAGACCTGCCAGAGTCACCCTTCAACAGACCCGCTCTCGGCCCCACCTCTCCTGAGCAGATTCCCCAGGCAGCCCAGGAATCTGGCAACTGAGTGAAACCTGGGAAGAATCACTGGCACTGGAGGTCAGTGCCCATCCGGAACGGATGCCAGGGCACAGCCCCTGGGGGAAGACCTGGCACTGGATTTCAGTGCCTGCAGTTTGATCCTGCGACTCCAGCCCCGGGGTCCAAGAGCTGCAGATAGCTATGTTACAAGCCGCTGGAACTTGGCCAGTCCCAGGGAGGGCTGGGCCTGGGAGAAGAACATAGAGCTGTCTTCTCTCTCCGCTAAGTGGGTGTTACCTGCTGATAATGCCAAATCGGAACAGCCTTTCCCTCAATGGCTCCAAGCAACACTTAATGGACTTTTGATTAAAGCAACCAAGTTCACTTAAAGCCTTTTCCAGATCCCCCGTACTTAACAGCAGCACATTATTGTCTGGAGCCATTTATCAGAGGGCGGAGGGGAGGGGAGTGAGCAGCAGCCTCGGCTCAAAGCTGTCATGACCTCCGCCTGCCTCCCCCAGATTAACAGCACCCAGCCTGGGGGTCGCTAAGACCAAAATGGAGCCCGCATTGACACTGCTGGGAAGGAGTCTCCCAGCGCTTCCCTGATCAACTGGGATGTCTCGTTACAGCTCCTGAGCTGGTCCCTCGACCCCAGCCCCTGCCAGTCCCGGGGAAGCTCAGATCCAGCCCCCAATTCCACAAGCCCAGGGCCCATCTCTAGGGCACAATTCCAGAGGGGAGGGTCTCCGGCTCCTTGGGGGGTGGGCTTGCATTTGGTTCTGACATTGGCTGGGCAGCGCTGCACCCAGAGCAGTCACAGTTTGGCTATTTTCTGAGATTTTTGTTTCTCTTTAGTTTATAACAACCCCCCCCCCTCTCCCCCCCAGTGTGTCAACTTCTCAGCAGCCTCCAGCGTCTGCTGATTCTAGGTCCAGGTCGCTGCAGGCTCCAGCCCCAGCAGACAGCAACTTGGGGCTGATGGAAGCTAGACTAGATGGTTATTGCCCCCAACGGGCTGGAGATTGTAGCCGTCTCCTCTCCCTGGTCCTATGCTAGACAGGGAAGTGATAGACACTGGCTCCCCACCCCCTGTGCTCTCCTAGGCCTGGGGAAGGGAGATCTGAGCAGAGCTGATCACAGCAGGGACTCAGGCCCATTAACATTAAAAACAGACTTTTTGGAGGAGGGGAATCCTTTGGATTTCCCCCCCAGGCCAAGCATCAGGGCGAGTCCAGGAACACTGCTCCAGGCCAGGCAGTGAGGCCAGGTGGTCCCTGCTGTGCCTCCACAGATGCCCTCTCAGCCTGGGGAGCCAGCGACGGAGCCCCATCCCAAACTGGATCTCCCAGGTCTCTACCCACCTAGACCCACCCACAGGAAGTTTCCAATGCCCCCTGGGCAGCAGTACGTGGGCCCCCAAGAGGTTTCTAATCCCCTCCTGGGTGGCAATAAAATATCCCTGGCTGGGCAGCGCCACTTAGGACGTGTCTTCCTGCGGAGTTAGTGCCTGGGCTAGGCTAGCGCGGGTGTGAGCAGCCACACTGCAGAGCCCTGCCTGAGTTACTGGGTCCTCATGGGTGCTGCACCTCTCATTTCTGGGGGCACATCCCAGGGGTCTTTGTGCTGCAGTGCGCTGAGCCTCTCTGGGAGTCTTTCCCAGTGAAGTGGGGGAGAACTTGTCTGCCCTTCAGGGCACTCGGGGGGAATGCACTAGAGGACTATCAGACTTGAGAGCTTTGCCCTGTGGCCTCACTGCAAAGCAGGTGAGTTACCAGCCCAAGGGACAGTTGTACCCGGGCTCTGGCCTCTATCCCCAGCGGGGCCAGCGAGCCTGGGTTGAAAGCACCATCAAACTCGGGTGAGAGGGTTTTGTGTGCGGATGGGAGGGGGGCAGGGGCAACGCCGGGGAAGAGTCTGGGTTAACGCTGCAGTGAAGACAACCCCTCGTCACTGGCATGATGGCACAGGGGGTCAAAGGCCGGGAGGGGAGGGGTCAAAGGTTCCCCACAAGGCGGCCCAGGGAAGCTAGAGGTTCGAACTGCTTGGAACTTTTTCGACAAGAACCTTTTTTCCCCCTGATAAAAATAGGTTTGAACCAAACCTGGCTATTTTTTGGCAGGGAAATAAATCAGCTCTACTTGGAGAAGCGTGTGGAGGGCGATGGTGCCTTCTGAACCACCTCAGTGCCCCCGTAGGGGAGAGTGGGGCACACCCAGGACTGAGGGAGTGCGGGGGTTGGGGGGGGAGGGCCGAGGTCTGTTACTGGAGCGATAGGAGGGAGGCCCAGAGCTAACTGGACATGGAGAACACAGTCTCGCTGTGTGACCTCCCGCAGTATGGCCTAGTAGACAGAGCACTGGACGGGGACGCTGGAGATCTGCATTATATCCCAGTTCTGCCAGCAGGATTATATTACCACTCTGTGTCTCAGTTTCCCTATCTGTAACATGGGGATAATGCTACTGACCTCCTTTGTAAAGTGCCTTGAGAGCTACTGCTGAAAAAGCGCTGGGTAAGAGCTAGGGACCATCATCACAGCCCAGGGTGGGCTCCCTAGATCACAGTCTGATAGTAGCATAGGCGCCGACTCCGTGGGTGCTCCGGGGCTGGGGTGCTTAGCTCCCTGCCCGGCCCCACCTACCTCCGCCTCCTCCCCGGGCACACCGCCGCGTCCTGCTTCTCCACCCTCCCTCCCTGCGCTTGCGCTGCGAAACAGCAGTGGGAAGGAGGGGGAACGTGGCACGCTTGGGGAAAAGGCGGGGCCGGGGCGGGGATTTGGGGAAGGAGTCCAATAGGGGCAGGGAGGGGGCAGAGTTGGGGCAGGGACTTTGGGGAAGGGGTTGGAATGGGGACGGGGCAAGGGCGGGGCAAGGGTGGAGTCAGGGCAGGGCCAGGGGGGCGTGAGCACCCACTGGCACCAAGGGTGACCAGACAGCATGTGTGAAAAATCAGGACGGGGGGGGGGGGGTAATAGGAGCCTATATAAGACAAAGACCCAAAAATCGGGACTGTCCCTATAAAATCAGGACATCTGGTCACCCTACTGGCACCGGGGAAAGTTGGCGCCTATGGATAGTAGAACAGTGTGTGGGAAGCCCATGACTGCTCTCACTGGTGACTCTCCAGGAGACAGGAGCAAGGGGGCCTGTACCCAGGACTGCTCCTCATACATGGTTTCAATGCCCATTGAGGTCAAGGGGAGGCTGCCCATTGGCATCAGTGGGCTTTGGATGGGGCCCGTGTTCTCCTTGTCAATGGGAAGCTCTTAGTATTTGTAGCTCCCCACTCTCTGGAGCATTCAACTTCATCAGCTAAATTTATGAGTCAAATACCAAACCCAAGCCCCGAGAACGTGATGGAAGCAGCTCTCCCATCATCCTCCGGGCGAAAAGCACGACTTTGCTGCATTTTACTGGAAAGCATGAATTATTTAAAGAGGGGGCTGGGGAGGCGGGAGGAGATGAAGTCTCCATTATTCCTGTATGATTTAATGGACGTGTCCCAGTAAAATAAAATCAGATTAAAAAAAAGCCCAGCTGCCTCTCCGAGGCACTTTGGATGGCGCAGAATCGATTTGTCGTGCGTCCATTTCAGCGTTTTATTGCTGGAGGAACGTACCAAAAAAAAAAAAAAAAACTTTTTAAGAGCAATAAAACCACAGCCTCTTTAAGAGGACAATGCATTGCTCTGGCCCTGTCCTCCCCCCCGCCCCCCCCCCGGTGTCATATCACGCCCAGCACGCTCTCTCTGGCGCCCCTGCTCATACGGAGCTTGGTTTGTTTTCTGCTGCGTGCGCCTGTGCCTTAGCGTGGAATCCTCTTCCAGCAGCAGAGGCTGGGGCGACTCCAAGGATCTTTGCATGGAAGGAGGGTGAAGGGTCCAAAAAATTGGGAACTGGTTGCCTGGTTGGGCACAGGATGGGATGGGTACTGCGAGATGGACCCTTTTAAGCCAGACTAGTAAGAGTTGCTCTCTAGACTGGCACATCCTCCCGTGCTGAGAGCTAAAGTCATGGTCTAGTGAAGGTTCTTCCAGCTGTTCCAGCCTTGGCAGATTATAATCAGGTTAAAAGAAGAATTCGGAGCACTTCCATTGCATAGTGCAGCCATAGATCTCACACAGATTTGCACAGCAGGATCAGGATAATGAGCCTCATTCTTCAGATGGGGAAAGATGAACAGAGTCACGCCTCAAAGGAGCAGAACTAAGGCAATGCCGCGATTTTGGGGGCCTCACCCGCTAGAAAGGAGCCTGGATTCTAGAGGGCAGGTGCTCAGCTCCTTTAATGTGGCTCACGTTGGGCCCCAATAAGTGAGGTACCCCAAAGCACTAGCCGCTTCTATCAATGTTGGCTAAATGCCTTGACTCCCGGCCTCATGCCCAGTCCCTCACATCACACGTGCCCCCTCCCCAGGTCTGCCTCTGCTGGCTGTATACGGCTCTGGAGCCAGAAAGCTCCACCCCGCCCAGGCGCTGAGCAGGGCTTTCTCCTACCTCCGCAGCCCTCTGGCCTAGGAGGGGTTTGAAATCTGAACCCAGCTCTGAACAACGCAAAATCTTCCCTGTGGGCCAAGCCCGAACCCCAGAGCTGAGCAAGCCAAAGCCGGGGACACGCTGGATCCATGGTTCTGATTTGGGCCAGTGGAAGGACAGGAGCCACTGGGCCTGTTCTGAGTTACACGGCTCTCGTTGCGTAAAGGGGCCTTAGAGTGGGTGTCAGTAACAGTTTATTCCCCTTTGAAGGCCCCTTTAAGGTGCAAGCATGGGTGAGAATCAGGCCCATCACTTCCACTGAATTACCATCCTCCTGAGCAATTCCCATGGGCCTGGGTCTTGCTCCTGTTACCTAATCCCAGTCCTTTCCATGCAGAAAATGAGTGCACGCACCTGGCGGAGCTCATACCACAAGCTGGTCAACACATCTGCTGTGGTCTCCTATTCCCCTGCTGCCCCTAAGAGCTAGCCTGACCCCAGCATGGCCCTGCCCTCGGCCCTAAGCCTGGGCCAAGAGCCAGGCATGTATGAGTATCAGTGCTCGTCCCTGCCATGTTCCACCCAGGTGTCAAACTGAGGAAGTACCCCAGGAACACAGAGACAAGCAAGTAAATAATGAATGACTCGCTGGACCCCTGGAAGTGACCCCAGGCAGGTTATGGCAATGGGGAAGGGAGCATGGAGCAGCCTCGCCCATTACACTTCCTCCTCGGGCACGGCAGGTCTATCCCAGGAATGCCGGCTCAATGGAGGAAGCACCCATGTGCTTTATATCATAATCACTTGCATTTCCATCAGGCCAAACCCTCTGGTGGCTGGCACCTCCCAAATGCCAGTGATGGATTAGATACGACGTCCTCCCAAAACGCTTCACAGCCTAAAATCCAAGACCTACCATTGCAACGCTGCCTCTTCTGGGTGCAAAGATGCAGCTGTTGAAAAGGGCACAGCAACCTACCCAATGGCTCGGGGCAGGAACCGAGGAGCAAACGGACCCATGGAAGCGGTAGGGGAAAGTTAGGCTAAATCTAACTCCCCCGGGTTGACTTTGGCCAGGACACTGGGGCTAGCAGCTCGGGAATCTCTCTCGACTACTCATGAGCAAGGCCTCATTTTGACATGTTGTCCGTAAGGCAGCATCTCCAGCAGCAGAGTAACCCCAGGCTGGGGTGCAGCCGGGTTCAGAGGGAAGAGCGCCCCCCCCACTGAAGCCCCAGTGCTACTTCCCGTCACCCCAGGGTGCTCCTTGGAAGTCTCCCAGCCCATTCTGACCCTGCTGAACTCTGGGGTGCTGATGAGATCCCAACCCAGGTGGATACAGTTGCAGACCGCATGGGTAGTTCTAGGGGTTTAGGCAAGAGACTCTTTTTGCTCCTTGGCTTGTGCTATTCAATGGAGCTTGCTCCCAAGAGCACAATGGAGAGTCTGCTCAGGGTGTCCCAGGCAGCTGCTCTTGTGAAGCCAAGAGGACAGCTGGATCCTGCCCAGAAAACATGCCTGATGGAGGGGAGAAGCGGCTTCTTCTTCAGAAAAGCCTTGTGAGAGGGTGGCTGTCCCCGGCACCTCCTCCAGCGACGAACAGAGGCACCCTTTCCCCTCGGGAAGGTACCAAACTCCAGGCACTAGTAGCTGAGGGGTGATTAGTGCCTTTCAGAGAGAAGGGAATCCGGGGCCTGGGAACCAAACCCAGAATGAATACAACTGGAGCCTCACCTACACTCAGGGGTCAGGCCTGGGGCAGCTATACCACATAGGTGTAGACAAGGCCTGGTCCCACCTTGCCTAGACTAATGCGACCTGCATTCAGCCATGGGTGGTGGCAGCAGAGAGAGGGTGCCGGGGTCTGGATTCCATGACCCAGCCTGTGGGGTTAGACTCAACCTGCTACAGCATCACGAGAGGCTTGGCAGAGGAGCAGCAGCCAGAGACTAGTGGAAGGGTCACACCCATCTTGCTGGCCCTAACTCCTGATGGTGCCAGACACATGCAGCCCCTAGGGCAGTGGGGAGCCACAGGGGGATGTGCCTCCCCGCAACCTTTCACTGGCCTGGCCCTGCTCAGTACAGCTGCAGGGCTCATGCCTTTTCATCCCGCCAACTTGTCTCACGTGGCTTCACCTCTGCAGCTACGGGAATATCCTGAAGCAAGTGAGCAAGGACCCTCCCTGTGCTCCTCCCCATCCCCAGCTCACTGCTATAACCTAGCATCTACCATATAACCTCTCTGCACGGTGACAAGGTGTCGGCTGGCCTGTGTGAACTGTGGCCGAACCATCTAATGGAACCTTGACCTAACCTGGAGGCAGATCCTCTGCTGATGGAAACTGTCCTCCAATGGAGCTCTGACAAGTGACAGCAGTTGGGGAATCTTCCCCCCCAGCCTGTAACAGGGATTAGAACACGTCTGAGCCCCTGCTGTGTTTAACCCGGTGCTTAAAGGGGAACTGCGGAGCAAAAACAAACCCGAGAGCTGGCTCGGCTTCTTTGTGCAGCACAATCAGCCTCAACTTTCTTCCCCACCAAGCTTCTCCTTGCTTGGTTCTACAAGAGACAAACCAGGCCCTCGTTGAGGGCTTGCGGCAAAGCTTGGGAGGAGCTGGATAATGACGACACACCGGGCTTTGATCTGAGCTGCAGCCCTCTCCCTGCCTCCTAGACCTTGACAGGAGCAGCGCCCCTTGGACACTCAGATGTGGGGAGGGAGAGTTGAAGCTCAGCCACATGTGACATCATTATTGGGGTCCTCCAGAGATTCGGGCCAAGGTCCCCCAGCAGAGGGGGAGCAGGGAGGGTCCTGTTCCTAGTATAAAAATAGGAAGTAAAATGGTTTGCAAAACCCTGGGACACTCTCTGCAGAGGACAGTGCCGCTGCAGACCAAGCCGCATGGTCTGTCGCTGCCAGGGCAGCAGGAAGAAGCCGGAAGTGTGGGTGCTGCTGCCCTTGGCTTTCCAAGCTGCCACGATTGAGGGAGGCTTCCCCTGGTTTTAGCTTCCAGGCCTTTCTTGAATGAAAGTGACAGAGAGACGGGGCGAGCGCGGCCCTTGCAGATCCGCCACTACACACAGCAGCACTGGCCCCGCATTCCCATCATGCCCCTCCCCTCCCCTGTCCTCCCATCAGGAGCTGACAGGCGTCTCGCTAAATGGATTAGCCCACTTTGGAAAGTCCTCTTGCTCCTCAGCAGCAATTTATCACTGGCAGGAGAATTCTCTCCTGCTCCACTTGATAAATAATTGACAGCAGATTCCGCCCCCACCGACGCACCCTGCCCTTCTTTGGTACAATCCTCCCCCTTGTCTGTGTCCCCCCCCCTCATTTCCAGCAGATGGGCTCAGACTAGCAGGAGTCCGGGGAGATGTGAACAGCTCCCTCGGGAGTTTGTCCAGAGTCCCAATTAACCCTCCCTTAGCAGCACTTAATTATAGCCTCTGTGCTGGGCCCATCTGTGGTCTAGACGCCACCCTAGGTGACTATGGGGAACGAGAGGCAGGGAGGTGGAATGAACGCTCCGGCCAAGCACCATGGAAAACAAAGAGGCAGAAGCCCTGGCTTGGCAGCCGTTCTCCTAAGCCTCCATCCCTCCTGCATAACAGTTTAGCTGGGCGAGCCGGAGCGCTTCCCAGTTTGGGATTTCGGACAATGCAAGTATGGGGACCAGCCATCCTGCTATTAGGGGTTTTGTATTGTATACGCAACTATAACCTCCCCTCCCTGCCCCCACCCCCGAAAAAAAAGAGAGTGTCCCGATTGTTCACGCTTGCTATCCTGTACCTTGCTATCCTAGGTGCAAGGTACAGGATCACCCCCAGTGACTGTGGGGTGAAAGGAAACCCAAACCAAACCTGTCTCGCAATGGCATCCCTTACTAAAGGGCAGCTGCAGTTATGCTACTGTCTAGCTGAACATAAGAACGGCCATACTGGGTCAGACCAAAGGTCCATCCAGCCCAGCATCCTGTCTGCCGACAGTGGCCAATGCCAGGTGCCCCAGAGGGAGTGAACCTAACAGGCAATGATCAAGTGATCTCTCTCCTGCCGTCCATCTCCACCCTCTGACAAACAGAGGATAGAGACACCATTCCTTAACCATTCTGGTTAATAGCCATTAATGGACTTAACCTCCATGAATTTATCTAGCTCTCTTTTAAACCCTGTTATAGTCCTAGCCTTCACAACCTCCTCAGGCAAGGAGTTCCACAGGTTGACTGTGCGCTGTGTGAAGAAGAACTTCCTTTTATTTGTTTTAAACCTGCGCCCATTAATTTCAATTGGTGGCCCCTAGTTCTTATATTATGGGAACAAGTAAATAACTTTCCCTTATTCACTTTCTCCATATCACTCATGATTTTATAGACCTCTATCATATCCCCCCTTAGTCTCCTCTTTTCCAAGCTGAAAAGTCCTAGCCTCTTTAATCTCTCCTCATATGGGACCCATTCCCAACCCCTAATCATTTTAGTTGCCCTTCTCTGAACCTTTTCTAATGCCAGTATATCTTTTTTGAGATGAGGAGACCACATCTGTACGCAGTATTCAAGATGTGGGCGTACCATGGATTTATATAAGGGCAATAAGATATTCTTCCTGTTATTCTCTATCCCTTTTTTATTGATTCCTAACATCCTGTTCTCTTTTTTGACTGCCGCTGCACACTGCGTGGACATCTTCAGAGAACTATCCACGATGACTCCAAGATCTCCTTCCTGATTAGTTGTAGCTAAATTAGCCCCCATCATATTGTATGTATACTTGGAGTTATTTTTTCCAATGTGCATTACTTTACATTTATCCACATTAAATTTCATTTGCCATTTTGTTGCCCAATCACTTAGTTTTGTGAGATCTTTTTGAAGTTCTTCACAGTCTGCTTTGGTCTTAACTATCTTGAGCAGTTTAGTATCATCTGCAAACTTTGCCACCTCACTGTTTACCCCTTTCTCCAAATCATTTATGAATAAGTTGAATAGGATTGGTCCTAGGACTGACCCTTGGGGAACACCACTAGTCACCCCTCTCCATTCTGAAAATGTACCATTGATTCCTACCCTTTGTTCTCTGTCTTTTAACCATTTCTCAATCCATGAAAGGATCTTCCCTCTTCTCCCATGACAACTTAATTTACGTAAGAGCCTTTGGTGAGGGCTTTCTGGAAATCTAAGTACACTATGTCCACTGGATCCCCCTTGTCCACATGTTTGTTGACCCTTTCGAAGAACTCTAATAGATTAGTAAGACATGATTTCCCTTTCCAGAAACCATGTTGACTTTTGCCCAACAATTTATGTTCTTCTACGCAGGGCCGGCTTTAGGAAGTGCGGGGCCCGATTCGAATACCCTGCGGCGGTCTGGGTCTTCGGCGGCACTTTGGCGGCGGGTCCTTCACTCACTCTGGGTCTTCCACGGCACTGAAGAAATGCCGCTGAAGACCCGGAGCGAGTGAAGGACCCGCCGCCAAAGACCCGGACCGCCGCTGGGTGAGTAAAAATTAAAAAGTTAGGCGCTCTTCTTTAGGGCGCGGGGCCCTCTTAGGCGCGAGGGCGGGGCCCTCTTAGGTGCAAGGCCCGATTTGGGGGAATCGGCCTAAAGCCGGCCCTGCTTCTATGTTTCTGATAATTTTATTCTTTACTGTTGTTTCAACTAATTTGCCCGGTACTGCCGTTAGACTTACTGGTCTGTAATTGCTGGGATCACCTCTAGAGCCCTTTTAAAATATTGGCGTTACATTAGCTACTCTCCAGTCATTGGGTACAGAAGCTGATTTAAAGGACAGGTTACAAACCGTAGTGAATAGTTCCGCAATGTCACATTTGAGTTCTTTCAGAACTCTTGGGTGAATGCCATCTGGTCCCGGTGACTTGTTACTGTTACGTTTATCAATTAATTCCAAAATCTCCTCTAGTGACACCTCAATCTATGACAATTCCTCAGATCTGTCACCTACAAAGGACGGCTCAGGTTTGGGAATCTCCCTAACATCCTCAGCCATGAAGACTGAAGCAAATAATTCATTTAGTTTCTCTGCAATGATTTTATCGTCTTTAAGTGCTCCTTTTGTAACTCGATCATCCAGGGGCCCCACTGGTTGTTTAGCAGGCTTCCTGCTTCTGATGTACTTAAACATTTTGTTATTACCTGCTGAACCAAAATAAGCCCCTCAAACTGAAATAAGAGTGTCCACAGAGAGGTTTAACTAACCCGGGGGCACATTTGTATGTAAACAGAGCCCTAACTAAATTGGTGCAAGTCTGTGTGTAGACGTCCTGGAATCTGCCATTTAGACTAATCACTGGGAATCCCAGCTCCTGCTCCCTCACCATTCCCCGGAACTCTGGCCTATCCTCCCTTCCCGCTCGTCCTCTCTTCTCGTTCCTTCCTTTCTGCTACTTCCATTCATCCACCCACTTCATACCTTTGAGACGCTGGCAAACCAGGTGCCAGCTCGTGCCAAGGCCACTAGGTCTCAACTGAACACTGACAAATACATAGCGGGAACCAGTCTGGCTCCCCCGTGGGTTAGTATCGTTAAAATAGGTATTAAGGTAATACTGAAGTGTTTGCTCTGTAACTGTAAATCGCCAGAGGAGAGAAGCATTACCAGGTGTGAAATACTAGTTTCCAACAGGAGAGGTCTTCTGCCTGACAAAGGAGGCCCATCAACATCAGACCAACTATTGTGGAACATCAGAGGACAAAAGACTTTGTTGATTTCCCTTCCACATACCCCCCCCCCCCCCATGAAGAGGAGATGTGCAAGTGAATTGCTCCCCACAGCGGGGTTGGGAGGGGGGGATAAAAAGCCTTAACAAGGAGGAACTGTATCTTTCATGCTGCTTGGACTCTGAGCGCAAGGATGCTTCCCTGTGCTTGGCCTGGGTTAGCCCTAAAGGACATATTATTGCTTATTATAGAAGCGTCTATTCCTTTTGGAAACTTAAGATTGGAACTCATGTGTGTGTATATGTTTACTTGCATTAACCTTGGAAATAACTCTCTTATTTCCTTTTCCTAGTTAATAAATCTTTGGATGGTTTATTATAGGATTGGTTACAAGTGTTGTCTTTGGTGTGAGATCTAAGGTGCAGTCAACCTGGGGTAAGTGACTGGCCCTTTGGGACGGGGATCAACTTGAATATTACTGTGATTTTGGGTGTAAGGGACCACCCATCACAAAGGCAAGCTCAGCTGGGCAGCAAGACAGATCGCAGTGCCCACAGGGACTGTCTGTGACTCCATGTTACGGCTGTTACAGTGCTTGAGGAGTTTACACTTGAGAATTGGTTGGTGTATAAAACTCAGTATAAAACTCAGCCAATTCGGGGTTTGTGCCCTGCTTCCTAACAGTCTGCCCTGAGGTTAGTAACCGCGCTCTTGAGCCACTGCAGGTCAGCCTGGCAGCCTCACCTGTCAGTCTTTCCGCCCCAGCTTCCAACTTCATCTTGCCCATCTTTATTTCTGTCCTTCCTGTCCTCCCATGTTCCAATCTCTGTCCCTCCTCAGGTCTTGTCAACAGGAACTCCGTCCTCCCCAGCCCTGCTTCTCCTCACCTGGACTGCAGGTGCTCCAGTTGCACTTGGAGGTTCTCGCTTTGTTCTGTCTGCTCATCCAGGGACCTCTGCAGTTTCCGTGCCTGGTTATGGGCTTCATCAAGCTGCAAGGCAAACAGAAACACAGCTGTCTTCGCCAAGGGCAGCAGCTAGTGATACCCGTGTGCAGTATCCATCGTCCCCAGTCACTGCCACCCACATGGCTTGTAGGACAGCCCAGTGAGCTGAGACGAGAGGATCAGGTGTAGGGCATAACTGAACATGATGGAGGCAGCTCTGAATTTCCTGGATTCTGTGGGTTGGTGTCTCAACATAGTCTGAACGTATATTTCTTTTCTGCCATTCTCTCGTTACTGTTATAGCAGCACTGATATGAGACTGGCCGTTAGCACAGACCATCTCAAGGTGGCTGGTTCAAATCTGACACAGACTCAAAGCCTTTACTCTTTGATGGTGGCCAGTGACAGGCCCATGTAACAAATATTGCCTACACCAGTGGTTCCCAAACTGGGGTTCGTGAAATGTTACAGGGGGTTCTTGGGGAAAAATTCCCTAATGATGGACAGAGCTGTCCCTAGGGACCCCGGACAGCACAGGGCCAGCAGCCCAGAGCCCCAGGACTTCCAAGAGCTAAGCAGATCAAAGCAAGCATATCTATCACACTGAGGAGATTTAAACTTCAAGACTCCTTATAAGAAAGGGAAAGGGAGGTGGATATTTTTTGCTGTTTTTAAAATTAAATAGGCAGCTAGTATTGTTTTTAAAATTATGAAGGACAAGTTTAAGCTTTGTTGTAACGTGCGTTGTTTGCCTGGACTGCTCAAGATCTGAATGCTTGTGTAGGAGGAACTCTTTGAGTTGGCTTCTTAAATCCCTTCATGCTGTTTCACATCTGATACTCCTTGATGAAACATAGGAGCCTTGTTTTATAACAGGCTTATTCAAAGTGATACAAGCTACGAAAGTGAGATCTTGGAAGAGTTTTGCTGTTCTCATAATATGATAAAAATACTGTAATGATAAATAATAATAAATAGTGTGTAATAAGCATGTCATAAAAACAAATGTTATATTGCCAAGATCACTGCTTTTATCATTTATACTCAGGTAAAGGAGAAAATCCCCGGAAATATTCATTTTTAGGACGGGGTTCGGGAGACTTGACATTTTAGTGATAGGGGTTGACAGGTTGTTAAAGTTTGGGAACCACTGGCCTACACCATGTCAGCAGGAAAGCCAAGCTCCCCTCTCACTGAGGTGCATTGACAGTTCATCCACAGAACAGGCGCAGTATGGCCAGTGACTTGCCCCACAATGCACCACACCTGGCCTGGAGGGGACTGCTCTGGGGGTGAGCAAGGAATTCATTCTTTATGCCTATCCAGCCCTTGCAAGCAAGAGAGGCAGGTAGCGACATGGACACGGATTTACTCCCTAGGAACTGGGCTGAGCCCCATCAAACTCGTTCCACACAAGGCCGTCATTTGTCAGACAGTAACTTGCAGTCACTACTGACCTACGCAGGAGATGAGCTGGCACCAGAGGTGGGAAAGGCTCTTTACCTCGTTAGCCTATCTCCTGAGCCATCAGTCCATCACATTAATACTTAATCACCTTTTCTGGTTCTATCTTAGCACCTTTGCAAGGTTGCCAGGGCCATGACTAAGTGCTTGGCCTGCCCTTTCAGTAGGCCAGGACCTCCCTGGGGTGTGCTTAGATGCCCTGATCTTACTTGCTGTGACAGTGCTATGGGAATGGGTTCCTCTCATTGGGAAAAGGAAATGTTGTTCTTATCATTGGGCTTCTATATGTCTCTATGTGGGAGGCAGTGTGGCCTAGTGGATAAAGCACCGGACTGGGATCCAGGAAACCTGGGACTCTATTCACAGGTCTGTCCCTGGCCTGCTGGGTGATGTTGGGCAAGTCTCCGTGCCTCGGTTTCCCCATCTGTAAAATAGGGATAATGCTCCTGCCCTCCCTTGTAAAGCACTTTGAGAACGACTCGATAACAGCTAGGTGTTCTTCTATCTACCTGTGGTTTCATAGAACCCTCTCGCCGCGGCATCTGAGCATCTCCCAGACATTATGAAGTTTATCCTCCCAGCCCCTCTGTGCTGTGACCGACTATCAATATCCCCATCACAGGTCGGGGGATGCAAGAAATTAAGTGCCGTGCTCAAGGTGCCCCAGGAACCCAGATCTCCCCAAGGGAAGCGGTGATTCTGCATCTCCAGACCGGCTGCCTTTCTGGAAGAGACGCTTTAGCCACGCACAAGTTGCTGGCCTCCACACAGGGGGAGCCAAGTGAAATTGAATGGCCTGTGATAGACAGGTCAGACTAGACGGTTGTATAGTCCTTCCTTCACCTCTCTGAAACGATGACTCTCCTGAGTCCCAGCTCAGTGCCTTTGTGCCGCGAGAGGATGGCTCCTTTGGATGTTTAACCGCAGGTGTTGCCACGACTGAGTCCCCATGTGCCAGCAATGGCCTCGCCACATTACCTGGGCTGCCACTCCATTTCCCTCTGCTCAGAGCAAGGAGCTGCCTGCAGCATCTGCTGGTCAATGGTGACATTTCAATGGCTGCACTCCTGGGTGCTGAAAACCCTCCCCCTGTCCCCGAGGCCATGGGGGGACGGGCCAGGGTGCGTGCCCCAGACTTGCCTCATCCTCCGCCTGGGCCAACTCCTTCTTCAGCTCCTCCACCCGCAGACGCAGCTTCTTCACCTCCGCCTCGTGCTGCTCCACCCGGCGGTTGGCGTGCGCCAGCTCGGCCGTCTTCTCCTGGTACTGCTTCTTTAGCTTGCCGTGGATGTGCTTCAGGTCGGCCAGCTCCTGGAAGGGCAGTGGGAGGGGTTAGGGTACAGGCCGTGCCAGGGTCTGCAGGCTGGGGCATAGGAATCAGGATGGGCTACGCCAGCCATTGTATTAATCATCTGCCATCCTCTGGCCGCTTTATCCACGGATCTGAAAGCACTGAACAAACACTAGTGCATGAAGGCTCCTATCAGCCCTAGGAGAGGGCTAAGAATCGTCTCCCCTCTTTTACAGATGGGGGAAGTGAGGCAGAGAGAGGGGAAGTGACTTACTCAGGGTCACACAGCAGGGAATAGAACCTCTCAGTCCCCTACCTGCACCACTGCCTCTCCTCCATACTTCCTTTGAAAAACTTATTACCCCAGGTCTCTCCTGGACGGGGGTGTGAACAGGTTTCAGGGGGTCGCAAGCACTAGGGAGAGGGGTTATTAGAGAGGGGCACAGCATCATTAATAGAAGGGCTTTCTTTATGGCTAGAGGAGAGGGGCACCCCAAAACTCTGCCTGGAAGAGGCCCGGGCCCAATGTTCTCTAGTAATGGGTACAGACTGGAGTGAGTGAGCAGAGCTCCCAGCGGTGCAACTGCGGGCGATCGAGCTACTGCTGCTTTACCCTGCGGGGTTAGACTGAACCGTCACCCACATCTCAAACCAAACTCAAACATTGACTTTTGAGATTCCTAAGTTCAGGAGACTTCCCCTCACCCAAGCTCTCGTGTCTCTGCATTTCCCGATTGCTCTCCAAATACCAGCGTAGCACAACCTCCAGGAGTTCCACCCCAGCTGATGTCCAGTCCCTTATTGCCACCAGAAAGGTTTGGGAGAATGGCCGTTCCAGGGGAATTGCTAGTGGGGGTCACAGCTACACCCGGACAAAGCCACCTTTGTTCGTTTCCCATCTGCCCACCCACAGGGCTGGAAATATGACTGACTCTCCAGGGGAGGAAGCACCCGATGATGGTTGAACCTCAAACAGGGGATTTTGCTTCAGACATGCAGCCTGAAAGGTGCATCCAGAGCTTATCTGAGTTCTGCTTATAAACACCTCTGGCTGGAAACCTCAGGACTGGATCGTCTCGTATTTCAGCAGCTCCTCTCCAGAGGCAGCCAGGACCAGGTCATGCAGAAACACATGGACCTTTACCACTAATGGGGGAAAGGTTAACTGAGCTGTCACACCTCACAGCAGCAGCAAAAGCCGGGGTGGGTTTTTATTTAATTGGATCTAGTTCTTCCATCCCTAAAACCACGTGGGTTTTACGTCCATGGTAGCAGCCTCCTTTCCTCCCTCCCCCTGCAAGGACACTGGGTGCCCGAGCCCAAGACGCAAAGCAACCCCCAGAAACCCCCCATGATCACCTAGCCGGACTCTGGGCATTGTCCATGTGATGACTGGAGGTGTCGCGGCTTCTCTCCCTGGATGAAGGTGGCTGGGTTCCTCTGATCCCCTTTCCACCTCCCCCCATTGTCCTCTCGGTGAGATCCCAAAGGAGCAGAGAAGCCCACAAACACGGTTTAGCCTCCTGAGCTTGAACCCCGCCCTGAGGGTCTCTCAGGAGGACACTGAGGGTGGGATGGAGCATGGAGATGAGTTTTAATGGCTAGGAGCCTAGAGCCAACTGGGGTGTTACTGGGAGCGTTCCTGGCCCCAGATGCTCTCTAATATCAAAGGGCCCAATTCATCCCTGATCAATGGGGTTACCCGAGGCAGGAATTCCCCCCCCAAGGCTGTGACAGCAAAGGCTGACCACGGGCGCTTGCTATGCCCCCGCTGTTACTGACATTCTGCCCAACAGCCTCACCTTGTTCTTCTCAAAGAGCTCGGCCTGGATGGTTTTGAGGTCAGTGTCCAGCGCGCTGGCCGTCTGCCGGCGCTTCCGGGCCAGCACCTCCTCCAGGTCCTCAATCTGAGCCCGCAGCTTCTTGTTCTCCCGCTCCAGGTTCAGCTTCTCTGTCTCCAGGCGCTCGCGCTTCCCCCACTCCGCCGCGTTCTCCGCTTGCAGCCGCTCCATCTGGGTAATGGGGAGGGGACACACACCATGTCAAACCAGGCGGTTGTCATGTGTTAGTGACCAAAGGGCATCCTGGGGAGCCCTTAGCTATCCCATCTGAGAGTGATGCCCCTCACGGGTCATCAGCAAGGCTAGATCCAGGGCCTGCAACACACTCCTTAGCTGAAGCGGAAGAAGCCTGACTCCCTTGGCTGGTGGCAGTAGTAGACTCTTTTCTCTGCGGGCCAGCCAGTACAGGGAGATATGCCCACACCTCTTAGCCAGTGGCTAAAGTAACATCCCACATGGAGTAGCACAACTCCAGCCACAGCTGGCCTTGGGGAAGCTCCCCAGGGGTTCACCATTGAACTGGGTGTATGGGCGAGAGTGAGTAGACCCAGCCGGCTGTTGGTCCACTGGGTACTGGTGTCAGTACCCAAAGGGTGGATGTGACTCAAGACATCTCAGTTTGGACACTAACACAGATGAGGCCCCTCGTCTCCACCCTGCTGCGCCGCAGCATACAGGGCAGTCCCAATCAGAACCAACACCAAGGCAAAGTCCCCTTTCTCCCAGTGCTGGGCCCCTCCATACAGCTCTGCCAGGGGTCCTCACTCCTGACTTGCTGTACCCTCAATCACTGCAGGTCCAAGCCTCCACACCCAGCTCTACCTCCATGCTGACCCACAGCCCTCTCTGCTAGCCCTACACAGCTCTGCTGATGGATCCAGTCCTGCAGCGCCCCCTGCTGTTCCAGCCTTGGGCCCGCACATTACTCTGCCAGCGCCTCAGAGTCCTGGCTACACCAACCCTCACGGCTCTGCCAATGCGTCTCAGTCTTGACCTGCAGCGCCCCCTGCTGGCCCAGTGCTCTGCCTCTTTCAGGAAGATACGGCCAACTAATCTATTCAGTGGTGGCTTTGAGATGTGCAGACTGGGGGGACGGGGGGGGGGGGGGGGGGATCAGCCCTCCCCTCCTCCCACTAACCCCTTTTGTTCCCTAAATTCAGCCAAGCTTCGTTCCTCACTGCCCTGTGTCTCCCTCCCTCAGCTCTGTGCCTTTCTCCCCACTCCTCAAATGCCTGGAATCCTTTCTGCCATACGCCAAGCACCCTCTGTCTCTTCCAAGAAACCATCAAAGCATTCAAGCCCCAGTGGAGAGATCCTGCTTCGAGCAGCTTGCCGGTTGGGCACCAAACAGGCACTCAGGTGATCCAAGTTCCAGACCCTGCTCTGCAATACACTTCTTGTGTCTCTTAGTCTGTCTGTACAATGGGGTAACAGCCCTGCCCTATATTAAATGCAGTGGGGTGCTCAGACAATGGAGGGCTGTCTAAGTATTCGGGTATTTGACCGGCCCCAAAATAATTGGTCAATTGAGCAGCCAAACAAGGTAAAAAATGGTCAAGTATTTTATAGCACTGATTTATTAGAACAGAAACAACAGTAACAAAAAAGAGGGAGGCTTCAACTTAGATCAATACTGATGCCTCATGACACAAAATAAGTTACTGAACTGAGTTATTTTAACTCGGAAAAATGCAAAACAAGGAGATGAAGTGTTAAAGAACGAAAGCGCAGCACCACCCTGCTGGGGCACCTACTTCCTTGCTGCAGTGCCTGACAATATTCGGCTGTGGTCAAACAACAGGCAATCAGTTGACCACTCAATTGACACGACTTGACCGGCTTGCCAGGCCTACCCTGTACCATAGAGAATCACCCCCCTAAGTCAGGATTTGTACCGGGCTCCCCAGAAGCTCATGCTTTAGCCAATTGCACCAGTCAATCCTGCCCCAAAATGCAGGCTGAGATTCTGCTCTGGCATTACGGCTCATATGCTTCATGGTAATATGATGATGATATGATTGTGGCATAACAATGATGTGTTTTATGCAAGATAAGGCATGTGAGAGGTCGTTGGAAGGGGTAGGATTTGCTGAATATGGTTATCCAGTTTGTAGGCATGGATCATTTTGGTGTCTGAAGTTAGGAATATTGTCTATGCATCTATTACAACTGTGCTGCCTAGTGGGTATTCCCCAGGTGTAATCAGTCTAGGTGGCTGGCTGAGAAGGGCCATTAGGGAGAACAATAGGTCTTAGAAGCTGCTAGTCTCCCACCGAGAAGCCTTCCTGAGGACACTACAAACAGCCTCTGACACATGGCTGCTAGGGCCCTGCAGAGACATGTGACCAAGTCACCTGGTACTGGATGCCATCATAGAATTTCCATTGAGAGGCATGGGAACTAAAGTGGAGACAAAGGATTCCCGCCATTTGCAAATGCTATTTTAGGCAGGGGAGTGACATCATCGTGGTTCTCTTTCACTGACCCCTTCCCCCTCATCCAAGATGACGGCTGGAAAAACCTGAGAAACAAGGACTGAACTGCAGGAGAAGGGCTGAACCCAGGCTATACAGATTTCTAGCCTGTGAAAGGCATACCGGGGGTTTGAAGCTGCAAGCAAGTGGAGCTGGCCCTCAAGAATCTCTGCAAACTGCCTAAACCAACAATTAGGGTGAGAATTTGCTAGTCAGTCAATTTCTTTAATATATTAAGCTTAGATTGTGCTTTTGTTTTATTTGCTAGGTAATCTGCTTTGATCTGTTTGCTATCCCTTAGAATCATTTAACATCGATCTTTTGTAGTTAATAAACTTGTTTTTATTTTGTCTAAGACCAGGGTGTAGAAATCATAACTTGGGGCAGAAAGCTGTGTATATCCCTCTCCACACTGAGGGAGGGGGCGAATTTCATGAGCTTGCGCTGTCCAGTTCTCTGTGCAGCGCAAGATGGTATAATTTTGGGTTTATCCTTCAAAGGGGGGGGCGCACTTGAGCAACTGAGCAGTTCTTTAGCTGAGCCTTCCCATGCAGAGCTGATCTCAGCATCTGTGTGCGGGGCTGCAACTGGTGTGCCCTATGTGTATGTGTGCTGGTAAAGTGCAGTCTGAAGCCTGGGAAAGGGCTTGGCAGGTTTGCCACAGCAGTACAAGTTTATAGGGAGCCCAGGCTGGTGGGTCAGGTGGGCTCAGTGGTACCCTAGTTCCAGGTGGCACCCAGGGGGGAAACCCGTCACAGCCGCCTAAGGGATGTGGCTGCCTGTGACAGAGTGCTGGGAATCAGCAACTGAACCAGCACTCTGGCCACTGTTTAACCAATGAGGACCTCAGGAGGGAAAAATTAAGGAGAGGGGGTTCCTGATTACCAGATCAAATTGCGGCTAGGTCGCTAGTGAGTTAATTAGCCCCTTAACAAGGAGGCTGGATAAAAAGAGCACAGGAAAAAAGTGCAAGCAGGGGGAAGCACAAGAGAAGGAATGGCTAGGAGGGCCTGACAAAAGGGAGTTCCCTGGGAAGAGACACCTTTTCATTCCCACCTTTGGGGAAGGGGTAGTAAAGCCGCACAACATTGTAAATACTGTGACAGCACTAGTATGTAAAAGGTGGTGAAGTGAGACTGTGATAAATGAAGGGGGGGGGGTAGCTTCCTTTTATGGACACCCAACCAGCCAGTTAGCTATAAAGTCCCTCTTGGTGGCTGTTCTCTGCTCGCTTTACCTGTAAAGGGTTAACAAAGTTCCCCAGGTAAAGGAAAAGGAGTGGGCACCTGACCAAAAGAGCCAACGGGAGGGCTAGAACTTTTTAAAACTTCTCTTTGTTTGTGTGTTGTCTCTCTCTGGGAAAGAGGGGAACAGAGGGCAGCAGGAATGCTGTGTAAGGCTTGAACCAGGTATAAAAATTCATCTTCCATACCTAGAAGAAATTATTGGACAGGGCACATTTAAATAGATGCGATTAGGGTTTTTTTTTTTATTTTGGCTTGTGGACTCCTCTGTGCTAACCCCAGATGCTTTTGTTTGCTTGTAACCTTTAAGCTGAACCCCCAAGAAAGCTATTTTGGGTGCTTAATTTTTGTAATTGTTTCTTTTAAGATCTAGCAAAAAGCCTAAGTTCCAGATGTATTTTTTTCCTTTTTTTAAAATAAAATTTACCTTTTTTAAGAACAGGATTGGATTTTTGGTGTCCTAAGAGGGTTGTGCATGTTGTTCAGCTGTTGCCACCAGCTAATTTCCTTTGTTTTCTTTCTCAGCTCTTCCCCAGAGGGGGGGGTGAAAGGGCTTGAGGGTACCCCACAGGGAGGAATTCCCAAGAGCTCCTTCCTGGGCCCAAGGGTTGGGTTTTTTTTGCATTTGGGTGGTGGCAGCGTTTACCAAGCCAAGGTCAGAGAGAAGCTGTAACCTTGGGAGTGTAATACAAGTGGCCAGTATTAATTTTTAGAATCCTTACAGGCCCCCACCTTCTGCACTCGAAGTGACAGAGTGGGGATTCAGCCTTGACAGAGACCCTGTAAATAAACTGCATGGTGGTATCTGCATGAGGAAGATCTCCGAGCGCTCTGTGCAGAGCCAAGACGACGGGAGCCATGGGTACCCTGTCACAATGCCCAGTTCTCATTCATCTTCCTGCAAACTGGGCTTCCAGACATGTTCCGGAGGCTTTGAAAATCTCAGCCATAGCCGGGAGATGCTGCAATCCTCCCGCACACCTCACTCGCTCTCACCTCCGTGCGCAGCTCTGCCAGCTTCTTGTCCATGCTTGAGCGAGCCCCCAGCTCGTCCTCCAGGTCCTCCGAAATCCGCCCTAGTTCATCCTGGTGGAGCTCCTTCAGGATGTTCAGCTGTGGGGAGACAGACGCAGAGCGGTCACCACAGAACCAAACAGGCACCAAGTCCTGGGCTCAAACAGAGGGGGAAACAGGAAGCAGCTTGGGATTGATTTAGACCCAAAAGGGGGCCGGGGGTTAGTTGTACCCAAGGGCATTCAAATCCACTTCTCAACTGGACCCACCTGTGATGCCACAACCCGTGCTGGCAACCCTCCCTCTCCCACAGACCTGCTCTGGCCTTGTGCAAATAGCATCCGCTGGGCCACTGGCACGCCAGAGTGGGCTCAGAGTCACTGCCCATGGCAGCAAGGAACGTCCTCTGCACTAACCCCGCCTGTCCCTCCCGTGCCTTGCAGCTCAGATACCACGGGCAGGGCCGGCTGCATACCTGGCCAGATTGATGGTGAGAATTCACAAGAGTAGAGCATTTGGTCAGGTGCCCACTCCTTTTCCTGGAGCCGGGGCTCCCCCTAGTGGATATTAAGTACTAATGGTCTCAGGGCACACACGACGGAATGAAGGGTGTGATGGAAACACCCCCCACCTCCCCATCCCGCAGCGCGGGCTGAGTTTTCGGCCACCTCGACTGGGCAGGCCTACGTGCACACAAGTGAGATCGCTACACACGCGCGCCCTTCAGGGCGTGAGGGGCCCCCGCTCCTCTCCAGGGCCACAGAGACGAGCTCGCCCACCTGCTTCAGCACTTCCTGCTTGTTTTTGTTCAGCTCCTCGTACTTGATCTTCCACTGGCTGAGCTCGCCCTCCAGCTTCTCGATGCTCTTGCTGAGCGACAGCTTGTCCCTGGAAGAGACAATGGGGAGCCGGCTCTAGCAGGGCTGAGGCAAGGAAGGGCTCCAGACATGGGGGTGTCCAGTCCATTCCTAGAGGGGAGGGGAGGCATCTTTTGGAGGACACCTTAAAACCACAGCTCTGGCCTCCCGTGGCCATGAAAGGCTGCAGTCGCCACCATGGGGTGATTCCACGGCTGCTCTGTGACTGGGGGTCGGGGGGGGAAGAGTCTTTTCTCCCATGGGCCCCAGAGAGCTCCCAGCTACATGGGCTGAGTGCTGGAGAAATCCTTTGGCCCTTAAAGCATTCAGGTAAGAGCCTCAGCTGGCCTAAATCAGCCAAACGCCATTGACTTCAGTGGAGCTGGGAGTTCTGAAACCGAGCTGGAGCATCGGAACGGGGGGGGGCAGGGCCTCATCACTTTTAAAAGTGGGAGGGCCATAAGGACGAGCGACGGGGGGGGGGGCAGAGAGGAGTGAGCAGGGGGGCGGGGTCTTGGAGGGAAGAGGTGGCGCGGGAGCAGGGCATGGTGGGGGGGAGGAGGAAGAGACGGCATGGGGGTGGAGCCTCGTGGGGAAGGGAAGGGGCGGCGTGGGGGCAACGTCTCGGGGAGAAGGGGTGGCAGGCAGGGCCACGGTTCTGGCGCTGGTGACCCCCCCACTTTTAGGGAGCATCCACTGCTCCTGATACTGAGTGCACTGCATTTTTCCCAGACGCCTGCTTCGATGCTGGGTTTGGTTTGCACAAACCTGCCCTTTGGGTTGATCCATGTGGATTCACACCCTTTGAGTTTTGGGTGCATATGGCTGCCCCAGTTCAAAGCAAGACTCTGGAAAGCACCAAGCATCCCCTGCTCTCAGGCTGAGACCATGACCTGAGCAGCCAGGCCACGTGGGGATGGTTTGAAGCTGGACTCAGATCCTCTAGAGAGGTTTGCAAACCATAGGGAACCTGAGGCAGGTTTCAAGTCCAGCACTTAGCTGCCAAGGCTAAATATGAGCCCCCTGGCTGCCCTGGGTGTCATGTGAGCGGGCAGGAAGTGATGCAACAGGAAGCACTCACTCCCGCTCCTTGAGCAACACTTTCTGGGACTCATCCAGCCTCAGCTTCAGCGCAGTCACTTTGGTGGCATCTTCCTCGATGACGCTCATGTCCTCCCAGAGCAGCCGGTTCCTCTCCGGGCGAGTGAAGGACGTCCGGACGCTGACTGAGCTCCGCTGGTCCCAGCACTCGGGCCCTTCTTGTTTGCTCTTCAGGATGTTTTCCATCAGCTCGAACTCCTGGAACGACACGGAGGATCGTCAACAGCATGACCACGCTCCCAAGCCATTGGGCTTTTCAAACATCCAGGATAGATCCTGCGATAGACACAGCCATCCAGTCACTTCCTTCCCACCTCCCCAGTAGTCTGTCTCCTCGGGCACCACCTTCGCCCAGCTCCTACCGGCTGGCCCTGGCAAGCCCCTTTTCTGAAAGAATTGGCCCACCAAGGTCCTTGCTCAACTGGGTCAATGCCGCCTGCAGCGTAGGAAACCCAAGACCAAAGGAATATGGACACCAGGCTGCAGGGGGAGGGTGGGCTGTGCTAATACCAGGGATATAAACAGTGCTTTGGGGACCGGATCCTCAGCAGGTGGAAATGGGGGCAGCGCCACTGAAGCTGGGGATGAGGGCTTTGGGGTGTGGGAGGGACTCTGGGCTGGGGCAGAGAGTTGGGATGTGGGGGAGAGGGCTGCAGGCTCTGGGGTGGGGCCGGGGATGAGGAGTTTGGGGTGCAGGAAGGGGTTCTGGGTATGGGGGGGCTCAGGGCTGGGGCAGGGGTTTGGGGTGCAGGAGGGGGTCAGGGCTGTGGGTGCAGACTCGGGTTGGGGCCAGGGATGAGGGGTTTGGGGTGCAAGAAGGCGCTCTGGGTATGGGGGGCTCAGGGCTGGGGCAGGGGTTTGGGGTGCAGGAGGGGATCAGGGCTGTGGGCTGGGGCCAGGGATGAGGGGTTTGGGGTGCAGGAGGGGGCTCTGGGTATGAGGGGGCTCAGGGCTGGGGCAGGGGATTGGGGCACAGGCTTACCTCTGGCAGCTCCCGGTCAGCGGCACAGCCGGGGTGCAGAGGCAGGCTTCCTGCCTGTCCTGGCAGCACGTCCGGCTCCTAGGCGAAGGCACACAAGCGGCTCTGCGCAGCTCTCATTCACAGGCACTGCCTCCCCCAGCTACCATTGGCCGGGAACCAGCCAATGGGAGTGTGGAGCTGGTGCTCAGAGCGGGGGCAGCTCGCGGAGCCCTGTGGCTCCCCTGCCTAGGAGATGGACCTGCTGCTGGCCACTTCCGGGGCGCAGCACGGTGTCAGAACAAGTAGGGACTACACTGCCTTAGCCGGGCAGCACCGCCGACGGGACTTTTAATGGCCCGGTCATGGTGCTGACCAGAGCTGCCGAAACCCAGTCCCTTCCATTCCGCAACCCAGTACTGGGTCGCGACCCACAGTTTGAAAACCACTGCACTAGGCCACATTGCCTAAAATGCATTTTTTGGGATTCTGCACTGTTTGACTGTACAGAGTCCAATCAACATATTGGCTTCACACTGTTTGAACATAAGGAAATTAAATGCAAAAACCTTCGTTAACCGCATGTCATGCTTGAGATTTTCCATACCCAGGTGTCGGGTGATTCTAAGTTACGGTCGCCACAACCTCTGCATCTCTGTCCCATCACTCAGATCTAGAAAGGCATTCAAATGAACACCCCACCCCATATAGAACTGGAGGGGGAAACACCGTGGCAAGTTACAGTTGCTGTGGGAACTGTATCATTGAATGTTCTGATTTTTGCGCCTGTACAATCATCAGCTCAATGATCCATTCAAACAGGCCTTTACTTCTAATTCACAGCACCATGCAAGTGCATTTCTTTTGATACAGGCCATCTGGTCCTTTTGAAGAGGGACAATCCCTATTAATTTTCTTGAGCAAAATTAATATTATTTTTCACTCTGCTCCTGCAGGAAACAATCCCCATTGAGTGCATTTCAGTGGAGTGGTAATGACTTTATTTCCCCCCCCATATACCACTATGAATAGCTTCCAAATGTTGGCAGATGAAACCCGGCAACCCAAGCATTCATGACAGGGGCCAGCAATGGAGATTTGCCATCAGACATCAGGATCACACCCCTAGTCCAGCACAAAAGAGGAGGCAGCAATCTGACAAGCAGGACACATAGCTGGACAGCTGACCTGATGCCTTTATATAGATCCTTCCCTTGTCTCTGGAGGAGGAAGGGACAGAGGGGTCTGGTAGACTAAGCAGGATGGTGAGATGAAGCTAAACTCAAAGCAAGGGAGCATGCCGAGCTGTCCTGCCCCTAACCGGCTGTGTGCGCTCTGTCTGCCCAAGGGTAGAAGAGAGGAACAACCAGGATCTGTTTTGCCGAGGCACAAAACTCCAGTCCTCTGGCTGCCCTTCCAGATCTCAGACACGGTGGCCGTTCGTGTCAGCCTCCGGCTGGGAGAGGCCTCCCTTATAGCTAGCGGGTTATGTGGATGAAGGGGAATAGTCTGGATCTGGTGTCTGCCCCCCCCTTGGAATGCGCTCAGGATACAGCCCCTGGCAGAAGGAGAACCCAGAGTGGAGTTCTTGCGCATTTCGAAGGGACTCAGGGCACAGAGTTGCCTCTGGGAGAACTTCATTTCTACCCCCACGTGGAATGGGCTTTATGTTTCATGGCTGAGACACCACAGTGCCAGGTGTTACGGAAAATGCTAGGTACACCTGCCTTGGTGCAGACGAACGTGGAGCAGGCTCTGGGTATAATCACTAGGAGACTAGCCCAAAACAGATTTCCTCGCCGCCTGTGAGTGGACTCGGGATAATCCCCAGCCGATGAGGATCCTGAATTTGGTCTCTCTGGGTCGAGAGGAGAGTCTCAGCTGGGTCTTCTTAGTATAGCCTTGGGGCACAGGCACCAAACCACCCGGCTCCTCTAGCAGGGACAGGGCTGTTCCCTGATGACCACAATGCAAATACATTTGCTCCTCGACTGGAAATGTTACAGCTTGTAAAATCCCTGCTGGTCCCACCCCAGAGCCCCCCAGCTAGCCAGGGAGGAGAGGGTCCTAGCACCGGGCCGAGCAAGGGGGAGACTGGGAGGGGAAGCAGGGGACAGGACTACCAGGGCGCGTAGGAGTCTAGCCTGCTTTGAAAAAAACACACCCTGTTCTGAGAGCGAACGTCACTCCCAAGGCCCGTGGAAGCTGTTCGGGAGGGGGGTTAGTAGCCAAGGAGAAGGGGCTGATCATATGGACCCTCCTAGTCACAGATGGGGAAACCGAGGCACAGAGTGGGGAACTGACTTGTCCAAGATCACCCAGCCGGCCAGGGGCTGAGCCTGGAACAGAGCCCTGGTTCCCAGTCCAGTGCCTTGCCCACTGGATCATGCCGTGTCTACCTGCGGGCGCATCCATTTGCACACAAAGGTGCCGTGCATGCGCTGGGGGTGATGGAAACTGTCCCCTTCTCCCACCTCACCTTATTTTTACTCAGCTTATCGGAGCCCACATCCCGCACGGGTTCCTGCTCCTGGGAGCCCTCGTTCTCCTTCTCCGAGGCCACCCTGTTGTCCAGCTCCTTCTCCTGCTCCTCCTCGCCCTCCCCTTTCAGCCGCGCCACCTCCTTGCCGAGCTGCTCGTTCTCGTTCAGCACCTCCTGCCGCTCCCGCTTGAGGCTGGTCAGCTCCTTGGTCAGGGTCTCCAGCTTCTGCCGCAGCTGGCGCACCTCCTCCCGGGCTTTGTTGCGCTCCGCCCGCACCTTGCTCCACTTCTCCCGCCAGTTGGCGGTGCAGTCCGACCACCAGCGCATGGTCTTCTCCATCTGGGCCGCCCGGGCCCGGGCCTCCTCCAGCTCCCGCAGCCGGAGCTCCTCCCGGCTCTCCCAGTCCCCGTCCAGACACACGGCGCCCAGCAGGGGGAGCTGGGGCGGCCCCGGCGAGGGCGTGCCACTCTTCGGGGTGGGGGGCATGGAGTCCGGCAGGCTCATCGTCTCAGGCTGGGGGCTGCCGAGGATGTTGAGGAGGCTGGTCCTGGAGAGCTGAGGTGAGTCTGCCAGGCGAGAGCTGGTACTTTGACTCATGGCGGCCTAGGGGCAAGTCCACCTCTCAGATTTTGGGTTACAGCAAGTTCTCTCTCATCTACTGCCACTGGGCAAGCGGTGGGGAATGCTGGACCCAGACTTGCTGTGCACAGACATACAACAGGGGAGCAGTTACAGCGTTAGTTCAAGGGGAGCCCTATCTATCCCAGGTCAGAAACAGGCCAGGCATGATGGGCTGAGCAGCCAGACCCCCTCCAAAAGGTGCCTCAGACGAAGAAGGGCAGACATGATCCAGCCTCTGCTGCCTAGCCCCTGGGAGGCACAGCAGACGGCACCCCAGCGGAAGGGAAACGGCCTGTTACCTCCTCGCTGGGAGACAGCTGGCAGCGGAGACTGGTCATGCTCTTGTTTTCATGCGTGGGAGACACTTTTCTTGCTGGGCTAGTTTCTCAGGCGATGAGATGATCCTGGAGCCCTGAAAGGAGGAGGAGAAAGATGAGACGTACAAACAGCTGCTTGTTCCTCAACCCAACCCAGAACTCTGCACTTCTCATCTCACACCTCAAGCTCCGGTAGCAACACCCCGATGCATAGCTTTGGATTGATTGAAGGGGGACCTATCGAGGGGAAGGGCAAGAGGCCACCTAGCACCAAACTGGGCATCATGGGAGAGAGGACAACTGGGAAGGGACATACTGGTGCTTTGCTGCTTCTGTAGTTGACACTTGGAAATGCTGCTGCTATTGACAGCAACTAGTCACTGCTCAGGTTCTGATCCCAGCTAGCTGTTCACTAAGGCCCCAGGCCAAAAGTAACCGGTGATTCTGGTGGCCTCAGGTTTTTGGAGGCCCAACTTGAGACATCTTGAAGGGGGCTGATTTCCAGAGGGTGGGTGCTCGGCGCTTTCTGAAATCATGCCCCTTTCAGGCGTCTCAAACCGGGCATCCCTGATTGCTGGTCATGTTTGAAAATCTTGGTCACATTTTCAAGCGGCCACTAACTTTGGATACCCAAAATGAGAGAGCTAGGGCATCACTGCGAGGAGGTGCTGAGCAACCCCAACTCTGGTGGAAGCCAGTGGGAGTTGTGGGGATTCAGCTCCTCTGAAAACCAGCCCCCAGGTGTCTCCAGCTGGCCCCCAAAATTGGGAGCCCCCTTGTGACTGTGTTGATCTAAACTTTCCTGGGGTTCTAATATTATGGAAAGGAATTTGGTTTTGTCTCACTCTCTTCACCCCAAAGGTCTCCTGCAGCAATTTCCATAGGGATGATACCATGGTCTAGGTAAACTTTCTGTTGCCTCAGCACTGGGGGCTGGACTAGATGACCTCCTGAAGGCTCTTCGCCCTATGCTTCTATACAGGACAACGTGACAGTATTAACATTTGCTCCCTCAGTAATTTCCAGTGTACAAGCTAAAACGTGCCAGCCCTGCCCACTCTGCCTGGAATCTAGAAATCCAACTACATCCTTTCTACCCCATCCACTACCAACGGAAAAGATTCTCTGGTCAGAACTGAGCCTGAAATTCTACTGATGTGCCAACCAGAATAGAACCTGTCTCACCTTCCCAGGCTAAGAAGAGTAAAAACGTGTTATGCCAATAGAGTAGACACAAAGGGAGCTGATCAGTCATAGATTTCAAGGTGGGAAGGGACCATTTTGATGATCTATTCTAGTCTGACCTCCTGCATTACACAGGCCAGAGAATTTCCCCCAGCGATTCCTGTAATGGAGGGAATTATTCTTCTCTCCAGCATCTTGTGGTTAAGCTAGAACGTGTCTTGTCGAAAAGCATCCCGTCTTGATTTAAAGACTCAAGTGATGGAGCATCTACCCCATCCCTTGGCGAGCTCTCCCAGCAGTTAATTACGTTGCATCTTATTTCCAATTTGAATTTGTCCCTGTTCCAGCTGCTGGATCTTGTTTTGCCTTTATCTCTGCTCCCTAATATCACAGATTTTTATAGACCACCATCAAGTCACCTCTTGGCCTCATTTTTGTTAAGCTGCTGCCTAAAGAGGTGTCTTTTCTGCACAGTCCCCTTTTCGGACCCTAGCTGGTGTTTCTTGGAAACGCCTTCGCAGAGCTTCCAGCGGCACATGTGTTCAAGTGGAGTCGTACTGCATTCCACTGTGCAGCCAGGACGAGGGGGCCCAGGCCAGGAGCTGGATCAAGCTCCGGGGAGGCGCGGAGAAAGCAGCGCTTGGGGGAAGGATTCTCAGCACACACACAAGAAGCGTGCCCAGCGAGCGGGACGAGCAAATGCAGAGGGATATAAATGGAGCGAGTGAGAGACGCACACACGTACAGGAGGAATTGGCAACGCCAAGGTGCCATTTGCGGCTAGCGAGCCTGCCAAGAGCCTGTCATCAGAGGCAGCCGCGCAGCATCTCTGCTGGCAGGGGTGAGGCAGGGACAGAGAGCTTGCTCTGTAAGGCAAGGTGGGCTGCAGCTGGTTGGCTGGGATGTGTCTCTGGAGGGTTGGGTAGCCCAGCCCATCTGGGGGCGAAAGCCTCAGCTAACATTCTGGAAAGCGGATTGCTACAGGGGGCCAGGGCTATGCTTAGGCATACGCAGCATGTGTGCTGCATACGCGGCAGCACCAGCCCCGCGACCAGCCCTATCCCCCAGCCGGCTCCCCCACGGGCTGCGCCCACTGCAAGGGCCAGGGCCGTCCCTAGGGGGGGTGCGGGGCCCCGGACAACTCCCTCTGCCCCACCTCTTACCCTCCCCCCACTCTGCCCCCAACCTGCCCCCATTCCACCTCTTCCCCCAGTGACCCCACACTCACCGGCAGCAGCGGGAAGCGGAGCAGCCCGGCCCCAGCCCGCTCTACTACGCCATCTCCCAGCTGCGGCACTCTGCTGCCCGCCGCCGGTGAGCGCGGGGAGGTTGGGGAAAGGATGCCCTCTGCACTTGCCGGCGGCGGGAAGTGGAGCGACCCCAGCCCGCTCCGCTTTCCTTGCCCCGGCCCCAGCCACGTCGCTGGGGTGGGGGATTAGGGAAAGATTCTCTCCCCCTCCCCCCCCCCCCCCCCCGACTCACCAGTGGCGGGAACCGGAGCAACGCAGCTGGGAACTGGCGGAGTAGAGCGGGCTGGGGTCGGGCTGCTCCGCTTCCCGCCGCTGCCGGTGAGTGCAGGGGGGGGGGGGAGGGGGAGGGGAAGATCCCTTCCCCCAAGCCCCCTTCCCCGAGCGACACGGCTGGGGCCGGGGCAAGGGAAACAGAACAGGCTGCTCCCAGCCCCACTAATCCCCCAGGCTACTCTGGGCCTCTGCGGCCCCCCCAAAGTACCCCCTACAGCTCCTGCCTCCCAGACCCGGGGGGGGGGGGGGAGAGAAGGCCTGGGGCTGCGTAGGGCACCCAAATGGCTAGGGACGGCCCTGCAGGGGGCCCTCGCCAAGCGGAGATCTGTGCTTCTCCACACACATGGATGGACTGAGGCGAAATTTGACCTGAAGCAGCCAAAACCAAAGGGGTCCTAAATGTGGCTGGGCACCAGGACCAGTGCGTGTATGCACGTGTGACGGGGAAAGGGGACAGGCTAAACACAGAGAATTGAGGGGCCTTTGGAAACGGGAGTGGGGGAGGGAGGCTGGATTCACGGCCAGTTTGGAAGCATCACTCCAGCCAAATGCCAGAATCTGCCCTGCCCTGGTGTGGAAGGACGTGGTTCAACCTGCACGAGTGAGGCGGGGCAGGGGAAGGTGGGGTTCAGCGCGTGCTTTGATCATGAACTCTCTTGCCTTCCCTCCCTCTTCACCCCTCCAAGCCGACCACAGCCATAGGCCGGCATTGCTCTGTTTCACTGTAACAGGCCACTGATGAAAGCAACTTTTTTCCATGGGGGTGGCATTGTAACATGCCCCGGAGAGGTAGTGCTGTCGCCTCAGGGACAGGAGCTCTTAGCGCCAACCGTGCCACAGCAGGATTGGGGTTCGCTCCCAGCACGGACGCTGCAATGCAGTAGCTGTGGGGTGAGCCTTCATCCGTTCAACGAGATGTTATATCGAGGTTCCTGCTCCCCATCTCCAGTGGCTGCCCAGGTGCAAGTTGAAAAGATTATGGCTTCAAAGGGCCCAGAGGCCATAAAACGTCCCATCCCAGCACTATTCAGTGCCGGTGCAGGGTGGCACCATCCCATTGCAACACGCCGGTGAAGCAGGAATCGTGATCACACCTATCGGGATCACAAGTTTGTCCCACCACAGAGTTGTGCAGTGGTGTCTCCTTAGGGGGTGTCCTGCTGCGATGGGGAGTCAGGTGGTTTCGCCACAGGCAGACCCCAGTGTGCTGAGTGACGGCTCCCATTCAGTGCAACCTCACATGCCTGAGGGGCCATTTCCGCCCTGCAAACCTAGGGGTAAGCGATGGGGATAGCGGTGGCGTTGTGAGCATGCTATGAAGGGAAACAAGGATACTAATTCCCACTACAACAGTCAATGGGCCCCACCCCTGCTCGGCCTAGTCATCCCCAGCCAATAAGTGACCTTCACTGGGACTGCTCCACCCACTGAAGAGCTGGTGACGCCCTGGGAAAACCCAGCAGCCTGCTCCAGAGAACTGGGGTCTCTCCTCATGGCTCCATCACCCAGATTCCTCATAGGAGGCACAGCCACTGCGCAAACCTGCCCTTCCTCACACTGCTCCTCACGCCCAGTTCTCCACTTTGTGCAACTCCCCAGCAAACCCCGAGCCATGTGGTCCATGTGGGATGGCCACCCGTCCCACAGCCCTTGGCCAAGCCCTAAGGATGCCACCCATTAGCCATATTTGCTCCCTTTACTATGTCTCCCCCCCCCCCCATGTGCCAGCCAAACAGCACAGGATGGGACCCCAAGGAAGTCACTAGTCAGCAATGCCAGGCGCCGCCCCCACCAGAGTGCCCGTAGGCCAGAGCGCTCCATCTCCACAGCACCCCAGCCCTGGCCCACCCTTTATAGGAGCAGAATCCTCAGAGCCCCCAGGGCCACACGCTCTCTGCTCTTCCCTTAACTACCACCTCTAGGCCCCAGTTCAGCACAACCATCCCCCTGGCTGAGGAGAGCTGGGAGCGAGCTTCTGTGCCAGCCAGGGGGTGGGGAGGGATCCCGCTCCCCCGCCCTGGGCACGGAGAGAGACGTAGTATTTATGTAGCTCTCTCAAACCCCCAGGGCAGCCTCCCTTATTCTCCACCCCCCCGGCCGCCAGTTACAAATGCCATTGAGGAAATCCAGCAGCAACCCCTCACCCCCTAAGGGCAGCTGAAGGGAACAGAGGAAGCTCCTTGCCCTCCCTGGACAGCACTTTCTGACCCAAAGACCCACCAGGACCGGGCTCTTCCAGCCCGGAAGCAGGGGAGGGAGGCTTCATGGAGAACCCCGTCCTAGCGTCGGCACCCCAGCTGAACTCAGCGTGCGGGGGTAACGGGCAGCCTCTCAAGGAGGGAGATCTAAGATCTAAGCCTCTGAGGGCTCCACAGGTCAGAGCCAACACCTTGGTGCCACCCAGAAGCCAACAGCCAGAGCAGGTCACAGAGCACTGGTCTACGTGCTGCGGCAGGACAGGGCTTCCCATGTGGGCAGCGGCGCTCTGCGCTAGCTTTAGCCACTCACTGGCTTCAAGGGGCAGCCCCAGGCAGAGCACGTGACCGGAGCCCAGTCTCCAGGTGCCAGACACAGAAGCAAGGAACGGTTCCAGCCTCCTAGCCAGCCAGAGAATCGCCATTTCACTTGGCCGCAACTCCTGGCACATGACCTCTCTTTGATCCCTGAAGCCACTTCCACTGGCTCCTCACCCCCTGCTTCCCAGGGCTGAGAAAACCACAGCTGCTTCCCGCTGCCCTCAGGAATCCTGCTTTGTATTTACAGCCAGGCCCGGAGACCAACATGCCGGAGTTCGCTGCAGAGTCCCTGGCTTCTCATCCCTCCCCATAGCTCGCTGCACAGGCCACTGCTGCGGCACCACGAGGACAGGCAGCGTCAGAGCATCGCAGCCCGGCTCCACCAGCCAGGGTCCCTCTGCTCACCGGCGGCTGGCTATACACATGCTCAGCTTGTCCTACACATTTTCTGGGCCAAATCCTGGTCCCAACGGAGTCGGTGGGAATCTTGCCATTGACTGCAGTGGGTGTCCATGGCATTTCCCTCAACACTAGCTCGCTCCTTTTCTAGCCCCACCTCCACAACTTGTCTCCATGCCCCTGGCAACACCTCACCTCCAACACAACCACCCCTTCCTCTCCACCCGCCTTGCTCCCTGCGATCTGTCCAAACCACGGCTGGCCAGATCCACTTTCCCCAGGTCAGCCCGGGGAATCTGCACTGGCTTCCCTTCCTCTTCCTCACGCAGGGCAAGTTCTGCGCCTTGGAAAAGCTTCAGGGCTCTGTTCTCAGGTCCCCCTTTGTAACCTCCCCCGCCCTAGGCCCCAGCCGCGCCCCTCTCCTCGCTGCTCCCGGCATCTCCTTCTCCCATGCTCGACTTCGCACCTCCACCACAAGGCCAGATCCTCAGCCAGTGTACATTGGATTGGCCCCAGTGAAGTCTACAAAGGGAAGTGAAGTCAATAGGTTCACACCAGGGTGAGGGTCTGTGCCGATGGTCTGCGCTGGATATCTATGCTCCCTTGCCAGCAGCATCCAGTTACGGCGCCAGATGACTAACGACCATCAGCTTTCCCCAGCATCTTCTTTCCTTTACCTCCCTCCCTTTCTCCCAAGTTTGCTCTTCCCCTTCATCTGTTCTGCACACTGCCCCATCACCATGGCATCTGAGCCCCCTTCCACTTTCACCATCTCTTTGCTCACGCCTTGGCCATAAAGTTTTTACAGAGTTCAGCTGATCCAGGCTCTTCTATGTGGCTTTCACCCTGCCCCCCACTTACTCTCTCCCCCTCCCTGTCTTCCACTGCCCCCAGGATGCCATGGGAGGGGCTGCTAGGGAAGGGTGCGCTTGTTAAGCCTGGGGGCATAAATCATTGGAGGTAATACTGCCGGAGGGTGAATAGGCCTCATTCAGAGGGTGGAGATGGCAGCAGATGGCTGCGGAGGGAATCGCAGTAAAAAACGAAGCAATATTCTCCCTAACAGGAATGTGCCCGAGGAACATCAAAGCCGGGGATCTCCCCAGGGCAGGGAACGCCGCTCCCCAGGGCGCTCACGTGGGGAATGCCAAGGGGAGCCAATCTGGGCTGACTAGCCCGTGGGTTCAGAGACTGGGAGTGGATCTTCTGCGCTTGAATGCTGGGACCAGGCTGTCGCTGACCTGCCCCAAGCTGCTCTAGCTGGCGGTTATACAGCGATGCTCAGAGCAGAGGTTCATCTGTCTCCACCTCCCTCCCTCCCTCGCTGCCCCCAGCAGGCCCTATGATCTCTGCCATCCCTAGGCAGAGCGGGCAGCCACGCACACCGAGCACCCACAGAGCGTCTGGCTGTGCCCACGCTGCCCACGCCGCAGAGCTGCTCCCAGGCCGGGGCCTGGCGAGCTGTTTGAGGGGTGAGACGCCACCCGCAGGACACCCCAAATGCTGGCCGCAGTGCCTCACTCAGGGAGAGGAACCCCCAACTTACCTGCAGCTCTGCCCCGGCCTGCCCCCTCTCCCCTTCTCACCCACTTCAAACGCTGCAGCTCCAGTAAGTTACTAATTAATTCATTAACTCCTCCCTCTCCCCAGCTCTCGGGAACAGCTGTCACAGCACTGTCTGCCTTTGTCCAAAGAACAAACCCAGATAAACTCTCCCAACCTCTGACCCCCGCTCTCCCCACCCCATTAAACCCGGGCATCTGGCCACTCCCACAGCAACCCTCCCCATACTGACTCTATGCCCTCACGTCTGACTCGTGCAATGAGCGTGCGGGTTCTCTGCTCAGCTTCTCCCCAACGGTCCTGTCCTGCTCCCCCTGGGAGAACGGGCTCAAAGCCCTAAGGCAGGGGCACAAGGATAAGGCTTTTCCTTATTTATAACAGGTACATTGCCTGGCTCTAGCCTTTTCATCCAAGGATCTCAACGTGCTTTGCATATCCCCAGTTCAGGTCACCAAGCCCCACAAGATCTAGGGAGATTATCGGCCCTCCAGCTTGCCCCACCATCCTTGGTGCTGCCCGGGCAGCTCACACAAGCCGATGCTGCATCATGATCCCTGTTCTACAGCTGGGGAAGCAGAGGGGTTGGAGGGTTTGCCCAGGACGACGCAGCAGGTGAGTGGCAGAGCCAGGAGTTATGATCACATCCTTTCATACGGCACCTGTCACTGCAGCATCGGAGTGCATCTCACAGAATGTAGGCCAAGAGCCTCGGGCATCCCCCAAACCAGGAAGAGAACCCAGGAGTTCAGTCTCCGGGGGCCTGCTCTGTGATGGATGATGGAGCGGGAAATAATGATCTTGGAAAGATGTACAGCCCCATCCCCACCGAGCAGCTCAAAGCCCGTTACAGACGATAATGAACCAAGTTTTCCCACCCCCTGCTGCCCTGGGCATTATTATCCCCATCGTAACGGGGAGGAAAGAGAGGCACAGAAGGGGGAAAATGACAGCCGAGGGTGACGTGAAGATACCGTGCAGCTTGTGCAGGGAGAGGACACGGGGCTTAAATCAAAACATCCCGTTTCCTGCCCTACGTCAGCACAAACATTCAGCTCGCTAACTAAATCCAACAGGCCAGCAGCACGCGGGAGCTCGCGCTGCGGGGTAACGCCCTACGAAGGGACGAGCGTGAGCTGTAGATTAATGCTTAGGACTGTACTCAGAGAATGGAGGACGCAGGAGGTAGATGCATGTGTCTATGGCATATTATCGTGATTGTACAGTGGGGGAAACAGCCACAGAAAGGCCAAAAAATGGGCCCAGGGTGAGGCAGGGAGTTGGTGGCAGGGTCAGGAAAAGAACGCAGGGCTCGTGAATCTCAGCCACAGCTGTATCCCCCCCCAAGACAACGCAGCCTGTCTCATGAGGGCAGGTAAGTGAGCATGCTTTGCATGGCTGAGGGGAGAAGACGAGTCCTCCAGGAGGAAGCCAGGCAGGAGAGGGAGCTGGTGAAGGTTCAAGGTGGAAGCTCTGTGGTGAAGCTGAGACTGGGAGACAGCAGGGCTTTAGGAACAACGGGGAAGATTTCCACAGGTAGTTAGGCACCTTGCTCCTATTGAAAGTCAATGGGAATTAGGCACCTACCTTCCATTGGGGCCGCTGAATATCTCCCCAACACAATTTTCTTGATTCTAATAGAGCTCCTTGTTCAGTGCCGGAAGAAAGCGACTCTCTGGGAAATCTGCCAGTGCCATACGGTAGGCAGTGAACTACTTTTTGGTTCGGTGGACAAGGAAAAGAGATGGGCATGTTGGAACAAGCTGTAGCTACTACGGAGAGGCTACGGCAAAGGTCAGCGGGACCATCAGAGGAGCTGGGATTCCCACACCAGAGAGCAAGCCAGATGTTCTAACACCTGCAAGCTTCACTTCACAGCTGGAAATTAACCCTTATTGTATAGTCAGGACCTATTTAGATTGGAAGCTGTTTGGGGCAGGGACTGTCTCTTCATTATATGTCGGGAAAGGGCCTAGTATAACGTGGCCTGGATTCCTGCTTGAAGCCTACAGGCACGACCATAATAAATAGCAATAATTCACAATGTCCCCTGGCAGGACACATTGCTGTTGCCAACTCTCAGGGAGCTAATTTTTAAAGGCCCAGCTCCTGGAGTCCACGGGAATCTCAGCTTTCTATTTATAAAAGAGAGAAAGGTTCTAGCTCTCATGGTTGTGGGAAAAAACCACAAAGGGATGAGATGGAAAGCCCTGGAATGGGGCAGCTTCTCGGTTGTGCGGCAGTGCCAACATACAAGCCTGGGGAGAAAGGCAGAAGATGTGTGTGCGGGGGGGACAGGGACACACGTGTGTCTAAGGGGATGAGTGTAGGGGAGGGGGAAGGAAGCCCATTGGAAGCCTCTCTTGGAACGCTTCTTCAGTGGATCAAAGCCCAAAACCACAACATAGTTTCCTCCTGGATCCTCGACTTGGGGCAGAGGGCGCTCTCCCAATGTTTCCACTAGAGCCGTTAATCCCATCACTAAAGTCGGAGTGGGGCTGGGGGAGGAGGGCGGGCAGTCTGGCTGGCTCTGGCTCTTCCTCCTGGCTCTGGGCTCCATTCCTGCGCGGAGGGGGAAGCGAGCTACCCGCAACTCACACTAATTAGTTGCAGATCTGCCCATTTCCAAGTAGCTTTGCCCACATGAAAGGACAGTGCCACGAGCAGCCAGACAGCACGCAGACATGGGGGAGGGGGGCGCCTGGCCTGGGACGGAAAGGGGGTTGTGCCAATTTTCCACATTGCTTCAGCCAACTGCCACAACACAAGCCCCCCACCACTCCCTCCCAGAGGGAAGGGAAGAGGAGAGAACAGAGGCCTGGTGCTGCTCTCGCCTTCCTGCCTGCTACACAGCCCTCTCGACTCTCTTTCCCCAGCACAGCACTGCTCCCCGGCACACACAGGTGCTCCCCATCACTCCCGAAGGCTGATCACCAGAGACAGCTCCCGGGCTACAGAGCGGGACGCTTGTCCCATCCTGTGCACTCAACTGGCATGGAGCAGCGTAGCTCAGACTCAAAAAGCTTTACACTAGCTGAGAATCTGGCTCCCTGGTGGATTGGGGGGGGGGGGGGGGGAGATGGAGGAAGCTCAAGGCCCAATGGACATGAAGAATGAATTCTTTGGTCCCGTTTGTCTTCCTGAAGCGTGGCCTCCTGTAGCCCGCCAGCATCCCCCATGCAGAAGAGAAGTGATGGCTTCTCATAGCCTCGTCCCTCTCCTCCCACTAAAGAGATGTACAAAAGTGAGGAGGATCAGGCCGGGGGATGCTGCCTCTTTCCCCTGTGAATGCAAACCGCAGGAAGAGGGAGATCTCGTTCCTTTTCCTCTCCCCCTGTAGGCGGGCGAGAGCCCTATTCTGAAAGTGCACGGCCCTGCTGGCCCCACCGCTTTCTGCAGAACTGGCGTGTTCGTCCTTTAAAAAGCATGATCACATTCCTAGCTTTTACGGACACAAAGGAAACCTTCCAACTCTGGCCTGATCAAGCAGTGTTTGCCTGAGTCTGCAGACAGGCAGCGTGAAACAACAGCTCTGAGAGGTGTATTTGGCCCATTGAGGTGTATCCCTGAAACCTACCCAGCACAACCTAACCATCAGTACTCTAAACGATCTCCCTGTCAATGCAGCAGAAATATCCAGCTACTCCGGCATCATGGGCAGAGCTTGCGACTGTGGGTAGAATGCCTGACCCAAAAGCACAAGGGCAAAGGAAAGAAAGCCCTTTAACACCATATTTTTGTCCCCATTTTGAGGGACTACTTTTGCAGCATAGGTGGAAGAATACCAAAATAAAAACGCAACGCGCGCTGGCTCTGCCTCTGCCATCCCAGAGCTGAGCCAGAAGACAGGTCACCTGCCATGCGCAGTGATCCCTCCGATAGCACCGACCCCTTCGATGCCTCCACCCCCGCGGTCTTTGCCCGTTCTGCACAATCTGCCCTGCTACGCCAAGACCTCACTTCGGAGCCAGACAGTAGCACTTCAGGGCTGCTGCCCCAGGAGCCAAACGGATTTCTCAGTCCAAGAACCTGTGACCACAGCCCTGTGGCTCTGCCAAGCTGGTAAACCGCTCCAGGAAACCCCAATGGGAGGGTGCGGGAGAGTCTTAATTGGCTAAGTACAGGGTCCGGAGGACAGTCAGCCCACAGCTGTCACCGTCCCTAATCACTTAAAGCTGCTTAACTGCCCTGGGCAGCCCAGAAGCAGATGGACACAGCAGCCAGCTACAGGTCTCAGTCCTCCATACGAATGCCAGACGTGGGGATGAGGCACTGAGATCTACCTATGCTCATCCCCCAATATACACCAGCCCTGCTCCACCCTGCAGAAGGAGGCCAGGCCTGCCGACGGGGTGGGCAACTGCCCAGGGGCCTGGGCGATTTAAAAGGGCCCACGGCAGCCGGGAGCCCCAGGCCCTTTTAAATCACTTGGGCGGGCTGCAGGGCTCCTAGGTGTGCGCACCTGCTTTGGGCCCCATGCTTGGGGGGGCCCCCATGGGCCAGTGCGATTGGACAGCGCAGTCGGTCCCGGAAGTGATGGATACGTCACTTGCGCCCCAGGCCCCGCACCCCCCTAGGGACAGCTCTGGCCCTGGGGCCCAGAATTGCTGTCGGCAGGCCTGAAGGACACACAGAGTTTAAGGCCAGAAGGGCTGATTAGATCACCTGGTCTGACCTCCTGCACATCACAGGCCACTAAGTTTCACCCAGATACCCCCACACGGAGCCCAAGGACTTCGGTTAGACTAAAGCATTTCAGTCCTCAGGAGACAAAACTGCCGTGGGCCACAAGCAGAGAGCAGGTGGGACCAAGGTGCCAGCAAAGCCCGAGGCCCCGGCATCAGCAGAGGATTGATTAAGTCGGCTATGCCCAGATGATCCCAGCAGGAGAATCGTGTCCCATGCTGCAGAGGAAGGTGACCCCATCCCCCATGGTCCCTGCCAATCTGAGCTGGGGAAAAATACCTTCCCGACCCCCCCTCTGGTGGCTGGTTTACCCTGAGCAAGACACACTAGCCAGGCGTGTGAGAAAGGCTTCTCTGCACCCCTCAGGACACTGGTCCACCCTGCCCAGTGGCCCCTCTCCAATACGGGCTCTGCCGGACAGCCCTTGGAGGGGAGAATTCCCATCTGGCTGCATAGCCGGGCCAGTCTGTGGAGACCCTTGCTCACATTGGCGAGCACTTACTCATGCATGGGGTCCCATTGGTTTCAATGGGGCAACCTGTGGAGTAAGGGGCTATTCAGCATGTCTAGCCCCGGGGAGCAGTTTAGCCCTGTGCACGTGAGCAAGAATAATCCGCATCCAGCTCCATTTACAGCCTCAGATTCCGTCGGTCTCCAAAGTCATTAACCCTTTGTTTCATGAATCCTAGTGTCTGCAGGGGCAGAGAATGAGAAGAGCAGGATTCTGGTCAGGTTACTAAAGGAAGTATGCACACACCGTTGGGACAACAAGTCATCTTCCAACAACCCCACCCTCACCGGAGAGCAATCAGGATTGGTACAGGGTCCCCAGGCATATGGCAGATGAGGTGGCAATGGAGGATCCTCACTGAGGAGATGGGAGACTGCCCCCAGATCTCTCAGCCATTGTTGTGTGAATGAAGGGCTGGTAACGTAGGACTGGGGGTACCAAGTCAGACCATTGGTCCATACAGTCTGGTATCCTGCCTCCAGCAGGGGCTGGGATGAGGGCTAGAGTTAGGAAGAGAAAGTTGAGAAAACATCCTACATCAGGGGTAGGCAACCTATGGTACGCGTGCCGAAGGTGGCACGTGAGCTGATTTTCAGTGGCACTCACACTGCCCGGGTCCTGGCCACCAGTCCGGGGGGCTCTGCATTTTAATGTAATTTTAAATGGAGCTTCTTAAACATTTTAAAAACCTTATTTACTTGACATACAACAATAGTTTAGTTCTATATTATAGACTTATAGAAAGAGACCTTCTAAAAACGTTAAAATGTATTACTGTCAAGCGAAACCTTAAATCAGAGTGAATAAATGAAGACTCGGCACCCCACTTCTGAAAGGTTGCCGACCCCTCTCCTACATCATCACGCACCCAACCAATTGTGCAACCCTGAACCCAGGAGGAAATTTTCCTTCAGGACTCTCCGGCCCAGGGCATTCGTTTACTCCCTGCAGCATGAAATTAGAGGACTTGGTATAGTGGATTGGTGCACTAGCCTGCCACCTCTGGACGGCTGCCTGGAGATCCTACATTGGATCTTGGTTCTAATCCGAACACCCCTAAATGTCATGGAACCTTAGGGCCATCCATAAGAGATGCAAGTGGAATGAGTTTGTTAGGGCTCAGCCCAGCCCCCATCTGTTCACATCACGAACTCGCCTTCCCTCAGAGCAGGGTTGGCCATGGGAGGCTGATAGCGTTTAGTGGTTGCAGTGTGGAACCATGAGATAACACCATGTACCCGAGAACTCTAAATCCAGCTCTGGCATCACTCTCTAAGTCGCTTTACCTCCAGGTACCTCAGTTTGCCCATCTGTAAAATGGGATGATAATACTTCCCAGATCTACCGTGGCAGTTAACTGGTTACTGTCTGCATAGTGCTTTGAAGAGGTAAGTTCTCTAGAAGGGCAAAATAAAAACCCATGTGAGGCCAGTCCCAGATTGGAACAGGAGGAGGTGGTGTGGGTCAGAGCTGAGGTTAATTGGCAGAACTGTGATTGGCCTGGCAAACGGTGCTTTAGGTCAGGACCGAGTGCATTGACAGAGCTATGAGAGAGCTGCCATAGCAGGGGTGATGCAGGCCAGAGCTGAGGTGCATCAGAAGAGCTGTGTGGGGCTCTAGGACTGGAATAGTGGGAGGAGAGAAGAGATGCAAGTCACAATTCAGGTGCATTGGCAGAGTGGTATGGGAATCAAAGACTGGCAATGCAGATTAGAACTGAGGTGCATTGGCAGAGCTGTGTGAGGATCAAGACCTCGAATAGCCGGGGTTGACTGTGCGTTGTGTGAAGAAATACTTCCTTTTGTTTTAAACCTGCTGCCTATTAATTTCATTTAGTGACCCCTAGTTCGTGTGTTATGAAAAGGAATAAATAACACTTCCTTATTTACTTTCTCCACACCAGTCATGATTTTATAGACCTCTATCATATCCCTCCCCCTAGTTACCTTTTCCAAGCTGAAAAGTCCCAATCTTATTAATCCCTCCTCATATAGCAGCCGTTCCATACCCCTAATCATTTTTGTTGCCCTTTTCTGAACCTTTTACAATATATCTTTTTTGAGATGGGGCAACCACTTCTGCACGCAGTATTCAAGATGTGGGCATACTATGGATTTATACACCTCTACCCCGATATAACGCTGTCCTCAGGAGCCAAAAAAAAAAAAATCTTACCGCGTTATAGGTGAAACCGCGTTATATCAAACTTGCTTTGATCCACCGGAGTGCACAGCCCCCCCCCCCCGGAGCACTGCTTTACCGCGTTATATCCGAATTTGTGTTATATCGGGTCGTGTTATATCAGGGTAGAGGTGTATATAGGGGCAATATGATATTTTCTGTCCTATTCTCTATCCCTTTCTTAATGATTCCCAACATTCTGTTCACTTTTTTGCCGGCCGCTGCACATTGAGTGGATGTTTTCAGAGAACTCTCCACAATGACTCCAGATCTCTTTCTCGAGTGGGAACCGCCAGGGCCGGCTCCAGGCACCAGCTTGTCAAGCAGTTGCTTGGGGCGGCCGCTCCGGAGAGGGGCGGCACGTCCAGGTATTCGGTGGCAATTCGGCGGACGGTCCCTCACTCCGCCTGGGAGTGAAGGACCTCCCACCGAATTGCCGCCGCAGATAGCGATCGCGGCTTTTTTTTTTTTTTTTGGCTGCTTGGGGCGGCCAAAACCCTGGAGCCGGCCCTGGTAACCGCTAATGTCTATGTATATTCCAAGCCTAGTAATGCAGAGCAGGCCGCAGGTCAGAGCTGAGGTGCATTGGCAGAGCAGTATGGGGATCAAGGCCTCGAATAGCCAGGGGTGCTCTGGGTCTGGATTCAGGTTCATTGGCAAAACTGGATAGGATTCAAAGCCGAGTAATGTAGAGAGTGCTGCAGTCAGACCTGAGGCGCGCTGGCAGCAGTGCAGAGAGGAAGCTCGCAGTCAGCCTTCCTGCACTATGTCTCGTTCTGGCCAGCGTTATGCCCAAGCACCAAATTCTACTGGCAACCTCCCGCTAGACAACCTGGGGCTGGAAATACAAACTCAATAAGGAGCCTTTTCCACTACCTGCAGCAAAACAATAAATACCAACCACCGTAGCTGCCAAACAGAAAAGAGCTGGCAGAGCCACCTGGCTCTCACGTTTAATGCCATTCCCTCCACTTAAGAGCGGCCATGTCTCGGGCCAGGTCCCCAGACAGTGCATTTCACAGGCCTGCTCAGCATGTTTCTGCACATGGGAATTTGCATGGAGTGCAGAGCACGACACGCGTCTGGCAACCCCAAGACCAGCTTGGGGCTGTTCTGAGCAACGTCCCTGGCTCCAAAACACCGCTGCATACTGTACAACTCGCTGCCAAATGGAGCCCGTTCTTGGCTCCGACTCCCTGCTTCTGTGCCCACTCAGGATGCTATAAACGCGGCATGGTTCCAGATGTTTCCCTTTCCTTCTTTCTTCTCTTCTAATTAAATAAGGAGCTTATGAGAGGTTTTTCCACACTGTACTAGACGTTGCTAACAGGGGCATTTATCATTCAGATTGCAGTAAAATGCCCAATTTGCTGGGTGCTTTCCAAGACAAGAGGAAGATGCAGCACGAGACCCAAAGAGGGAATTATCTAGGGGCTGATTTTCAGTGTTAAGATCCAAATTTTCCAAGTATTCAGGGGGTGCTGGATTGGTTTGAGCTCATCTCTAAAAATAGATGAGATGAATTTAACATGGTGATAGAAATATGCAGACAGAAAGTTGTGGCAGAGATGGGACAGACATAGGGCAAAATCCTCAGCCCCGCTCCGAACTCTGTCTACCCCATGTAAGGGCCGACGTGGGGTAAAAGGGCACTGACTGCACTAGGGGAGGATTCTCCCACTGTGGAAGATACCTGTCAAGCTGTCTTCCAAGCTTCCCTGCAAGCTCCTTGTTATTCCTGGGGGAATTCTGCACCAAAAAAATTAAAAATTCTGCACACAATTTGAAAATTCTGCATTTTTTGTCAAAATAATGCAATATAATCAAGTTGGTTTCAATTATTTTGGTAATTTAGTTAAACTACAATACAATGGATGGAGAATGGGAGTGGGGGGCATTGGAGGAAATCACCAAACCCCCTTTGTCTAATAGTAATGAAGCTAGTATTGACCCTTTACTTCTAGCTATTAGTCAAATACATGCAGCCATATGCTCAGTGTTGCATCATAGGCAACTGAGGGGCAAGTGAAGGCTGGGGACTCAAACTGGCTACTGACCTTCTCCAAAAAGGTCAGTAGCAAACAGTTCATGGCGAAATTTTTGATGGGAAATTTTTTCAGTCCAAAAATGTAGACCAGTTGTAATCAGTAAAGCACCATAAGCTTTATAAGGCCATACTGTCCTTTACAATAAGGCTCTTTTACACCACGCTGGCAATGTAAAAGAGCCTTAAAATGTTTACACCTGTTTTATACTCCTGGGGGAAGTCACTAAGGACAATGGGAACAGGCAGAATGTAGCAGACTGCCTGCTTAGTGAACAGAGCCTGCCCTACACCTGCCTCCTCAGAAACACCCCAAAGCCCTGCCCCTCCACACCAAGCATGCTGCAATAGCAAGCGAGAGGGACAGAGTGTCTCTCCTCTCACATGCATGACTGCCCAGCCCCCCTGCAGTGATTTATGTCTCTACCAGCTGCACTGGGTGCCCAAACCAACCTGCCTGCATTGCCGGGGAGGGGGTGCATGATTGCTCTTGCGGCTTCCCCATCAGAAGTCATTTTTCTGTGGGGAAGCAAAGAAATCTGCAGGGGCCTTGAATTCTGCGCAAGTGCAGTGACGCAGAATTCCCCCAGGAGCACTTTGTGAAGGATGTCCTAGGGCATGCAGAAGACATTCCAGGGGATGTTCACCTGGGGCCCTCTTCAACCCCTGAAGTATCCCAGAATCAGGATGGTGCAAAGGTGGATTAATGCTACCTTAGCCCCCCTCCCCCACTGGGCTCTCAGTTCTTTGCTGTGCCTTTTGGAGGGGCAGCAGAGAATCTCACTCATATAACGAGAAATTCTTTACACATGTTCCCTCGCTCAACTTCCTATTTAATCCCAGTACGTCCAGTACATACCAAACCCAATATGAAAAGAATATTAATGTTGCAAAGTCAAGTTCTCAAAAGTTAGGAAATGCCAGCATTAAGGCTGCCCAGAGACTTGTGTGCATGCATTATGATACAGCTTTGAATTACGGGATCCCATGCTACTTTTCCCACAGGACCCCTGCCTCATTTAGTGCACAGGCTGGATAATGCTCACTGCGGGGGTAGCTAGTCAATATTTCTTTTTATCAGGGAGAGATGGCTCAGTGGTTTAAGCATTGGCCTGCTAAACCCATGGCTGTGAGTTCAATCCTTGAGGGGGCCATTTAGGGATCTGGGGCAAAAATCTGTCTGTGGATTGGCCCTGCTTTGAGCCGGGGGTTTGACTAAATGACCTCCTGAGGTCCCTTCCAATCCTGACATTCTATGATTCAAAGAGTGGCCATAGGACCTGTTTAGTGCACACCATCCATACCCTCCACTAAAGACTTAATTATTAATTAGCTTGACATTGCAACCTTAACATTCTGTTAATGTAGTTTTATGCAGGTAATTTCCTAGGTTTTGAAAAAAGCAAACTGAAAAAAACAAATTCCTTCACGTGGAACTATCAGCAGGAGTCACACCTTGAGAGCCACAGCACAGCCTGCTCCACTTGAACCTATGCAGTAGTACTAGTAGAACCAGTAGCAGTAGTAGGCTGTTATTCTCTAAGTGGACCAGCCACAGGGGGGACAGAAAAATCAAACAGCCTTTGCCACCGGGTGTCACAGCTATTTGCTGACAGAAGAGGAATGGTGAGCCTCAGAATCTAGGGTTCAATTCCAGGTTCTGGAGGGAAATGTTCTCTAGTGGTTATAGACCCTTCTTTCCTAGTCCCACATTCCTGCGCCATCCCATAGCACAGGGGTCGGCAACCTTTCAGAAGTGGTGTGCAGAGTCTTCATTTATTCACTCTGATTTAAGGTTTCGCGTGCCAGTAATACATTTTAACATTTTTAGACGGTCTCTTTCTATAAGTCTATAATATATAAACTATTGTTGTATGTAAAGTAAATAAGGTTTTTAAAATGTTTAAGAAGCTTCATTTAAAATTAAATTAAAATGCAGAGCCCCCTGGACAGGACCCGGGCAATGTGAGTGCCACTGAAAATCAGCTCACGTGCCGCCTTTGGCACACGTGCCATAGGTTGCCTACCCCTGCCATAGCATATACCCTGCCCACCCAGCTCTGCCCCCTTACTCTAGCCACCCCCACAACCTCTCTCTGCTTGCTCCCTCCCACAGCATGCCTCTTCCCCCCACTTCTCCCTACCCTCACCCCATTTCATCTCTCTTTGTGCCTCTGCATCCCAGCCAAGCAGCTTCTTTCTCGTCCCCACTGCCTGGGAGCTAGCAACGGGAGCTTTGAGAGAACACACAAGTATGGTGCCACAGTTGCCACTGACTGCTTACCCCCAGTGGCCCTGGCCTAGAGCCTGCTCAGTGCAGATGGAATTCTTGAGAATTTAGCTGCCAAACTACCAAGTCTCCATTGGGTATACATGAACTGAGATTTTTTTCAGAGGCTTATAACTTGGCCAAATTTGGGCCAGTTTTCACAGGGAAAGCAAAAGGCACATCCCTGGCATGAGGGTGACCGTGCCCTGCTAAATTTCAAGTTCTTGCCACAAAACACGAGGGGTGGAGGGAGGGAGGGCTTCTCAATGAACGAGTAAATTGTTTAGCCATTACTACTAATAATGTATTTTTCTCTAACGTCACTCTCAGAAACGGCTGAAAATTTTTGCTGAAACTTTCCAAAAAAATTCAGTCCCAAGCAGGCACCTGGTATGGCAAATTTCAGCCTGAATGGTTAAAGTTGAGGAAAATTTTGTGCAACTGAAAACAGGGTCTTCTAATGGAATGTGTCAGGCAACCTTAAGGCAGTGCTATCTGTTCCTCCTACAATTTACTTTTTTCATCTATCATCATAATGCCTAGCTCTTATACCAGCGTTTTTCATCCCTAGATCTCAAAGTGCTTTACCAAGGAGGTCAGTATCGTTATCCTCATTTTACCAGAAGGGGAAATGGAGGCACTCTCCCCCCACCCCCATCTAGACAGCGTGACACTATGTGGATGGACAGAGAGGTGGGTATTCCCCAATATAAGTATAAATTACAAGTATAAACACAATCACGCATTCTCTCTTCTCTTTCTTCGGGAGTTAAACCCCTGAATATAGATCATTTTAGTTGAATTTTAACTTTTTCTTCAACAGTGACTAACATTTTGTTCGTTTTGATGGGGGGGGGGGGGAAACTGCTGGTTTGTGTTCTTCAAAATCTTTTTCGGGTTAAGGCCAGAAGAGTCCACCTAGGGATGCCAACTTTCTAATTGCACAAAATGGAACACCCCTGCCCCTACCCTGAAGCCCCACCCCTTCTCCAAGGTCCCACCCCCGCTCACTCCATCCCCCTCCCTCTGTCGCTCACTCTCCCCCACCTCACTCACTTTCACCAGGCTGGAACAGGGGGCTGGGTGAGGGCTCCAGCTGGGGGTGAGGGCTCTGGGGTGGAGCCGGGGATGAGGGGTTTGGGGAGTAGGAGGGGACTTCGGGCTGGGGTGCAGGGTCCCAGCAGCACTTACCACAGTTCCCATTGGTCGTAGTTCCTGGCCAATGGGAGCTGCGGAGCCAGCCTCGGGGCAGGGGCAATGCAGAGCCTCCCATGCACCTAGGGGCCACTGGGATCTGATAGCCGCTTCTGGGAGCCATGCGGAGCTAGGGCAAGCAGGGAGCCTGCCTTAGCCCCGGGCCCCTGCTGAGCCGCCGACCGGACTTTTAACAGCTCAGTCAGCGCTGCCGACCAGAGCCGCCAGAATCCCTTTTCGACCGGGTGTTCCGGTGGACAACCAGCCGCCTGGCAACCCTAGGTCCATCAGAACTTCTAGTCTGGTCTCCGGTATAGCACAAGGCACTGGGGTGACCAGATGGCAAATGTGAAAAATCGGGACAGGGGGTGGAGGGGTAATCGGTGGCTATGTAAGAAAAAGCCTCAAATAAGGGGACTGTCCCCACTGGTCACCCTACAAGCCACCAGCGCCACCCAGAACCCACATGCTAAACCCAACAATCAAAATGAGCCCACATTACCCCCCCCCCCCACACACACACACACACACGGAGCTGGTGAACACTTAGCAAAGGCCCTAAGCAGCAGTTGGGGCGGACACATGCTCCCCAGCTCACAGCGCTGCTGGCTGCGTGTGAGATCAAACCCGTGCGTCCCTCCCGAGCTCGGCGCTGCACATGCCCAGCGCTCGCACCCACTCAGTGAATGAGATTTCTGCCAGAGCCGTCAATGGGCGCGGGACCAGCCACGCCCCCCCAGCTCCGCCCTCCGGAGCCCGCCTCCGCGGTGCGCCCATTGGCCCAGCCTCCTGCTCCGCTCGCTCATATCCCTTTCCCGATTGGCCAGCCGGGCTCGCCAATCCTCAAATCACCATGGTGACGCCCCCCTGGGAGAGCTTCGAATTCCTCTGTACTCCCCCCCCTTCCCCAGCCCGTTAGTGTAACGACCACCGCCGCCCCCACCCCCGCAGAACTGGGTCAGCCCGGGCTGGCAGCAGCCCCCGTCCGCACCCCTCGGGCTGCAGGCACCGAACGCCCCCCCCCCCGCGGCTGCTGCAACCACGTCCCTTCTTGCACCCCCCGCCGCTGCATGCACCGGGGAAAGTTCGGCGTTAACGCCGCAGTTCCCGGTCCGCCCTTCACCCTCCCTTCTCAGCCCCGCGCCGCATGGAGCTCCCGCAACAGGCTGCAGGCCACAGGGAAACTTTTCCGGGGGCTGAACAGCTGATCCGCTGGGGTAGCCCCGCCGCCCCCGCCTTTGGGGCTGCCGCCCCCCTGGCTCCAAGGGGTTTCCGTCATACCCAGAGTTTACAGTTTGGTTCAGTGGCTCTCAGCACCCCCCCTCCCCCTCCAGTGTACAAATTGTTCCAGCGCCCCCGCTTTAGTGTTGTTTGTGCGTCACCCAGAGGCCCCAGTCGGGATCCGAGGCTATGTCCTAAGTATGGTCCCCACAGATAGGAAGCAACAGTCCCTGTCCCAGAGAGGCGTGGGGGGGACCCAGTCAGCCCCAAAACGCTCCCACTGAGCCCAAGCGTCACTCACCTCCTTTGCAGTGGGACCCAGCTGGCCGGGGAGCCGAATGTGGAGGACCCAGGGTCTGCACAGGCAGCCCAAACCGATCCGATTGCGGTGGTGGTGGTGACCTAGTAGAGAGGCATAAGAGAACTTAGTCTCCTCCTCCCAGCTGGTTACAGAGCTGGGGGGGCGGAGGGGGAAGGGAAGTGGGAAAAGACGGGCACAGCCCCGACAGAGAGGGGAGGTGGAAGGGCACAAGATACACACGTTCCCCGGGTGGTGGTGGAGCCATGAGAAGTCCCCCAGGGTGAGTGGGGGCCTTGAGCAGGGAGCGTTGGAAAGGGAGGGATCTGAACTTGGAAAACAGTCCTGGAGGAGAACGGAAATATGCACACAAAGCTTGGATCAGCTTCTCAGCCTCTGCTTGCTGCACTGGGGGGGGAAGGGGGCTGTGCGCTAGACTTGGCACGGCAGCCTGTTCACACTGGCAGCAGCGTGCGAGACACTAGTGAGCATCAAAGCACAGGAACCGGAGCCACAAAGACCCATCCAAGGCCCCCCAGATTTGCTCTGTGACACTCTGGTCAGTCACCTCTCTTCTCCTCATGCCTCCTGGTGTGCAGACGAGCCCTGAACATCAGCCAAGGGCTCTGCACTAAGTCAGAGGCTACTGAAAACAGGCTGAGGGCAGCAGCAATTCCCCGCTCCAGCAGCACTGAACCAGGCCAATCCATCACAAAAACCCACACAAGTAAAACTGCAAACCCCAGAGAAGATTTGGTGCAAATGTTCAGATTCTGACCACTCCCAAGTTTTTCTGTGCAGGCGTATGTGTGTGCACATCTCAAATCTCGGGTTTGGGCCCTTATAAATCATAATAGTACCGAGCTCTTACTTTCATCAGTAGATCTCAAAGCGCTTGATAAAGGAAGTCGCTGTTATCCCCATTAGAAAGATTAGGGCCATTTGCTAAATTCAGATCTGGACCTTTACTCAGATTTTGGGCACCCTTAAAACTCATGGGTGTTTGCATGAGCGGAAATTTGGCCACAACATCAGAGCAAACACCCTATGCTCTAGAAAAACAGCAGGGGATCATCAGTGGCGACAAGTGGTTAGGACTGGGCTGGGCAAGCTTTTTGGCCTGAGGGCCACATTTGGGTATGGAAATTGTATGGCTGGCCATGAATGCTCACAAAATTGGGGGTTGGGGTGCGGGAGGGGATGAGGACTCCGACGGGGGGTGTGGGCTCTGGGGTGGGGCCAGAAATGAAGAGCTCAGGGTGCAGGAGGGGGCTCTGGGCTCAGGGGGGTGCAGGCTCCAGTTGTGGGTGCAGCTGGGGATGAGGGGTTTGGGGTGCAGGAGGGGGCTCCAGGCTGGGACCAAGGGGTTCAGAGGGCAGGAGGGGGATCAGGGCTGCAGCAGGGGGATGGGGCACAGGAGGAGGTCAGGGGTGCAGGCTCCAGGCAGCACTTATCTCAAGCAGCATGTCCTGGAAGCAGCAACAGCATGTCCCCCCTTGGCTGCAGGAGATGCAGAGCTGGCACTTGGGGCAGGGGCAGCATGCAGAGCCCCCTGGCTGCCCCTATGTGTGGGAGCCAGAGGGGGGACATGTCGCTGCTTCCAGGAGCCAGGGCAGGTGCAGAGCGGGGCAAGTCCCCGATCCCACTCCCCGGCAGCAGCTCGAGGGCCAGATTAAAAGGTCTGACAGGCTGGATGCGGGCCCCAGGCCATAGTTTGCCCATCCCTGGGTTAGGACCCTGGTTTTCCATCTCCTCAGAAAGGTGTCCCCCCAGAGCCCTCTTATACCACATGGGACTATTGGTTCAGGGCTACTAGGGGGAACATGCTACCTATTCCCTCAAGAAACCAAGACAACTTCCTACTTCACTGTGGGTTCTACTGAAGGCCACTCCATTCAACACTGGCGAAGCATAGCCTCTGTGATGGGGGCATGGCACACACCTCTCACAAGCAGCCCCTTCTGGTCAGGTGTGTCTGCAGTCTCAGTTTATGGTGACTCATCAGTGGTTTCTCAGGCAGTTTTTCAGTGACTCAGCCCTCTGGCCAAGTCACACACACTGTCTGAATGTGAAACAGAGCAAACCCCTTCTGGGGTATACAGTCTTTAACTTGTCCCAGTCCTGGTATAGGGCCATACCTCCAGGGCTTCCTCCCTGGAGACACTGTCTTCTTGCAGCCCACCCTGAACTCAGTCCTTACTCAATCCCAGCAGCCAGCCATGAGCTCCTGCTTTGCTCCCATGGTCCCAGCAGCCAGCCAGAAGCTCCTTCTTAGCTCCCCCAGCCCTTGCCCACACTGGGTTATCCATGGTTCTGCTGATCTTTCAAACACAAACACTCTCTCCTCCAGCTCCAGGCAGCACCTGACTGCTGCTTTACTCTGCAGCTCCCTTTATATGGCCCTGCTGGGCCCTGATTGGCTGCTCCCTGCAGCCTCTCTCATTGGCTGCTTCCCTGCAACCACTCTAGGCCGCTTGGAGGACGTCTCTTCTACTCCTCTCTGAGGCCTCCAGCAGGGGACCTTTGGGCCTAGTCCGCTCCATCACAGCCGCTGAGGGATTTGATGAAATCACAGCCCCAGGTAGTAGGGCCGGTTTCAGTACTAGGGAGCTCCAAACACATCCCCAAAGGCTGCCGAGGAAACATGATCCCAGCTCCTGCACCACGTATGTTTAATATTACCTTGTTTGGCTCACCAGCCTCACCCATCAGTGCCTGGAGGGCTAGGAGGCGCAGTGCTACCAAGGTGACCAAAGTGCAGCATTTGCTGCTGAGATCACATCACTGACACCATCTCACTCACGTATACCCCTCTGGCTCTGACTCTGCACCCAGAGGATTTGCTGGATTGTCTTCACCTCACCACTGCTCTGTCATTGCCAGCACCTACTGCTTATGCAGGATGGACAGCGAGAAGGTTAGAGGGAACCTTGATGCAGGTTCTTGGGCATCATCTACCATCAAGATGTAGTAATGGTTGGATTAAGAAAGTGACTAGTGATGGGATAAGGGGCCTCTAATCTCTGCGTTGCTGGTTGGACTCTTGGTCCAACCCAAGAGTGACAGGAAGTTGGAGGGGCTGGAAATCAGACACTGTAGAGCAGTGGTTCTCAACCTATTTCCCACTGTGCGCCGCATATGCAACTCTCCATGTGTTATGTGGGCCGCACCCACACAATGTATATACTACCGGCATGGCTCTGAGGATGTCACACGGACCGCAGCTGTGTGCTGATTGCACAGACACCAACTTCCTCTCTACCCAGGGGGTGCTAGACCCCCCCCGCCCCAGACCCCGCCCCCACTGCACCCCTTTCCCCAAGGCCACACCCCGCCCTGCCTCTTCCCGCCCCATCTTGCCTCTTCCCCACTGGGGGGAGGGGGGAACTGGCTGCTGGTGGGTGCTAAGCACCCACTAATTTTTTTCCATGGGTGCTCCAGCCCTCAAGCACCCACGGAGTTGACACCTATGGCTGATTGGGCTGCAAGCGGCCCACAGGTTGAGAACCACTGCTGTAGAGGGACAGGAAAGGCCAGGGAGACATTCAGAATCGAAGCCTCCGAGAGCAGCATTTGTGGAAGCCCTAGTGAAGAGCAGCCTCCAGCTTTACTGAGCTCTCCCAGGTAGGGAGAGCCAGGACTGGCAGCTGGGGGGGTGCAGGGGCAAAGAGGGGTTCTGTGGCATGATAGCCAGAGTATCAGCCTAGCCAAATTCCCACCCCCGCATCCCCCAATTATATTACCTCCCTAAATGTCCTCTTGGTTCTAAAGGGATAATGTATTCTTCATCTCCTTTCCAGCTGCGGTCACGCTCCTGAGCTGGCCTGAGTGGGTAAACGCACCAGTGTGCTCGTGTCAGAATTCCCACTGCCAGTCCCGAGGTGCGTGCACCAAGATTCACTCTCAGCCTCCAAGCACAGCAGGATTTACACCCTCCAAGATTCACACTCCAAGTACAGACAGATACACAGCAATGCACTAGCGCCATGATGCAAAACCTCCGTCTTCGAGCGCGGGGGTCCTGTGCTTTTGTGCCAGGATTCCAACCCCCTGTCTCCAAGTGCAAGTGGATCTTCCCACAGAGGCTGCTTTTATGGAGTTCAGGAGGAGGGAGCTGAGGTTTTGGGGAACTGTCAGCAACTTCCGACAGTGTGGGCAGAGACTATAGCAAACCAGCTTTTAAATGTAGTGCAGCGTGGGCCCCACCCCATTGGCAACCCGGGGCTATTGTCTCGGCATCAGACTAAAGGAGACCCACGTGCTCAGCACTAGCCAGCCCTCTATTTATGGAACGCGCGAGCCAGAGATGGAGGGAATGCAGAAACCAGAAGCCGCTGGAAATCTCTAATTTAACGTCTTGTGTTTCAGAACGTTCACCCTCCCGCTCCAGACGTGGGAACGCAAGGCCCGACTGAAAGCGTGTTTGCTGCCCTGGTTTTATGGGTTTCTTTTTTACGTTTTTGATTTTTTTGGACCCCTTCAGTGTGGGGCACACAGGGATCCCAGAGCTGCGATTCCCCTGGGCAGGGAGGGGCCCATCTCATTCAACCCCACAGCACTCCTGCTAGTTTGGGATGGAGGGCTTGTCCAGGAAAGAGAATTAAGGGCTGGGTTTTCGGCAGGCCTCCTTACCCCAGTGTGCACGATTTGGGAGGGACTCTGTTATGCACGCACACACAACTTATATTCACATGTGCAAAGGCTGGAAGTACACGAGCAAAACACCAGTTTGTGCACACAATGCCCCATTCTGTGCGTGCAAGGCAGTTGCACTGGGAAATCTCTGCAGGTGCAGGTATAGAGGCTACAGACAACATGGCTCTGAAAATGTGACTTCTGGCTCCTCAAAGCTCCGTGCAGCTTCAATTCACCCAGCATGTCTGGGTCAGCAAGAGGTCCCCAGCAGTAGCATTGTCAGAGAAAAACTGCACCTAGGAAGGTTCCCAGGTGGAGAACTGGGGAGTTGGGCTCTTCCAGGTCCATTAAAGGAGCAGTGTGTGTCCAAGTCTAAGATTGACTGGATATGGACTGTCTCACTTTCTCTCTCAGAAAAAGAGGAGATAGTTCTTCCAGACTAGAATAAGGGCACGCTGCTCTGGGTACCGTGTTCCAGGGCAGAATCAGGGCACGCTGCTCTGGGTACTCTGTTCCAGGGCAGAATCGGGGCACGCTCTCTGGGTACTCTGTTCCAGGGCAGAATCGGGACACGCTGCTCCGGGTTCCCTGCTCCAGGGCGGAATCGGGGCAGGCTGCTCCGGGTACCCTGTTCCAGGGCGGAATCGGGACACGCTGCTCTGGGTTCCCTGCTCCAGGGTGGAATCGGGACACGCAGCTCTGGGTACCCTGCTCCAAGGCGGAATCGGGACACGCTGCTCTGGGTACCCTGCTCCAGGGCGGAATCGGGACACGCTGCTCTGGGTACCGTGTTCCAGGGCAGAATCGGGGCAGGCTGCTCCGGGTACCCTGTTCCAGGGCAGAATCGGGGCACGCTGCTCCGGGTACCCTGTTCCAGGGCAGAATCGGGGCACGCTGCTCTGGGTACCGTGTTCCAGGGCAGAATCGGAGCACGCTGCTCCGGGTACCCTGTTCCAGGCGGAATCGGGGCACGCTGCTCTGGGGTTCCCTGCTCCAGGGTGGAATCGGGACACGCAGCTCTGGGTACCCTGTTCCAGGGCAGAATCGGGGCATGCTGCTCCGGGTACACTGTTCCAGGCGGAATCGGGGCACGCTGCTCTGGGTACCGTGCTCCCGGGCAGAATCGGGGCACGCTGCTCTGGGGTTCCCTGATCCAGGGTGAAATCGGGTCACGCTGCTCTGGGTTCCCTGGGTTCCCTGCTCTGGGGCGGAATCGGGGCACGCTGCTCCGGGTACCGTGTTCCAGGGCAGAATCGGGACTCGCTGCTCCGGGTACCCTGCTCCGGGGCGGAATCGGGACACGCTGCTCCGGGTACCCTGTTCCAGGGCAGAATCTGGGCACGCTGCTCTGGGTACCCTGTTCCAGGGCAGAATCGGGACACGCTGCTCTGGGTTCCCTGCTCCAGGGCGGAATTGGGACACGCAGCTCTGGGTACCGTGTTCCAGGGCAGAATCGGGGCACGCTGCTCCGGGTACCCTGTTCCAGGCGGAATCGGGACACGCTGCTCCGGGTACCCTGTTCCAGGGCAGAATTGGGACACGCTGCTCCGGGTACCCTGTTCCAGGGCAGAATCGGGGCACACTGCACGCTGCTCTGGGGTTCCCTGCTCCAGGGTGAAATCGGGACACGCTGCTCTGGGTACCCTGCTCCGGGGCGGAATCGGGACACGCTGCTCCGGGTTCCCTGCTCCAGGGTGGAATCGGGACACGCTGCTCTGGGTACCCTGCTCTGGGGCGGAATCGGGACACGCTGCTCTGGGTTCCCTGCTCCGGGGCGGAATCGGGACACGCTGCTCTGGGTACCCTGCTCCGGGGCGGAATCGGGACACGCTGCTCTGGGTACCCTGCTCCGGGGCGGAATCGGGACACGCAGCTCTGGGTACCCTGCTCCGGGGCGGAATCGGGACACGCAGCTCTGGGTACCCTGCTCCGGGGCGGAATCGGGACACGCAGCTCTGGGTACCCTGCTCCGGGGCGGAATCGGGACACGCAGCTCTGGGTTCCCAGCTCCGGGGCGGAATCGGGACACGCAGCTCTGGGTACCCTGCTCCGGGGTGGAATCGGGACACGCAGCTCTGGGTTCCCTGCTCCGGGGTGGAATCGGGACACGCAGCTCTGGGTACCCTGCTCCGGGGTGGAATCGGGGCACGCTGCTCTGGGCACCCTGCTCCCGGGCAGAATCGGGGCACGCTGCTCTGGGGTTCCCTGCTCCAGGGTGAAATCGGGTCACGCTGCTCTGGGTTCCCTGTTCCAGGGCAGAATCGGGGCACGCTGCTCTGGGTACCGTGCTCCAGGGTGGAATCGGGGCACGCTGCTCTGGGTTCCCTGCTCCAGGGTGAAATCGGGTCACGCTGCTCTGGGTACCCTGTTCCAGGGCGGAATCGGGGCACGCTGCTCCGGGTACCCTGCTCCGGGGTGGAATCGGGACACGCTGCTCTGGGTACCCTGCTCCGGGGTGGAATCGGGACACGCTGCTCTGGGTACCCTGCTCCGGGGCGGAATCGGGACATGCTGCTCTGGGTACCCTGCTCCGTGGTGGAATCGGGACACGCTGCTCCGGGTTCCCTGTTCCAGGGCGGAATCGGGACACGCTGCTCCGGGTACCCTGTTCCAGGGCGGAATCGGGGCACGCTGCTCCGGGTTCCCTGTTCCAGGGCGGAATCGGGACACGCTGCTCCGGGTACCCTGTTCCAGGGCGGAATCGGGGCACGCTGCTCCGGGTACCCTGTTCCAGGGCAGAATCGGGGCACGCTGCTCTGGGTTCCCTGCTCCAGTTCGGAATCGGGGCACGCTCTCTGGGTACTCTGTTCCAGGGCAGAATCGGGACACGCTGCTCCGGGTTCCCTGTTCCAGGGCGGAATCGGGGCACGCTGCTCCGGGTACCCTGTTCCAGGGCAGAATCGGGGCACGCTGCTCTGGGTTCCCTGCTCCAGGGCGGAATCGGGACATGCTGCTCCGCATACCCTGCTCCAGGGCGGAATCGGGACACCCTGTTCCAAAGCAGCATTGGGTCACCCCTCAGCTCTCTCTCTCTCTCCACTTGCCTTTTCCAAAGACAGAAGAGAGGGGCCGTATCTAAACCCTGCCAGTTCCTGACCCTTTCAGAAGGAAAACTGGTTTATTGCGGGAGAAGTTTAAGTCAAACATTTGTGCCTCATTTAGCAGGTCTCCCTGAAACGTGCAGGATGAGATCACTCCTGGAGTGTGAATTTAGAACAGTGTCTCCTCCTAAACCCAGCCTTCCCTCTTGGGGGCCAGCTCCTCATGTGCTGTCTCTCTCATCCACCCAGGACCACCAATGATGCCTTCGGGCAGGGCGCCAGGGTGATAATCCAGCCCCACCCCACCCACCACCTCGCTGCATTCAGTCAGGATGTATATGTAGAGAGATATAGCGAGTGATTCATGCAGCAGGGAAGGAGAAGGGGAGTGTCTGATTCTGGACTTCCCTGCTCTGGGCTGGGCTACCCCCTCCCTCTCGGACATGGACTGAAGCTTTGTGTGGCCCAGATGTACTAATGCAGGGCCCCAGACCTGGGAGCATGGGTCTCAGTCCTGTTTTCACCTGGGTTCCAGCAGGATTTCTCCAGTGACAGCTCAGCGCATTGGGGAGATCATGACACCAGTTCCCCTCCCCTCCCCCCAGCACAGGACACCTCCAGGAGGCTGTCGGACCCAGGCCAGCCAGCCCTTGCGCTGCCGCTTTGCTGTGTCAGATTGGTGTCCTCCCCCAGGCCTCCAGCTTCAGCAAACTCCCTGCCCCGAGGCGTGCCCCATCATGCCAGCTCAGCGGGTTTCTGCTCTTCCAGTCTGCCTCTCCTGCGTGCCCAGGGCCGTCCCGGGGGACGAGAGACATAGGCACCGAGTTTCTATCTGCAGGGGGGTGCTCCTCCCTGGCTCTGCCCAGGCCCCCCCTCCACCCCCCACCCCGCCTGTTCCGCTCCCTCCCCCAAGCGCGCTGTGCCCTTGCTCCTCCTCCTCCCCCCAGCGCCTCCAGATGAAACAGCTGATCGGCAATACCATAGGCGCTGGGAGGGAGAGGGAAGCGCTGACCGGCGGGGCCCGCCGACGGGCAGGAGGCGCTGGCGGGAGGGGGAGGTTGGTAGGGGGGCTCCTCCTCACCCCCTCCGTGCACCTCTTCGTGAAGCCTCCCAAAGTGCGGGGCCCAGGGTGGTCGTCCTGATTGGCAGACGGCTCCGTGTTTGCCCCTCCTCCATAGGAGAGAAAGGAGAGGAGAGGTACACCTGGCTACTCCCTCATTGTCGGAGATCCCTCGGGGTCGAGGATGATCTTTCACAGGTTTTGTTTTTCATGGGTCCTTTAGTGACTGAGGAGTCCGATCCTTGAGCCACAGGCAGGCTCGTTGGCAGACATTGCAGGTGGTTTTGGAAGACAGGGTTGGGCTGTGATTGCTGCGTGACTGTTGTCTTCCCTTTCGTTTCTGGGGTTTTTCTGTGACCAGGGCAAGGTGATTTTCCTCAACAGTGGATGTTCCCTCTCTGACAAGTCTTCGCCAGTTCTCCCAGTGTGTGGTGTCGATGCCACATCTCTTCATGTTTATCTTGAGGGTGTCTTTAAAGCGTTTCTTTTGAGACAAAGACCCTGGCTCCCCTAGCACACCTCTGGAATGGCTCTGTGCTCCAGATAAGGGCCAGCACCTAGGGAATGAACTGTGAGCCAATTCTGTGCCTGCCCCCTGCACGGCACACCCTCGCTCTGTGGGGCAGTAGGCTGCACTGGCTGGCATGTCTGGGGGGCAGGGCACCCTCATGCGTAGTAGGATAAATAGACTAGGGATCCCTCTGCTCTCCCCCATGCTGTGCCCCGCGCTGTGGGGAGCCCATACAGAGGAATCAGGGGGTGGGTGTCCCATGAGCTCGCAATCCCCTGCCTGGGCACATCAGGCAGCTCGTCCGGGAGCCCTTCCTGCACATTCAGGGCTTGGGGGGGGGGGGGGGTTGCACTCGCATTTGGGAGAAGAAGCAGATTCGATATAAATCAGCCCACGCGTGTGGATTTCCTGCCAGCGGCGCTGCACCGGAACCGGAAGTGGGTCAGACTGGAACTCTGAGCCTCCTCTAGGAAGACTCCAGCTGGCCTGCCAGGTGAGCGTCCCTCAGGGAAATCTACACTGAGGTGTGGTCCAAACTCCACGAGCTGTGAGAACCTCCTGATTGGATTTAAATGAAGGGGGGGATAGGGCAGATGAAATCTGATAAGACGAATAAATAAAGGAAATGCGCAAAGGCAAAACAAACCTAAACTTCTCATATACCGTTGTACCGTGATGCCTGGGTGGGTCACCAGCAGTGAGGACTGTACCTGAGACCCCTGGGTCTAAACACATGGACCTGTACTGCCCGAGCTAAAAGACTTAGTTCTCTTAGGCCACAGGCTGTACAGCCTCAAACCTCCTTACGTGGTTAAGCCTCTAAGAGGAGGCAGCCGCCATGCTGAGTAAGCAGGGGTTACACTCGATATGAACTTCCAAAGAGCAAGAATTCAGAGCCAGGTTAATTTGCAACCCCAGGTGAGGACTGGAAGCAAGTAAGATGCTTGTATCCAAAGGGATACAAAATAATACAGACTATCTCACACTGAAGGCATATCGCCCCCCTCTGGAGCACGGTGTTCAGTTTTGGTTGCCACACAATAAAAGGATACGTTACACTGAAAAGGTTCAGAGAACGCCAAAGCTGGTTAGAGGCTTGGGTAGAATTTACCTCTAACAAGGGATTGCAAAAGAGGATGGTGCAGAGAAGATGTGACTGAGGGATCCAAGATTATGAGGCGCACAACGAAAAGTGATCAGTCCTCTTTATCTTGCCCCAGAATATAATAGGAGACCAAAGGGACAATCAATGAAATTAAATGGCAGGCCCATTTAGAGCCAATGAAAAGAAAGTCATCATCTAGACACTGGAAATCCGGCCACAGGAGGTCATCAAATCAAATACTATGATTGGGTTTTAAATATAGCAACATCCCCAGCCACACAGGAGGCCCAGGTTCGATTCCTGGGCCCTGCAGTTTTAACGGCGAGCGTGATTAAGCACTGCAACAAGTTACCAAGGGCTGTGGTGGATTCTCCATCCCTGGCAATGTTTAAATCAAGATTGGAGTTTGAGAAAAGAAACGCTCAGTTCAGAGGTTCCCAAGATTTTTGGCTGCACCCCCGCATCCTCATGGGGATCACATAGCCTCCAGCTCCAGGCAATCCTGGGCAGACAGTGACTCACTGAGGGGAGCGGGTGGCTCCCACCTGAGGCACCGACAGGACCCGGTTGAGCCCATGGCATCATGGTGTGGAGGGGACCAGGGCTCCTCACCCTCCCTCCCACCTGCCCAGAGCCTCTCGCTCCCACAGGCTCCGGAGGGTTTAAAATACGTGGGGCCGTGGCTGGCTGGGTGTCCAGGCCAGGGCAGCAGTGGGGAGAGCACTCATGGACTCTCCAGCAGTCAGGGAGAGGAGAGGGCGGAGAACAGCAGGCTGCTGGGCTGGGCTGGGGTGGGGTAGGGCAGGGCAGGGCCTACCCTCCTAACCACTGGCAAACTCCCAGTGTGCGCTGGTGTCCCTGCTGCTGACACTCTGTCTCACCAAAGCCCAGACACCTGATCAGCTGTAGCCTGGTGCCCCACCTTACACCCGCCAATAACCTCATCACACCCGCAGCGCAGTGACCGCTGCTGGAACACCAGGTCCAGTTCTGGTGTCCACGAAGTATGCTGATAAGTTGGAAAGTGTTGAGAGAAGGGAGATCATAAAGCGTGCCTTTAGCTGACAGACTCCAGGAGCTCCATCTACTTATCTTAAAGTCCCTCTCACAGAAGGACTGTCTGGATATGTGGACTCCCTACGCAGACCCTACGCCACCAGCACTCCGAGCTATCTCCGTGACACCACAGATTTCCTGAGAAAACTACAATGCATTGGTGACCTCCCAGAAAACACCATCCTAGCCACCATGGATGTAGAGGCTCTCTACACAAACATCCCACACACAGATGGAATACAAGCTGTCAGGAACAGTATCCCTGATGATGACACAGCACAACTTATTGCTGAGCTCTGTGACTTTATCCTCACGCACAATTATTTCAAATTTGGTGACAATATATACCTCCAGATCAGTGGCACCGCTATGGGCACCCGCATGGCCCCGCAATATGCCAACATTTTTATGGCCGACCTGGAACAACGCTTCCTCAGCTCTCATCCACTCACACCCCTTCTCTACCTACGCTACATTGATGACACCTTCATCATCTGGACCCATAGGAAGGAGACCCTGGAAGAATTCCACCATGATGTCAACAGCTTCCACCCCACCATCAACCTCAGCCTGGACCAATCTACACGGGAGGTCCACTTCCTAGACACCACCGTACAAATAAGCGATGGCCACGTTAACACCACCCTATACCGAAAACCCACCGACCGCTACGCCTACCTTCATGCCTCCAGCTTCCACCCCGGACACACCACACGATCCATCGTCTACAGCCAAGCACTGAGGTACAATTGCATCTGCTCCAACCCCTCAGACAGAGACCAACACCTACAAGATCTTCACCAAGCATTCTCAAAACTACGATACCCACACAAGGAAATAAAGAAACAAATCAACAGAGCCAGACGTGTACCCATAACCTCCTGCTACAAGACAGGCCCAAAAAAGAAACCAACAGAACTCCACTGGCCATCACCTACAGTCCTCAGCTTAAACCTCTCCAACGCATCATCAGTGATCTACAACCCATCCTGGACAATGATCCCTCACTTTCACAGAACTTGGGAGGCAGGCCAGTCCTCGCCCACAGACAACCCGCCAACCTTAAGCATATTCTCACCAGCAACCACGCACCGCACCATAACAACTCTAACTCAGGAACCAACCCATGCAACAAACCTCGATGCCAACTCTGCCCACATATCTACACCAGCAACACCATCACAGGACCTAACCAGATCAGCTACAACATCACCGGCTCATTCACCTGCACGTCCACCAATGTTATATATGCCATCATGTGCCAGCAATGCCCCTCTGCTATGTACATTGGCCAAACTGGACAGTCACTACGCAAGAGGATAAATGGACACAAGTCAGATATCAGGAATGGCAATATACAAAAACCTGTAGGAGAACACTTCAACCTCCCTGGCCACACAATAGCAGATGTAAAGGTAGCCATCTTACAGCAAGAGACTCCAGACTCCAAAGAGAAACTGCTGAGCTCCAGTTCATTTGCAAATTTGACACCATCAGATCAGGATTAAACAAAGACTGTGAATGGCTATCCAACTACAGAAGCAGTTTCTCCTCCCTTGGTGTTCACACCTCAACTGCTAGCAGAGCACCTCACCCTCCCTGATTGAACTAACCTCGTTATCTCCATACTGATTTATACCTGCCTCTGGAGATTTCCATTACTTGCATCTGAAGAAGTGAGCTTCTTACCCACGAAAGCTTATGCTCCCAATACTTCAGGACCCTCTGTTGCTTTTTACAGTTTCAGACTAACACGGCTACCCCTCTGATACTTATCTTAAAGAGAAGGTTAAGGGGTGACTCAATGCTGTCTATAAGTACCTACGTGGGGAACAAATATCTCCAGTCTAGCAGAGAAAGGTGAAACATGATCCAGCGACTGGAAGTTGAAGCTAGACACGTTCACACTGAAATAAGGTGTGCATTTTTAGCAGTGAGAGTACTCAGCCACTGGAACAATCTACCAAGGGCTGCCCGGGGTGAGTTCTCCATCACACACAATTTGTAAATCACGACTGGATGTTCTTCTAAAGGATCTGCTCACAGCGCTTGTCAAGGCTGATTCCCCACTCTGGCACTTCGAGTGCAGAAGGTGGGGGGCCCCGCAAGGATTCTAAAAATTAATACTGGCCACTCCAGGCTTGTATTAAACTCCCAAGGTTACAGCTTTTCTCTGACCTTGGCTTGGTAAATGCTGCCGCCACCCAAATGCAAAAAAAACCCTTGGACCCAGGAAGGAGCACTTGGGAATTCCTCCCTGTGGGGTACCCTCAAGCCCTTTTACCCCCCCCCACACCCCCGGGGAAGAGCTGAGAAAGAAAACCAAGGACATTAGCTGTGCTACCAGCTAATCAAACATGCACAAACCTCTTAGGACATCAAAAATTCAATCCTGTTCTTAAAAAAGGTAAATTTTATTAAAAACAAAAAGAAAGAAAATACATCTGGAACTTGGGCTTTCGCTAGATTTTAAAAGAGCAATTCCAAAAATTAAGCACCCAAACTAGCTTTCTTGGGGGTTCAGCTTAAAGGTTACAAGCAAACAAAAGCATCTGGGGTTAGCACAGAGGAGATCCACAAGCCAAAATAAGAAATAAACCTGATCACGTCTAACTAAACATTCCCTGTCCCAATGACTCCTTCTAGGTATGGAAGATAATTTCCTACCTGGTTCAAACCTTACCCAGCATGGCTGCTCCATCCCTGCAGCCCAGAGAGAACAGACAAAGGGAAAGTTTCTTTCCCAATTTTGAAAAGTTCTAGCCTTCCCATTGGCTCTTTTGGTTAGGTGCCCACTTTTTTTTTTTCTTTACCTGGGGGACTTTTTAACCCTTTACAGGTAAAGCAAGTAGAGAACAGCTACCAAGAGGGATTTTATAGCTAACTGGCTGGCTGGGTGTCCATCAAAGGGAGCCCCCCCTTCATTTATCACAGCATTATTTTGGGGCAGGTCTCTGGCCAGTGCTATACCGGAGGTCAGGCTAGATGATCACAATGGTCCCATCTGGCCTTGGAATCTCTGGATCTATGAAACCAACAGGCAGGTGAGTTCTCATAACTGTGTTTACACAACATGCAAGGCTTAGCTACATATACACACAGCTGCTCCGCCTGACTTTTAACATACAGGGCACAAAGCACCATTAGAGGTCTTGCCAGCTATTTAAAGGGATACCACCCCATTCCTGTACACTACACCATGGACGCAGACGCAGCATCTTCTTCTTAAGCCTAACTTTTATGCACACTATACACAGAGTTCTTGTTGTCGTTGGACGAAGACAAGCAGTAAGAAAAGCAACAGCGGCAAAGCTTACATACAGGTGGCTGCGCTCTGAGAACTTCCGTTAAATACAGCGGTAGTGTGTTCCAACGCCAAAACTGTCCTGCTGTAGGTGACCCTGGCTCCTACCCCCATCTCAAACATGCTAAAGAACTTGGGCCAATTCTATGTTGGTGTAATGCCACTGCGATCAATAGGGCAGTGGATCACAGATGCTCAGGATGAACTTCCCGTCGCAGAGGAGGTATGTTGCAGAGCATGTGTTGTGTCCCAGTCTAGTGGCTGATCTGCCAAAGGATAATAGCTTACTACTGCTACTAGGTAATGGAATTATTCCCTTATCTCAAGTGATGGAGACTGGTGCTGAAGAGGTCCCAGGTTCAAGCATCGGTGGTGACCCATGCAAAGAGAGCATTACATGAGCGGCACCATCCCTATGGATTGTACAGCATGCTTTCTACCTCCGCAGGCTGGTGTTGGGGAGAGGGAAAAGGCCATGCCCTGGCTCTGTCGGGATGGTATCATCCCCGGGAGGAGAGAAGGGTGCAGCCCCTTGAATTCAGGGACGGTGGTTGTGCCCTGTCCCTGTGGCAAGAAGGAGCCAGGGGGAGGTACTGAGCTCTCCTCCACACACCTGCGTGGGGGACCTGGCATGTTCTATTCTGTGTGATATAGCACTCTTCTAGGTGAGTGTCCCAAGGAACTGCTGGTGAATCCAGCCAGACACAAGCAAGGCTGGGTGGGGATGGTTTTCCCTTTGTGGGAGAACTATCAAGATTTCCAAACATTTCCCATCTCTAGTCGGGAAGAACAGTTACAATCGCAAAAACTTTTGCAAACAGACAAACCAAGAACATTTCAGATTCAGTCAATCGAGACGTTTCACTGTGATCGTTCGGACACATTTCATTTCTGACCCTTTTTCGGGCCCCTTTGCTTTTAGTGTAAATTATGTTACATTTCAAAAGAAAAAGTTATTTTGAATTTGAAAAATGAAACGTCCCATTTCAACTATGTCAGAATGGGACTTTTTGACAATTTCAAAATGTCAGGGGGGCTGTGGAGGGGTGTCGGGAAATTCATCGACACTGATCCTTTCCCGTGAACAGTTTCGGTTTTGAGAAATTGGCATTTTTCATCCAGAAAAGTTTCACTGAAAAATCCCTGATGGATTCTAATTACCAGCCCTCCAGAACCAGGGGGAGGAAGGGAAAGGACAGCAGAAATGGTCTCCTGCCCTGTTCTGTGCTCAGGGTACATATCCCTTTACTCCTCAGGGCTGCAGTACCGGTAGCAGGTCTGCAATAGGCCGGCAGGTGCTTAGAAGAAGGCCTCCACACTGGAGTTTGGGGGTGAATGGGAACACTGCCGAGAGGGAGCGATGGAAGGTGGCAATGAGAAGGGGTATATGTGAATCATTGCACAGGGGAGTGGGGAGAAGAAAAATGCTGGAAACAGCACAAATGGGGGGGACAATGGCGAGAGAGGCAGTTGAGGAGACAGGGAGCAAGCTGTTGGATTCCATTCAGATTACGTCACAGCTATGGACCCTGCAGCTGGAGCTGTGCCGAGCGCCTGGCCCTGGGCATGTTAAGCAGAGCACCCACTGGGAGCAAACCAGCAGTGGGCAGGGATTTCCTTTGCCACTCGGAATGGAGGGCTCTCTCCTCCGCTCGCACACGCACTCATCCCTACAGAACACCTGCTCAGCCAAGCATAGCTCAGACAGCTCGTGTCAGCAGCACAGCGCTTGGAGAGGCAAGACACCAGCACCTCTAGCCAGGAGCACCCTCTCATCCTTCTCAGCAATGCAGTGGGCTTCTCGGGGGGCAAGGGGTTGGAATGGACTCGGGGGAGAGATCTCTCCCTGATCTCTCCCTCCCAAAAAGCCAGTGGCAACCCTCCCCCGCTAATTCCCGCAGCTGATCCCAAGGGGTTTCATGGCACTTTGACTGGGGAAAGTGCTCTTTACAACACTTGTCCCAGGGATGGCCGAGTGTCAGGTGCCCAACAGCAACAGGGTGTTGAAATGGGAGTTATGCAGAGACAGGGTGTGCTACCCTGCTATTGCAGATCTGTACAGCAGAGGGTGCTGGAGTTATTCTACAGATTTGGCCGCAGAGTTAATATTTAGCAATGCAACGGTAGGATGAGTACGGGCAGTCTTGTAAATGGTCATCTGCTCAAGCACACAAATTGAATCACTTTCCTTTTCCTTTGCTGACGACAAAGAAAAAACAGATGTGATTTTACTTACCCATCAGGAAAAGCTGCTGCGAATGGGAATTTTGCAAAGCCAAGCTAAAGAGTAATGAAGGAATAATGAAGACCCCGTCTGGCCGTTCATGGATGCTGTCTCCCTTTGGAGTGATTCAGAAGCTCAGGTTGACCCTTGCAATAGCCCTAAAGAGAAAATGGCATATTGTGGGCACTGCAGGGTTAGAATCACAGCCTCATAGATTCTAGGACTGGAAGGAACCTCGAGAGGTCATCGAGTCCAGTCCCCTGCCCTCATGGCAGGACTCCTAGAAATGTAGTGATCGAAGGGACTTCAAGAGGTCACCAGGGCCGGCTCCAGGCACCAGCTTAACAAGCAGGTGCTTGGGGCGGCCAAGGGAGAGGGGCGGCACCTGCGGCAATTCGGGGGCGGCAGGTCCCTCACTCCCTCTAGGAGCGAAGGACCTGCCGCTGAACTGCCGCCGCCAATCGCGGCTTTTTTTTGTGTGCTTGGGGCAGCAGAAATGCTGGAGCCGGGCCTGGAGGTCACCTAGAGTCCATCCTGCCCCCTCCCTACCATGCTGAGGCAGAATTAAGTAAACCTACATCTTTCCCGATGGAAGTTTGTCTAATCTGTTCTTACAAACAAAGCTCCAATGACGGGGATTCCATGATATCCATATGTAACCTCTCCCAGTGCCGAACCATACGTAGAGCGAGAAAGGTTTTCCTGTGAACTTTAAAATCATTAGCTGCAAATAGTTTGCCTGGCTCTAAACTTGCCTGTGAACTAACACTGACAAAAATACTCCATTCAGAAATCCGAAGAGGATGGTTTCCCCCTAGTCCCTGATGATCTCCACACATGGGGGTGATACTCAGGGAATGTAGTAGGTTGGGTCATTGGTCGAGGTCTGGGTTCCAATCCTGACCCTCTGGCTATATGTGAAAATGATTTTTGGGGTCTCGCCTGCACATTCCCACATGCCCAAACAGTCAGCCTCTGCTGTTCCTCATGGCAAATGCTAGCCTGTTTGTCAGAGTAGATACATTCAGATCCTGAGCATTGAGGGAGACTTAGGCCATGTCTACACTAGCGAGCTTACCGCTGTACCGATGCCGACAGCTTTTCAGCCTGATTTACATCCCATTGTGAGATCAGAATCAGCCCCTAAATCTCTCTGCATTACATTTGAGCAATAAGAGCTCATCCGATCAGAATTCCCATTGCTCTCCTTCAAGAATACAATTTGTTTTCAAGTTTATTTAGTTAATATGCAAGTTTCCAAGTGCTTTGCAGCAACTATAGAACTGGTCATAACTAGGGCTGTCAAGCGATTCAAAAAAATTATCGCGATTATCGCACTGTTAAACAATAATAGAATACCATTCATTTAACTATTTTGGGGTGTTTTCTACATTTTCAAATATATTGATTTAAATTACAACACAGAATACAAAGTGTACAGTGCTCACTTTTTATTTATTTTTGATTATAAGCATTTGCACTGTAAAAAAAACCAAAAGAAATAGTATTTTTCAATTCCCCCATTACATATACTGTAATGCAATCTCTTTATCATGAAAGTTGAACTTACATATGTAGAGTTATGTACAAATAAAACTGCATTCAAAAATAAAACAATGTAAAATTTCAGAGCCTGCAAGTCCACTCAGTACTACTTCTTGTTCAGCCAGTCGCTCAGACAAACAAGTTTGTTTACATTTGCAGGAGATAATGCTGCCTGCTTCTTGTTTACAATGTCACCTGAAAGTGAGAACAGGCATTCGCATGGCACTCTTGTAGCCAGCATCGCAAGATATTTACATCCCAGATGTGCTAAAGATTCATATGCCCCTTCATGCTTCAACCACCATTCCAGAGGACATGCGTCCATGCTGATGACAGGTTCTGCTCGATAACAATACAAAGCAGCGCGGACCAACACATGTTCATTTTCATTATCTGAGTCAGATGTCACCAGCAGAAGGCTGAGTTTCTTTTTTGGTGGTTTGGGTTCTGTAGTTTCCGCATCGGAGTGTTGCTCTTTTAAGACGTCTGAAAGCATGCTCCACACCTCGTCCCTCTCAGATTTTGGAAGACACTTCGGATTCTTAAACCTTGGGTCGAGTGCTGTAGTTATTTTTAGAAATCTCACATTGGTACCTTCTTTGCGTTTTGTAAAATCGCAGTAAAAATGTCCTTAAAATGAACATGTGCTGGGTCATCATCCGAGACTGCTATAACATGTAAGTAGATCAGGAAATGTCTAGGAAGACGCGATTAGGTTTATCTTATTTATTTCTTTATGGCTTGTGGACTCCTCTGTGCTAACCCCAGGTGCTTTTGTTTTGCTTGTAAACTTTAAGCTGGACCTCAAGAAGCTATCTTGATGCTTAATCCTTGTCATTGTTTTTTTTTTTTTAAACCTAGCAAAAAGCCTAAGTTCCGGATGTATTTTCTTTTTTGTTTTTAATAAAATTTGCGTTTTTTAAGAAAGGATTGGTTTTTTGTGTCCTAAGAGGTTGTTTAATTAGCTGGTGGCAACAGCTGATTTCCTTTGTTTTCTTTCTCAGCTCTTCCCTGGGGGGGGCGTGAAAGGGCTTGAGGGTACACCACAGGAAGGAACTCCCAAGTGCGCCTTCCTGAGTTCTCGAAGGAGTTTTTGCACTTGAGTGGTGGCAGCATCTACCCATCCAAGGTCAGAGAAAAGCTGTAACCTTGGGAGTTTAATACAAGCCTGGAGTGGCCAGTATTAACTTTTAGAATCCTTGCGGGCCCCCACCTTCTGCACTGCCAGAGTGGGGAATAAGCCTTGACAGCACTATTTTTTTTAACGAGCGTCATCAGCATGGAAGCATGTCCTCTGGAATGGTGGCCGAAGCATGTAGGGGCATACAAATGTTTAGCATATCTGGCACGTAAATACCTTGCAATGCCAGTTACAAAAATGCCATGCAAATGCCTGTTCTCACTTTCTGATAACATTGTAAATAAGAAGAGGGCAGCATAATCTCCTGTAAATGTAAACAAACTTGTTTGTCTTAGTGATTGGTTGAACAAGAAGTAGGACTGAGTGGACTTGTAGGCTCTGAAGTTGTACATTGTTTTGTTTTTGAGTGCAGTTATGTAACCAAAAAGAAAATCGACATTTGTAAGTTGCACTTTCACAACAAAGGTTGCGCTACAGTACTCGTATGTGGAGAATTGAAAAATACTATTTCCTTTATCATTTTTACAGTGCAAATATTTGTAATAAAAAATATCCACTGATTTCAGTTACAACACAGAATACAATATATATGAATATGTAGAAAAAAATCCAAAATATTTAACAAATTTGAATTGGTATTCGATTGTCTAACAGTGCGATTAAACCTGCGATGAATTGCGATTAATTTTTTGGAGTTTATCGCGTGAGTTAACGGCGATGAATCGACAGCCCTAGTAAGAACATTCCCATCGACACTGCTTCTTCAATCATGAGAAAAAATTTCCAGTAGCATTTTTTCCCCTTGGTTTGAAATTTCTTAACACAAAAATTGGAAAAGCAAAATTTCAATTTTTTAAACATTTTTGGTTTGGTTTGATTGGGGACAAATCACTTCCTCTTTGCTTTTAACATCCCCCTTCTCCCCCCTTCTTCCACTGGGGAAAAAAAAAAAAAGTGAGAAAAAGCCCATTTTCTCTCATTTGTTCCCCAGTGGGAAAAAAAAAGTGGCTTTTCCCTTCAGGCCAATGAATTGTTCTTCGGAATTTTTCATTGAAAAACACAAAAAACTTTCCCAACAAAACAAAACCCTTTACATTTCTTTTGATTTTTACTCCTGAAAAATGTGACAAGCTCTAATTACGAACAATGGCCTGATCCCGAAATCGGTTCCTCAGGGAGAGCTTTGCTTAAATAAGAGCGGAGTAAAAGCTGGGTGAGGCCATCGGTATCTGGCTGTGTGTACACAGACAGATCATTTACCCACGGCCAGCATAGGACATGGCAACTACATAATGGTGCTATATTCAGAAAAAACTGGTTGGGTCTTTAGTCTACAAATATAAAGGGCCAAATGCCCAGCAGATATAAATGTGTCCAGCTCCACTGAGACCAACAAATGAGTCACAGCCATTTACACTGGCTAGGGACCAGACCCGACTTTCAGTAGGACTCAGGCTCTGACCCATTCCCCAGCAGGGTCCTAAGGACCGGGTCCTGAGTGCTTGCTGACCTGAGTCAGACTGATTTGCGTGTAGAGAGAATGGGGGCTTGGGCTCAAACCTGAGTCAGATTCTGGGCTTATTGTGCAGTTTAGACATACCCACAGTCTCTTCCTTGAGACCCAAAATAAAAAAATATCTCTGGCCTTTTGTCTCTCCCGTCAGGTTCAGGGGCTACCCAGCCCTCCTCCTTAGGGTCTGTGTTTCTGGGCTCTCAGCAGCTCTCCTAGCTGATTCCTTCAGGAATCCTTGCAGCAGCTCTCTTTGTCATTCTTTCCCTTACCTCTCTGGGCTGAGGGAGGTCCACAAGTAGCCCTCCTTCCCCTGCTGCTGGCTCCTGTTATCAGGACCAAGTGCCTTCTGTGATGGGTTCGGTCACAGAGACCCCCTGTCTGACTGTCACCTGATGTGCTGAAATTACCTCTGAGCCCGTTTTCCCTGCCCGCTTGGGACTCCAGAACCCTGCCTTGTTGAGCCAGCCACGCCAGCCACCTGCAAACACAGCCCCAGAGTCTGAAACACGCCCCCAAAGCTGCAGACTAAACTGAAAACCACTCAGCAAGTTACCTGTCTCCAGCACCCAGTTCCCAATGGAATCCAAACCCCAAATAAATCCGTTTTACTCTGTATAAAGCTTATACAGGGTAAACTCATAAATTGTCCACCCTCTATAACACTGATAGAGAGATATGCACAGCTGTTTGCCCCCCCCCCCCCAGGTATTAATTACTTACTCCGGGTTAATTAATAAACAAAAGTGATTTTATTAAGTATAAAAAGTAGGATTTAAGTGGTTCCAAGTAATAACAGACAGAACAAAGTAAGTCACCAAGCAAAATAAAGCAAAACATGCAAGTCTAAGCCTAATACATTAAGAAACTGATTACAGGTAATATCACCCTCAGATATTCCAATAAGCTTCTTTTACAGACTAGACTCCTTCCTAGTCTGGGCCCAATCCTTTCCCCTGGTACAGTTCTTGTTAGTTCCAGCCGACATCTTAGGTGGTAACTAGGGGTTTTCTCATGACTGGCAGCCCCCTTTGTTCTGTTCCATCCCCTTTTATAGCTTTGTCTCTCTGGGTCCCCACCCCTCCTTCTAAATGGAAAAATACCAGATTTAAGATGGATTCCAGTATCATGAGACATGGTCACATATCCTGTGAGACCTCATTCTTCATTACCCACGGGCTGGCCCACACATACAAAGGAGGGCTTGCAGGTAAATAAACCCATTCACAACCAATTTTCCTAGTCAATGGGAGCCATCAAGATTTTAAGCCACCATTAATGGCCCACACTTTGCATAGTTACAATAGGACCTCAGAGTTATACTTTATATTTCTAGCTTCAGTTACAAGGATGACACATGCATACAAATAGGATGACCACACTCATTAGATTATAAACATTGTAATGATACAAGAGACCTTTTGCATAAAGCATATTCCAGTTACATTATATTCACATTCATAAGCATATTTTCATAAAGCATATGGAGTGCAATGTCACACCTTCCCTTAAGCCCAACTGGGCCAGGTAATCAGTCACAGGTGCACTGGATCTGACTCCCTTGCAAAGGAGCCAGGCACCCTGTGACAGGCAGTCAATGACCGGGAGCATTTAGAGCAGGGATGGGCAAACTTTTTGGCCCGAGGGCCACATCTGGGTATGGAAATTGTACGGTGGGCCGTGAATGCACACAAAATTGGGGTTGGGGTGCAGGAGGGGGTGAGGGCTCTGGCTGGGGGTGCGGGCTCTGGGGTGGGGCCAGAAATGAGGAGTTCAGGGTGTGGGAGGGGGCTCTGGGCTGGGGCAAGGGTGCTGGGGGGGGGTGAGGTCTCCGGCTGCGGGTGTGGGCTCTAGGGGTGGGGCTGGGGATGAGGGGTTTGGCGTGCAGGAGGGTGCTCCAGGCTGGGAGCAAGGGGTGTGGAGGGTGGGAGGGGGATCAGGGCTGGGGCAGGGGGTTGGGGTATCAGAGGGGGTCAGGGGTGCAGGCTCTGGGCGGTGCTTACCTCAAGCAGCTCCCAGAAGCAGCGGCATGTCCCCCTCCTGCTCCTATGTGGAGGCGTGGCCAGGCTGCTCCTACATGGGAGGCCTGTGCGCTGACCCATCGGCAGGCATCGCCCCTGCAGCTCCTACTGGCCGCAGTTCCCGGATGCCCCTACACATAGGAGCTGGAGGGAGGACATGCCGCTGCTTCTGGGAGCCGTGCAGAGCCACGGCATGCGCAGAGTGGAGCAAGCTCCAGACCCCGCTCCCCAGCAGGAGCTCAAGGGCCGGATTAAAACGCCCGATGGGCCAGATGCAGCCTGCGGGCCATAGTTTTCCCACCCCTGATTTGGAGCCTTGCAGATAAGGAACCGGGCTGGGATCTTCAAAGGTCCCTAAAGGAGTTAGGTACCCAACACCTATTGAAATTAAGAGGGATGTAGGTGCCTAATTCCCTTGGTATCCCTTGAAGCCCCCAGCCCCAGATTTTAAACTCAGCGTGATGTTCTGTGAAGAGCCAGTGGAACGAATGAGGCACAGGGGTGACGTGCTCTCAATAGCCCATCTCCCTGAGGAGAAGAACTGCTGCGTTCTACACCTGGTGTAGCTTTCTCAGGGCAGATGCTTTCAAGGGTAAGAAAAGTGCATCACCAAGGAGATGAAGGCAGGTACATTGAGGCTAGGTCAGCAGTGATAGGATGCTCTCTCTCCAAGCAGGTTGGAGATTCATTGTCACATCTCTAAGGGCTTGTCTAGACACGGAGTTATTCCAGAAGTGGATTAAGCTAAACCAGAAAAAGACCGTTCTTATTCTGTAGTAAGAGTGTCCATGCATGGAGTTAGTCCAGAGTAGCTATTCCACTTTAAATTCACACCCTATCTTATTCCGGAATCACAGTCATGTCTAGGCAAGTCCCACCATTCGTTGTCTTCCCTTAAACTACACCTATATAACAGACGAGCCTTCCAGTGGGTGTGTGATGCATTATTGCATGCTCTGTTGGATTACTGATAGGGCCCTACCAAATTCACGGTCCATTTTGTCAATTTCATGGTCATAGGCTTTTAAAAATGGTAAATGTCATGATTTCAGCTATTTAAATCTGAAATTTCAGTGTTGTAATTATAGGGGTCCTGACCCAAAAAGGAATGGCGGGGGGATTGCAAGGTTATTGTAGGAGGTTGTATTGTAGTGGTTGTGCTACTGCTACCCTTACTTCTGTGCTGCTGCTGGAGGCGGTGCTGCCTTCGGAGCTGGGCAGCGGCGGCTGCTGGCCGGGAGCCCAGTTCTGAAGGCAGAGCCGCCGCCAGCAGCAGCGCAGAGGTAACGGTGGCATGGGACGGTATTGCCACCCTTAATTCTGCACTGTTGCTGGTGGGACGCTGCCTTCAGAGCTGTCTGCCAAGCCAACAGCCACTGCTCTCCAGCTTCTGAGCTCTGAAGGCAGCACAGAAGTAAGGGTGGCAATACCATGACCCTCCCTAAAATAACATTGTGGCCCACCCTGCAACTCCCTTTTTGGCAGGACCCCCAATTTGAGAAACACCGGTCTCGCCCGTGAAATCTGTATTGTACAGGATAAAAGCACACCAAAGACCAGATTTCACGGTCCATGCCGCGTTTTTCATGGCCGTGAATTTGGTAGGGCCCTACCAACACCATTATTACAGCATAGGTGTCCGTGGAGCTACCCTTGATTTACTTTAGTGCTGGGGAGACAGGAAGTGGGACTGCTTGTCTCAGGGTGCATACACCCCAGCAGAAATTAGTATGATTTTTAAAGAACGCAAGTCATCTCTGACCTATCTTGCAATTGCAAAGCAATGATAAAAGGCAGAACAGCTGTCAGCGGGACTGGGTGAGACAGTTAGCTACTGGGTTGTTCATATGATAATTCTTGGTCTTGTGATAGACTAGTGTGTCCCGTAACTGCTGAAGGGGAATGGTGGTTTTTTGACCTTCTTATAAATCTATTAACCGAAATGCCAAAATCTGTCCTAGATTTCCCAGTGAAATGTACTGAGCCATTTCCTAGCTCCATATGAGCCGGCCTACATTTTTGTATTTCAGCCCATTTTGCTCCTGGCTACAGGAGAATAGCTGAGTTTCATCATCAGCTAATCTATAACCAAGACCAGGATAATTTGAAAACTACATAGGCCAGTTCCTCAGCTGGAGTAAATCAGGAAGTCAATATAGCTATAGATGAGTTGCACCCACGGAGGGTCTGGTCCATTACAGTAAGGAACTAGCTAAGTTGTTCTCACGGATGAAGCAGTGAGCTCCAATGTGCCTGGGTGGCAGGGTGACATCTGGGTGGCTTGTTCCCGGTGTGACAAAGCTCCGACCTTGTCTCAGTGGGTCCCACGCTTCCTGGCAGATTATACTAGCCTCAGAGGCTCACTGTGACCTTCCACGTAGCCCTTCTCTCTCTAGAGGCAAGGGTCACAACCTACTGAGCCATTTTCATCATAAGCCAGTAACGGAGGTGGGAAGAAGCAACCCTCTCTCACACAGTCTCTGTTGTCTCTGTGATTAATCCGGGAGAGTGGAGGAGGGAGCCCAGGGCTGCCCTCTACTCCAAGCTCCAGCCCAGGGACCCTAATAGTAGAAGCTATTGGTAGCAGACTTTTTAAAAGAGGACAAGTACAATTCCCTGGGCCACTTCCCCATAGCAGCCCCCCCACTTCCTCAACATCTACTTCACCCTTACCTCAGGGCCTCCTTCCTTGTGCCTGATAGGGTTTGTACTACCCCATGGGGGGAGGGATAGCTCAGTGGTTTGAGCATTGGCCTGCTAAACCCAGGGTTGTGAGTTCAATCCTTGAGGGGGCCACTTAGGGATCTGGGGCAAAAATCAGTACTTGGTCCTGCTAGTGAAGGCAGGGGGCTGGACTCAATGACCTTTCAAGGTCCCTTCCAGTTCTAGGAGATAGGATATCTCCATTAATTTATTTATTTATTTATTTATTTCTCCAGCAGCGCGGCTTCCTCCTACAGCTCCTGACACACTCCTAACTGACTAACTGGGAGGCTTTTAACTAGTTTCAGCCAGCCTTGATTGGCTTCAGGTGTCCCCATCAACCTAGCTGTCTCCACTGCTTTCTAGAAGGATCTTAATTGGCCCCAGGTGTCTTAATTGACCTTGAGCAACTGCCATTTGGTTACCATGGTAACAGGGATTTGTTTAGCCTGGAGCTAATATACCTGTTTCTCACCACTTTCCTATAGCCATCTGGCCTTGCCCCATCACACCGTCCAGAGTTCAGCTCTGGGATGCACAGGCAAAACACAGTGTTTGCAAAGAGCTGGGCAGCAAATGCAGTCTCTTTCTCCTTATGTCAGAGCTGATACAAAAACAGCTGTTGGAAGATGTGATGAGGAAGCAAAGAGCACTATCTGGAGTAAAGTAAAATGCAGAAGTGTTGTGGCCCTTTTTTAACCTACACCAAGGAAGATAACGCACAAGGAAACTCCCCTGTGCAAATAACACAGGTGGCAGATTAAAGCAGGAGCCAACCGACTGGCCACTCTGGGTCTTACACTTTGAAGGGGACCCTAAATTTTGCAAATTCACCTTCCATAAGCAGAGTTGGTGTCCATGTTTCTGAATAATCATAGAAACGTACTGTAGGGCTGGATGCGACCTCAAGAAGTCATCAAGTCCAGCACCCTGCACTGAGTCTGGACCAAGTAAATCTAGATCATCCCTGACAGGTGTTTGTCCAACCTGTTCTTAAACACCTCCAGCGATGGAGATTCCACAGCCTCCCTTGGAAGCCTGTTCCAGAGCTTCACCACCCTGAGAGTTAGAGAGGTTTTCCTAATATCTAGCCTAAATCTCCCTTGCTGCACAGTAAGCCCATTTTTCTTGTCCGACCTTCAGAGAACATAGAGAACGTTGATCACCATTGATTTTATACCAGCCCTTAACATATTGGAAGGATGTTATCAAGTTCCCCCCTCAGCCTTCTTTTCTCAAGACTAAACATGGCCAGATGTTTTTCACTGTTCCTCATAGGTCAGTGTAACGGGGTTGGGACTCATCACCTGGCGCCTCCTACTGGTTGCCTCTGGGAATTAGCTCAGTCCAGTGGAGCGCCCTCTTCTGGTGGTGTCCCGCCCATTGTCTCGCCCTTGGTTGGCGTGTCTGGACCCGCGTTGCTCCCAAGCTTGCGGCGTCCTCTTCGAGCCACTGCCCTCCGGCAGTGCCCCTCAGTCCATCCACACCCCCTTCCGGGGGGGGGTGTTGATCAGCAGTCTCTATGCTCCAGCCACCGTGGTCAACCACACACCCCAAATTCTAATCCCTTCTGTCAGGGATCTGGCGTGGTATATAATGTCCGCTCCCGACGGCCAATGGTTGGGTGTACTGCAAGGGGGGAAGGGGGGGACCTAGGCCCGCCCACTACTCTGGGTCCCAACCCAGGGACCCTCTAGTGGCAGCTGTCCTGCCCTCCTTCTCTCCCTCCGTCTGTCCACGTCCCTGGGCCGTTTCCCCTTTGGCCCCTCGCACCGGCTAGGCCGTTCCCCTCAGGGCCTGCAGCCTGGCAGACACTGGGCTGGAGTTCCTTTCCACTCCTCCAGGCCTGCCCAGCACTGCGCTGTCCCAGGTGCTAGTCTCCCCCTCTGGAGACAGACCTCCCCCTCTCAAAGGCCTGGGACAGACTGACTGCTCCCTTCCTGGGCAGCCTTCTTATAGGGCTGAGCCGGGCCCTGATTGGCTGCCTCCAATCTGGGCTCTGATTGGCTCCCAATAAGCCCTTCTCTCTTATTGGCTGCCGGGCTGCACAGGCGCACTGGCCTGCTGCAGCCCCCTCTAGCATGGGGGTGGGGCAGACACCCCACCACAGTCAGGTTTTCTAAACCTTTTATCATTTTTGTCGCTCTTCGCTGGACTCTCTCCAGTCTGTCCACATTCTTCCTAAAGTGTGTTCCCCGGGACTGGACACAATACTTCAGCTGGGGCCTAACCAATGCCGAGTAGAACGGGGACAATTACCTCCTGTGTCTTACATGTGAAGTTCCTGTTAGTGCACCCCAGAAGATTAGCCTTTTTCGCAGCTGCATCACATTGTTGACTCATTCGATTTGTGATCTGCTATAACCCCCAGAACTTTGTCAGCAGAATGACCACCTAGCCAGTGACTCCCCATTTTGTAGTTGTACACTTGATTTTTCCTGCCTATGTGAAGTACTTTGCATTTGTCTTTACTGAATTTCATCTTGTTGATTTCAGACTATTTCTCCAATTTATCCAGGTCATTTTGAATTCTAATCCTGTCCTCCAAAGGGCTTGGACCCCTCCCAGCTTGGTGTCATCTGCAAATTTTATAAGCACAATGTCCACTCCATTATCCAAGTCATTAATGAAAATATTGACTAGTACCAGACCCAGGACTAACCCCTGCAGGACCCCACTAGATACACCCTCCCAGTTTGACAGCAGCCCATTGATAACTACTCTTTGGGTACAGTCTTTCAACCAGTTGTGCACCCACCTTATAGTAATTTCATCTAGGCCACATTTCCCTAGTTTGTTTATGAGAACATCATATGGGATTGTTCCAGAAGCCTTACTAAAATCAAGATATATCACATCTACTGCTTTCCCCGCATCCGCTAGGCCAGTGACCCTGTCAAAGAAGGAAATTAGGTTGGTTTGGCATGATTTGTTCTTGACAAATCCATGCTGCCTATTCCTTATAACCCTATTGTCCTTCAGGTGCTTACAATTTGATTGTTTAATGATTTGTTCCAGTATCTTTCCAGATATTGACGTTAGACCAGTCAGCCTATAATTCCTTAGGTCCTCTTTGTTCCCCTATTTTTGCCCTTCTCCAGTCTTTTGGGACCTCACCCATCCTTCAAGATTTCTCAAAGATAATTGCTAACTGTTCTGAGATTGCTTCACCTAGTTCCTTAAGTACCCTAGGATGAATTTCATCAGGCCAACTTGAATACATCTAACTTATTTAATTATTCTTTAACCCACCCCTCCATCCAGGTCTCAATTTGCCAGGACTTGCTGTGAAAAGTGATATTTAAAAAGATACAAATATCACTTTCCAGAGCACAGTTAGCACCCCAATGCCACCTGCCTTCAGAGCTGGGCGCCCGCCAGCAGCCACCCAGCTTGAGCCCTGACACCTCTTTCATTATAAATTCAGCACTGCCTCCATCACCCCTACTTCCCGTTGCCTCCCGGGCTCCCACCCACCACTCCATCAGCCATGGGTCCTGCTGCCTCCCCTACATTGTCCCAAGCTCCCTTCCACAGCCTCGCACCCCAGGCCTGCCCCACTCCTTGCCTCTAGTCCCTGGTGCGCCCCACACCACAGCACCATGGGCGGCTGTCCACATCACCCACCCATAAGGCCCTGTTCAGTCCTGGTTAAATCCACACCGCCCTGCTCCCCCAAATATAGAAGTCAAAACACTCCCATGCACCAGACCAGAGCACCCCAACAATCGCGGAGATGTAAAGTTTTAAAGTTGCCTTGTAAACACCATAAATTATAATGCAGACTCATTCCCTTCTAAATATTACTACAGTGCAGGCAGAGCTGTATTGCATAGATGTGGTTTCCTTTCAAACACATATTCACACATATTCCCAACACATATTCACACTCTCTTTTTACATCTCCCACTACTGTAGCTCCGTAAGCAGCTATTGGTCAACCTCATCGTCGGCAAGATCACTGTGTGGTGTTTGAGTAAACTGAGATTGTTTGTGGCAGAAGAAAAAGAGGTAAAGACACAAATGGATATCAGAAAGTATTTCGAACAATCAGTGCCAGATAGTGTTTCAGAGGCGCAAGCTGTTACATGATGCAAAAACTGAGTTTGAAAGACAACAGCAGCAGCGCAAAGATTTTTTGAATAAAGCGGATCAGATTCGAGTGGCTACTTTTAAAGTTGCACTACTTTGGGGCCAAGCAAGGAAACCATTGTGACATTCTGTACCTCGAGGGAACACCCTGGACCCCCATGTTCATCCTATAATATGATTGTGTGATATCCAATGCAAAGTTTGTCATGTCGGGGTCTTCAGAAGGCTCATGATGGACTGAGCATTGTTGTTATAGTGATGTTATAGTAATGTTATAGGTTGTAATTTCATGTATATAGTTGTGAGGCTGAAAATGTGTCTTCATGGCTTAAAACAAGTCCAGGCAAAACTCTCCAAGAGCAGACGGGCAGTTCACACCTCATCAGGGCATGTATGGGACAAGCCCATCTCAGCCTCACAGCAACAAAGGACACTGGCCTAGGCAGCAACAAAGGATCTGTTGGACTCTCGAGTGAGTCACCCCCTTCCTTTGGTCAGTTTGGGACTGCGATGAGGTAATGCTCACCTGACCCTGAAGGGGTGAGGGGCAAAGCCAAGAGGAAAGAAAGAACATGATAAAAGGAAGAGACGTTTGCCATGTTCTTTCTCTCTCTTCCACCTCCAGCTATAGACATCACACCAAGCGACTGAAGCGCTGATCAAAGGGGAGAGCCTGGCTGAAGAGCAGCCAGCCTGTGGTGAGAAACATCTAGGTTTGTAAGGGCACTGAAAGTGTTAAGATCAGCTTAGAATGCGTTTTGCTTTTATTTCATTTGACCAAATCTGACTTGTTATGTTCTGACTTATAATCACTTAAAATCTAACTTTGTAGTTAATAAATTTGTTTGTTGATTCTACCGGAAGCAGTGCATTTGATTTGAAGCGTGTCAGAAACTCCCCTTGGAATAACAAGCCTGGTACAGATCAATTTCTTTGTTAAACTGACGAACTCCTAAGGACTTGCAGCGTCCAGCGGGCATAACTGGACACTGCAAGACGGAGGTTCCTAGGGTTGCGTCTGGGACCGGAGATATCGGCTAGTGTCATTCGGTTGCACAATCCAAGGAGCAGCTTACATGCTAGAGGCTGTGTATGAACCGCCCGGGAGTGGGGGTTCTCACAGCAAAGCAGGGTAAGGCTGGCTCCCAGAGTCAAGGATTGGGGTGACCTAGCAGATCACTGGTCCGGATAACACCAGGGAAACGTCACAATCATTCAGCGATGGAGAACTCCTGAAAAAATTGTTCTGGCTGTAGAACCAGAAAGTAAGCTTTTCAGAGAGATACCACTGAGCAATGACACATTACAGAGGAGCACAAGAGATCTGGCAAATTTTCTACAAAATGAAATAGCTGGAAAAGTCGCAGCAAGCCCTTTCTACAGTCTGTGCTCGGATGAGAGCCTTGATGTCACAAGGAATCCCAAGGTAATCGTATGTGTTCGCTTTTTGGACCGAGATCGCCATCGTTTTTCAGCAGGTGTTTTATGTCAGGTGAGCTCAGAGATAGGTCAACTGGCAAACGCATTTTTGAATGTGTTCAGGCGAGAATGCAGGAGTTCCACATTAGCTTTGACAATCTCTGAGGTTTGACAGCAGATGGGGCAGCAGCTATGCAAAATGCACGAGTAGGGGTGCTGAACGGCTTCCGAGAAAGGGGCCCTCAGAAACATTTTTTGGTTCACTGTTTTGCCCACCAAGAAGTACTTGCTAGCAAAGCTTCAATGAAAAGTATGGATGAGGTTGAATCCATAATGAAAAAATGCATCAGTGCTGTCAACACCAGCAGTGTCAATCAGGGGCAGCTCCAGGCACCAGCGCAGCAAGCGCGTGCCTGGGGCAGCAAGCCGCAGGGGGCGGCTGCTGGCCACCGTGAGGACAGCAGTCAGGCTGCCTTCAGCGGCATGCTGGTCTTCGGCGGCAATTTGGCGGCGGGTACGCCGAAGGCACGGGACCGGCAGACCTCCCGCAGGCATGCCGCCGAATCCGCGTTACCAGCAGACCTCCTGCAGACGCGCCGCTGAAGGCTGCCTCACTGCCGTGCTTGGGGTGTCAAAATACATAGAGCTGCCCCTGGTGTCAATAAAGGGAGATTCACAACTCCGTGTGAAATGGGCTGTGAGACACACAAGGTGCTGCTGAATTACAACCCAGTCCACTGGTTTAGTTTTAATGACAGTGTTTGAGCTCTGGGAAGAGCTTGTTGAGGTTCTGAATAAAGTTTCACCGGAACTGTCCCAAAAACTACAAGCTCCAGAAGTACCTGGCTGCCTGCTCAGAGAATTTGAAGGGTTAACATCAGTGGGTCTGATACATATAGTTCTGTGAAAGCTCTGGTTGTAACTCTTTATAAAGTCAGTTAACAAGTCGATGTAGCGAAAGGTGTTATGGGCTGTAAAATATCTCCACATCCTAGTTTTTAAAGTTCTGTTAAATCGCTCCACAACCCCTGCTTGGACTTCGTAATAAGTAACAAAACGGTGAATGCCATTAACGCCGCTTTAACAATCTGCTTAAAGGTTTGTTTAAATTTTTTCCCCCCCCCGATCGGTTTGTAATTTTTGAGGCATGCGATCTTCACTGAAAATAGGTTTAAAGGCCTTGGATACCTCACCACCCATGTCAAGGCTGATTCCCCACTGTGGCACTTCGAGTGCAGAAGGTGGGGCCCGCAAGGATTCTAAAAATTAATACTGGCCACTCCAGGCTGGTATTAAACTCCCAAGGTTACAGCTTCTCTCTGACCTTGGATTGGTAGATGCTGCCACCACCCAAGTGCAGAACCCCTTTGAGAGCCCAGGAAGGCACACTTGGGATACCCTCAAGCCCTTTCACACCCCCTCTGGGGAAGAGCTGAGAAAGGAAAAAACGAGAAATCAGCTGTTGCCACCAGCTAATTACACAACATGTGCACAAACCTCTTAAGATTCAGGAATTCAATCCTGTTCTTAAAAAAGGTAAATTTTATTAATAAAAAAAAGAAAGAAAATACATCTGGGAACTCAGGCTATTGATGGATTTTAAAAGAGCAACTACAAGGATTAAGCACAAGAATAGCTTTCTTGAGGTCCATCTTAAAGGTTACAAGCAAAACAAACAAAACAAAAGCACCGGTGTTAGCACAGAGGACTCCACAAGCCGTAACAAAATAAAAGGGATAAACCTAATCGCGTCTTCCTAGACATTTCCTGATCTACTTACATAACTGGGGTTTTAAATGAGTAGTTTCTAGGTATGATACTGATAATTTTCATACCTGGCCCAAGCTTCTTACAGCATGCTGTTGCCCTGTCCGCCTCTCCCCGGGAGAACAACAGACAGACAGACAAGGCTTTTTTCAATTTTAAAAAGTTCTAGCCTTCTCATTGGCTCTTTTGGCCAGGTGCCCACTCACTTCCTTTTACCTATGCATCGCAGTGAGACTTTTTAACCCTTTACAGATAGAGCAAGTAGAGAACAGCTACTAAGAGGAATTTTATAGCTACTGGCTGGCTGGGTGTCCAGAAAAGGAAGCTACCCTCCCCCCCTTCATTTATCACAACCCGTCTTGTCTTTTAGGCCTAAGGCCCAGGCATATTTGGATAGAATGTCGATCACTGTTAAGATGTACTTAAAACCGCTGTTGTGTTTGGAGAACCAGTGCATATTCACCAAATCTGCATGCCATTGCGCATCCACATCTGAAACTATGGTCTTGTTTCTTTTAAAACATATTGGAGCCGGTTTGTGTAAAGCGTAAGCGTCCTGGTCTGAAAGCCAAGCTGTTGCCTGTCTTCTATTCAAAGTTTTACTATGCTTTTTGGCCGCTTGAAAAAGAGGGTTCACCCCACTGAAGCTCCCAACTTCCCCAGGGGTGTAATATATTTTCTTTAACAGAGCTGGCTGCGTAGACATGACTGTTACTTGTATCGTCTCTTACTAACACAAGTATGGAGGGGACACATTCATATTGACAAATTTAAACAAGTTTTATTAATTGCCTGGTTGAACACGCCCTTTTACAGCCGCCTGTGAAAATGCATGTCATGACCCCTACCATTAGGGAGTCTGAGCTGGTTCATTCTTCCATTTTGTCCTTTTCTGGATTTTCCTGTTGAGATCTGTGTCTCAGACATGAGCAAAACCAGCTGATGCAGGATAGATTTACTCCTACAGGGCTACCGATGTGCAAGTTCTCAAAGACCTCTAGAAAGGCATCATCGAGCTGTCGAGAGATTTTCAGAAAAGAAACCATGTAGGCCCCTTATACTACTGACAGTCCCAGCCCTGCAGAGCTACAACCTGAATTACCCGTTTGACAGACGGAAGCAGAACCGCACAGAGGTTATGTGACATGCCTGTTGTCACTCAGGGAGTCCGCAGCTGAGATGGGAACTGAATCCAGGTGTCTGAGCGCTACCCCCGCATTTTAAACACAAGCCTGTTTGAAATGGGACTTAAATGCGCCTTGTGCAAACCCTCCCCGCCCCCAAGTGAGCCCGGAGCAGAGCCGGCTCCAGGCACCAGGCAACCAAGCACATGCTTGGGGCGGCACCTGGTAAGGGGCGGCGGGGGGAGCGCGGTGCGGCATTCCGCGGGGGGGGGCGCTTTGGTGGGGGGGGGGCAGGCTCCGGCGGCGCAGCGCTCGGCGGGGGGGGGTAGCGCGGGCGTGGCACTGGGGGGGGGTTCCGGCGGCACTCGGCGGGGGGCGGGCTCCGGCGGCGCGGTGCTCGGCGGGGGGGGCAGCGCAGGGCTCGGGGCTCGGCGCTCGGGGGGGGTGTTCCGGCGGCGCTCGGCGGGGGGGCAGCGCGGGGCGCGGCGCTCGGGGGGGGTGTTCAGGCGGTGCTCGGCGCGGGGGGGCTCCAGCGGCGCGGCGCTCGGCGGGGGGGGGCGGCGCGGGGCGCGGCGCTCGGGGGGGGGTGTTCCGGCGGCGCGGCGCTCGGCGGGGGGGGGCGGCGCGGGGCGCGGCGCTCGGGGGGGTTTCCGGTGGTGCTCAGCAGGGGGGCGGCGCGGGGCGCAGCGCTGGGGGGGGGCGCGGCGTGGGGGGGGGGCGCGGCACGGCGCTCGGCGGCGCTTTTTTTTGCTACTTGGGGCAGCAAAAAAGTTAGAGCTGGCCCTGGCCCGGAGAGCCTACCAGCTCCCTCAAGTGCCGATGACAGCACCAGTGGGCCAAACGCAGCTCTCACCCCTGTAAGGCTGAGCAGTGCAGCTGAGTTCAGTGCAGTCACACTGAATTGGAGGGCTGCAGAGCCACGCACAGGAAGAGCTAGCAGAGAAGTCAGCCGCATGACTGTGGCTAGAGCCGTCTAGAGAGCAAGGGAGGAAATCCATTGGTCTTTCACTGATGGCACATGCGGCCCCCGCTGCTAGTGTAATAAACTCCGTTTCCCACACCCCGTTTCTAATGCTGGACGTGACTTTAGTCATAATGGAAGGTGACAGTGTTCGAAACAAACTCTCTGTGTTCACCGCAGCAGGGGTACAGCAGAGGCAGCTTCTCCCCCTTTCCCGCACCCCCAGCTCTAGGGGCCAGAGCGAATGGTCATTTACTCCTGAGATGGCGAACGTGGGTATCAGTTAACATCCATTGGTGCGGTGCTGGTTTTGCAAGGTGGGCACGCCAAGCTAAATTCAGCCCCGGTGAGCAGGTGCAATCCAGTGAAGTTACCAGGGGCGTGGATTTATGCCAGGGCTGCATTTGACCTGTCTTCATTAGGAAGACCCCCCACCTCATTCCACAGAGCCATCAGACGGCAGTGATTTTCACTGCCTACCAGCCAGTGACCTCGTGATGAAATGCTCCATTTTCCACTGCCAGTCCCCTGAGCAATTCTGTTCCTTTGTGAGTATGACATAACTGGAATATGCTTTGTGCTAGATATGCCATGTAACATATCTTTGCAAAGATTATGATCTAGGGAATATATTCATCCTAGTTGTAGGCAAGTATCATTTTTATATCTGAAGTTATGAGTGTTGGTTCTATGCTTGTATTTGAAGTGTTGCTGTAGGGACACATAAGGGAGGTTTGGCCAATATATTGTGAAGGGACTATTCAAGCAATGGGGAGTACTTACCTAACAATGGACTTTGGGAGACGCCAATCCACATCTGAGCTCTCCTGGGAACGTTCAAACGAACATGTAAACAATGGCGTCGGCCTGCAAAAAGCTGAATCATTCATGGACATGTGACGTGCCCAGGTGGCTACAAACTCCATCTTGTTGCTGTAATTTTGCACAAAAGAACAAAGGGTTTCCGCCCACAAGAGCGAGAATATAAAAGGCCCTGGAAGCCTCTCCATTTGGTCTTCAGCTGGCTCAAGAGATAGCCTCTCCACCCCAAAGAGATGCCTGAAAGAAAATGGAACAAAGGACTGTAACTTCGGGGCTGTGAGTGATTGCTGGACCCAGGCCATAAACTACAACATTGGTCTGAAAAGGATTGTACCTGAGATAACATCTAGGGGGCGAAGTTAGTATTTGTAACTAGATCCTTAGTGTATTAAGTTAGCCTTGTGTGTTTTGTTTTATTTTGCTTGGTAACTTACTTTGTTCTGCCTGTTATTACTTGAAACCCCTTAATAAAATCACTTTGTTTATTAATTAACCCAGAGTAAGTGAGTAATACCTGGGGGAGCAAACAGCTGTGCATATCTCTCTATCAGTGTTATAGAGGGCGGACAATTTATGAGTTTACCCTGTATAAGCTTTATACAGAGTAAAACCGATATACTCGGGGTTTAGGCTCCCAGAAAGACTGAATACTGGGTGCTGGGAAAGTCCCTGTTAACTGAGAAGCCCCTGGGCTAAGTGAATCTTAGTTTCTGTGAACTGCAGGGGGGCGTGGCCCAACCTCTTGGTCTGTGCTGGAGCCGACTGGTGTGTCTAACTCAGCAAGACGGGAGTGGAGAGAAGCCTTTTCTGGCAGGGGGTTTCTTCTCAGTGGTATCCCAGCACATCTAGTGACTGTCTTGAGGGAGTTTCTGTGACCCAAACGGTCACACCCTGACAAACCTGAATGCAAAACAATTCCTGCCAATGCAAATTAGCCAATAGTACTAAAGTCATTTGTATCCAAAACAGGCCAAAGTTGATCCTTTGACACAGCTGTAAATGACGAATATGTAAAAACAGCACAGGAGTCACCTTTGTTTTACATAAACACATATGCTTTAAAGCTTATTCAGAGCATTAACAATAGCTGCTATGCCTCCCTACAGAAACTCGTGCCCTGAAAATGTGGCAAAAGAAATGGGAAAGGGAACCTATTGTAATTGGTTCACTAGGGCCCATGATCTGAATTGGACTGGCGCTCTCCCAGAATCAAGGACTGATGGATGCGAGCAGACCAGTTACTCAAGACTTGTCGGAATAATAGCTAGGCAGTTTAGACTTGTACTCTTATTCTGCTGCTGCTTTTGGGCTCAGCAACGTGTAGCCCTAATCCAAAACTCATGACTGTAGGCCAGGCTGTTGTACAAATTAGTCTCTCTAAGACTTGCTGATATCCAGTCCATGTAGCAAGTCTTTGGTCTTCCCCTTGGTCATCTTCCAACCACAATCATGGTCAAGGCCATCCTACCACTATAACTCTTTGGTGTCTCTCCGCTGAACGTGTCCCTACCAATGTAGCCTAGCCTCCCTCAACTTGTCTTCACTTGGAGCAACCTGCTCTAGGCCCCAGCTTACACTTATACAATGGATCCTATTATATCTGGATATTTCATTCCACGGTCTAGATAGGTAGTTTTGCTGAATCCAGAACACCTGGTACTTCTATAGCAGTTGATAGTATTTATTATTTGTATTATTATAGCGTCTAGGAGCTCCAGTCATGGACCACAACTCCATTGTTGCTAGGCGCTGTACAATCACAGTCCAAAAAGACAGTTCCTGAAGAGTCACAGGAGCCAAGGGAGGACTAGCTTTCAAGAAGAGCACGGTCAGCCAGTCAAAGGCGGCTGACAGGTCAAGGAGAATGAGGCTAGAGTACTGGCTCTGAGCTTTGGGTCGGAAGAGTTATCAGAGACTTTGGTGAGAGTGATTTCAGGACTGCAAGGAGTGGACTGAGGCAGGTTTAAGATGGAATTGGAGTCAAGGAACTCCAGACAGCGATTGTACATTCAGTGAGCCCAGAGATGAAAGGAAACGGGGCAGCAGTTGGAGAGGCAAGCTGTTGATATTCAACAACCATGTCTCAGTCTGGACACACAAACAGAGGCACCCCCAAATCAATGCATCCACCCATCCTGGTGCACTCATCATAAGATCCAAGAACCTTATTCGTGGTCACTTGTGAAGGTTTGGCCAAAACAGTTTCCCTGGCAGCAAGATGGCTTTCTCCACCCAGAGACCCTAAAATACCCATTATTAGGAACTGTAAACTCACATTATGATTTATTCCTGGCAAGGACTGTTGCTTACCACACCAATTTGCACAGTGAGCGTGCTGAGCATAGTTTTTTTTTATAACACATCAGTATTTAAACCAGACTTTGAAAACAACACTGCACGTCAGGGGCGTAATTCACACTCCTGCTGCTGCTGGGGAAGTGAGAACTTTCTGCAAGAGTGGGTTTGGCAGGGCAGCGGATGCAATGGGCAGGCTCCTTGCATACTGTGAATGAGCTCAACTGGAAGCTCTTTAGGGTCAGGAGTAGTTCTTTACTATGTGTTTGTACAATGTCAGACTGAAGGAGGCCCTGAGCCCTGAATAGAGCCTCTAGGCTTTCCTGTGTGATGATAATAGTAATCTGTAAACATTATTCCTTGTACAATGCATCTGTGCTCTGAAAAGTGACCCTAACAATGGCCTCCTGGAACTCTGTCAATTACCTTTCAGTGATCGCAGGACAAATTTGCTCAGTATACAAGTAAAACTATGTGGGTTTTCCCATATTCACCATCCCCATGCACTCTTGATTCAAACAGGGCTCACAGCTTCTTTGGATCATCACCTGTAAGGGTCTGCAGAGCAAAATAGCCCCTGTCTGACGTGTGTGCAGCTCCCCTGGTCTTCAGTGGAGGCTGCCTGGGTGTAATATAAACAGCCTGGAATTTAGTACGCATTTCTAATCTGCATCCAGGTCATTCTCCCCGCAGTGTTGGCTTCTGCTGGGCTAACAGGGGTAAAAAGCAGCAACAACTCGGCTTTGTCAGTCCAGCCAGCAGATGTAAGTGCATGCAGGAAGCAGCAGAAGTGAGGGGGAAAGTGCACTAGTTCCTCTTCAGAGCAGAGCTGCACTTGAAAGTCATGTTTCTGAGAATGCTGAAGGAACCAAAACCAAAAAACGTATCATCGCAGGGTCCAGGGTTTTATAGAGCCCACAAAGCAGCGGCAGCTCCGCTAATGTGCTTCAAGCCTGACCTGCTCACCCAGTCCTAGTCTCTGCACAGCTCTGCTGACACATCTTAGTCTTGCCTTGCAGCACCTCCCTGCTCTTCCTGTCCTGGGTCCCTCAGCTGATCAGAGATTCCCCAACCGTGCCATCTCATAGGCTGGGTTTGTGATGTGGGAACTACACTCCAGGAGCCATAACGTTCCACGCGCCCCACACGAAGCGAGGGAGGTACAGGCACTCGGTGCCAGGCCGGGGAATTTACCCTGCAGGGTAGATGGCATGCTCAGCCTGTAGGAGGCAAACTCACTGCCAGCTGCAATCTGAGCCAGCACTTGAATTCCCCTCTCCACAGCCGAGAAGCTGATGCCTTAACCTGGCCGCTTCTCTACCAACTGAGAAAACAGTGAACCAAACCTGGAGAGGAGAGGGTTAGGAGAAAATTGCAGAAGAGGTGTTAGCTCAGCTCCTTCACCTCTTCAATAGCTCTCTGCCTCTGCTCTAGGGTTCCGCACAGAACACTACACCTGGAGTTACAATGTGCGGAAAGGGGAAGAGATTCTTTTGGGCCTGGTCTACACTAGGCTTTTATGTCGAATTTAGTGCCGTTACATCGAATTAACCCTGCACCCGTCCACACCACGAGGCTATTTAGTTCGACATAGAGGTCTCTTAAATTCGACTTCTGTACTCCTCCCCAACGAGGGGAGTAGCGCTAAATTCGACATGGCCATATTGAATTAGGCTTGGTGTGGATGGAAATCGACGGTAATAGCTCCGGGAGCTATCCCACAGTGCACCACTCTGTTGACGCTCTGGACAGCAGTCCGAGCTTGGATGCTCTGACCAGCCACACAGGAAAAGCCCCGGGAAAATTTGAATTCCTTTTCCTGTCTGGGCAGTTTGAATCTCATTTCCTGTTTGGACATCGTGGCGAGCTCAGCAGCACTGGCAACGATGCAGAGCTCTCCAGCAGAGATGGCCGTGCAATCCCAGAATAGAAAGAGGGCCCCAGCATGAACTGATCGGGAAGTCTTGGATCTGATCTCTGTGTGGGGCGATGAGTCCGTGCTTTCCGAGCTGCGCTCCAAAAGACGGAACGCAAAGTTCTATGAGAAGATCTCTAAAGCCATGGCAGAGAGAGGATACAGCCGGGATGCAACGCAGTGCCGCGTGAAAATCAAGGAGCTGAGACAAGGCTACCAGAAGACCAAATTGGCAAACGGACGATCCGGATCCCAGCCCCACACATCCCGTTTCTACGAGGCACTGCATTCCATCCTAGGTGCGGCCGCCACCACTACCCCACCACTGACCGTGGACTCTGAGGATGGGATATTGTCCAGGGCCGGTTCCTCGGACATGGTAGCGGACGGGGAAGATGAGGAAGGAGATGAGGAGGACAAGGCAGTCGACAGCGCTTACCAAGCTGATTTCCCTGACAGCCAGGAGCTCTTCATCACCCTTACAGAGATCCCCTACCAACCCTCCCCAGCATGTAACCTGGACACAGATTCAGGGGAAGGATCAAGCAGTAAGTGTTTTAAACATCTAAACATTTATTTTTAACAAAACTGGAATATTAAGAATAAGAACAATATGTGATTCATGATTTCTTCCCCCTGGGCGCTTAAGTATTCAGTTCCAACTATTTAAAAAAAATCTAACAGTGTCCGGTTGTGCATGATTCTGTTGCCCAAGCCGCTCCACTCTTTAGTCCCTGCCAGTGCAGCTAAATTAAAATGCGGTCTATATGACCGGGGATTGAGTTGAAATCCTCCAGGGACATCTCGAGGAAGCTCTCCTGGAGGTAATGGGAAAGCCTGTTCATCAGGTTCCTGGGGAGAGCGGCCTTATTGGGTCCTCCGAAGTAGGAGACGTTCCCGCGCCAGGAGATCCTCAAGTACTCCGGGATCATTGCCTTGCACAGCATGGCGGCATAGGGCCCTGGTCTTTGCAGGCTTTCCCGAAGAATCCTTTCCTTATCGCTGTCCGAGATCCTCATTATTGTTATGTCGCTCATGATGACCTGCTTTGAATTAGGTAGGGGACTGTTAGTATTGGGACTGCTTGCAAGTTCCTTTACAGAACTGTAACCGCTGGTTTACAGCCACGCGGTGGAGGCGGGAGAGGGGCAGCATACAGGGATCTTTCCCTGGGATATCCGCGAGGGGGTGGGACAGGGCCAGAGTTCATGCTTGGCCGATGGCTAGCAGCAGAGACTGGCATTGCTTTCAATGTGAATGGAGGCCAGTGGTACTACTAAAGTTTTAAGCAGCCACAAGTCTACGGCTTACCATGTCTGCCTGCTACAGAAATTCCGGTGTCCTGCCCCGCTTCCCAGATCGGCAGTGCAAGACCCCAGGCACTGAAGGCGAGGTCCGAAAATTCGACCTTGTCCTGAGTGCGCATGTGATAGGTGCGGTGCATGGTCTTGTTCACAGAGAAAGACTATGTTCTTTGTTCACAACTACATTTATGTTTCGGAGGAATTCACTACCTTTTTCTCATTCCCACAGCCACATCTGCGACTGTCTCCCAACCCAGCCTGGCATCACACTCCCAGAGGCTAGCGCACATTAGGCGGAGGAAGAAGAAGACGAGAGAGGACATGTTCTCAGAACTAATGGGCTGCTCCCGAGCCCAGGCAGCACAGCAGAACCATTGGAGGGAGAATTTGTCCCAAATGCACCGGACACACATGGACCGTGAGGAGAGGTGGCGACAGGAAGACCAGCAGGCGACTCAAACGCTGCTTGGACTTCTGAGGGAGCAAACGGACACGCTCCGGCGCCTTGTTGATGTTCTGCAGGAATGGAGGCAGGAGGACAGAGCCCCGCTGCAGTCTATCAGTAACCGCACTCCCCCGCCACCAAGTCCCATACCCCCCTCGCCCAAAGTCCAAAGAAGGAGGGGCGGCAGAGTCCGTGAAAACTCTCACTCGACCCCTGCAGACTGCTCAAGCACCAGAAGGCTGTCATTCCCCAAAATTTGAAAAGTCCTTTCCTGCCCGCCTCACCCAAGCCCCTGTCCGAGTTTCACCCCCCAGTTTCATGTGTGGTTGTTAATAAAAAATACGTTTCTGTTCATTACTGTTTCAATCATGTTCTTTTGTGGGAAAGTCTGTCTGAAGGGGGGGGGAAGGGGCTTGGTAATTGGACAGGACAGTCACCTTTTGCAGGGTACAGAGGCGGGGGCAGGTCCAGCAGCAGGGCACATACACAGTGCAGTGACTAGTTACCCTGGTCAGTCTGGGAGGTGGTTTTCATGTTCTGTGCGGGGGTGGGGGGGGGTTGCTCTGTGACTTTGTGGCGGGGGAGGGCAGTTGCAGATCTTATGCAGCGGTCCTTGTCCTGGATCACAGAGCCACGCAGCAGGGGATCTGTAACCCTCCTCCCACTGCCATAAAGTCACATAGCCCCCACATACACGCAGTCCCGCTCAGGAGGGCTGGCAGGCTCCGTTGAAACAACCAGTCCGCCCTTGCGAATCCTGTCATTCCTGGACTTTAGAAGGATCATTTGCATCAGTACACTACACCCGCTCTCCACCACAGTCTGCGTCCCAGGTTTAAAACATTCCCGCGAAAACAGTAATAAAGACAACGGTGTTCATTAACAAAATAAAACTGATTTTATTTTTTGGGAAGGGGGTGGAGGGGGTCTGTAACTGGAGAGGATAGTCAACATTAACTGGGTAAAGAAACGGGGGCAGGTTCAGCTTCTCTGTACAGAAACTTAAAAGTCACTGGTTACCCTGCTCACTGTGGAACCAGGCTTTCAAAGCCTCCCGGATGCACAGCGCGTCCCGCTGGGCTCTTCTAATCGCCCGGCTGTCTGGCTGGGCGTAATCAGATGCCAGGCTATTTGCCTCAACCTCCCACCCCGCCATAAAGGTCTCCCCCTTGCTCTCACAGAGATTGTGGTGCACACAGCAAGCTGCTATAACAATGGGGATATTGGTTTCGCTGAGATCACAGCGAGTCAGTAAGCTTCTCCATCTCCCCTTGAGACGGCCAAAAGCACACTCCACCACCATTCTGCACTTGCTCAGCCGGTAGTTGAACAGTTCTTTTTCAGTGTCCAGGGCACCAGTATAGGGCTTCATGAGCCAGGGCATTAGCGGGTAGGCTGGGTACCCAAGGATCACTGTAGGCATCTCCACATCCCCAAGACTTATTTTGTGGTCCGGGAAGTAAATACCTTCCTGCAGCCGTCTAAACAGACCAGAGTTCCTGAACACGCGAGCGTCATGAACCTTGCCCGGCCATCCGACGTTGATGTTTGTAAAACGTCCCCGATGGTCCACCAGTGCTTGCAGCACCATTGAAAAGTAGCCCTTTCGGTTAATGTACTGGCTGGCCTGGTGCTCCGGTCCCAGGATAGGGATGTGAGTTCCATCTATAGCCCCACCGCAGTTTGGGAATCCCATCGCGGCGAAGCCATCTATGATGACCTCCACGTTTCCCGGGGTCACTACCTTTGAGAGCAGTACCTTAACGATTGCGTTGGCTACTTGCATCACAACAACCCCCACGGTAGATTTGCCCACGCCAAAGTGGTTCGCGACAGACCGGTAGCTGTCTGGTGTTGCAAGCTTCCAGAGGGCTATGGCCACTCGCTTCTGGACAGTCAGGGCTGCTCGCATCCGGGTGTCACTGCGCTTCAGGGCAGGGGACAGCAACTCAAAGTTCAAGGAAAGTCCCCTTCCGCATGCGAAAGTTTCGCAGCCACTGGGATTCGTCCCAGACCTGCAGCACTATACGGTCCCACCAGTCCGTGCTTGTTTCCCGTGCCCAGAATCGCCGTTCCACAACATCCACATGACCCATTGTCACCGTGATGTCCTCGGCGCTGGGTCCCGTGCTTTCTGACAGGCCTGTGCTACTCTCAGACTTCAGGCCCTCACCGCGGTGCCGTAGCCTCCTCGCCTGGTTTATCTGCATCTGCCTCTGGGAAAGGTGGATGATAACCTGCGAGGCGTTGACAATGGCCACAACTGCAGCGATGGTCGCAGCGGGATCCATGCTCGCAGTGCTGTGGCGTCTGCGCTGGCACCGACCGGAAAATTGCGCGAACTGATTTCCCGCCGGCGCTTTCAGGGAGGGAGGGAGGGCGGTAGTGACGGACGGATGACTACAAGTACCCAAAAGCACCCTCAACCCTTTTTTTTTAACCCAGAAGGCATTGGCGGCTCGACCCAGAATTCCAATGGGCAGCGGGGACTGCAGGAACTGTGGGATAGCTGCCCACAGTGCACCGCTTCCAATGTCGACGCTTTCCCCGTTAGTGTGGACTCACAAAGTCGAATTACTGTCCTTAGTGTGGACACACACGTTCGACTTTGCAATATCGATTCCACATATTCGATTTAAGTGAAATCGAAATACCCTCGTAGTGTAGACGTACCCTTGGTCTGACTTGTTCTCAGCCCACGGCTGTGAGAAGTGGGTGATGTCCCTTACTAGGTAGGCCCCCACGACCAGCTCCTCCACCATAAAACTTCCTCCCCTAGGGCCAGCTCCTCCACTGCCATACAGCAGCCCAGCTCCATTAACTTCAATGGAGTCACTGCCCCTTGTGCACCAGCAGAGGACCCAACCTCTAGCATTTCCTTTTTTAAAACCGTCTGTTGGTTTAATCTCTACATCTGCATGAGAGCACTTCCTTCCCTGCTGCACAACACTGTCTCCGGGACTTTACGCTGCTCTCAGACATGCATGCCTTGTGCAGCGATCTAGGCACAGAGCGAGGGACGGGAGACCATATGCACTAAGGGCAAAGGGAGAAACGAACCTGCTTGAGGAAGTCACCATCCTGCAGGAGGCTGCAAGTAAGTCCTTTGGTTTGAACTGTGTTGGCCCAGTTCTGATCTTGCATGCAGCAGAGTAAATCAGGAGTGGCTCCAGTGCAGTTACATTGTGTAAAAGTGGTGTGAGAGGAGATCAGGCCCACTTATATTGTGCTTGGTGGTCCCCTCAAAGGCTCTCCTGGAGCCACAGGAGGCAAATGGGGTTGTCAGCCTCTTGGATGCAGCCTGTGAAATGCCCAGTGTATTAAAGGAAACAGAAAAAAGTGTCAGACCCTAGAACTGATCTGAGTTGGGGTGTGCGGTGGGTAACGCAGGAGTGAGCACTACAGAGAGATGATTGGACTTTCACATTAACTCTCCGTCTTAGAGATTCCAGTGGCACCTATTGCTGGGGTATCTAAGGGTATGTCTAGCCCCTCACAGGGCTAAGGGACTATTTAACTGGGGTGTAGACGTTCGGGCTCCGGATGCACCCCGAGCTCTAGGACCGTCCCACCTTGCAGGGTCCTAGAGCCTGGGCCCCAGCCTGAGCCCGAATGTCTACACCACAATGAAACAGCCCATTGGTCTGAGTCCTGCGAGCCTGAGTCAGCTGGCAGGGGCCAGCCGCGGGTTGTAATGGCAGCGTAGACAGACCCTAAGTGCTCAACAGGTTATTTCTAACTGCAAAGGGCTGCCCATAGTGGATCCAGTTGTTTGCCTCTCCCAGTGGAGCTTCCAGTTCTTTCTTATTGTCCCGCCCCATGTCTGCTGGGGTGCAAAGGGGTTTTCTTCATCCTTTTCCAGTTTTTCCCTCCCTTTAAGCTGTTTCATTGGGGGAAGAAGGGAGGTGCAGCATACGAACCCCAGTGGGAGGAGGGTCACAAACATGCTTCAGGGGGCTCCAACCACCTTCCCTTTCTTTCTGGCTATAGGGTAGTGGATGCTGGAACCGTGTTCTGCTGTAACACGTAGTCCTAGAAGGAGAAGAAGGTGCGAAGCACCAGGGCCGCCCAGAGTGGGGGGCAAGTGGGGCAAGGGGCCCCCGCGAGAATATAGTATTGCAACTTTTTTTTAATGGAAGGGGCCCCCGAAATTGCTTTGCCCCAGGCCCTCTGAATCCTCTGGGTGGCCCTGCGAAGCACTGATCTGTTTCTTTCTTTAGCACACTGCATCTTTCTCTCCTTGCCGAAGTGAAGTGATAAGAAGAGGGTGGGTGGGTATGGCTACCCTGGAGTTGGAGATGTAATTTCCAGCGCAGTGAGACGTTCCCCCACTAGCTCTAATGGCACTAGCACACTAGCACAGTATACACTACAACAGCAATGTGGCAGCCACGGCGCACAGACTGTCTGTCTCAGTACAATCCCACCCAAGCCCCTGGGTGTGTATTCAGGGGACTAGCCACCTATGTAGCAGCAACGACACTCCTATTTCTAGCACAGGAGCTAGGAGCTAGTGGGCGTACATCTACCCGAGCCAGAAGTTACACTCCCAGCTGCAGCCTGGATGCCCCCTGTGTGTCTGTAGGAGAGGCAGAGTTCATGCTTTGCTGGGAAAGCCTCAGCCCCGGTTCCCTGGGAGCACGGGCCAGCTCGTGGGGCAAGCTCTGTGCTGGAGAGCATGCTAGGCCACAGAGCCTTGGCTCTTGAGTTCAAGCTGTAAAAGCTTGAGCTTTGGAGGTCCCTGGTTCCATCCCCGGTGTGTCAGCCAAGATAGCAACTGTCACGAGAGCACTCTCGGAGCAGCGCTCCATGCCCCAGCTTGTGCTCACACTCAGCTGTAGGCCAGACTGCCACGGCAAGGAGCATCTGCCCCATGCAAAACCCAGCCTCCGCTCCATCGATGGAAAGATCTTTTCCATTGGTTCATGCGCGTACAGTGAAAATGACATTTACCAATAAAACTCTAATCCTTCCAAGCCTACTTGTTGGGGTTGGGTAGCTTTAATCTCTGCTTGTGGAATCAGCACATCTCCCTTTCCGGTCCGTGCCAGGTTGTTGCAGGGCCCCAGGATGGAAATGGGATTGACAGCAACTTGTGCCATTGCATTCACGCCCTTGGTGCACTTTCTGCTGTTGTACCCAATGGGCCCAATTCTCCTCTCACTCGGAGCGATGTAACTCCACCAGCTTCAGTGGGGCTACTTCTGATTTCCACCAGTGACAGAGTTAGAGTCTGAAACTTACTATGAAAATGAAAAACTGTAAGTGGACACTTACTATTATTGACCAGAATAAAACAACTCCACCGATTTTAAATCCAAAACCACTGCAGTGAAGCTCAAAACTAGCTGACGTCACTTTATCACCTAGAAACAGTGCTCAGACTAGCGTAGCAAAGTAACACTTTTCTCTATTTGATTCTTACCTATTTTCAGACGTGCTTACTAGCCAGTTGTGTTTCTAAATATTGCTGCATACCAATATGCTGCTGTCTATTCCCTTTCCATGGCCTAATAAGGTAAAGGCAAAAGTTAATTAAAGTGCTTGGATCAAAGTTGTGCTCTCCTGCCAAAAGAGGTTATAAGTGGGTGTTTGTGTCCACTTTTCTGTTACATTGGAATCACTATTTATTGCATTACATGTATGTATTGCTGTTTCGTATTGGTTTAATATTTTTGACAGTGCTTTTGGGACTGGTCTACCTGTGCCCTGAAGATGCCACTCTAAGTGGCAAAAATTAATTTATTTCCCCCTTAGATTGTACATTAAAGTAACACAAATGAGCTGTCCAATGACAAATGGATTTGGGGACTGGCTGGGTCAGAGGGAAGACACGGGGATAATGGAGCCTTTCACCCCTAGGTTGCCCATTCTAATCTGCTCCAGGCTGCAAACCACTATCAGCTGGTGCCTCTGGGAAATGAACCTGTTCTTAGTGGACACATGTCCACATCATTACAGCCGTCCTCCTAATTGCTAGGCCTCCTTCGTGGGACTCTCACTAGTGAAGACTAAAAGGCCATGGTGACTGAACTATCATCTCTGGGCTGTCGCGAGAGGATCCCGGCAGCTTTGAGCTGCAGTGGCAGGGCAGTGGGGAGCAAGTGGGGGTACTTGCACTGCTGCAAACACTGATAATAATCCTCAGCCCTTTATGTAGGCGCTTTTCATCTGTGGATGACAAAGTATTTCTCAAAAGGAGGCCAAAGTCCTTATCTGTGGTTTATGGACAGGGAAACTAAGGCCTAGAGACTTGTCAGAGAGAATCAGTAGCAGAGTTAGGAGTAAACACAGGTCTCCTAATTTGCAGGCCAATGCCCTACTCACATCACCTCTCTAGGCAGCCAACAGCTTCCAACTCCAAGACCATCAATTCAGCCCCTTGCAGCAGAACTGAGATATTGGTTAAAATGCATCAATACTATGTTGAAAATTCATACTGAAAAATATATCATTGAATACAGTGAGCATATACGCAAAGCTTAGGGAAGGGAGGGTCCCTGGATGAGGTTGCTACCCTAAAAAAATACCTCCCCTTCTATTTTTGTATATTCACCGTGTTTATTGGTAACAAAGAGCAGGGCAGGAAGGGGAAATTTTTACCATGCTACAACTAATTTCATTCTCATACCATATCTTCCACCCTTATCACAAGTGTACTTCCTCTTCTAGATTTAAGCAGTAAATCCAGGCTGCAAACCACTATCAGCTGGCAACCCAAGGAGTTGTGCTGGGCCAGCACCGGCCCTCCTTGGGTTGCCAATTCCAAGATCACACGAGCTACCTTTAAACTTTCAAATCATCTGCCAGCAGTTGACACCATGTTAACGGCTGTCTGAGAGACATTTGTCGTTGTGTGAGCTATACATAGCTAGTGCGTAGTTAGAGTAAGAGTGAAGCTGAGGAATTGGAGAGACACTTCATGGCCCTCTAAGAAATTCCTTCTTTTGGGGCACACAAGTTGCTCAGTTCCCAGCCTGGGAGCATGATGTATTTATTATTCGTACTACAGCCGAATCGACTGCCCAACTCAGACTGAGTGGCTATTGTGCTAGGCGTTGGCACATACATAGGAAGGGACAGGCTCTGCCCCCAAAAGTGTATAATCGAGCAAGATAAGAGAGACAAAGGAAGCAGCATTTAAGGAGGGCAGAGAGATTAAGTGTCTTGCCCAAGGTCACAGAAGACATCAGTGACAGAGCAGGGAATTGAACCCAGCCCACTGCCTGAAACACAAAACCACCAGCTGCAAGTCAAATAGATGATTTCTAGTCCCATCAGTGGAACTCACATTGCTAAATTCTCCCACCCACTGGTTCCAGTTGTTAGAGCGTTTTCCCTTCACCATCTCCCCTGGTTCTTGTCACGCAGACAGAAAGCAGAAGACCAGAAGTCCGAAGGGCAGACAATGCAATGTTTATTGGGGTTAGTTTTCAAGCAAGCATGTTCTGAAGCCCTCACACCAGTCGGGCTTCTCTCTATAAGTCAATAGAGTCTGTTCCCCAGTGTTCCCTTTCCAGCTCCGACGCCGCAGAGCGTTTACCCTGCGTCCCCCTTCCCAGCAGAGCCTTGCCTGTGTCCCTGTTCCCTATTCCCTGTTCTCGTCCCGCCCCTTAGCAAACATGATTCCAATTTCCCTTCCCCCCCCCCACTTGCTGTTTGACCCCAGTTTGTATAGTAATATTCTCAGCTATATCTTAACCCATCATTTTATTGAAATTTAACCAATCCTAACATATTGTAACAATTCTCTAACCAATTCTATCCCACTACCCTAATTAACTTACACCTAGCAAAATTAATTATACAGCACACAGAAACAATTAGAGAACCAGACAGATTAACAATAGAAAAGTGCGAGCCATAAAGATAAAACAATACAGAAATGAGGGTTTCACAACCATTGATAAGTGATTTCTTGCCAGACAGGATGCTATCAAACTAAGTTTTCTTTAACCATCTTAAGATCTGTTTCTTTATCTGGTGGTGATGATTCTGTCCTGATAGTGCCCATCTTCCTAGCAGCCCAATAGCACCTTATTTCCATGTGACTGGTTTGGGATGTGAGGACGTGATCGTTCCCTTCCCAGCTTATGGCTGCCCTTGCTGCTTAGCCAGGCCTTAGCCTAAGAACAAGGCCTCAGACTATTCTAGGGAGAGAAGGCGCATACACAGGCAGACTGTGAGTTTGATTCTTTGTTTTTATACCTCTATAACTAGCTAAGTGATAAAAATACACCTACGTTCTTAAAGTAGAGGCCTTTACAGGCAGGCCTGAAAATCTATATTCTAACACCAGCACTGACATGGTATTAGCATTTTGGGTGCAAGATCCTTCCCTCTCATCAGTAATGATGCATTACATTAGCTAAGCATTCCATCCATCTACGCTCAGAGAATATTGCTAAGTCACCAGCACAACGTCACCTGAAATGACTGCGCACAAGAGCACCAAACTAACGGGGCTCTTGGCTACCCTCCCTGTCAGTCCCAGACACTGGATATTATTGCAATCTATTATAAAACAAGGAGAATTTCAGCACCTGATAGCGCAGAAAAAAAAAAATCATATGTTCTCCTCACTGCAAACACTATTGGTGAGTCCAATGTTACCCTTACCCAATCAAGACCGTGGAGCTGCCTGGATCTAGCGAGGGGCAGAATTTGGTCCTATATGTCCAGTCCTGACTCCTTTTCCCCACAGGCCACTCCCTCCAACAGTTATTTGTTTTAGCCATGCCCACTGGCAGTTATTTTATTCCCCACTCCCAAGGTGGGATCCCTGGAAAATGCCCAGGAAGCAGAGGTACCATCTAACCCTTGCCAGGCAAGAAAAACTGTGACGTTGTCTAATTAAAATGTAACCATGCAAACCATTGTTGCTACCACTGCTATATAATTGCAGCAAATCTTATACAAAATATAACTCGTGTCCAGAAAGGGTTAAACAGCCTGCAGGCTGAAGGACCCAAAGCCCACTTTTAAAGTCATGTTAGAAAGGTATGTGAATGGTAACGAGGGCCAGTCATGCTCAGCAGGCTAGAACTTTGAAATGCAAACTGTATGGTTGGAAGTTAGATGCAATACTAATGATGTGTATCTTAAATGCTACCCGTGTAAACAGATAGTTCCTGTCTGTCACTACAGCTACTAAGTCAGAGATCAAAAGGGAATATTAACATTTAGATGAGTCTTGGGTAAAATAATGTCATTGTCTAAATGTTTCTTTTAAGTTTGTAATAGACTGACTACTGGATAAATTGCCCTATGTTAATTTGTGTAACTAATTACTGGTGGTGTTTAGAAAGCAGAAGGTTACATCAAAAGCCTATTGTTTAACCAGGACTGCGTGGTCAAGTGGATGCTAGAACACTGTATAAAAAGACCCGTGGGGCCTGATCCTGTATCTCAGATCTGTGTAGGCTTCTTCAGGGGAAGTTTGAGTCGCAAGACCGAGGTCCCAGTTATGCTGGTACGCCCTGAATATGAGATTTGGACATTGGACTATAACCTATGAACTATTTCTAAAATAACTCTTGTCAACTACAAAGCTCACATCTCTGCTATGAATCTGCACCTAAGTGAACTGAACTCATATCTGACTGTTAGAGCTGTCAAGCGATTAAAAAAATTAATTGCGATTAATCGCACTGTTAAACATTAATAGAATACCATTTATTTAAATATTTGTGGATGTTTTCTACATTTTCAAATATATTGATTTCAATTACAACACAGAATACAAAGTGTACAGTGCTCACTTTATATTTATTTGATTACAAGTATTTGCACTAAAAAAAACAAAATACTATTTTTCAATTCACCTAATACAAATACTGTAATGCAATCTCTGTATCATGAAAGTTGAACTTACAAATGTAGAATTATGTACAAAAAAACCTGAATCCAAAAATAAAACAATGTAATAATTTTAGAGCCTGCAAGTCCACTCAGTCCTACTTCTTGTTCAGCCAATCGCTCAGACAAACAAGTTTGTTTACATTTGCAGGAGATAATGCTGCCCGCCTCTTGTTTACAGTGTTACCTGAAAGTGAGAACAGGTGTTCTGATGGCACTGTTGTAGCTGGTGTCGCGAGATATTTATGTGCCAGATGTGCTAAAGATTCATATGCTCTTCATGCTTCAACCACCATACCAGCGAACATGCGTCCATGCTGATGATAGGTTCTGCTCAATAACCATCCAAAGTAGTGCGGATCGACGCATGCTCATTTTCATTATCTGAGTCAGATGCTACAAGCAGAAGGTTGATTTTCTTTTTTGGTGGTTCGGGTTCTGTAGTTTCCATATCAGAGTGTTGCTCTTTTAAGACTTCTGAAAGCATGCTCCACACCTCATCCCTCACAGATTTTGGAAGGCACTTCAGATTCTTAAACCGATGGTTGAGTGCTGTAGCTTTAGAAATCTCACATTGGTACCTTCTTTGTGTTTTGTGAAATCTGCAGTGGAAATGTCCTTAAAATGAACAACATGTGCGGGGTCATCATCTGAGACTGCTATAACATGAAATATATGGCAGAATGCAGGTAAAACAGAGCAGGGGACATATAATTCTCTCCCAAGGAGTTCAGGCATAAATTTATTTAAACATTATTTTTTTAACAAGCGTCATCAGCATGGAAGCACGTCCTATGGAATGGTGGCTGAAGCAGGAAGGGGTATACAAATGTTTAGCAGATCTGGCACGTAAATGCGTTGCAATGCCAGCTACAAAAGTGCCATGCAAATGCCTGTTCTCACTTTCAGGTGACATTGTAAATAAGAGAGCAGCATTATCTCCCATAAATGTAAACAAACTTGTTTTGTCTTAGCAATTGGCTGAACAAGGAATAGGACTGAGTGGACTTGTAGGCTCTGAAGTTTTGCATTGTTTTGTTTTTGAGAGCAGTTATGTAACAAAAAAAAGTCTACATCACTAAATTGCACTTTCACAACAAAGAGATTGCACTACAGTACTTGTATGAAGTGAATTGAAAATTACTATTTTTTTGTTTATCATTTTTACAGTGTGAATATTTGTATTAAAAATAATATACAATTTGATTTCAATTACAACACAATACAATATATGTGAGAATGTAGAAAAACATCCAAAATATTTAATAAATTTCAGCTGGTATTCTACTGTTTAACAGTATAGTAAAAACTGCAATTAATCACAATTAATTTTTTAAATCGTGATTAATTTTTGTGAGTTAATTGCATGAGTTAACTGCAATTAATTGAGAGCCCTACTGTATGTATGTTGATCTTTTAACCAGACTCTCTCTTTTGTTTTTTTAATAAATTTTAGATTAGTTAATAAGAATTGGCTGTAGCATGTATTTGGGTAAGATCTGACACATTCATTAGCCTGGGAGGTGATGTGTCCGATCCTTTGGGATTGGTAGAACCTTTTCTTTTATATGATGAAATAAGATTTACAAAAATTTTCATTATATTTGACGTGGGTACCTGGATGGAGGCCTGAGGCTGGATCACTTTAAGGGAACTGTGTTGTTTGGACTTCTGAGTAACCAGTAAGGTAATAAAGAAGCTGTTTTATGCTGGCTTGGTAAATCTAAGTATTGGAATATCCATCAGCTTTTTGGGGATTGTCTGTCCCATATTTTGCAGTTCACCCTAATTGAGTGACCACAGCTGGCTCCCCACTGGGACCCCGGTCACAAAAACATTAACTCTGGGCTTCTTGCGGCTACAGCTCATTGAATCTGCTCTTGTCTTGGTGTATATCAGGAATAACACTAATGCACACTGGAGTGCACTCAAAATAAAGGGCCCTGGCTGTTGTCAGAAACATTCCCTCTTTCCCCTAGTCTAATCCTAAATGGAGCAGCTCCCTGTTATGGAAGGAGATCCAATCCTTGAGTTGTCTTTGGAACTAAGCAGCAAGGGTTAGGAAGAGACAGGGTGTGACAGACACACAGTTCAGGGCTTCCTGAATGTGGTTACCACCACTAAGGTTATCATCAGAATCCAAATCCTCTGTTTACGGTCATCTGATAAACCACCACGCTGGTTACAGTGAGGACGATATCAGAGAGTTTAAAAATGCCCTGCGATAGGGCCCCCCTTGGGTTTTGGATCATTTATTTAGATTGTAAAATGCACAGAGCAGAGATTACATCTCTTACTGGCTTGTACAGCACTGTCTGTGCACGTTATCAGCACTTTAACAACAGTGGTAATTGAATCCAGAAAGCAGAGCCTGTATGTCTCTTGCAGGAGATGAGCGACATTTGGAGCACCACGCAGAGGGACTCACCCTTGCGGACCAGCCTCTTCTTGTATCTTGCCGCTCTTCTGCTCCAACAGGCAGGTATGGATAGTTCTTTATTCAGAGCTCTGACATCTCTGCTATCATGTCGCCTAGAAGGCCACCCTGACATCTGCCGACAGTGAGTACACCAACCTGGGGACAAGTCTGGCATCCCAGTCAGGGCCCCCCACATCTGCTCTCACGGGAGTCGCTGAGCGATTGCAGTCACTGACATTTTCCTGCCAAAGGTTTCGTTTCTGACGAAGTGGCCTTTTCCAGCAAAACAGCGGGTTTTACACACACACACACAGCGGAAGGTCTCTGCGGATCCAGGGGCACATGGGGAGTTGTGGTGAGAATCAGTCTCCGTGAAAGCAGCAGCGTGCAGGGCTCACCTCAAGCCCCTCTTTCATCTCCCCAAAGGCCTTTGCGACCCTCCTCCCTGCCCTGGTGGCAGGCCACCTGCTCCAAGTACAAATTCATTCACGAGGTGCAGCTGTGAGAAGATTGCAATGGCGGGATGGAGCGCTCATGGCCCTAGCCCAGGAGGGGGAGGGGACGCTGTTTATCTAAGCCGAGGAGAGGTGGGGGGAGCTCTCCCTCTGCTTTCCTCGTGCTCTCCTGCATACCTTTACTCTGACCCCCAAGATCTGTCCAGGGCCGCCCAGAGGATTCAGGGGGCCTGGGGCAAAGCAATTTCCATAAAAAAGTTGCAATACTATAGAACACTATATTCTTGTGGGGGCCCCTGCAGGGCCCGGGGCAAATTGCCCCACTTGCCCCCCCTCTGGGTGGCCCTGGATCTGTCAGGTGGTGGCGTGTCACGGGATGGAACAGGGCTCAAACCTCCCCCACAGGGTGCTGCCGCTCCGCCCATCCCAACACAGCTCGTTTCCCTCCCAGGCCCCATAGAGGCCCAGAAACACTGTCATGTACCCACACAAGAGATAATGAAAGAGGAGGCGAACATGGTGGCTGACATGGACGACGACATGGAAAAAAGATGCCCTGCACCGTCTACACAGTGTGGGAAGCTGGACAGGTGAGTGGGGAGCACGCACAGGGGGCTTTGCCAGACTACACTCTGGGGCCAGCTCTCCGAGTCCATCGCCTGCAGCTAGGGCTGCCGGGGAAATTTACAGCGAGGCATTTTGAAGCAGAAAACAGCCTTTTGATCAAATGGAAATTTGAGTGAAAAAACCTGTTTTGGTCAAAAATTGGGGACGGGAGGGGTTGACAAACTAAAAACTTAGAGATAAAACAAATCAGTTTTCAATAAAAAGGCAAAAAAAAAAATTTTTTTCACAGAACGTTTGCCACAAATGAACATTTTTCTCTTTTGCTGAAATGTTTGAAAGGGGAGAACAATTTATTTCCAGCTGGATCCACAGCCTCCGTCAATGTCTAAAGCAGGTTACAAACCTCGCTCCCTCCTCATAACGCCCCAGGGAAGCGGCTCAGTATCATCACCCCCATTTTACAGATGGGAAAACTGAGTGCGTCTACCCTGCAAAGAAAAACCCAGGGCACTGAGTCTCGGTGCCAGGATCAATTGACTTGGGCTTGTGGGGCTCAGGCTGCAGGACTAACAATAGCAGCCTAGCTCTTCGGATTCGCACTGGGGCCCAGGCTCCAAGCCCCTTCTCGAGTTTCTGTGCCCAGAAGGTCCCAGTGGCGCTCTAGGGCTGCTCCGAGCACTCAGAGGTTAATTGTGTCAGAGGAATGGCTAAGCTTGGAGGAGGAATTAAGGCCCCCATGTAAGCAGCTTCTCCAAGAATGCTCTACAGTCCATAGGCTCAACGCAGACAGCCCAGAGTCAGCCCCCTGCCCCAGACCAGAGAGAGGGGGAGAGACCGGATTTGCTGAAGGTTTTTAGGGCTAGCACAGGGGAAGAGGAGAGTCAGGGTTAGCGCAGGGGGCTGAGAGGTGAAGGGGAGGAGGTGGAAAGGGCTGGGGTTCACTCGCCAGGGCAGCTGTGTGGCATCAGGCAGACAGCAGGCAAGCGAAGCTGAGACTCCCTTGCTCTCCTTCAGTGGATCTCAGCTAAAGGGGGAACTTGTGAGGGACCGATGAAGAAAAGCCAGGCCCTCTGTCATAGAATGTCAGGGTTGGAAGGGACCTCAGGAGATCATCTAGTCCAACCCCCTGCTCAAAGCAGGACCAATCCCCAGACAGATTTTTTCCCCAGTTCCCTAAATGGCCCCCTCAAGGATTGAACTCACAACCCTGGGTTTAGCAGGCCAATGCTCAAACCACTGAGCTATCCCTCCCCTTCCACTGAGCTATCCCTCCCCCAGGTCGCCACTGCCCATATCAACTTTGCATCCAGATTTGGGAAGAAACCAAAATTTCTAACCATTGGAATTTTCTGTGGGATGGCTCGTCTGTTTTTCGACCAGAACTAGTTATTTCTAAGTATAATTCTAAAGTCAGACACCCAGTATAATACAGACTCGGATCTGCCACACCATCCCCTACAGACAGGAAGCCTCACGGACAGGCTTGGCAGAGTCTCACAAACAAGGCAAGCCCAAAGCAAACCCATTCCATAATTTGGGTGAGGAACGTTTAAAGCCGACGGTGACAGGGTCTGATGTTTGAGTCTGTCTCCAATTTTAAAAAGTAACAGAGGGTCCTGTGGCATCTTTAAGACTAACAGAAGTATTGGGAGCATAAGCTATCGTGGGTAAGAACCTCACTTCTTCAGATGCAAGTGAAGTTCTTACCCACGATAGCTTATGCTCCCAATACTTCTGTTAGTCTTAAAGGTGCCACAGGACCCTCTGTTGCTTTTTACAGATTCAGACTAACACGGCTACCCCTCTGATACTCTCCAATTTTAGTGCCCCTAGTCTGAGGCAACCTCTAAGGCGTGACGATACCTTCTGGAGATGATCTCAAATACACATCTTCAGTGTCTCTGCCTCTTTCTTTCCTTCCTCCTCGTATTGTCTGCCCCAGCCCCAGCCTCTCTGGCCTTCTCCGCCCCTCTGAGCGCTGATTCTTGTTTCTCCATTCTAGGTTAAAACAGTTAGAACAGAAGCTGTTGGGAGTCCGTTTCCAAGAGAACAACTTCACTGTCATATGCCCCAACATTCAGACTTTAGTCATCAAGATTACGCCACTGTTCCCAGGGCTGAATCTCAGCAGCAAGTCAATGCCGGTCAGTATCCACCTTGCTCTAACGGCGGGCTTTGCTTTCTAATCACTCTTCCCAGCGTAGGGCCTCGCATACTGACAGCGTTCTTGCGCACGGCGCGATAGCACGAGCTTTCGTTTCCATAGGAGTCTGATCTCTATTTCCATTCCCCCATTTCTCTGTCTCCCCCGCTCCATCACACCTGCCTCTTCCTCTTTTTTGGCCAAGTACCTAAAGTAAGATCTACAAAGGAGTAATTTCCGGAAGAGACCAGATTAGTTTGGTTCCTTCTGGCTTAGTTCCCTCCTTGCTCAACTGCCAGAGCTGCTGCCCACAAGAAACCCCATTTGCATCCTGGCTGAAGTCGTTTGAACACGTGAGGTGTGCCCAAACGCCAGGCCCAAGGACCAAATGGGGCTTCATTGACAGCTGAAGTCTGACTCCAGTACGTCTGACCCAGCAGATATAAATATAACATGGGCAGGCTGGATGGATAGACAAGGTGAGGTGGGGTGCTGAAATCTGCCCTGCCCCACAGGGGATGGCTCAGAAGGGTCCTTAAACCTTATCTTACCCTCCTTTTCTAAACCAAGAAGGAGTCACATCCATTCCCAGCTGTGTCCAACCACATGCAGCAGTGTTGGCTTGGATGGGTTTTCTTTTCTATGTTAAGCCCCTCCCACAGGCAAGATTATAGTAATTAGGGGCAGAGTTGGGACCCTGGCCAAGATTGAGCATTTACATTTGGGGAGCCCAACCTAAGTCTCCTTGAAGGGTCCCGGATTTCAGAAGGTGCTGAGCCTCTCCCCTCTGGAAACCAGGCTGCTTGGACACAACAAGAATCACAAGCCACTTGTGAAAAACTCTGGGCCTCTCAGCACACTCTGGTCAGGGGCATCATTTCAGAAAAATTCTGGTGGGGAGGACAAAGCTGTGTCAGTATATAGACTGGTCTTTGTGGTCATATTATCTCCTTCAACGTCTGCAGGTGGGCGGAAGCAGAGCACAGAAACCTATGAAAAGTTGGAGGGGGGGGGACCAATGTTGGGAGAGCAACTGCCCCTCTTGCCTGTGTTTTTGCCCTGTACATGTCAGCCCTTGGCCCTGGGTTTTTTTCTCAGGCAGCCTGGAGGTGTCTCCCCCAGCCAGCCAGCCGAGCCAGTTGGAGATGAGAGCCGTGCACTCTCCCTTCCCACAACCCAAAGCTCCAGGCGCCTGCCTTCCCAGCCCAGTCCGCTCTGGCGGGTCATTAGAACGGTCTCCGGTGGCCAGCCGGGGTCTCAGTCTCCACGTCTGCCCAGAGTGCTTTGTGCCTTGCTATGTACGCCGGGAATGCGACGTGCTGACACTTCCATCCAGGGAAGAACTTTTGCCAGAGGGCAGCGGGGACAAGGGAGAGATGTCAGCTTTATCTTCTTTGACTGAAAGCCATGCAGTAGTGGGAACGGAAAATCATCCACATGGCCTCTAAAGCATCTGGGAGACTTCCTCAGTGTTAGTCCCGGAACAGATCAGACCGCGGGTTTCCTGCATCTCTGCTCTAATATTATTTTGGGTTGAATTTCCTTCTCTTTTTAAAGGAACCTTTCTGCAGTGAAAGTGAGCACTTACATTATCATCACGAGAAAGCGTGACAGGGGATGGAACTGGGGACCTCCAGAGCTAAAAGCATGAGCCGCACTCCCAAGGGGGCTGTAACAGACTCAGAGTCATTGCGGATTGCACCCAGAGTGGGAACAAACACTCACAACACACATGGCCACACCTCTGCCAATCTCCAATCCCGACTGCCCCTAGAACCCACTGTGTCCGCACGTAGATTGCATGTTCAAAGCCCACATGCAAATATGCCATTCACTACACAAAGCAAATACGGATTTTCAGTCTAAAATGATTTGTCTCACATTAGCTAAGGGAAAACAAGACCAACATCTCCAGGGCCCAGCTTCATCAAGGTATGTGTGCGCCTCTAGAGGAGCAGACTCACCCCTGCGGCGCCTCCTGCTGGTTACTTCCGGGAATTAGCTCTTCCAGCGTCTGGAGCGCCCCCTGCAGGCTGGTGATCCACCTGTCCTCTGGCCCCGAGCCCTCCCAGGACCCCGGTGCCCTTTTACCTGGCAGTAACCCCTCAGTCTTAGGGTCTCCCCTCCTCGGGGAACCCTCACCCACTATTCCCACCTCACCTCAGTATAAGGCTACTGCCAGTCATCGTCTAGCCCCACACCCTGGGGCAGACTGCAGTATCAGCCACTCATCACTGGCAAGGTTGGGTTTGGACCTGCTACCTTGGCCTACCCCTGGGCTGCCCTCTGCAACCCCCAGAACTCCTTGGCCTTCTGCTAGGCCGCAGCCTGGGGCTTTCCAGGCTGGAGCTCCCCGGCTCCTCTGCCTTTCCCCAGCCCTGCTCCACTCAGATACCCTGTCTCTAGCTTCCTGCAGCCAGGCCCTTCTCTTTCTAGAGGGAGACTGCTCTGGGCCTCTGGCTCACAGCCTTTTTATACAGGCCAGCGGGGGCCTGATTGGGGCGTGGCCCAGCTGCAGCCACTTCCCCAATCAGCCCAGCTTTTAGAGCTGCCGCCCTCTGCAGGGCTGCTTTTAACCCCTGCAGCCCTCTTTCAGGGCTGGTTTCAAGCCCTTCAGGGCAGGAGCGGGTGTCCACCCCGCTAGAGCGCCTATTGAAATCAATGGACGTTAGAAGCCTAAATACCTTTGTGGAGCTGGGCCCAAGATTTTAGAGAAGGATGCACCAATGGTTAGGGCACTGATTTAGGCTTCCTGGGTTCAAGACTCACTGTGCTACCTGGGGCAAGTCACAGTCTGTCGGTACCTCAGCTCCCCATCTGTGAACTGGGGATAAGAGCACTTCCCTACCACCCAGGCGTTGTGTGCGATGCTCAGATGCCAAGGGACTGGAGGCCGTATAAGTGATAGGAGATAGACAGGAGAGAGCTCAAAGCGTGTATCTCTGCTGCAGCCATTTCTGGGAGCAAACTGGTTGCCGAACTCTGCACCCAGGGAGTGTTCTCAGAGATTTAAAAGTGCATGTGAGCGTGGCTTTGAAATGCTGGATCTGACTATCAGGTTACAGACAAGGGTGGGTGAGCTAATACCTCAGGGCATTTAGGGGTAGGAGTGTGCATCCCACAGGGATCAAAATCCAGCATCAGGAAAGCATCATGCAAAGGTGCAAAAGGAATCAATTTTACCACCATTCTACTATTAATAAAGGGTGATTTGGGGCACTTCAATGGCAGGGGCACAGCTTGAGACACCTTAGAAGGGTTTGATTTCCAGAGGGAGGAGCTCCAAAAGTTCTGAAATCCAGGTCCCTTTAAGGTCTCCAGCTGGGCCCCTAAAGATTGATGCATTCAGAATCACTAGTCACTTTTGAAGATCTTGGTACAGCCTAATTTAGGAACTGGCCTGAACCAAACCCTTTGATCCAACAGCACCCCTGCAAGGCGTGGCTCCACACTTTGCAAACTGGGCCTGACCTCTAAAGCAAATGGTAAGACACGGACCCAAGAGAACCATTCAAATGTTTCTGTAAATGAAGGTCTGAATGAGGGAGCCTGTGGCTTCCGTCTGCCCTGTCACTTCTGCCATAAAGTGACCTAGAAAGTGGTGAGCCTCACTCACAATCCCAGTCACAATATTTGTTGCCACCATACAAAGTCCTAAACTTATTATGGAGCAATAGGACATCCAGGGCTTCCAAATCCTCTTGCTCCAGCTTCTCAACCTTTCCTCTTTTTGACCCAGGTGGCAAGACAGAGATTCCCAGACACTATTTCACCCAAAGCTCTGAGAAAAAGCTTCTACTAGTCATTTATACCACACCCGTCACCATGGTATCCTCATATCTGTCTTGCCGGAGCCCTGCCTCACAGACCTTGCCTCTCTTCATTTCCCACTCTTCTGCTCATCTGATACTGGTCTCCTCGCTATACCTCCATGCAACCTCACCACCTTCTCCTCCGCACCTCCTGCTGTGATTGTCAATCATCTCTATTACCGTAGCATCCAAAAGCACCAGTTAGGATCAGGCCCCCATTGTGCTGGGCAGCGTACAGACATAGATGAGGAGACATCGTGGAGAATGGGGATGTTTGTCTCCCTTCTAGTAGCTGGTCCATAAAAAAGGTTTAGGAATCAGCTACAGGGCTTCACTTAGTTCTTTACCTCAAGGGGTGGCAATTCATGCTTTTAGTGCAGAAAGTCCTGGGTTCAAACCACACCGTTGGCCCAGATGGGTTCAGGTACATGAATAAATCTCTCTCCCTCCAGCTACAAGCACATTTGACCCAAGCACTGCTCTTTTCATCCTTGCCTCATTTCACTTCTCCTTCCCTCCTCTATCCTTTATCTCACGCTGACGCTGTGCTTCGCTCTTTCCAGCATGCTGGCACACAGGGTGTTTGAAAGATGCTACAATTATTATTGAGTTGCATTGCAGCCCCCTGCGATCGCTCTTTCAGCACTTGCTTCTTCTCTTTAAATCATAACCTGACATTTGTCAGTTTGTGCCAGGGAATGTTTCTGTTTCAACCTCACAGCCCAAGTCCAGAAGGAATACACCAACCCAACACTCCATGCATTTCCCAGCTGCACTGGTGCCGACATGGCGGAGTACACCAGCAGAAATGAAACTCATCTGCATTTATCTCAACACCCCTTGCCTGTTCCAGGTTAGACACTCTGAAGTTTTACCAGCGCGGGTGGGTTGGGGAAGCAGAGAAAAGACATTAGTTTGCATGTACGCAGCCCTTTCTTTCGAAGAGCTGTCTAGACTAATGCATCAGACCATACGCATGGGGCCCTTCCCCAACACCGAGATGCAGATGAAGCAGGGCAGCTGCTTAACAGCACGCGGCACCCCTGCTCATTTATGCCGTATCCAATTGGAAGTGCAGGGGAATTTAGAGAGGGCAAGGGCCCCAGGTATATTGGAATTGTCCCAGGGGAACCCCAGGGGAACACCTCTCTTCTGGTAATTAAAGCCCCGGGAAGCTGTAAAGATGTGGTCAGCCCACGGTCAAGCAACAGCAAGACTTGTCTGGCCTTGCTCACCAATTGGCTGCTGCAGCCCCCTATGACCAATGCTAAGAAAATAGCTTCCACCGGTGTTTCAATGAGATGAGCAGGACGGTGTCTCTAGCCCATCCGTCTATCTAGCCGGATGCTTTCATTAACAACATATTACATGCAGGTGCCCACAACACCCACACATGCAGCGTAGAGGACTCTTACGTATAACATGAGAAGCAGCAATGCAAACTTCTCTGTGCAACCTCAGTAAGATGTGTCATAAAGGGACACCTCTTAGAGTGGAAGGGTAGTTTGGCCTCTCTGACCATTCCGTTCATGGCCTCCCCGATGAAGTGGTTAAGCATCATGGTGTGGAAGGTTTGCAATGTGAGCACCTGCCTGCAAGGAACTGGATTGAGACCAACAAACTCATTGCACATAGGCCATCAGATTGCCCATGGATAGAAGCAGCGTTGGTCATCTGCAGATGAAAGGCTCCCGATACCAGTGACCTGCTCACTCCTGGTAATAGTCTTTATGGGTCTGCGCATTGTTTCTTCTGCTCTGGCTTTGCAGGACTGGAAGAATAGCTCCCTACTGAACAATGACATCTTAGGGGCCACCCTTGAAAACTACAGCGTCACCAACCTCACTGAGCCTGTGGAGATCCGGTTCTGGCATAACCAAAAGCTGGTGAGCTGGTGATCGTGGCCCTCAAAGGCATTTAACAGCAGCTATCACTCTGGGCAAGGGAAGGCAAATAGCTCTCCAGGACACCGGAGCGGGGAGGTCAGTGTAGCTGAAGTCTCAGGAACAGCCAGGGCTCTTGAAACCCAATGGGAATTCAACCTGTTGCTTGAAGGGTGGATTTGGGCCAGTATCTCTCTGCCTCGGTGTGCAAAGAGGTGGGAGCGAGCGCATAAGGAGCTCCCCCTCCCTGAGCCCTGGCACCATTGACTGCCCGGGATCCCAAAGGGGAATGTAATTCCTGCTCCCTGCTAGCAGTGTGCTCAGATGCTAGGGTCCTGACAGGGAATGGCAGGCTAAGAGCAAGATCTCCCCTGCTCTGTACCACCCAGTAGAACTGGCCTGGCACGGAGGAGGAGTATGCCACTTTCTCGAAGGGGATGCAGCGGGCATGCGCATGTGTGCTCCCTGGGAGGAGTTCTAGCTGAGGCAGAAGCTATAGCAGAAAACAGAGTAGCTGCTGCAGGGATGGAGTGGGGCTTTTGAAATGCTTCTCTTCTCCTCTGAGCTTCCCTGGAGCTACGGGAGAGTGGGGGGAGGTCCTGGCTCATTGCAACCAATAAGGCGTGTGGTGGTTGGTTGGCTTTTAACCACAAAGCCAGTGCAGCCCCACTGACTCCTGCCAACTCTTCTCTGTGAAGTATTGCTGAGACTCTGAGGGTCAGCCCGCATGCAAGTTGTCTTTGTCCGGACTGGGGAGCAGGTGGGAATCTTTAGGTGGGAGAGACGTGCCCGCCAAGTGGGCACCACGCAATGTAACCCAACTGTGCAGACGTAGGAGGAAGCCATTGGCCCTTTGTGCTCTCGGGTATATTGGGTATATTGGAGGCACGTCAGAGAGCAGCAATGAACTGATTACGGGGATTTAGAGGAAAAGATTGCGAAGCAGAATGGTCAACTGCTTGAGAAGTATGTAGGGCCAGATCCTCACCTGGTGTAAATTTTCCTGCTGAAAATCTAGGTGTAAGCAGGGGGAAAGAAAGAAAAGAGCGTAGGGTACTCCAAAGGGGTATTATTACTCCAAGGGGGTATTATTACTAACTCAGAGTAACGGGATAAAACTGATTAACTATCAAATATTTCCTCACTACACGGCGGAATAGTCTCCCAAGTGATGCAGTGGATTCCTGTGATGGGGCTTCATGTTAATAGTGGGCAGGAAAAAGTGCTGGGAAATATGCTGTAGGGAACAACGCTGCATAGGCAGGAGGGACCAGTCACAAGACTTTTCCCTAACGAGCCCAGGTTACGTACATTGCTTGGAACTAAGGGAGCACAGACACCTCACCATGTGCCTCATGTTTTCTCCCCCCGCCCCCCAACCAGGATAACTCAAATGCGATCTGCGTCTTTTGGGAGGAAGGACCAGGTAATTATGACACTCACAGCATCACGCGGTACCCGTGCATGCATGCAAGGAACGAGGAAGAGGCAAAACAGAGATGGTGGGAGTCATTCAATGGAGAGCGCATTGCCTTAGACACCAGGGGGACCTAAGGACCAAACATACAGCTGCAATTTACCAGACAGACTCTGAGGTTTCATGCTATGACCGTCTCTGTCTGCTGCCAGACTATACTCACCCCAGCCACCTTGCCAGGAGAACTTGGGAACCCCGACCTCCCTTGGCTCCCAGCGACAAGCATCCTCCTGTCATCCCAGAGCTGCTTACGGTGCGCCCCCCTCTGTGCACAGAGCCTTGCCGAGCGTAGGGCTATATGGAGACCCACACTGGCACCTATTGGAGGACTAAACCCCACACCCCTCAGGGGTTTCCTGAGTGAGTGCCATTGTCGCGCACAAAGCGGGTGGAGAGCGGGCCCAGGTCAGCCAGAGCCACCTGCAAACAGCCAAGCAGGGCACAGGCACTTCCCACAGGCTTGTAAAAGCAACTCCCATTTTTATGCCCTTCTTCCAAGGAAGGAGTCATATAGAGACCCAGGGCCATAGAATTTAAGGCCAGAAGGGACCCCCAGATCCTCTAGGCTGGCCTCATGGATCATCGGCCACTAAAAACACAACCAAGCACCAAACCACCACCCGTAGAGCGGAACGTTACAGCCCTCAGAGACTGAACAACTGTGTGCCACAGGCAGAGAACAGGGACTCAGGTTCCCCCGGTGCCCAGGGGTGAGATGCACCCAGATAAACCTGGCAAGTGACCTGCCCCCCACGTTGCAGAAGGCAGCAAAAACACTGCTCCAAGGTCCTTGCCCCTGAGAACTGGAGGCTCCCTGCTCTTAGAGAGCCTGTAGGTGCCCAGGGCTGGATCTTAGGGGATTGCAGAGGAAGGTGCAGGGAGGGGGACATTTTGTCCTGCTAGCTTTATTCCTTCCCTCCACTATATGCCTGAGAAGAAGCTCTCCAGGGTTCGGCACCAACCCACATGAGCCCTAGTGCTGTGCAGCCTTGAACCACAGGTAGCCCAAACCCAACTCCGATCCCAATGCTGGCCCATGTCTAGTGTCAACACCCCCATGTCGCAGTAGCACTACCTGAGCTCACCCCTTGCCCCACACTCTGATTGTTTTTGCGGTTGGAGACAGGGGGTAACATTTTCAAAAGTACCGAAGCCCCACTGAAAATCAATGGGCCTTGGGCTCCTAAGTGAGTTGGTGCTTTGGAAAATGTTGCCTATGGGTTTTTCTGAGGCTCGGCCTCACTGCTCTGTGGCCGTGGGCTGTTTTCCTTAAGGCCGTTTCTCCCTCTTGCAGAAAATGGCAGCCTGGGGAACTGGAGCAGCGCTGGCTGTAAGACCATCCACCGAAAAGACGTAGTACTGTGCCGGTGTAACCACCTCACCTACTTTGCCGTGCTGCTGGTAGGAAGGCTGTTTCTCCCCCACTGTTCTTGCTCTGTTTGGGGGTGTATGAGGCTCCCCCCCCCCAGCCATCAGACACAGTCTTTGCTCCCTCTCAGTCCCTGTCTCTCAGGTGCTCTAGATCAGTGGTTTTCAAACTTTTTTTCTGGCGACCCAGTTGAAGAAAACTGTTGATGCCCGCGACCCAACAGAGCTGGGGATGAGGGGTTGGGGGTGTGGGAGGAGCTCAGGGCTGGGGCAGAAGGTTGGGGTGCGGAGGTGAGGGCTGCGGGGTGGGGCTGGGAATGAGGGGTTCAAGGTGTGGGAGCAGGAGGTTGGGTTGTTTGAGGGGGTCAGGGCTCTGGGCTGGGGGTGCAGGCTCTGGGCTAGGGCTGGGGATGAAAGGTTTGGGGTGCAGGAAGGGGCTGTGGGTTGGGGGGGCTCAGGGCTGGGGCAGGGGATTGGGGCGTGGAGGTGGGGCTTATCTCAGGCAGCTCCCGGTCAGCGGTGCAGTGGGGGTGCTAAGGCAGGCTTCCTGCCTGTCCTGGCACTGTGGACCATGCTGTGCCCTGGAAGCGGCCAGTAACAGGTCCGGCTCCTAGGCGGAGGCGCACAAGCGGCTCCGCACAGCTCTTGCCTGCAGGCACCTCCCCCCAGCTTGGTTCCCGGCCAATGAGATTGCGAGGCCGGTGCTCGGAGCGGGGGCAGTGCGCGGCGCCCCGGAGCTCCCCTGCCTAGGAGCCGAACCTGCTGCTGGCTGCTTCCGGGGCGCAGCGCGGTGTCAGAACAGGTAGGGACTAGCCACCGCCGATGGGACTTCTAACGGCCCGGTTGGCAGTGCTGACCAGAGCCGCCACGACCCAGTGCCTTCCATTGGGTCGCGACCCGCGGTTTGAAACCCACTGCTCTAAAGCACTCATCCCTCTCCCAGGGCTGTTTCCTGTTTGCCTTCTCCCTGACTCATTCCCCGCCAGCCGCTCTCAGTGCGTGCTCTGAGCGGCTCATTTCCCCGCAGCTGGGCTCCACCACGAGGCCCTGCTTCCATTTCCCTTTCCTCTTTCACACCCACCCTGCAGGGGCTGAGAGACGTGCAGCACCATCCTCTGGGGCCGCCTCGCCCCAGCACCTATTACACTGCGGGGGATGGATGCACACGCGTGCACCCCCACAAGGGTTACACTAGGACACACTCTGCCCCGCCCCCGCTCTGGAGGGAACCTCTTGGACCTGCTGACCAACCCGTCTCACGGGGTCAGGATAGGGGGTCGAGCTTTGAGGCGGTTCCCTCGTCCCCCTCGGAGCTCTGGAAGGGGGGAGGAGATAGGACAGAGGCCAGTGACATCCAGCAGCCTCAGGGACGGGTGCCAAGCTGCGGGGGTGGAACAGGCTCCAGGCCTGAAGAAGCTGGAGGGGGTTGAGGGGAGAATGAAAGGCCAGGGTGGCCGTGAAGGCTGAGGACCAGTGCCAAAGGGCTGCATTCATTCCTCACCCCTTCCCCTCCTCATCCCACGCAGAAAATCTCCTCAGCGCCCATAGACGAGGCCATCCTGGCTCCTCTCACCTACATCTCCATGGTGGGCTGCAGTGTCTCAGCCGCTGCCTCGCTCCTCACCATCCTCCACTACCTCGCCTCCAGGTAACCTGGCTGAGCTGAATCAACAGGGGCTCCCTCAAGAGAGATGCTAAACCAAATTCATCCCAATGGGGACTCCCAACTGAGGCCCCTGGGGTTACACCCGGGGTTAGTTTGGCCCTTTTTGGAGAGTTACACTTGCCATTCCCACCCCCAAGACGTCACGTTCCTGCTTGAATTTCTGCACCGTTCTCCCATCTGCTCCTGGAGGGATCCAATTATCCCTGGCCACATCCCTTGCAGCAGAGACGAGACAGGGGCCAGAGCAGCAGCAGGTGTCAAGCAGCCGAGCTCCATTGTAATCTTTGGAACATGCCAGCCCACAGCAGCGGAGGATCTGACCCAGAGCTTGGCTGTCATGAATTCTTCACCGAGGCTGCTGGACACAGACAGATCTTGTGGTTTTCTGGCTTTTTAGCTCCCAGCCTCACTCAGGCCTTATCTACACTAGAAAGGGTTTGCTGGTATGCCAGCCAACCTTCCTAGGGCAGGCTCACCCAGGGCCAGCTTAACTCTCCTGTGGGCCTGGGGCTATTAGATTTTGTGGGGCCCCTGTATACAAGTCTTTTTCCTGGGAGGGAGTTTGGTGCAGGAGGGGGCTGGGGCAGGGGGTTGGGGTGCAGGAGGGGGATTCTGACCTGGGGCAGGGGGTTGGAGTGGAGGAGGGGATGCGGGGTCTGGGAGAGAGTTTGGTGCAGGAGGGGGCTCCGGGCTGGGGCACAGTGTTGGGGTGCAGAAGGGGGTGCGAGGTGTAGGGTCTGGCTGGGAGGCGCTTACCACGGGTGGCTCCCAGCCGGGGGCACAGCAGGGCTCAGGCAGGCTGCCTGCCCAGTTCCCGGCCAATGGGAGCTGCGGGGATGGTGCTGGGGGCAGGGGCAGCGCGCGGAGCCGCCTCCTGCCCCGCCAGGGGCTGCAGAGACGTGCCAGCAGCCAGCCGCTTCTGGGAGCGGCGTGGGGCCAGGGCAGGCCACCTGAGCGCCCCAGAGATCGCTGCCTGTGATTTATTTTTCTGGGAGCCCCCTTGAGCCAGGGCCCCGGGCTGCAGCCCCTAAAGCCCCTGCCTTAATCCAGTCATGGGTTTGGCTATACTGCAACTGGTATCGCTTATACCTGCTGCCCGACGCACTTTGAACGGCATCTACACTAAGGGTTTGGCCTGTAAAGAAACAGAATAAAAGTCACACCCCTAACAGACATTGCTAGAGTCACCAGTGGTTCTAATACAGTGTGCACTGCCTGTGTATCGCCAAGTGGTCTTATGGACTCAGCCCCCAAGGAAGGGACAGGACATTTCCACACCCCCCCCAACGTGGGCCCTATTGAGATATGAGACAGCTCTGGCGTTCTCCTGCAGCACACGCTGACTGGAGGGGATGTCCCAGGTGGAGGGGCTGGGGTGGGGGGCAGGAGTGGATTGCGTTGCCTGCTTTGCACCCCCTCCCGTTCCCCATTTCGAGGGCAGTCAGAAGGAACTGAGTTCTATTTGCGGTGTTCATTTTAGGAAAAAGAGCAGAGATTATACAACCAAAATCCACATGAACCTGCTGGGTGCCCTCTTCTTGCTGAATGTCTTCTTCCTGCTCAGTGGGCCCCTGGCATCGGTTCACTCCACATGGCTCTGCAGAGGCACTGCCGCCTTCCTCCAATACTCCCTGCTCTGCTGCTTGACCTGGATGGCCATCGAGGGCTTCCACCTCTACCTGCTCTTGATCAAAGTCTACAACGTGTACATCAGGAGATACGTCCTCAAGCTGTGCGCCGTTGGCTGGGGTAAGTGCAGGTTCTCTACCCAGAAAGATGCCTCCCTCACAACCCACAAGGAGCTCCGTCCCTCCTGCCAAAACCACAGCCCTTCCGCTGCACTCTCTGCAGTGTCACCAGATTCCAGTGAGAGATGGAGCCACATTTCAATCACTCAAGATCTGGGGGGCGGTCAGAGCCAGGCATTGGCCTGTGGGAGGGAGGCTGTCCACTGCTGATCAAAGTGCTCCTTTATCTGTGTTCTGAGAGCCAGAGGACCTCGGCTCTAGAATTAGATAGTAATCGTCTGTTTGCAATGCATTAGCTTGTTGCATAGTAAAGAAGTAGGGGCTGGTTGCAGAGTTTATATCCAGATTTGGTTTCCAATCCCTCCCCAAATGCTCAGGGGTTTTGATGGGGCCCACCTCTCATGTCTACATTTCCCATGCGTGATAGGGGTGTGGGGGAGGGAATCTACAGTGCCCTACCAACATCTAATATAAGACAGCCTGGTTTACCTGGAGTGTGCTGGGACAGCAGAAACTTTTTTGAGGGACATAACTGCATCTTGCTCACACAGCCACGACCTGCCTTTGTGTTTCTGCTCTCTAAAATGGCCCCATATTCCATCACCACTTGTCCCATCTGCCTTACTGGATTTTTCCTTCCTCCAATATACTTCTCTTCCTACCTATGTCCAAGGACCAACTCCTTTGAATGCTACCCAGTTTCCTACCCTCCAATTACTTAGGTCCTTCTTATGTATTCCCATCATGTTCAATCATAGCTTAGTCGGTGTGTATCTCCCGCCCCCACAGGACTGCCAGCCTTAGCTGTGGTTAGCATTCTCATCTTCAAGGAAGAGACATACGGGCTGCACATAATTGAAACCAACACGGGCTACGACAATGCAACTATGTAAGTGTTAGACATGGGTTTGATGGTCCACACACAATCACGTTCTGCCATAATGGGGACCAGCAGGGGTTGAGGCTGGGTTCCCAGTGGTACAATAGGTCTCCTAATCATTAAAAGCTTCTGTGCTCCCCAGTCCCTCCTGGTTCTTTTCCACATGGTCCTATCTTCTGCAGAATGCAGGATAAAAAATGTGGTTCTATTCTCCTAAGCCTTGTATCCTACCTCCAAGCAATGTGCCATCCATGGAGTGCTCTAATCAGATCCATGGGCAATGAAGATTAAGGCTCTGGCTAGGCTACAGAGCTTACGGAGATGCAGAAGCTCTCCTGCCAACATAGCACACTGTCCACACCCGTATTTAGGTCATTATAAGTTACATCACTCGGGGGTGGCTTAGTCACACCCCTCAGTAACATAACTTATACCGACGTACGCTGTCGTGTGTACATAGCCTAAGTCCAACTCTCCAAAACATGGCGACTTTCCCGGGTGCATGATGCTGGTTTAGAACAATTGCGCCATTTACCCAGCATTGTCCTCTTTCGGCCTGTCCTAGGATTGTGGGATGGTTTGAAAACTACAGTGCCATTCACACCTCACTAGACCATTTCTGGTGGATGGTGCTGTCCTCTACTCGGAGTATGGTGCTGTCCTCTGCCCAAGACATGCTCCGACTCCCCAGAGGCAGTGCAATTTTGCAAGTATGTTGCCCTTCCCAAAGAACAGGGCAGGTCTCCAAAGCCTGGTTCCAGCCCAGAACCACGGTGCCATTTCCCCACAAATGGTGCTGCTCCCTTTGCATTGGCACTGAAATCCCATCTCAGCTATGGCGCGATAGGCTTCCCCCAACACAACACCCTTCCCATGCACTGCTGTGGTCCCCCCTTTCCAAGGCGTGCAGGCATTTACTAAGGCAAATTAGAGCCTGAACTCACCAGCAACACTAAGCAGCCCAAAAAGCCTTTCCACCCCGTCCGAGACAGATGTCCCTTCTGTCCTCCTCATCGGGAATCCCGTTTGCTGGCACACAAAGCAGCTGGCTCCCCAGCAGCCTTGCACGGATGTCTGCTACCCTATCTGGGCTCTGACCCCAAGGCCTGGATCCCCGGGGCCCTGCTGGAATGGTGTAATTCTCATGGCATGGTGCCATTCCCAAAGCAAGACATCCCTCCCCAGCCACGGGGCCAATCCCCACAGTGTGGCATCATCGTCATTAGCATACGAGAGTCTCCTCCTCTTCTCCCACAGGTGTTGGATCACAGACAAGGCCCAGGATGTTCATTACATCCTCAACGTGGGCTACGCTGGTATCACCATACTCTTCAACATGGTCATCTTAGTCACCGTCATGAGGATGCTGAGGAACCTGAGATCCAACATGAACAGTCAGAAAGAACGAGTGAAGAAGGATCTGGTGACAGTGCTGGGACTGACGTGCCTGCTAGGAACGACCTGGGCACTGGCCTTCCTCGGTTTCGGTGTCTTCTTGATTCCTCAGCTCATCCTCTTCACTATCATCAACTCCCTCCTGGGTCAGTGAGGCTGCAGGGCCCCGTGCTCAGGCAGTGGGATGAATGGGATGGAGCCAGAAGTAGCTTAAGACCTGAAGCAAAGCCCCGTCAAGGGGGATTCTGCAGAAGGAGGATCAGACGGCAGGGCTGGATTAGCTCCAGGGTTCTAGTACCACTGATTTAGGAGCAGCAGAGTCCCCTCGAGGTTTCTGCTAGCTCCTGGTCATTGCTGTTATAAGTAGCACGGTTCTCAGCCACCACCTGGTCAGTGCACTTCTGCTGCTGCTGCCCCTGCCTCTGAATCCAGGAGTGGGGAGGGGAAAGGACATGGAGGTTTCGGTGAGGTCAGAAGTCAGAGGGCCCTGCTGCTATGTTACTCACTTATTGACATGGGCACCATGGAGCAACCCTAGTGACCGAAGGCTTACAATGTGCTTTCCACCTGCAGGGTTCTTCATCTGCCTCTGGTACTGCACCGTCCGCCGCCAGCCGGACACCGGCCCCTCCACCGGGAGTTCTCAGATGACAAAATAACCAGGCCAGGCAGCTGGACTGTGCTCCCAAAGGGGCACAGCTCACCCCCCAGGAGCAGATTCACTTGCTGGAACTGGCCTGCCCCAGTTGCCCCACGCAGGTCTGCGCTTCTGATGGGGGATTTAGCAAGGAAAGAGACACACTCCTCAGTGCCTTCACACACGTGGCAACAAACAGCGCGACAATGAGCCTTCCAAGCAGCTTATGCAGAGTTTGTCGAGTAGGCGAACAGGACCTGGGCAAGACTGGGGGGTCCCTCTCACAGCACAGGGAATTGCTGTTCCCTAGGAGGCTATAGGCAGACAATGCGTGGGGCGTTGATTCCCCCTCCATTGCACCTTGTGTCTTTATTTACACCTGCGCACAGTGAGTGCAAAGAAGGTGCACATCGCTACCAAACCAGACCTCCCCACACACTCACACCAGGGGTAACGTCGTGCAGTTACTTCACACACTGAGGGGGAAAGCAAGGAGAATCAGAGCCTATGTGCCTGTCCCCCTCCTCCCCCCCAGGAAGCTATAAACACCCCGGTTTGTTACATTTCCTTTTGAAATCATGTGATGATTCTCCCGTCCCGGTCACTTCACCATGGAGAGAGATTCTGTACTCAGCTAACTGCCTGGCACAGGCCCCTACCATTCAAGCTAAATGAGAGGATCTGTTAGCAGTACGGGGCTAATGACATACATCGGAGCAGTTCTGATTCCATTCAGTAGAGGGCAGTGGTGTATGCAGGTTCGTGCACACAACAACCTGCTCACCCCAACACCAACTCATTACGAACAAATCAGATGTACCCAAACACCCTGACTTTTGAGGAGGTTGAAACCCAAATCCTAACCCTGCTGCTCAAGCCCATCTCTGATTTAAAGAGGACAGGCGAACAACAGGGGAAGGAGATGGAAGAAAACTGCAGAAAGGAAAGAACTAGAAATTGGAGAGGAGGAATTACAGAGCAGGGCAATAAAGAAACAGACATGGTGAAACAGGGAGTGTAGGGAAAGGAAGTAATAGCAAAGGGGCTGTGAATTCCTGGATGCTGGAGACTGTATTGCGGGACATCAGCCGCCACTAACTGGTCAGTGAAGAGATCTTGCCGCAAAGGTAGATGCTGCAGCTGAGTTCTCTCTCTCTCACAGACAAGTCCTCGACCTGGATGGACTAAGCCTGGAACCAATGTGCTTTTGCTTTTTTAATGACCGTGTGGGGAGTTTATTGCTCTTTTGTACCCAACCAGAGGTTTCCATTAAACTGCTTTACAATGGGGCATCCACCCCACCCCCATCACTGCCTTCTCTGGCCAAAGCCCATTCTCGGTGTTGGACTTTGTTGCATGCAAATGACTGGAGCCCGCCTGCTGGAGTAATAAAAACAAACAATGACCCTAGTGGCTGCTCTTGAAGCCTGCCAGTCTGTTATGCATTTGAAGCTGGGCCTGGGTTGAAATTTCCTTGCTGAAGGGTCCACCACAGAATGAGTCTGCTTAACCATGGCCCTGCTACTCATGCCCCTTGGAAGGCTCCACAGACACATCACAGCTGGGATAGTATTTGCAGCGGGGTGGTCCTGTGATCATAGGAGTCCTTGTGGCACCTTAGAGACTAACACATTTATTTGGGCATAAGCTTTTGTGGGCCAGAACCCACTTCATCAGATGCATGGAGTGGAAAATACAGGAGCAGGTATAAATACATGAAAAGGTGGGAGTTGCCTTACCAAGTGGGAGGTCAGTCTAACGAGACAATTCACTTAACAGCAGGATACCAAGGGAGGAAAAATAACTGTTCTTGAAGTTTTTGAAGTTTTTTTGTTGAAGAATTGCCACTTTTAGGTTTGTTATTGAGTGACCAGGGAGATTGAAATGTTCTCCTACACTTTAATCTCACTGGTCACTCAATAACAGACCTAAAAGTGGCAATTCTTCAACAAAAAAACTTCAAAAACAGACTCCAACGTGAAACTGCAGAACGGGAATTAATTTGCAAACTGGACACCATCAAATTAGGCCTGAATAAAGACTGGGAGTGGTTGGGTCATTACAAAACCAAAACCTAATTTCCCCCATACTAATTTCCCCCTACTGTTACTCACACCTTCTTTTCAACTGTTTGAAATGGGCCACTCTCATTACCACTACAAAAGTGATTTTTCCTCCCTTGGTATCCTGCTAAGTGAATTGTCTCGTTAAACTGACTTCACACTTGGTAAGGAAACTCCCATCCTTTCATGTATTTATACCTGCTCCTGTATTTTCCACTCCATGCATCTGATGAAGTGGGTTTTAGCCCACGAAAGCTTATGCCCAAATAAATTTGTTAGTCTCTAAGGTGCCACGAGGACTCCTCGTTGTTTTTGCTGATACAGACTAACACGGCTACCACTCTGTGCTTGTAGGGATTCCTTTGCCTCCCTCCCCCTTGCCCCCTATCTGACAGCCCTTCATACAAGTGATGGGAGCCTAGAACACATGCATGGTGCCACGGGGCAGAGGGGTTTTATATCCATCCCTCTGGGCTCATCAGTAACAGTGTTACTGTTACAAGTACAGAGCTACTAAAGCTGGTTGGAAAAAAAATATATTCCTGCGGAAATTGGATGAAAATGGAAAAAATAATCATTTTCTTATAAATTTAAGTCTCCAATGACTGACTTGTATGTGGAGCAAGTGAGAACAGCCCCAGTGGTTTGGGACACTGGCTTGCTGGGGACAGGTGGGTCATGGGTCTCACTAGGTTTATAGGCAAAGCCACTGAAAATTTATTTATTTTTTGGCAAAAATTCAAAAAATGGAATACTTTGGTCAACCTCCCAAAATTTCCATTTGGATATGTTGCCAAAATGCCGTCTGGGAATCCTGGTGTGTCATGTACTCATTCCCATTACAGACTAGGGTTCTCCCCGAGGAGAGACGGGGGTGCATCCCGGGAGATGGAGTCCAGCTTGGGAGCCTGGTCCATAGAAGAGAAGGAGGGACATGAGGCAATTGAACTACAACTCCCATAAGGCACTATGGCAGCAAATCCAAACTGAAATGTTTTGGTTTTCAGTTGAAATATTTCAGTTTTCGGGTGCTCAGTTTTTGACAGAAAATTGAAGTTTTCCATGGAAAGCAAACACTCTTTGTGAAAAACTTCTGTCAAAAACCAGTTCTGATGGGAAATTTTCAGCCAGCCCTAGCAGGGATGCAGTCCGTATTGACTAGGGACTGCTCCAATATTTATAGCTATTTTAACACAACATCTACCATTTTCTGACTCTGTCTCTGCGGCATGCTCCTCTAGTTACAACTTCACTTGGGATTTTTATCCCTAAATGTCCTTGGCACCAACCTTGCCCATGGCAGTTTGCTGCAAAGGGGAATCCCGTTAAGGCCTTCCCAGCCAGAAGGATGCTAGTGAAGTCTTCCAGTCTCTGTCAGGGACCTGGAGTAGAAGATGAAGACAAGCTGTAGAGAGAACTTCCCAGGTTTTATAGGCTCATAATTCACCTACTAGATGTCACTCGCAGTTCAAATGAAAGAAGTCTCCAATAACAAACTTGTACATCTGCGGCAAGAGAGAGCAGCCCCGGGGGGCTGGGACAGCTGCTTGCTGGGGGCGGATGGGTTGCAGGAGGGCTTGCTGGGTTAACAAACAACGCCAGCTGCCTCAGGGGAGAAAGCGAAGACCGCAAAGGGAAGTGAGAGCCACGACTGGGCTAGGGGCCTACTTCTCAGGTGCCATTCCTGTGGCACAAAGCAGCTGGCAACCCTGAGCTCAGACCCTCTCAGGATTCCCCCGGGCAAGGGAGAGCTCCAGGGAGCTAACCCGTCCCTTTCCCAGCCCCCAGCAGAGGGGGCACTTCTGGGGAGAAGACATGGCCGGAGCATCCTTACTCTCGGCTGTCAGAACAGCCCCTTGGGTCTGTGGGCTGCTCTACCTTGTGCCAGAGGGCTAGACCCAAACTGCAAAATCACCTGGATCGCCCTTCCCCCCAGATCTGTGCGGAGTCTCAGAGAGTCTGGGACCAAGCGCAGGAAGAGAGACTCTTCTCCCCAGGAAACACTGGGGACCTGCCATGCCAAGAGACGGGGAGACAGAAGCAGCCACAAGAGGCCAGCACTCAGGACAGAGAAGCTCCACCCTAGACAGCTATAATATTGCCAACCCTCTGCATTCAGGTCACGAGTCAGCCCCCTCTTCACCACCACCCCAGTCATGGGCTTGGGCTTAAAAATCATGAGATTAGAAAAGCCACAATAGTGTGGGTTTGTTTATTTATTTATTTGCCCTCCAGTTTCTGAGCCCGTAGGTTACACTCAGACCATGTCTTCAAGATTTCTTCCTCTGCAACCACAGGGTTGAGAAACTTCTTTAAAAAAACAAAAGCCGAGATCCTCAGAAAACACATGACTCCAGGAGCTGAGGCTTTAAGCAAGATACCAAATACGATGGCACAGTCACTAGAATTGCGAGAGCAACCCTAGATTTACGGCAAGCTGGGGACGGCTGTGTCTGGCCTTATTTCACACGCGTCAGGGACGCTGCTGGGCTAGAACAGAAAGTCAGTGGGACTTGCGCTCTGGAGTCACATAGGAGTTTGAGAGTCCCATTCTGATTGCTTACTAACTGAGGATTCCTGCTTGTAGCAGGGTGGTCACCCCGCTCCTGCCTGGAGGGGTTAAAACCAGCCCTGGAGAGGGCTGTGGCTGGGGAAAGCAGCTCCCAGGCTGATTGGGGAAGCAGGCACAGCTATGGCCACGTCCCAAACAGACCTCAGCTACTCTTATAAAAGGGCAGTGAGTCAGAGGCTAGAAGAGAGAGTCTCTCTGCCTGTAGAGAGGGAAGGGCCTGGCTGCTTAGGAGCTCACAGGGTACCTGGAGTGGAGCAGGGCTGGGGAAGGCCAGAGGAACTGGGGAGCTCCGGCCTGGAAACTCCCCCAGGCTGCAGGCCTTGTTAAAGGCCCAGAAGGGTACTGGGGTTGCAGAGGGCAGCCCAGGGGTAGGCCAAGGCAGCAGGTCCAAACCCCCCTTGCCGACGATGAGTGGCTTTTACACTGCAGACCACCCCAGTGAGCAGGGGCTAGATGGTGACTGGCAGTAACCAAAGACTGAGGCGAGGTGGGGATAGGGGATTGGGAGTTCCCCGGGGAGGGGAGACCCAGTGAGACTATGGGGTACTGCAGGGGGCACCCCAGCCTGAAAGGGGCACTGGGGTCCAGGAGGGACTCGGGACTCAGCGGGAAGCGGGACACTGGCCTGCAGAGGGTGCTCCGGAGCTGGAAAAAGAGCTAATTCCCCTGACACCAGCAGAAGGCGCCGCAGGGGTGAGTCCCGCCACGCAACACTGCTCTAATCAGGAGCGCCGCCAGCTTTGGCGGCGGAAGGTCCCGCCCTGAAATGCCGCTCCCCCACAGAGGCGGCGGAAGGTCCCGCTGCGGAAATACCGCCACGGTCACCGCCCCCCAAATCGCAGCGCCCTAGGCGACTGCCTAGGTCGCCTAATGGGTTGCGCTGGCCCTAGCTCTAATACCACCTCCTTTTCATGTGGGCCCCTTAGCCCATAACCCTCCCAGGAGGCAGTCAGCCAGTTTCACCTGTATTCTCTCCTGGGGCCTGAGAGCATTTCCCTCTGGTCTTGGCAGGGAGAGGGGGAGCCCATCTGATTAGAGCAGAGGCCACAGCTGAAGAAGCAGTGTAGGAAAGTCCATGATTAAATATCAGAAGAGGGCGACTTCCCTTCTTGTACCAGAGGAACATGGGCCTCGCAGTGTGACACTGGTGCCCTCTAGTGTAGCAATGTGGGGGAAGCCAGGGCTGAATGTGGGAAATTCCTTTTGCCCCAGGGGACAGTGAGAGATGAAGGTCCTCTCGCCAGGGCACGGCCAGGTCTGTGCAGCTGCTGCGGTCCTTGGCTGTAAGCAGGAGTTTGTTACAGTTCCACCCGCTGCACAAATATCCCCCACCCACCTAACACATGGCCTGAGCAGAGGTCAAACTGGCCCTGGGGCACTCAGCTCACATCAGTGATACAGCTAGCCCAGGGGTCGGCAACCTTTCAGAAGTGGGGTGCCGAGTCTTCATTTAGTCACTCTCATTTAAGGTTTCGCGTGCCAGTCATACATTTTAACGTTTTTGGAAGGTCTCATTCTATAAGTCTATAATATAGAACTAAACTATTGTTGTATGGAAAGTAAATAAGGTTTCAAAATGTTTAAGAAGCTTCATTTAAAATTAAATTAAAATGCAGAGCCCCCCGGACCGGTGGCCAGGACCTGGGCAGTGTGAGTGCCACTGAAAATCAGATCGTGTGCCGCCTTCGGCACCTGCGCCATAAGTTGCCTACCCCTGAGCTAGACACTCAACAGATAGGAGACGCTTGGTGAGCTCAGTGCATCCCCCATCCAGTATAAATACTGGATCATGTAGGGATTCTCAACATATCTATGGATGACTTAAAGAACATTAATGTTCAAATCCAAATTATGCCATGCCATCTGCCGCTGGGAATTCTCCCTAGGTTTGCAGTAAGGCCTCTGATACAAATGATACATGCAGGTAAATGATAGGGTGCACTGTAAATATCTAGGTAGATGCAATCAGCCAGGTAGCCTGGTGCAGTACTAGTACTATGCACGCCACCTTCCATCTGCGGATCGCAGAGCACAGCATAGAGAGCAATGCAGTTAGACAAACATTCAGAGCCCCATTTCACAGACAGGGAAGTGGAGGCACAGAGTGGTTCTATGCGTTGCCCGAGGTCACACAGTGAGTCAACAGCAGAACTGGGACTAGAACCCAGCAGTGCTGACTCCCATCCGGTGCTTTAGCCATAAGACCCTCCTTCCTCTGATGGGGAATTTGTTTTGTACAATCCCTAAACGTTTGTTAGGTTAAAAGAATAAAGTGAATGACTGAGGCTCCTCCGGTTCTAAACTGGGTTTATTCCAACTGAGTGTGGTTCCTCCCCGCACCAGGGAGCTCCACTAAGGTGCACACACACCTATATAGCATTATACATACTCAGCTGCAAATGAACTCTCTACTTGGAAGGTGCAGGAGGGAGGCCAGCACAGAGCTTCAGGGAGAAAATTGCTCCAAGGTTCCAAGCGACGTTCAAGGCTTCAGTCCTGATCTTCATAGTACCGCTTGGAAGAGGCTAAAGCTACCCAAGGGGCTTCCTCACACTCTGATCCCGACTGCCCTTTGCAACAATGGACCCATCACGTAAAAGGGAAATGCCAAGTGCTGGAGATACGGCTCTCTCAGAACGACTATGCAACTCAGTCCCAGTGGAGACAAACATCCACAGGTCTGGCTGCTGGGAGAACGTAACATGCTTCCTGCCCCTCCCCCCCGCCAACAGCAGCAGACACAAGACTCTCCACACACAGACCAACTGACGTGGGCGTTTATTTTAGAATCCAGCAGGCATTTAGAAGGTGCAGTGGAAAGCAGCTATCCACCTCCCAGTCTGACGCCTGTATCCTCAACACCCCCAAGAGACCGAGCAGGGCTGTTAGCCCCCCTGTCCGGGGGGGGGGGGGGGAAACCAAGGCACCCAAGAAGCTAAGTGACTTGCCTAAGGGAATCTGTGGCAAAGCAGGGAATTGAGGCCAGGTCTCCCAAGTCCTAAGCTAGTGCCTTAACCGCTGAGCATCCCTCGTCTCTGACTCTGAGCCCCAGCCCTGCTGTACATTATTCCTGCATGTATCTCGGTTTTTCCTACGGGGTGTTACTCACTTTGTTCCCTTTCAGTGGTAGCTGGTGAACAAGCCCAGGGGTTAAGTAATGTTTTAACCCCTCTAGGCACCAGCTCTGTTTGAGAAGCTTCTCCTAGAGGGCATGTCCAAAGAGCCAGCTATCTTTAGCCAACAGAGGGCATCTCACTTCACGTGCAGGAGCTCCATCACAGCCTAGTGTCTGAGCAAAAGGCAAAGGGGTGGAAAGCCCAGGGTGGAAACCTCACAAGCAGGCAGCAGCTCATGGCCCAGCACAGAGACAAGGCTGGACTTCGGGAGCCCAGCGTTGGAAAAAGAAATAGGGGTGTTAAGGCTACTCCAATGACAGCTGCACAAACATTTTGCCAGTGCTACACGGTGACTCATTCACTTGTGCAGCACATCGGGGTGGGGTTCTATCACCTTGTCACAGACATTACATTGTCACCAGGCTGGCTTCATTCTCAGTGCAAGCGGTGGGTGTTAATAACTGGTATGTTACAGAGACACTGAAATGCAGTTGGGTTCAAGACTACTATTGACAGTAACACTCATTTGTTTTCTGCTTTAGATTCAGAGCAGGGGAAACCAGGAGTTCACCTGCTAAAGACACCAGTAACATTCACTCAGTTCCCCATGGCAAGTCCCAAAAGGATGTGACCCCCTTGCCTATCGAGAGCCAGCCAGGATCGATCGCTGGCTATGTCCTTAAGGTGGTCTGGCTGGATAATCAGTCCATCTTATCACACCAGGGCTTTCGGCACCCATCCGATCACTGCCATGTAGTGGATTCTTTGGTAGTGTCGCAATTCACTGGTCTCCATTCTAACAATACATCCATACCAAGAAAGCCGCCAAAACTGAACTAGTGCTGATGGAGGTGGCTGCTGCGTTCAGCTTTGGATTTCCCCATTTCTGATCTTGTCCTGCCCATGATGAAGATGAGAATCACGTTGCATCATAGCGATTCCATTAACTTCTCTGCATCTCTGAAAATGGCCAAGAGACTGGGTCTGTCTAAAGCTAGTCCCTGGCCAAGTAGGGGTCACATGACAATCCTTCTCTGTAGTATGTTCGGTGGGGAGTTAGTCATCGTTTCATTAGAAGGTGGCTTCTTGTTAATAAATATGAAAACTGATGTTCAGATTCCTTGTTTCCCAAAGATCCCTGGTTAGAATGTGCCATTGCCCCAGAAGTAAAAACGGGAACCATAATGGGTGGTAGGAACATAGGAACAGCCGTTCTGGAGAGGCCTGTAACCTCTCTCCACCAGTAGCCAGTACTAGTTGCTTGAGATCCAGGTGTAAGAAACCCAAAAGTGGGCAATTATGGAATAACCCACCAAGAGGAGGATGTTTCTTTCCAACCCCTTCAGCCAGAGGTTGGTTTATGCTCTGAAGCGGGGGGGGGGGGGGGTTTATCTCTTGCTTTTGAACCTTACCCTTGTAAGTCTGGATGTCCTCATTACCCATAAATGCCAGTCTTTAAACCCTGCTCTGCTCTTGGCCTCGATGATACCCTGTGGCAGTGAGTTCCAGGGGCCAATCATGCAGTCTGAGACAGCCATTTTTGGTAGTACCGAATGGGAGCATTAGTTTGAAGTGTGCTGCCTTTCATTTTCATCGATTGTCTTCATGTTCTTGTGCTATGAGAATGGGCGCTTCTACTCACCTTACCTACCTTCTCGATGCAACTCACCTGTCCTTTTCTATCCCAGTCGTCATCTTATAAAGCTTTATTTGAGCCGATTAAAAAAAATTGGGGAATTTTGAAATTCCAATGAGATGTTGACCTTTGAAATTTCAAAATTAAAATGAAAAATTCAAATTTTTCCTGAAAAAAAATTCTAGAGTCAGATAAATGTCAAACATCACAATATAAAGGAAACATTTTCGTGACTTTTTTCTCCCCCTCTTCTTCCCTCCCCCTCCCCCCAAAACTGCTATCATGGCACCTCTCAGGCTTATAGCAACAGAGAGTCCTGTGGCACCTTTAAGACTAACAGATGTATTGGAGCATAAGCTTTCGTGGGTGAATGCCCACTGCGTCTGACGAAGTGGGTATTCACCCACGAAAGCTTATGCTCCAATACATCTGATAGTCTTAAAGGTGCCACAGGACTCTCTGTTGCTTTTTACAGCTCCAGACTAACACGGCTACCCCTCTGATACTCTCATGCTTATGTAACCCTTCTGCCCGTGACAGTTGGCAGCAACAAGGACCGGGTTCACTATCTAGGGGTCCCGTTTCAATAACACAACGCAAAACCGGCTCGAGCCCCCACCCAGTGACCTGGGACAATTACATACCACCCCCCTGGGCACCTCTAAGAGGCACTACTTCCCCTCTCACAAGCACAGAGTCTGAGTGTAGCAAAAGCCTTTAATAAAGGAGGGAAACAATGCGGCATTATGTGGGGAAACACCACGAACAGGATTCATAACACAAACCATGAGCAAAAGACCCACCCCCCAGTAAGTTTGGCAGTGTCCTTTTCCCCTCAGGGTCTTAAGTCCAGCAACCCAACAGTCACCCCACCCAACTTGGTCAGTGCAGCCCCCAGAGTTCAGAAGTTCATCTGCAGAGTTTACCTCCCAGCCTGGGTGGAAGGGGGGATGTATGGGGGGGCCTTACATGCTCCGCTGCTTGGGTCGACGGCTGATTGCCACGCCTCTCCATGGGGTTCTGCTGCAGTCTTCACCGCCAGCCGCGCCTCTCCAGCAGCCGCCCAGCTGGCCGCTCCTCTCCGCTAGCCGTTCTACTAGCCGCTCACCAATATGTCTTCAGCCCACCCACCCCCCACTTAACACAGCGCTCAGTGATTTCAGCTCTTAGTAACTTGAGCTCTCAGTGATTTTGCTGTTAGTAGGGGAGCCTCCGTGCTGGTGCACTCAGAACCACTAGCCCAGTCGTTCTCCAACTTTTGTACTGGTGACCCCTTTCACATAGCAAGCCTCTGAGTGTGACCCCTCTGATAAATTAAAAATGCTTTTTTATACATTTAACACCATTATAAATGCTGGAGGCAAAGCTGGGTTTAGGGTGGAGGCTGACAGCTCACAACCCCCTGTGGGGTCCCAACCTCCAGTTTCAAAACCCCTGCACTAGCCCAAAGTAGATCTAATGCTTCAACCTAGGTATCAGTGATTTCAGCTCTGCGGCATGTAATAAGACTCCTATTAGAGTCAAAATTAGCTCTGTTATTACACTGTAGAGAAATCAAAGCAGAGCCATCACAGGGAGCTCATACTGCCAAGTCCACATACATGTCCCCAGATTCCCTCTCAATTCACTGGGCTTTGGAACCTATGTCCCTTGCCTAGCGAGTGCTACTTAGATGAAGGCGAGTCCCTCCGTCATAAAATGCCAAGTACAGTTCTACTGTCCTTGATTCACATAACCAGGATAACAACCCTTTATTACTCCTGCCCCAATAACAAAGAGATGGGGGTCCCACAGCAGCCAAAGTGACCATTTGGGCAAGCAGTCCATCATGCTAGGCAGGGTGGGTGAGCCTACGCAAACGAGATCAGCCCCTGAAGTCCTTTTCCACAGCTCACCACCAGATGTCAGGGTAGAGCTCATTCTGACTCTGCTTACTCTTACAAGTACACACCGGCAGGAAGAAAGGAGATGCAGCAGCCAGATGCAAAATGATCACTTTAGAGCTCTAGTGACTTTGTGCTGACAAATATAAAGGGTCAGCCCCAGACAGGCATGCCGGAAAAAGCTCCCTATACAACAGCAGCCCTTTCCTGGGGAGGGAAAGCAGGGACTGGGTGGTTGTGAAGGAAGGTGCAGGTAGAAGAGGCTGTCTCTGGGTGTTGTATATCACCACTACATCACACTCCTCCTCTTAGGGTGAAGCTCTGACCTCATCCTCCCCTTGGAGCATGTGAGTGTGCTGCTCATTCAGATGTCAGTGGTTCTCAAGCTGTGGGTCGGAACCCCAAAGTGAGTTGCAACCCTGTTTTAATGTGGTCATCAGGGCTGGCTTAGGCTTGCTGCCAGGGGCGGCTCTATGTGTTTTGCCGCCCCAAGCACGGCAGTCAGGCCGCTTTTGGCGGTGCGCCTGCGGGCGGTCCGCTGGTCACGCCGATTCGGCGGCATGCCTGCGGGAGGTCCGCCTGTGCCGCGCCTTCGGCATCCCCGCCGCCGAATTGCTGCTGACTCCGCGGGACCAGCGGACCTCCCGCAGGCATGCTGCCGAAGGCAGCCTGACTGCTGCCCTCACAGGGACCGGCTCGCCGCCACCTGCAGCTTGCTGCCCCAGGTACGCGCTTGCTGCGCTGGTGCCTGGAGCCGCCCGTGCTTGCTGTGGCCTGGGGCTGAAGCCAAAGCTTCTGCCTCACCTCCCGGGGTCAAAGCTGAAGCCTGAGGCCTCTGCTCTGGGCAGTGGGGCTCAAGTTACTGGCCCCCTGCCTGGGGCTGACGCCCTTGGACTTCCGCTTTGGGGCAGTGGGGTTTGGGCTTTAGCCCTCCTAACCCAGGGCAGCGGGGCTCGGACAGGCTCCGGCTTTGGTCCCCCATCCTGGGATCGTGGAGTAATTTTTGTTGCCACAAGGGGGTCACGGTGCAATGAAGTTTGAGAACCCCTCAACTAGCTAAACATTCCAGACGGGAGGGCAGATTAGTCAAAAGGTTCCTATGGGACAGAGATCCCTTTGGGAGCTGGGTTACCCTGTCACTCCAATCCCCACCAGTATACACCACTTCCGACCTGACTGAAAGTCAGGTAGGTGGCAGAGGGCGCCAATTAACTCAGTAGTGATACAGCAGAGGTGCTAATTGGGTGGAAGTAACTCCAGCAGGCACAGCTGGGATTACATAAACAGACAGGAAGTGCTGGAGTAGCAGGACTGGCGACTGCTAATTCTGTCCCCTTCCTGAAAAGCAAGTGGGGACATCTCTTGATTGACACTCCAGGCTGTGGCTTGCTGAAGGGATGTCAGAAAGCACAGAGGTGTAAGAACACCTGGGTTGTGGTGGTCAGTTACTGAGACTGGAAAAGACTTTCAGGGGACCATCCTGTGACAAGCTGTACAAGAGATTTCCCAAGATGGAGGGGAGAAGGGGGGAGCAGATATGGCAAAAATAAATACAGTGGAAAGTGCGAAATTCACTCCTGTGCCGAGGGGCCCGTCTGAAGTCCCACTGAATCCCCCAGAATGGGGCCGGAAGAGCGTGTGGGCCGTGGGCCAGCCCACTGCGCAGGGTCACTCTGCTCTCCTGGATACTATGCTTGTGAAGAGCAAGAAGAGGTGGTACATGGTGAGCTGCACCAAGTCCCCCCACCGCCAGTTAGTCACGACAGCTGCCTGTGCAAGCTAAGCTTGGGAGAGGGCTGAACAGAGGAGATATAGAAATGGGTCCACATTAGAGCTGGGTGCAACTTTTCAACCAAAATCCCCCCCTCCCCGAGAAAAAGGCAGATTCGGGGACATCTAAACATTTCATGAACTTGCATCAATTTCACCAGCTTGCACATTTTGATTTTTTAGGATACTTTTTTCAAAGTCAGTAAGTTTGAAACAATGCTATTCTAAACACATTTCCCTTCCCGGTTATTTATGAAAAATATGAGAAGCATTAAAATACTCAAGATCACAACGAGTATTTTGTTCGACCCACAATGATTTCTCACCCCAATTTCTCAGAATTTCCTGGGAACAAAACAAAAACAAAACAAAAAAGAAAAACAAGTAAAAAACACAACCCTTATTTGCTTACCTCAGGTAATCACTAGATGGCAGCCACCCACCGGGGAGCTGCTGCGGAGAACCCGCCCGTCTGTCTGTGTGGTTGATTAAATTGAGATCATCAGCGGTTAGTGACTTTGGTTCTGCACAGTGCTTCTGGTTTCCTCTGGGACAGCACGAAGTTCAGCGGTGACTGGTCTTGCGATTGTTCCTTTGACACACGCATTAACTAGATAGTCCCTGCAACTGTTCTGGGAGGCAGGCAACTGCACTCATCCCGTTTTCACAGATTTGGGAAGCTGACTCAGAGATGGAGGCATTTCCTCAAGTCGGCACGCTGAGTCAGAGCAGAGCTCATCTCAGTGGCTCCTGGCTCAGGCCACTCCCAATGACTCTGCCTCTCACAGGAAGGTGACAGAAGGAAGACTAAGGAAAGATATGAAAAAAAAACTACATCAAAAATATCAAGGCAAACGTTATTCATGAAGTACAAGCACATCAGCAGTATAAGCCCTGAAGGAAATCCCTTATGGAAAATTCTTACAGAATTTAATAAAGAGGGAGACTATTTCTATGGAATTTTGGGACCATCCTAAATAGATGAACAGATTTCTATCCCTGCTATAGAATTCCATAGGATTATTCAGAAAACCTAGAGAAAGAACTGAAGGGAGCAGGGGTAGTGGAACAATTTTTATAGTGGGGGCGCTGAGAGCCATTGAACCAAACTGTAAACTGTGTATATAATGGAACCCACTTCCAGCCATTTCCACACACACCCTGCCCCAGTTCCAGCATCTATGGAAGGGAGAGTGAGAACCTATAGGTTTTTAATTGTCCTATAGGAGTGACTATTGAAGTTCTATAGAACGTCATCACTATTCAGTCTGATGGGGCTCTTCAGTTATGAGAATGAGTGGGGTCAGGGTACCTAGCACCAAAGAGGCCAGGTAGAGCTCAGAGTAGCAAAACAATGTCTCGCCACATGCAGCTGCGGCCAGAGATGAGGAAGTGAAGCGCTGGAGAGGTGATTAAAAACAGACGTGATAAGAAAAAAACTTATGAAATTTAGACTAAGTAAATGTGCAGTGTGACAGACCCAGACCAGTGGGGTACAGGAGTCTGGTAGAGGGCAAATATACTGGTCACTGGATGATTAGTTTTCTGTTCCTTGAGTGACCAGAGCAGGGGCTGCACTAGAGTAATCAGGAACCTGCTAGAACCAGTTAAGGCAGGCAGGCTAATTAGGACACCTGGAGCCAATTAAGAAGAAGCTGCTAGAATCAATTAAGGCAGGCTAATCAGGGCACCTGGGTTTTAAAAGGAGCTCACTTCAGTTTGTGGTGCGAGTGTGAGGAGCTGGGAGCAAGAGGCGCAAGGAGCTGAGAGTGAGAGTGAGAGCTGCTGGAGGACTGAGGAGCACAAGCGTTATCAGACACCAGGAGGAAGGTCCTGTGGTGAGAATAAGGAAGGTGTTTGGAGGAGGCCATGGGGAAGTAGCCCAGGGAGTTGTAGCTGTCATGCAGCTATTACAGGAGGCACTATAGACAGCTGCAGTCCACAGGGCCCTGGGCTGGAACCCGGAGTAGAGTGCGGGCCCGGGTTCCCCCCAAACCTCCCAATTGACCTGGACTGTGGGTTCTTCCAGAGGGGAAGGTCTCTGGGCTGTTCCCCAACCCACATGGTGAATCTCTGAGGCAAGAAAATCCGCCAATAAGCGCAGAACCCATAGACTCATAGACTCATAGACTTTAAGGTCAGAAGGGACCATTATGATCATCTAGTCTGACCTCCCGCATGATGCAGGCCACAAAAGCTGACCCACCCACTCCTGGAATAATTTTCTCCCTTGACTCAGCTGTTGAAGTCCCCAAATCATGATTTAAAGACTTCAAGTTGCAGAGAATCCTCCAGCAAGCGACCCCTGCCCCATGCTGCGGAGAAAGGCGAAAAACCTCCACGGCCTCTGCCAATCTACCCTGGAGGAAAATTCCTTCCCGACCCCAAATATGGCGATCAGCAGAATCCCGAGCATGCGGGCATAATTCTCCAGCCAGACCCACATTGACCATTGATACTAATTACCAGCGATGGCATGTTATTGACCTATTGACTAAAATCACGTTAACCCATCAAACCATCCCCTCCATAAACTTATCAAGCTTAATCTTAAAGCCAGAGAGGTCTTTCGCCCCCACTGTTTCCCTCGGAAGGCTGTTCCAGAACTTCACCCCTCTGACGGTTAGAAACCGTCATCTAATTTCAAGCCTAAACTTCCCGACGGCCAGTTTATATTCATTTGTTCTCGAGTCCACATTAGTACTGAGCTGAAATAGTTCCTCTCCCTCCCTGGTATTTATCCCTCTGATATATTTAAAGAGAGCAATCATATCCCCCCTCAGCCTTCTTTTGGTTAGGGTAAACAAACCGAGCTCCTCGAGTCTCCTTTCATACGACAGGTTTTCCATTCTTCGGATCATCCTAGTGGCCCTTCTCTGTACCCGTTCCAGTTTGAGTTCATCCTTTTTAAACATGGGACACCAGAACTGCACACAGTACTCCAAATGAGGTCTCACCAGTGCCTTGTATAACGGAAGCAGCACCTCCTTATCCCTACTAGAAATACCTCGCCTAATGCATCCCAAGACCGCATTAGCTTTTTTCACGGCCACGTCACATTGCCGACTCATAGTCATCCTGCGATCAACCAGGACTCCGAGGTCCTTCTCCTCCTCCGTCACTTCCAACCGATGCGTCCCCAGCTTATAACTAAAATTCTTGTTAGTCATCCCTAAATGCATCACCTTACACTTCTCACTATTAAATTTCATCCTATTATTATTACTCCAATTTACAAGGTCATCCAAGTCTCCCTGCAGGATATCCCGATCCTTCTCCGAATTGGCAATACCTCCCAACTTTGTGTCATCCGCAAACTTTATCAGCCCACTTCTACATTCGGTTCCGAGGTCAGTAATAAATAGATTAAATAAAATCGGACCCAAAACCGAACCTTGAGGAACTCCACTGGTAACCTCCCTCCAACCTGACAATTCACCTGTCAGTACGACCCGCTGCAGTCTCCCCTTTAACCAGTTCTTTATCCACCTCTGGATTTTCATATCGATCCCCATCTTTTCCAATTTAACCAATAATTCCTCATGCGGTACCGTATCAAACGCTTTACTGAAATCGAGGTATATTAGATCCACTGCATTTCCTTTATCTAAAAAATCTGTTACTTTCTCAAAGAAGGAGATCAGGTTGGTTTGGCACGAACTGACTTTCGTAAAACCATGTTGTAATTTGTCCCAATTGCCATTGACCTCAAGGTCCTTAACTACTTTCTCCTTCAAAATTTTTTCCAAGACCTTGCATATTACAGATGTTAAACTAACAGGCCTGTAGTTACCCGGGTCACTTTTTTTCCCCTTCTTGAAAATAGGAACCACATTAGCTATTCTCCAGTCCAACGGTACCACCCCCGAGTTTACAGATTCATTAAAAATTATCGCTAACGGGCTTGCAATTTCTCGCACCAGTTCCTTTAATATTCTCGGATGAAGATCATCCAGTCCGCCCGATTTAGTCCCATTAAGCTGTTCGAGTTTGGCTTCTACCTCGGATACGGTAATGTCAACCCCCCCTCCTTTATTCCCCTCTGTCACGCTGCCTCTATTCCTAAACCCTTCATTAGCCTTATTAAAGACCAATGCAAAGTATTCGTTTAGATATTGGGCCATGCCTAGATTATCCTTAATCTCCACTCCATCTACAGTCTTCAGCGGTCCCACTTCTTCTTTCTTTGTTTTCTTCCTATTTATATGGCTATAAAACCTCTTACTATTGGTTTTAATTCCCCTCGCAAGGTCCAACTCTACACGGCTTTTGGCCTTTCTCACTCCATCTCTACATGCTCTGACCTCAATAAGGTAGGTTTCTTTGCTGATCCCTCCCCTCTTCCAGTCTTTGTACGCTTTCTGTTTTTTCTTAATCACCCCTCTGAGACGCTCTCCCATCCAGCTCGGTCTAAATCTCCTACCTACGAACCGTTTTCCCTTTCTCGGGATACAGGCCTCCGACAGCTCCTGCAACTTCAACTTGAAATAATCCCAGGCGCCTTCCGCCTTTAGATCCATAAATATGTTAGTCCAATCCACTTCCCTAATTAGTCACCTTAATTTATTAAAGTTAGCCCTTTTGAAATCGTAAACCCTAGTCTCTGATTTAATTCTGTTAATCCTTCCATTTAGTTTAAACCGAATTAGCTCATGATCACTCGAGCCAAGGTTGTCCCCTACAACCATTTCCTCAACGAGGTCCTCACTACTCACCAAAACCAAATCTAAAATAGCATCCCCCCTCGTCGGTTCAGCAACTACTTGATGAAGGAATTCATCAGCTAGCACGTCTAGGAAAATCTGAGCCCAATTATTGTTACTAGCATTTGTTCCCCAACCTATATCCGGAAAGTTAAAGTCTCCCATGATTACACAGTTCCTATTAGTATTTACTTCCCTAAAAACATTAAATAGTTCTCTGTCCATATCCAGGGTAGATCCCGGCGGTCTATAGCACACCCCAAGCACTATCCCAGGGGAGGCTCTAGTAGTTTTTTTACCCAATGTGAGTATTGCCCAGACTCCGTCTTATCCATTCCATCACTTATTATTTCTTTACAGTTTACCTCATTATTGACATACGATGCTACTCCCCCACCTTTACCTTTGTTCCGGTCATTCCTAAACAGCACATACCCTTCCATACCTGTACTCCAGTCATGACTACCGTTCCACCACGTTTCGGTTATTCCTACGATATCCGGTTTCATTTCTCGGACCAGGAGCTCCAATTCCTCCATTTTGTTACCTAGGCTTCTCGCATTGGTGTATAAACATCTTAATTTATGCCGATTAGCCTCTCTCACGTTTGTTATCCAATTTGGTACGGACACCGTACCGCCAGTATGACCTATTAGTCTAGTATCCATCCCCCCCGTCTTCCTTATGTCCAATCTCTTCCCCCCGGCTATATCAGTTCTTATCTCGTCACCCTCCTTCTCAATGTTGTAATCTGGCGTGGAGATTAACTGGACATCTCCCAACCGTCTCCCCCAAATTCCTAGTTTAAAGCTCTTTTGATGAGATGAGCCAGCCTCCCTCCCAGAAGTCTATTTCCTTCCCTACTTAGGTGAAGTCCATCCCGTGAGAACAGTTGTCTCTCCCCGAAAGCCTCCCAGTGGCCATACATCCCAAAGCCCTCCTTATAGCATCACTCCCTTAGCCAACTATTTATCATCACAATCCTGTCAGCCCTTTGCTGCCCTTCTCTAGGAACTGGCAGAATCCCACTGAAGATGATCTGAGCCTCGATTTCCTTAAGTGTCTTCCCCAGTCTGGCATAATCTCCCTTGATTCTGTCTAGTGAGAACCTGGCAGTGTCATTCGTTCCTACATGAAGGATGATCAAGGGGTTCTTACCTGCTCCTTTTAGGATCCTTTTCAACCGCAGGTCCACATCCCGTATCTTAGCGCCCGGTAGACAGCACACCCTTCTGTTCTCTGGGTCCGCCCTGGTCACAGGCCTGTCTAACCTCCTCAGTAAGGAGTCCCCAATCACATAAACCTGCCTTTGCCTGGTGACAGTGCGATCTACTAATCTATCCCCTGTTCCCTCTAGTCGCAACCCCTGTCCGTTCCTATTTTCCCTTATAATCCCCCTTATGCCATCCTGTATCCTCCCAGGGCCCAGATTTGGTGCTGTCTCCATCAACTCCTCCCCTCTTTCTATGGGACTAGCTGCTCTTCTCTTCTTCCTCACCCTCCCACCTTCAGTTACCACCTGCTGCACCCCTTCCTCGTTATCCAAACACCCAAACCTGTTCCTGAGCTCTATTTCTCCTTCACTGGCCCTCCTTTTCCTTGGCCTGCTTCTCACGGTCACATGCTTCCACTGCCCTTGTTCTCCCCCCGACATTCCCCCCTCACAGACCTTAGCCCCTGCTTCCACCTGTACCCCTGAGCATTCCCCTTCAGCCACTCCTTGCCTTTGCTCCATTAGCTGCTCGAACCCCCTTCTAAACTGTACCAGGGTATCTACCTGCATCTCCAACCCTCGGATCTTTTCTTCCAGCAGCTCTATTAGGTGGCATTTCATGCAGACATACCTCTGGTCAGGCACCCCCGCTAGGACCATGTACATACCGCAGCTGCCACATGCAATCATCTGCATTGTGTCCCCCGCTGCTTGGCTCATGGCTGCTGTTGTCCAGGCCCGCCTGCTCACCTGTGCCCTCTGCACCTGGGGGAACAGAGCACACGGGACACTGCGCCCTCCTGCCTCCCCTTCCACCTCCCCCTGCAAACTCCCACTCAAACTCCCCTGTTAGCAGCCCTGTTTGCCGGCTCCTGTGCCGCTGCTCGCATCAAGATAGAGGAGGAACTTTGTCACAGCAGAAGTAAACGGCATTCATCTCCCTTCCCCTCCCTCACCCCCACCCCACCCCACCCACCCCCACAGTCTGCAAGGCACAAAAAGACTGAAGTACCAGTAGATGGGCTTCACACATCTCATTTGTCATCAAAGACAGTTACCGCGGGTGACTTATGTCAGGTAGCATGACTCATATTTGAGAAAGGATGAGGAGCTCATTAATGGAGCACTAAGCACTGGAATGACTAACAACAAGGACACATTGCTGTGATTTCTGGAAGTGTATGAGGCGTCTTTCTAACCTGCTAGAATTTGACAACTGCCCAAATACACAGTGGCTAAAGAAGCCTGACTACATAAGTCTGATTAGACATTTTAAAGCTGCTTTGGATAGAGGGACTGCCCAGAGGGTATTAAAGGGTGGTTACGGTGACTGAAAATGGCATTGTGGGGTCCCATATTTACTACCTCTCAGAAACTCCAGAGAAAACAGAGGTGCCTAAATGCTCTTCAGAGTTTACCAGACCCAGTGGAGGGAGATGAGCCAGAGACATTATGAAGTCCCCTCTTCGACAATTTTACGTGGGAGGCAATCAGATCTACAATGAAGGCACCAGTACAAAACTAAGATAGACAAATGGCATTTTTTGTCAAATTATATGCATTGGGGTTTTTTGCAGTACCCAATGGCTCTATTTGGCCAGGTCTACACTACAAAATTATGTTGACCTAAGTTACATCAGCATACAGCTGCCACAGCGATTACATCACCTCTGAGTGTCCACACTACACTCTTTATGTTGGCGGTGCGCATCCTCACCAGGAGCGCTTGTATCGATTCAGAGTGCGGTGTACAGTGGGTGGCTATCCAGCACAGGGTGTTTTGGGAAGTTTTTGCCTCGCCTCATGGGGCCAAAACAAGTCGTGCAGGAGTGACTGGAAGCATGGGTTCAACTTCCCATCATCCCGTGTTCTCCATCCCATAATTTCATTTGCATTCCATACTATTTCGCGCCTCTTTTCAAAATCCCCGCAAACCCGCGTGTCCCTCCTTGCTATCTGCCATCCCAGCTCTGCACTATTGTGATGAGCAGAGTGAGCATGGGTCACCTGATCCTGCAGTATTTGCAGAGCCGCAAGAGGAGCTGTGGGGAACCCAATTCCTTGGCGGCTAGCTTGCTGTGGGACGTAAAAGGAGCAATTCAAGGTTGTTAGCGGCGCTCACAGAGCAGCTGCAGATGGTGGGGCGCTGGTTCGGGGCCCGAGAAACAAGCACTGACTGCTGGGATCGCATTGTCATGCAGGTTTGGGATGACCAGCGGAGGCTGGAGAACTTTTGGATGCACAAGGCCGCATTCCTGGATCTGTGTGCCGAACTCACCCCAGCCCTCCAGTGCAGGGACACCAAAATGAGAGCCACCCTGACAGTGGAGAAGCGAGTGACGATTGCACTTTAGAAAATTACAATGCCAGATTGCTACCAGCCAGTCGGGAATCAATTTGGAGTTGGGAAATCCACTGCGGAGGCTGTTGTGATGCAAGTGTGCAGGGCAATTAATCGCCTCCTGCTATGCAGCACTGTGACCCCAGGCAACATGCAGGACATAGTGGATGGATTTAGTGCAATGGGGTTCCCGAAGCATGGTGGAGCGATAGACGGCATGCGTATCCCTATTTTAGCACCAGACCACCTTGCCACAGAGTACATCAACAGAAAGGGCTACTTTTCCATGGTTATGCAAGTGCTGGTAGATGGCCAGAGATGCTTTCCCAACATCAGTGTTGGCTGGTCAGGGAAGGTGCATGCCACTCGCATCTTTAAGAACACAGGACTGTTCAAAAAGCTGCAAGCAGGGACATTCTTTCCCGACTGGCAGATTACCATTGGGAATGTTGAAATGCCAATAGTGATCATGGGAGACCCAGTCTACTATCCCTTGCTCCCTGGTTCATGAAGCCATGCACTGGCCACCTCACCAGTGCTTCAATTACAGGCTAAGCAGGTGCAGAATGATGGTTGAATGTGCCTCTGGTCATTTGAAGAGTTGCTGGTGTTGTCTACTTACGAGATTGAACCTCAGTGAAAAAAAAAATCCCCATGGTTATAGCTGCCTGCTGTGTCCTGCATAATATCTGTGAAGCAAAGGAGGGAACGTTTCTGCCAGGATGGAGGCGGAGCGGCTCTCTGCTGAATTGGAACAGCCAGATTCAAGCGCTCAGTGCAGAGCTCTACGGCTCAGGGAGGCTTTGAAAGCCCCTTTGAATAGTGAGCCTGAGTAATGTGTCAGTCCTGGTCGTGGGCTCCTAGGCTGAGAAGCCCATTTCCAAAAAGGGGTAACAGTCAGTTCCCAGACAGCGCACCAAAGAGGCCAAGGAAGGGACCAATGCTGCAGCCTGCTGAGGGATCCAGAGAAGAGAGGCTTGGATTCTCCCACACAGCAAACCTAATGGGTGGGCTGGAGGAGACGGTCGCTAGGATCTGTGGCTTATAGACTGATGAGTACTGAGTTTGCCTTCTTGAGAGATCACAGCTAGCTAGTCATCCCTGTAGATACCTCAGTAGAGCCCTCCGCTGTAGATACAGCTTAAATAGTAATTGTAATAGAAGTAAGTATATATGTACAAAGGGTAAATGCAATTCATAGGACTCAAGAGTGGGCCAGATTCTTAGCTTTGCTCCATTGACTTCAATGGGGCTATGCTGACTTACGCCAGCTGAGGATCTAGCCCAATATCTGTATTTATATTTGGTAGGCTAAAAGAGGGATATCGATTCTCATGCTTCGGGGCGTAAGATGACCTCCAGAGGAGGTCAGGAAGTAATTTCCCCCTATGGTTTAAGGTAACGTTTGGACAGGTGCCTTATGGGTTTCCTCACCCCCTGGTGACACATCCAGCTGAGGCCACTGTCAAGGACAAGATGGAACCAGTGCCCAATATGGCAATTCCTTGTAAAGTTAAAATGTCTGAAGATGAGAACGCTGACTGGCTACTGCTCTCCAGTACTGAGTAGGAGACTTGGGTTCAAGTCCCAACCTCCAGCTCCTCTGGCCGTGAACAGGAGTAAGACAATGGTGTATTCTCATGGTAGAGAGCAATGCCTTCGGTTTCTCAGTGTAGTGACTCCTTCACCCTACTGCTGATTAGATAGGCTTGAATGGCCTCTGCTCAGTTCAGTGGCTCAGAGCTAACTGGCGGATTCCAAGGAGTAGCTGGCCACTTGGGCCTGCTGAAGGAAATCATGGGGAGTTGGCTTAGGAGCTCATGCTGCCCAGCCTATGACGGGGAGCAGTTCCAGGCCCTGTTCTTACTACCGCTTTTAACAGCGTGTAACCAGCTGCTGCATGGTTGACGCCAAACATGGTTTGCATTCACCCACAATAGGATTAACACTCTATTAGGAATCATGATGGCTAGCGGTGCGTTAGCTCCACAGGTGGCTACACCGAAACATGGTACCTTCCTGTAATTGGACCAGCAAGCTGTCTATTTACAGACAGGACCCCGTAACTGTGCCCTGTAACCAAGTTGCCAGGTTCCCCATCCTCACCCTCTTTGTGGTAGGGCATCCCAGCATGCATTGCTCCAGGTGCTGCTGCTCTGAGTCCCCTTTCCCACGCTGAAGCCCTGGCCACATATTCCCAGACTGCAGTAATGCAAGAAGGGTTAGACTGTAGTAGGGGTGGGAGTACAAAGGGCAGCTGTGCTGTGACAAAAAGGCTGTTTCTCTGACATTATTCAACAACGCTGAGTGTAACAGGGTCAGATGAGCGTGTTATGAGCTGACTACAAACATATGGTTCTGCTTGAACTGTAGAAGAACATGGGGATGCAGAAGGAGACAGAAATAGACCTTGGGGGAAGAAGAATATGGACTTGGCAGCAGCGCCGGAGTAGCTTGCTAACCGACACTCAGATGGGTTCAATCCTGCTCTGTTATTCACCCATGCAAATCCAAAGCAACTTGACACCAGAACCAAGAGCAACGTTTGGCCCAGAAAACACACTAGGGCGCCTGCCACTAGTGCTGAAGGAGCCAGGCAGATCAACAGCTTCTCCATGATTCTGCCTAGAGTACCACAAAACATTCCCGAGCTGAAAAGGAAGAATGAAGAACAAATAATTAAATGCTGATTTCACTGAGTTCTCTCGCCTCCCACTAGAATCCAAACAGAACTGAAAATGAGTGAACTCTTCATTTGGGTTTAGACAGCTGAGGGGAATGAAAATAGTTTAGACAAAACCAGTGCACAGAAGTTTAGGGAGTGGTATTCATTTAAACAGCTGATATAGTGGGGGTAAAAGGAACCACAAGGGGCTTGTCTTCCCTAGAAAATTGGCTTACTTTAGAATGATGCCAAGGAATCATGTTAGCTTATTCCTATTTTTATTGCAGTCGTGCCTATGAGTTGCAGTCATGGACCAGAATTCCATTGTGCTAGGCGCTGTACAAACAGAACAGGATGTTATCCTAATGTGATGCTAACCACAATGTTGCAGTGAGTGGAAATGGGACAAATCGTGTTTAGCATTCAGATAGCTGAGATTTAAAGAGTAAATTGGATGCAATTATTTCAGTTCCATATACACCAACATCTATCCCTTAAATAACTCGAGGCCTCAACATTCCTAGAGTTTAAATCCAGAAGGGAAAATTAGATAATCTAGTGTGACCTCCTGTATAACACATCTCATTGACTTCAAACACCACAGCATGTCATAAATCTGATCTAGATTCCCTTGTTTAAATCAACTGGTTTGGTCCAAAGTGGTTTTTAGCTATCTTAAGCCCCTGCTACCTCCTTCCCACTTTTCCAGTAACTTTACTGGCATGACACTGAGTACAAGTGTTTCCAGAATTAGCATCCCCGCACCGGACAGGGTTTCACAGTGGCACACAACGTGCCCATTTTGTAGTATTGTCCATTTCTCATTTGGTGGCAGGTGGCCAAATATCACAAGGCAGTTTGCTGCCTGACTTTCTTTCTTTGCAGTTTTTTATGGAGTCCTTCCTTCCTCCCTGTTAAATGGGAAGTCAGACGATTTGTGGGAACATAAAGAAGTCACTCTCTTTCTTTGTACGGTGAAAGAGAGAGTCTTACTTTCAATTTCTCCTCTTGGGGTGATTATAAATTCATTCCTTCTCGGTTTGCCAATTCCTCTTTGGGGAGTTTCAGCATTTGATTTGCTATGTCAGCTGGGCCACAAAGTCTCCAAGGGGTTCACACTTCAGGAGGTTTCCTTTATTGCTAAGGGCCTGTCTAGAGGGGATTTTCCTCTCCTCAGGCACCTCCCTTTCTCCAAAACAAGCTCTTCCTATTCCCTCAGACAGTCTTTTACTTTCCCTACCTTAGGCACTTATATGGTCCCCATTACTGGGGTACCTCCACTCACCCCTGTGAGGTGGGGAAGTGCCATTATCCCCATTTCACAGATGGGGAACAGAGTGGTGAAGGCTCAGATCCTAACTCTGACTGATTTCAACTGGAGGTTGAGCTTTGAGGATCTGGACCTAAATGACTTGCCCACAGTCACGCAGGAATTCTGTAGGAGAGCACAGAATTGAACCCAGCTCAACCAAGTCCTAGCCTAGTGCCTAAGCACTGGACTCTCCTTCCTATCTTTTCTTCACCATAGCTTTCTTCTCCCTCTCTCCTCTTTGCCTTCACAAACTGCCCCTCTTCCACTCAAGCTGTCCCCTTCTGCCGGGTTACAAGACAGCTCCAGGGCCAGACCCATGCAAGTTCCCATGTTAAATCACTCCTGCATGGACCACACTTGGTGCCAAAAAGTAATTCAACGCCCGTTTCCAACGGTGGTTTGAAGAGTTGTCTTTTCACGACTATCCGGCAACAGCTCTCTAGAATCCTGAGTGAGGAGGAATCTAGAGGTCCAGGATGTGCTTTTCAGAGTCACTTAAGAAAAACAGCTGTGTGACGTTGCACTCCCTATGTTTTATGGAAATATGTTTCTAAGTGTGAATATGATGTAACCGGAATATGCTTCATGCAAAAGATCTCTTGTCAGGTATCATTACAAAGCTTATGATCTACCAAGTGTGTTCATCCTATTTGTTTGCATGTATTAACTCTGTCTTGAGTTAGGAGAATAAGATATAAACTTGTATTACTGATGCAAACATGTTAAGTGGAAGCCATTAAGGGTGCTTCAGAATCAATGAACTGTGAATGGGTTTGTTTTTCTGCAAGCCTTCCTATGTACCTGTCTTCCAGCTACTAGGTAATGAAGAAGGAGGTCTTACAGTGACATGTGATCATGTCACCTGAACTGGAATCCATCTTTAACCTGGTGCTTTTCCATTTAGAGGGAGGGGTGGGAACTCAGAGAGAGACAAAGGATTCCCGCCTTGTGCCAAAGATATAAAAGGGGGTGGAATGGAACAAAAGGGGCTGCCAGTCATGAGAAATCCCTGAGTTACCACCTTATCTGGAACTAGCAAGGGCTGTACCAGGGGAAAGGATTGGGCTCAGTAGTGTAGCTAGGGGGGTTCAGGGGAAGCAGCCGCTTCCCTTCAGTACATTTTTCAAAAGCGGCGCCTGCCGGGCCGCCGCTGGGGTCCTGCAGGCAAGTGGGGGGGCAGCATGGCTGGACTACGGAGGAGCCATTGGGGGGGGGAGGCGGGGGCGGCCAGAGGAGCGAAGCTGGCCGGGGAGAGGGGATCTGCCCACCAGCTGCGGAGCTCTTGGCCGCCGAGCCCTGAGCCGCCGCAGGAGGCGGCCACGCTGAGTGTGGGGCGCGATGGCCGAGGAGCCCAGCCGCTTCACTCCTCCGGCCGCGCCCGCTGCCCCCCCAAATGGCTCCTCCGGAGTCTGGCCGTCCTGCCCCCCCCCCTTGCCTGCAGGAGCCCAGCGGCGGCCCGGCAGGCTCTGCTTTTGAAAAAAATGCTGGGCTGCCCGGGCCGAGAGAACCAGGAAGCTGCCGGGGAGAGGGGATCTGCCCGCCAGCTGCTGCCCGCCCCACTGCTCCGCTCCCCCCAGTCCCCGGGAGAAGCGAGCAGCGCCCACCCGCCACCCCTGACCCCGCCCCCGCCCCCCCCACCGAGCCCCTCCGAGCAGGGGCACAGCATGGCTGCAGCGTGGCCAGAGGAGCCAAGGGGGGCGTGGCCAGAGGAGGAGCCAAGGGGTGGGTGGCCAGAGGAGGAGCCAAGGGGGGGCGCCTTTTTTATGTTTGCTCCCCATGCAGTGAGAAGCTGGCTACGCCACTGATTGGGCCCAGACTAGGAAGGAATCTAGTCAGTGAAAGAAGCTTCTTGGAACATCTCTGAGGGTGAGATTTACCTGTATTCAGTTTCTTAATGTATTAGGCTTAGACTTGCGTGTTTTGTTTTGGTTTTTTTTGCTTGGTAACTTTGTTCTGTCTGTTATTATTTGGAACCACTTAAATTCTACTTTTTATACTTAATAAAATCACTTTTGTTTATCAATCAACCCAGAGTAAGTGATTAATACCTGGGAGAGCAAACAGCTCTCTATCAGTGTTATAGAGGGAGGACAATTTATGAGTTTACCCTGTATAAGCTTTATACAGAGTAAAACAGATTTATTTGGGGTTTGGATTCCATTGGGAACTGGGTGTCTGGGTCCTGGGGATAGGTGACCAGATGAGCAGTTTTTGGTTAAAGTCTGCAGCTTTGGGGGCATGGACCAGACCTGGGTCTGTGTTTACAGGTGGCTAGCATGTCTGGCTCAACCAGGCAGGGTTCTGGAGTCCCAAGCTGGCAAGGAAAATGGGCTCAGAGGCAAATTCAGCACGTCAAGTGACAGTCCCAAGGGGGTCTCTGTGACCGAACCTGTCACAAGCTGCCTCTGTGGTATTTTATCATCCTATCGTCGGTCTGACCCCACCATTGCATCTGCTTGACACAAACCGAAGACCCCGTCCAATTAAAGAAACTGCATCATCTCTAGAATCCTCAGAGTCAGGACAGCAGGAGCACATGCGCTGTGAGGTGCTTTAAAGCCCTTTGCTGGTACAGGCCACAGGTTGGACAAACAGCTGCAGGGATGGTCTAGGTTTACTGGCCCTGCCTCAATGCCGGGGCAGGACTTGATGACCTCTCATCATGGTCCCTTCCAGCCCAACTGTGACACCGCACCCCATATTCTTCACAGTGATATTATTAGGACACGATTATGACATAGTTATGATGTATTCTATGCAAGATAAGTCATGTGAGATGTCACTGGAAAGGTTAGGATTTGCTGAATATAATTATCCTATTTGTATGCATGTATCATTTTTGTTTCTGCTGTTATGAATATTGACTATGTATCTATTTCACATGTAGTTACACCTGGGTAACGCCCACTAGACAAAATGTTTTCATTCTAGACAGTGAGTGGGGAATGGGCCATTAGGAACACAATAGGCCTTTGGAAAAGCTTATCTCCCACCTGGGGAATCTTCCTGAGAACGCTACAGACAGCCTCTGAATATGGCTGTTATGACTCTACAAGGACATGTGATATGATCACATGTCTTTAGACTCCATCTTGGACTGTCAGTGTTTTTCCACAGACCACTCTGGGAACCAAGCTTTGGAACAAAGGGTTCCTGCCCTATGAAAAAGCTATAGAAGGCGGAGAGAGAGAGACTGGGGTTCTTTGCGCCCCACACAAGAAGACCCCTGAAAACACCTGAGGAACAAAGACTGACCTGGGGGAAGTGCTGGACCCAGGCTAAAGGGATTTTTAGCCTGCGAATGGAACACGTGGGGATTTCAAGCTGTAAGCAAGTGCAGCTTGCCCCTTAAGAATCTGCAGCCTGCTTGTACCATCACTTAGGATGAAAATCTGCTATTCATATCCAATCTATTTAGTATATTAAACATAGTCTGTGTTTTCTGCTTATTTACTAGGTAATCTGCTTTGGTCTTTTGTAGTTAATACATTTGTTTTTGCTTTATCTAAACCAGTCTGTGGGAATCCTAACTCAGGGGCAGAAAGCTGTTGCATATTCCTCTCCACATTGAGGGAGGGGGCGAATATCATGAGCTCACGCTGTACAGTTCCCTGTGCAGTGCAAGATGGTATAATTTTGGGTTTATACTCCAGATGGGGTGGGTGCCTGAAGAGTTGGTTGTTGCCCTAGCTGTTGCCTGCAGCTGGGTGTGTTCCTGCCTGTATGTATGTTGGTGAAAGTGCAGGCTGAAGCCTGGAGGCCTTGACAGCTTGTCACAGCAGTACAGTGTAAGAGAGCCCAGGCTGGTGGGTCAGGGAGGCTCAGTGGTACCCCACTTCCAGCTGGCACCCCAAGGGGAATCCATCACACCAACATCTCTACGATTCTACATAATGAACTAGAGGAGAGTAGCTGGGGCAGGCTGGGATGCTATTATGTTAGAACAAGGCTGTAGATGGGAATGCAGGGATGGGGTTTATCTGTAACCTCGCTCCCTGTAAACTAAAAGTTTCAAAACTGAAACTGTTGCTTCGAAACTGGGGACAATCAGTACGTGCACAAGACAAACTCCGAACCACAGACCCTGGGGGACCGGGAACAGATATTGCTGAGAGCCCAGATATTGGTTAGCCAATTGAGTCAGGGATGTTTCTTCTTTTCTCTTTACTAGTATCAAGCCCAAGGTTAGGGTTCAGGTTCATCAGATTGGGGGGGGGGAGGAAGCTTACCCTGATCTTCCTCGGGGCTACCACGATGCAGCCACTCTGTAGGCTGCAGGAGCAGTAGGGGTATACTGCAATGCTGTTCTGTAGAACCGGCAGATTCCTTGGCCACAACTTCCTAATCCCCCCTCGCCCTCCAATAAACACTCTGCAGGGAGCCCATCCCCTCAGCATAGTGGGAACTCAGACCCAAAACCTACATCCATCTGCAGTGCAGTTGCATTGGTTCCACTGCGTCTGGGGCCTTCAAAGCTGTGGAGAAGGGGCAGGATTTGCCCTGCAGAAGTGAAACAGCAGGTAAAAACAAGCAGGAGGATCTTGGAACGCTGGGCCAGATGCTCAGCTGGTGCAAATCAGCCTACCTACACTGCTAACAATGGAGCTATGTTGATTTACACCAGCTGAGGAACCGGCCCCAAATGTTCCCTTAACCTAAATATAGACTTGGAGGGGCGGGGGTTTAAAGTTAACAAAGCATTAGAAACTGGCAATTTTTGCAAAAAAAAAGTCTCCTCTGAAACAACAGCCTCAGAGAAACACAGTTATTGTCTCAGATCTTATCATGGCAGATGAGGTGGTTTGCCATCCCCAGCCCACAGCATCTACCTCGTGCAGCTTCTTTTAGATCAATGGCTGTCTGAGATAAGCCAGAAATATCTTCTAGCTGAGGCAAGCTGCTGGGTCAGACAAAGCAAGAAAGGCCCCCCGCTGCCTCCGTTAGCGGAATGACACACTAGAACCCTGGAGGTTTTGTGCTCATCCCACCTGCGGTAACACACATGCTTGCACAGCTCCCCCACCACCCGAGTGGGGAAAATCTGCTGCTTATGTCTGTTCTGCTATCTGGCCACAAGTCAGCTTACACAGCAAGTTGCATTATACGGGTCAAATTCAGGGCTGTCATGGAAGTCAATGGAGTTGCACCAGCTTACATATGGCCCATGGTTCCTCAAAGCTGAGGGAGGAGCCGTTTCCCATCACAGGCACGGCCATGCGGCTGACTGCTAGGAAACTAGGAGGAGAGGGTGACAAAAGACGCCTTTGTTACCTCCCTTCCTACAGAGCTTTCAGTGCAGCCTTTCCTCTCACTCTGCTCCTCTGGAGACAGACGCAGAGATCCCAGCGCTTACTCATAACTTCTGAGGCTTGGAACTTGTCACACACCTCAAGAGAAACCTCACCCGCACAAACACCCTGACAAAGAGAAAAGTTCCTTCTGTCTCACACGTGGTAGCGCTACTGCGAAACAGGGCCGTGCTCAGAGCAGCAGACTTCTGTGCTTTACCAAAGCCACTAGTACGTGCCGAACATCAGTTCAACCAATTCCATGTGTATTTGTATTTCAGTCGCCTCTGGAAGTCCACCCCATGGTGTTAAGTGCTGTACAAATGTAGAACTAAAGGCAGTCCCTGCCTTGAAGACCTTACAGTCTAAGACAAGATAGAACAGGTGGACACTGGCAGATAATATGCCTAAGGAAACAATGTGACTTTTGCGGGGGGAAGAGATTTCCTGAGGTTTCATAATTGTGGAAGAGGGAAATTGAATCATAATACAGCTGAACCTTGTTAGACCGCACTAGCATCTGGAAGACCAGCTGTGAGTCACCACAGTCACTAACCAGTGCGATAGGGTCCCATAGGGCCTTCTAATTTGGTGAGTGTGGTGGGGGGAGGTAGCAAAAATTCCCCCCTCTGTACCATCATAGAGTTACATTGGTGTAAAAGAATGGAGCACCAGTCCCCTGGTCTGGGGGTGGTGGGTGGGGATCCAGGGAATGGGGAGGGCCAGCTCTGTGGCATGCTTCTCTTTCCCCTGGCCCAGCAGAAGCCTCTCCATGGGTTCACCATGATGATCAGGATCTGTAGGTGGGGAGGGGATGAAACAACTGCTGTCTACATCCTCAAATCTCCCATCACCATCAAGCCTGTCAGCAGACCCATCCTAACTTAACGCTGAGCATTGACTTGCAGGGGTTCCCCTCTCTGCTCCTGTACCCACCTTCATGAGATTGGGCTCTAGGGGCAGCAGCCAGTGGAGGACACCCTCATGCCAAGCTCCATCTGCGACTGTATAGCTGGAGCCCAAGCCCTGGGACCCTCCCACCCTGAAGTGTCCTAGAGCCTGGGCACGAGCCCGAGCCTGGAAGCCTGCACCGCAAGGAAACAACCCCACAGCCTGAGGCCTGCAAGTCTGAGTCAGCTGGCACAGGCCAGCCACGGGCTTTTCTTTGCTGGGTAGACACACCCTCAGTTCCTGGAAGACTGCAAGCATTAGCACGTGACCCAGTCAGTCACTCCTGGACCCCAGCTCGCTAGATTGCTCCAGTCTTCTTCTGGAAAGCCCAGAGGCTGCTCATGCATTCTTTGTAGTTTGCCAAACTCGTCCATGCAACGTGTTGCAGGGGTACATCCGTCCTGGCTAAAGGAGTCCGATTCTTACTAGAGAGAAGGTGGCAAGAGAAATATAGAAGAGAGGTGAGAGGAAAAAGGTAGGGGTGAAGTTAACACATCAGAGGACATGGGACTGGAGTTGCAAGAATGTGTGGTTCATGTCTTAGAGTTTTCTCAGGAAAGAGTAATGGGGATGGAGATGTTGCCTGGAGTCCTCTCTTCATCAGATCTTTCAGAGTCAGGAAAGAGGCCCAAAAATATGCTGATAAATTTCTGGGTGCCAGCACATGTTGGTGTCACCCACGGTGGGGGAGGGTGAAGGGGGATGCCCTTTGACAAGATGACTGACTAAAGGCACCAAAGGCACTCCCCAGAAATGGAACGTCCTGACGGGATGGCACCCTTGTCCCATGCAAAGCGTCCAATCAAACGGAACATCCAATTGTCCAAATTGCCTGCTATCTCAAAGTGATCCTGGTCTGTCGCTTGAACAATGTGATAAACTCCATCAAAAGCCGTGAGAACTCCCAAGCAACCGTTCTTTAGGCCACCCAGCTAACCAGAGTTGATTGCTCTGGGGCTCAGGTAATTAAAACCACTTTGCTACAACCACCTTTGAGTTCAGAAAGATCTGCCTGGCGCTCAACGATTTCGGTTTGAAACCGGGGGTAAGGATCACGATGATTTTTGTGTTTTATGTTGCCGAAGTGGGACTCCATTTCCCCACTTCTCACGTATGTGGTTTGGCAGATGATTAGCACAGGTGAACGCAGAACACTACAGCTTGACAGCACACAAGGTTAGTGGTTGGCTAGGTCTGGTTTGAGAAGCGAAATAAGTTTGGTGCCGGTGTCGAAGCCAGCAGCTTGGAGGATGCGTCACAAGTGTGGTTTCCATGGGCAGAGATCACAGGATGGCTTAGTGAAGCCAACGGCAGGTCTGTTTAAAACAAATAGGGAGAAATGCACTTTCACAGAGTGTGTTCAGCCTGGGAAGCTGACAGTTGGGCTCTAGATACGGTAGCTGAATTTAGGAGGTGCTGGACTGCATGAAGGAGTAAGGCCCCAGCTGTGTCTTGGACATCTCCCCCACCCTGGAAGTCCCTCTACCCGTGCTAGCTCAAAGGGCCAACAGCTGAATTCGTTTCCTCCACACCCTCCCACCTCCCTTCCTTTCCATTTCTGTCAACAACGCCATCGTCCTCCCTGCCTTGCACCCTCCAAGGTTTGAGACTTTGGTGAACTCTCTTCTCCTCTCCCAACTGGATACTGTCCCTACATCCTGCTGGTAGTCACCAAAGTCCATCCATTCCTCTCCATTCACACCACAAACGTCACATCCAGCAGTGACCAGCTCAGACCTCCACTGCTACTTCCTCCTCCAGCCTCCCTGAAGCGCTCTCAGCCTTCTCCAGTTTCCTGTGAAAAGCCCTCGACTTCACGGGAGGCTGTGACCATTCTCTGCCCCTCCTAAAAGCCATCTGGACAGTCGCCTCCTGGGGTGTCCTCTTGCAACAGGCTGCAGCATGACAGGTGCCCCTGCCTCAGTTTCCCTTTCTCTGGGAAATGCAAAAGAACATAGTATCTCAGTGTCTAATATGAAGCCTGCCTCTGGCCACAGTGTATTCATACCCACCAGTGCAGTACTCCCCCCAAAACTTTGTAGTAGAACCATTTTCCAGTTTCCACAATAAACATATAGTAGGTTATTCCCAAGGCCGGCAAGTCACCCACCCAGGAGTCACAAGCGGTATTTTGTTCTCAGTGCCACTAGCCCCTGAGCCAGAGCCCCACTCTCCCGGCCTGCAAGTCCTACCCTTGCAGTGAAATTATCCTGCTGTGTCAGACAACCCAACACCAGCAGAGCAGTTTCAGGGTGTACAAGGGGTAAATTCTGGGGGGAGATGGACTGGCTCAAATGGAGAGAGGCATTCGAGGGAATTAGAGGGTGCTGTGACATCAGCTGTGAACAGCATTTAGTACAATAGGTAAAAATCTGCCTGGGATCGTAAGCTGTTTGGGGCTTTTTGTCCTTTGTTTATGCAGCATCTAGCACAGGGGTGAGCAAACTTTTTGGCCCGAGGGCCACATCGGGGTGCAAAACTGTATGCAGGGCCGGGTAGGGAAGGCTGTGCCTCCCCAAACAGCCTGGCCCCCGTCCCCTATCCATCCCGCCCCCTTCCCACCCCCCCCAGAACTGCCAACCGATCCAACCCCCCCTGCTCCCTGTCCCCTGACTGCCCCGACCCCTATCCACACCCCTGCCCCTAACCACACCCCCCTGGGGACCCCACCCCCATCCAACCCCCCTGCTTCCTGTCCTCTGACCGCCCCCCCAGAACCTCTGCCCCATCCAACCGCCCCCTGCTCCCTGTCCCCTGACTGCCCCCTTGAACCGCTTGCCCCTTATCCAACCCCCCACCCGCTCCCCGCCCCCTTACCATGACGCTCAGAGTGGCTGCCGCGCTGCCTGGCAGGAGCAGTGGGCCAGAGCGCTGGTGGCACAGCGAGCTGAGGCTGCGAGGGAGGAGGGACAGCAGGGGAGGGGCTGGGGGCTAGCGTCCCTGGCCGGGAGCTCAAGGGCCGGGCAGGATGGTCCCGCAGGCCGGATGGGGCCCACGGGCCATAGTTTGCCCACCTCTGATCTAGCACACTTGTATTGTGACTGGGGCTCCTAGGTTACTGCAATACAAATAAAAAGTTACACCAAACAGAACTGGGCTCATCTACTCTGACAGCTAAAATGTCTGTCCTTTGGTTACTGATGAAATTAAACCAAACTTAGACCAGGCAGAAGGAAGCATGAGGCAGAAAGTCCAGCGCTATCAAGCCAAAGACTCAGTGCTGAATTTTGGAAGCACTCTGCTGAGCTTGTGTCAGTGGAAGTCACATGGCTAGATCCCTGCACAATGGTTGGCAAGTCACAGGTACAGCGTGCGGGCGCTGGGTGGTGGTGGTGTTGGCCTGTGGCATGCTGGAGGTCAGACTGCATGATCTAGCGGGTCCCTTCTGGCCTTCAATTCTATGATTCCACACTTCTGAGCACAGACGTGAGAGGTGGCTGGGGGTTGAAAGAAGAGATGAAAGCCCTCACACCACGAACGCGACTGCCCTTTCGCTGGAAGAGGAGAGGCCCGAGTTTTTGCTGCAGAAATTCGTGAGTTCCGCTTCCCCTCACCTTATGTATGTGGGTGTGGTAGAGGATTACAGCCGTGCCACCAAGAAACGCATGGGGAGCTGCAGAGCATGGGTTTGAGCCGTGAAGGGAGTGGGTTGGTCCTGGCATAGACAGGAACACTCAGAGGTTGCAGTGTGCGTGTGATGCCTGTCAGTGCCGAACAAGAGCGGAGCAGATGAACTTTAGAATGAGTTTAAGGACACGGTGATCAGGCACAGATCCGTGGGCACACACCCTCCTCCCCCCCATACGGGTTTGCTCATAGTTCTGACATCCTGAACTAAGGGATCTTGGAAATTTTGATAGCCGAGATCAGTCCTCGCCATGTTTTGTTTATGCTTTCCAGAGGAGTGGTGCTCTGGTAAGGGATGGGTAAGAGCTCCATTCCTCCTCCTCCCACCTCCTTGCACTAGGCCCCTGTAGCTGTGTCATCCATCTGCTGCTCAAGACCCATTCCTAGCACGTGTATGAATGGAGGGCAAACCGTACTCTTTACTAGTTCTTTCTTTCCCTCTTCTCTCTTTAGAGGAGGGTTCTGTTCTTCCAACCCCTCCCAATAACCCAGAGAAAACCACCCTATTTACCGTCTGTTATCCCTATCAAAAGAGGGCTTGTTTGACTCTTGGGAAGCTAGAATTTGTCTCCATGGAGAGGAACAAATTAAACCCCACCATAAAGGGTGAGTAAGTTAATAAACAGACCCAGAGAGAATTCTTCAGATCCTGGGATAAAAACTAGGGTTAGACCCAAGTCAAAGCTCAGACTTGGATCCCAAGTGGGGCTGGGGTATGTGCTTGGGTCTGGGTCCATCTCTAGTTTTAAAGCATCTATCCCACAGTCCATCTTCCAGGCAGGAATTCATAGGTTTGGCTGCAAACGACACAGAATTCTGTGGTTTCACCACTAGATCGGAAAAAGCCGCCTTCAGCTAGAAGTTTTGTTTTGAGTTTGTAGGTTCATTCAGATGCACCACTCATACTGCAACACCGGGGGGAGGAGTGCGGCCCTCACATCCTCTCAGACAAAAGGCCAACAAGCCTCTCCGCAGCGAGACCTTGCTCGCCCCCGCCAGCCCGTCGCTGAGTGGGCAGGCTATGCGCGGCTCTCGCTCCCCTGCTCTTGGGCCTGGGTCAACCATCGCTGTTGCCACTGATCGGCCCTGTTGCTGGCAGCTCAGCAGGGGGGTCATAGACGCTGAACTGCCCTGCTCACTGTCCCCCTGGGCAGGGAAGGAGGTGCACTGCCGGAGCAGCTTGGGGAAAGGGAGGGAGGATTCTGTTCTTACCAGCACTAAATTCACTGTCGTGACTGTGTTAAATGCCCACTTGATTTGCAACTCTCAGACAGCTGCAGCAAGAGCCGCGTCACCCTTATCACAGGGGCTGCCCGGGGCTATAATCTGGTTCAGATTGCACACCAGTGCCCGTATCTGGTCTCTGGTCTACACTGGGGGTGGGGGTGGGGGAATTGATCTAAGATACGCAAATAGCGTAGCTGAAGTCGAAGTATCTTGGATCGAATTACCTGGGGTCCACACGGCGCGGGATCGACGGCCGCGGCTCCCCCGTCGACTGCGCTACCGCCGCTCGCTCTGGTGGAGTTCCGGAGTCGATGGCGAGCGCGTTCGGGGATCGATAGATCGCGTCTTAACAAGACGCGATCTATCGATCCCGGATAAATCGATTGCTACCCGCCGATACGGTGGGTAGTGAAGACGTACCCTATGTTAGGGGAGTTTAGAAAGATGCTCCTGGTGGAGCTGCACTGGCAGTAGGCTCCCAGCAGGAGCCCTCGTGTAGACAAGGCTCTAGCAGCCCGTTTGCCACCGTGGCAATCCCAGTGTGCACAGGGCGAGAGGTGTTTTAATAGTAATACACCACTGAGCGCTTATACGACTTATCGGTAGATCTCAAAACGCTTTGCAAAAGGAAGTCTGTATTACAGCTGATAAGGAATTAAAAAAAAAGTCATTGGAAAATGCTAATTTGTTGAAGTCAAAACGGTTAAGGGCTAGTTTTAACTAATTTCTTATTTCAAAAGAAAAATGGGGAAAAAGGTTTAAAAGTCCTCAAAACATCCCGCTCTGACATTTCCAAAATGAAAAATTCTGTTTTTTCCATTCAAAATGATTTTCCATTTAGAAATTTAAACTAATTATTGTAAAGTGTTCAAATAAATCCAAACAAGATGTTTTGATTTACCTCAATTGATTGGTTTTGGGGGTGGGGGTGGGGGGAGGCAGAGAATGCCAGTTTGCTAACATTTGAGATGGACTTTTCATATTGATTTGGGAAAGGAAAAGTTTTTTTCAAGTTTCAATTTTTTTCCCAGAACAGGAAAACTGTTTGTCAGTATCATTATGCCCATTTTACAGATGGGAAAAATGGAGGCACAGAGAGGTGAAGTGACTTGTCCAAGGTTGTGTAGCAGGCCACTGGCAGAAGTGGGAATACAACCCAGGGCTGCTGTGTCCCAATCCAGTGCTCTACCCACTAGCCCACACGGCCTCCCATGTTATGTGCTTAGCATGAAGTTAAGAGGGCCAGCTACCACAGATGCTGGAACGGGGGTGGGGGGGAAAGGGGAGGGAAGTGCTGCCGCACCCCCTGGCTTGACGTGGTTTCCATTATATAAAGTGTTTACATTTTGGCACAATGGCTTTTAGCACCCCACTATAAAAATTGTTCCAGCATCCCTGCCAGCTACCATGTACTAAAACTATAAAGTCGCTCTATACCAGTGTTTTAAAAACATGTTAGTTAAAATGTTTAAAACGATCCCATTTATCCCAGCATGGACCGGCTCTGAAGTTGATACCATGCTAGCAAGAAGCTTGTAATACAGCTGTGAGTTACTGTTCGAGACTTCAGCTCCCCTTGTGGCACCACACTGGGTAGCCAGCTTTACAAAACAGTTCAGCATGTTGAATGCTGAGCAATTCTGAAAATAATGGGAATGGCGGGGGAGGGGATAAAAATGCTGAAGTAAACCAACAATCCCTTATCTGTTTAGCAGAGCCCTGTCACCAATGGTCTAGTCCTGTGACGGAGACAGCCTGTCCCTGGGATCTTTGGATTGTTAGTGATTTCTGGTATAGCTTAGTGAAAAGATCATTGCATATCCCTAGGCAGATTGGTGTACAGACGCTGTAATGGAATACTAAACTGCATTGTACTGTTCAGCCACTAGGTGGCATGGTGTAAAATACAGTAACTCCTCACTTAACCTTGTAGTTATGTTCCTGAAAAACGCGACTTTAAGCGACACGATGTAAAGCGAATCCAATTTCCCCATAAGAATTAATGCAAATGGGGGGAGGGGTTAGGTTCCAGGGAAATTCTTTTCACCAGACAAAAGTCTATATTATATATATATTGTGACAAAGTTCCTCCTCTATCTTGGTGGGTCCTGCGCTTATTGGCGGATTTTCTTGCCTCAGAGATTCACCATGTGGGTTGGGGAACAGCCCAGAGACCTTCCCCTCTGGGAGAACCCACAGTCCAGGTCAATTGGGAGGTTTGGGGGGAACCCGGGCCCGCCCTCTACTCCGGGTTCCAGCCCAGGGCCCTGTGGACTGCAGCTGTCTATAGTGCCTCCTGTAACAGCTGCATGACAGCTACAACTCCCTAGGCTACTTCCCCATGGCCTCCTCCAAGCACCTTCCTTATTCTCACCACAGGACCTTCCTCCTGGTGTCTGATAACGCTTGTGCTCCTCAGTCCTCCAGCAGCACACCCTCTCACTCTCAGTTCCTTGCACCTCTTGCTCCCAGCTCCTCACACTCACACCACAAACTGAAGTGAGCTCCTTTTAAAACCCAGGTGCCCTGATTAGCCTGCCTTAATTGATTCTAGCAGCTTCTTCTTAATTGGCTTCAGGTGTCCTAATTAGCCTGCCTGCCTTAACTGGTTCTAGCAGGTTCCTGATTACTCTAGTGCAGCCCCTGCTCTGGTCACTCAGGGAACAGAAAACCACTCATCCAGTGACCAGTATATTTGCCCTCTACCAGACTCCTGTACCCCACTGGTCTGGGTCTGTCACAATATCTATATCTATATCTATACACACAGTATACATTTTAAACAAATAATGTAATACTGTACACAGCAATGATGATTGTGAAGCTTGGTTGAGGTGGTAGAGTCAGAGGGTGGGATATTTCCCAGGGAATGCCTTACTGCTAAATGATGAACTAGCATTCGGCTGAGCCCTCAAGGGTTAACACACTGTTGTTAATGTAGCCTCACACTCTACAAGGCAGCAGGAATGGAGGGAGGGGAGACCGCATGGCAGAGAGAGACAGAGACACACACACCGTGTGTGAGAGAGAGACGCGCATTGCCCCTTTAAGTACGCTGACCCCACTCTAAGTCCATTGCCTTTTTAAGTAGATCAGCAAGCTGAAACAGCAGCTGCTGCCAGCAAGCTCCCTCCCATGTGTCCCCCTGATCTCTGGAGATGGGATAAGCGGGGTGCAGGAGCAGGGGGGAGGGGGACACCCTGACATTAGCCCCCTTCTCCTCCCCCCCCCTCCCCCCGCCCAGCAAGCAGGAGGCTCCCAGAGGCAGCTCCAAGGCAGAGGGCAGGAGCAGCACATGGCAGTGGGGGGAGGGACTGCTAGCCTGCTGGGCTGCTGCTGCACAGGGAACTTAAGGGAGCAGGGAGCTGATGGGGGGCTGCCAGTCCACCCTGGTTCCAAGCCCCCACCAGCTCGCTCCAACAGGCTGCTCTTCCTGCAAGCAGTGGACAAAGCAGGCGGCTGCCAAACATTATAAGGGAGCATTGCGCAACTTTAAACGAGCATGTTCTCTAATTGATCAGCAACGTAACAACGTTAACCGGGACGACTTTAAGCGCGGAGTTACTGTATCTTAAACACACCTCAGCCATACCTGGCAGAGCATTAAAGGATCTTATGATGAATAAATCTGGCGTGTATAAGCAAGCTCTGTGACCAGTCCTGATCTGCTCCAAGAATACATGACGCACTCTGTTATCCTGTTTCTGAGTCACTGTTAGCCAAATGCAGAGGGGAAGTTAACAATAGAAGGGGCTCCCCAGCTCTGATCTCCATCCCATTGTTATCTTTCAGGCTGCCACGTGCCTCCATCATTGCATTGGCTCATGCTCCCAGAGGTAGGATCTGATCACTACGATAAAGGCCAGTGAGTTACTGCACAAAAATGCCCAAAGGTTCTATGAAGGGCAACAGGAAGCTAAAGGCCTGACTCCATCAAAACAAACAACCCTGCTGTGCAAATAAATCGCCCGATTCTCATGTCGCTGGCGACTGGGCCTTCACAAGTCTCTGTCTGAAGAGTTTCCCATGAATGTTCTGAGCAGGACTGTGAGACACCCGCAAAACTATGAGTGGCTATCTGCACTGTGTCTCTACCAGCGTCCCACTGCTGTGGCTGCGAGTGTTGATACACCGCTCTGAGCAGCCAGGTTGGCGAGAAGCTTTTCAGCAGAAAAGCTCACAAACAATGTTACAATGTGTGAATGTGGTAGCTACATGTTGTGTGGTTACAGCTTCTAGGAAAGCAGCTACTCAGCTGTTGTCTCTCTAGTCGCAGTCCACTTTGTGCTTGCTAGTGTGAACTCTTATGTCCCCAGAGTGTGCTCAGAGAGCAGGTGCTGTAAATGCGAGGAGGATACGCTATATTCCTCGTATGTAACAAAGAGGCTGACTCTCTGCTTTGAGCGCACTACTTAAGCTTAGGCGTAGCTAAGCCTAGGTCAACCTAGCTACATGACTCAGGGCTGTGGAAAATGTTGTCCCTGGTGCAACGTAATTTGGTTGGCCTAGCCACCAGTGTAGACACAGCTAGGTCAGTGGAAGAATTCTGACCTAGATTAACTACATCGATGAAAAACCCCTTCTCTGTCAATGTAGGAAGCATCTACACTATGGCACTCCAGCGCACAGCTGTGCCGCTGCCGTGTAGACATGGTTACAGCTCTAGTGCACAGGCGAGCACCATGAGAAGTGTGTGGAAGACAAACATTTTTTAACATTCATAGTGCAGTTGCCTCTAGAAGCCTGCCAGGTTAGGCCCTTCTGTACAGCACCTAGCACAAAACACATAGCCCCTCCAGAGCTGTACCATTACTTAGATGGTGACATTCTATAGCATCTGTCATCCAAGGCTCTCAAAACTCTTTACAGAGATTAATTAAGCCTCTTGGAGTTGGTAGAAGGCGGTTATTCTTTTCTAATAGGGAAACTGAGGCACAGAGAGGGTCAGACCAACATTTTAACTGGTTTGTCTAAAGCTAGGTACCGAAACCCATATGTAGACTCCTAAATAGCTTGATTTGCAAAGGTGCTGAGCAGCTGCGGTTCCACTGTCTGGCTAGCATATTAGACCTGGGTATAGCACGGGGGCTCTCATTGTTCAGTGACCCTTCCTGGCCAGTTCCTCAAGGAGCAACACCTAGCCCTTCACAGCTGGATAGAGGGCGGCTTCTGGAGCCTACCAGAAGCGATACCTGGTTCTCCAGCCTCTGCTTCAGCTTTTGAGAGCCGCCACTCAGAGCGAGTGATGGAGCCTCAAAGCCAGATCCTGCCCTCAGATACCTGCCTGGGGCTTACTATGGCCAAACATTCTCCATGTCTTTAATAAGCAGATATACAATGCCCTAAGAGCACAGTATTTCCCATGAAGCCTCCCCTTTCAGTGCAGCCTAGTTATCTTCCAACAGGAGGAAGGCCCCCTAGCAGAGAAAAGCAACGCCCAACACAGACACCATGATTCACTACTTGTACTGCAGTAGCCTGTAGAGGCGCGGATCAGGACCCCATTGTGCTAGGCGCTGTACACACACAAGTCCCTGCCCCAAGAACTTACCATTCAGGTGCCGGTTGCACACATTGATACACATCAGCCCTGGGTTAGTGTCCAGGCTCTACAAGGGAAATTTGACAAGCCAGATTTTGAGATTTAAGGAGAAATCCTCTCCCCAGAATTCCCCTGGACCTGTGAGACCGAGAATTGGGTCCTCCCCAACCCATATACCTGTTCGCTGGTCCCAGAGTGCTCCCCAAAATACAGTTCCTGTGATCAAAAGTGCTTTCTCCTTCCAGCCCGGTCTGCTCCTTTTGTGCCCTCCTACATCCCCAAGAGAACAATTCCAGAGAGATTTGCTCCCCAGCGACCCAGGCAGGGATGAGCAGCTGTTGTCCAGAGCTGTGATGACCATTTAAGCACACCCTCTGGCATGGCTGGAGAGGAAGGTTAGCACCTCTGAGTGGTCCTGCAGGGAAGAGACACAGGCACTTCCCGTGTGGCAGGTGGCTCAAGGCAGACAGGTTAGATTAGGGTTACCATATTTAAAAAATAAAAAAAAAGGACATTCCACGGGCCCTGGCCCCGCCCCTTTCCCACCTCAACTCCGCCCCTTCCACGCCCGAACTCCGCCCCTTCCCCACCCCTTCCCCAAAGTCCCCGCCCTAACTGCCCCTCCTCCCTCCCAGCCACGCGAAAAGGGCTGCCCGAGCGCTACCGGCTACACAGTTTGCCGGGCAGCCTCCAGACCCTGCGCCCCCGGCCGGTGCTTCCCCAGCGCAGCTGGAGCCCGGGAGGGGAAGCGCCCCCGGCCGGGCATTTCCCCTCCCAGGCTCCGGCGGCTGTGCTCCTCCCGTGACTCTTCAGCTCTGTTTAAGAGCCGAGCTGCCCGAGCGCTACCGGCTTCAGGCAGCCCCCATGCCTCCGGACCCTGCGCCCCCGGAGCCCGGGAGGGGAAGCGCCCCCGGCCGGGCATTTCCCCTCCCGGGCTCCGGCGGCTGTGCTCCTCCCCTGACTCTTCGGCTCTGTTTAAGAGCCGAGCTGCCCGAGTGCTACCGGCTTCAGGCAGCCCCCTTGCCTCTGGACCCTGCGCCCCCGGAGCCCGGGAGGGGAAGTGCCCGGCCGGCGGCGCAGGGTCCGGAGGCATGGGGGCTGCCCGAAGCCGGTAGCGCTCGGGCAGCTCGGCTCTTAAACAGAGCCGGAGAGTCAGGGGAGGAGCACAGCAGCCGTGGGAGGGGAAGTGCCTGGCTGGTATTTTTCCCAGACATGTTCGGCTTTTTGGCAATTCCCCCCGGATGGGGGTTTGATTACCAAAAAGCCGGACATGTCCGGGAAAAACCGGACGTATGGTAACCCTAGGTTAGATCCCCTGGCAGAGGCTGGTACTTCTGACCAGATCCTCCCCGGCTGTGAGTCAGGGTAGCCCCACTGGCTTTAATAGGGGTATGCAAATTTATACCAGCTGAGCATCCAACCCTCGGAGAAGGCCAGCGAGTGCCTGTGGGCAGACAGGCTGACACCTTTCAGCTGCTTTCCTCCCTGCCAACCACAAGCTGCTTTCAAATGCTGATTAGTCAGACAGGGATTGAACCAAGTATACCCTGTGCCCTTGCACTCCCCTGGGAGTACGGGGGGGCTCAGCCCCTCTCAGGGTTAGGTCCTTATTGCCCCCTATCCTCAGTACTGACCATCATGGGGTTGTTTCTGGCTCTCCCCCAGCAGCGCAGTCTCAGGAGGCCTCTGTCTTGACTGGCTACCCATCCAAAAAGGGAACCACACGATTTTGCAGCGGCCGGTTGTGAGCAGTTGGGAGAGTTCCTCGTCCCTGCAAAAGCAGCCCAACAACCACCATGCTTAGCTCTTATAGGCAATAAGTAACTGAGCCTCCCACCCCCCCACGGGGCAACGTAGACAGGGCTCCGAGCAGATTCTTTTGAAGTGGTACAGCTTCTGTAGATTCTCCCCCCCCCCCCGAGTTCTGCTGCCATCTCATGCAGCAAAGAGACCAAAGCAATTTCAGGTTGCACACACAGTAGTGCCCCATCTCTCGAGACAGCCTAGAGCCATTCCTACACGGAGCCCCTCCTGGACCACCCAAAGCACAGTAGTGTCCACTCGCTCTTCCCTCCGATGTGACTCTGTGTCCCACCTCAGGACTTGGGCTTTGTGCTCAGCTCGCTGCTGCCACATTAGTCTGTGTGCAGTGTCTGTCATGCTGTCTGGAGTGGCTCACCCCCCTGGGTGCCAACCTCAGGGCAGACTGTCAAGAAACACAGCACCAACCCCAAACTGGGTCTGTGTTCTGTACTTAGATTTCACCAACCAAGTAACATGCATGAACTTCTCAGGCACTATAACTGTCTTAATAAGGGACCACAGACAGTTCCTTTGGGTACTCTGATCTATCTTGCCACCCAGGCAAGCCTGCCTCTGTGATAGATGGTCCTTTACAACAACAACAACAAAATCACAACAATATTCAGGTTACACCCAGTCCCAAAGGACCAGTCACTCACCCCGGGTCAATAGACAATGCTAGTAGCCAATACTATAATGAACTAACTAAAGGGTTATTAACTAAGAAAAGAAACTTATCTACAAGGCTAAATCAGGTAAACACACACACACACGACACAGTCTTGGGTTTCAAAAGATGATAGTAGCTGCTATAATATTCAAGCTTTATGTGTCCTTTGGGGTTAACCCACACAGAGCAGCTGGGGATCCGTTGCTTATGCTCAGAAAGCTTTGCCCCTCAGAGTGCAAGCAGCATCGAGATAACAATTTCTCTTAACGGGCATTTTTATTCCCTACTCGCAGCATTCAAGCTGCGATGGGATGAGGGAAAGTGCACCTACCTCTTCAGGGGTGTGGGAGAAGCAATCAACAACAAGTCTTTGATGTCTCTAGACTTTCTTTTGTTGGGGAGGAAATAACACCTCTGCTGGTGAAGTAGCATTTCACACTTAGAATCATAGAATCATAGAATATCAGGGTTGGATCCTAGCAACAACCAAAAGGGCACCATTGATCCCATTGATCCCAGCAGTGGGTATCAGGGAACCAGTGAGATCAAGATTGGACCATCCAGACCAATGATAAGAACATAAAAATGGCCCTACTTGGGCAGGCCAATGGTCCATCAAGCCCAGCATCCTGTCTTCCGACAGCGGCCAGTGCCAGGTGCTTCAGAGAGAACAGATAATCATCAAGTGACCCATCCTGTGTTGCCCATTCCCAGCTTCTGGCAATCACAGGCTAGGGACATCCAGGGCATGGAGTTGCTTCCCTGACCATCTTGGCTAACAGCCTCCATGAACTTATCTAATTCTTTTTTAGCAGATCCTTGGTGAGACATCCTACCTCCCCATTGGCCATAGCTCTCTGGTCATGAGTCCGGCTCATTCTGTCATCCTCATGGTCTTCCATCTCTAAGTTTGCTGTGGCCCCCATTGGTGCCCAGCCTACCAAGTCGGGGTGCTAGCATGGGAGCCAAAGATCCTTTCCTCAAATGTCCAAGGCCTCCCCTTACCACATACCACACTTACCAGCTCTGCCAGGCTCTTCTGCCTCAATTCCCCATTCTCCCTCGGCCTGGCCTGTCTCAGTTTCCAAATCTGAAACTAGTAATTAAACAGGCCATGGTCTGTTGCAGGAAACATCTTGCCCCACGGCCCTCATGGGATTTGGAGTCTTTTGCTTCCAGATAGAAGGGAAGCTGTTCGAAGAGTGCCTGGAACCACATGCCACAGATGCTAGTCATGTCACTTAATACGCTTCGATACCATGGTGATAACACAATACAAGAACCTAAGACACAGTCCAGTCCAACCCCACAGTTATCCAAGCAGCACTTGGGAGAAAAGCTTTCTGTTAAACTTTCAGTATCTCCACCACTTCAGTTAGAGAACAGAAGGCTCCCGCTTGTGTTGGATCTTTAACAATCGAGAGAAACCCCCCAATCAAGTTAACGTAACCCACATGAAATCAGTGTTGGTCATTATCCCCCTCTTTAGGGGAGAGCAGATACAGCGTTTTTTGAGTCAGCTGCTGCCTCCAGTCTTGCAGACACCCAGGAGCGAGGTCATATTTCACAAAGATTTTTCTTCCGACTGTTTGTCAGGTGTTAACACATAGCAAGAAAATGTTTAAACAGGCTGAAAAATAATCTGTTCCCTTCCCAACAAATCTGGTTCCTCTGACAACATAGATGCTACCAGCTTCCTAGTAGCCCATAGAGTCTTCCCAGATAGACAAGAGAAACGAAATAGAAGCATTTCAGGCTCTCTTTAGCCATGATAAAGAAGCAATAAAGGTACAAACATAGTTAGTGTCTCCTGCAGGTCATCTTACAAAGGATAAAGGGGAAAATACCCTAAATTGCAAGGATATCACCCAAAAGCCACTGGGCTTCAAAAATCTTACAGTTCTAAGTCATCAGAGCCCCAGTCCTCTGCTGGTCAGACTTAAGGCTCCCAAGCTGAGCTAAGGCCATTAGTTTCCCTCTAAAAGTTCATGACTGGAAGGCAAAGAACCCTCAGGGAAGTCACCTTCATGGCCCAGAGAAGAGGCAGGGTCCTCAGCTCCATCACATCACCCACTGGCAAGAGAATGCTTTCATCCGGGAGGGGCCAGTTCTAAGAGAAACATTTTTAACAGGTAACGACACAAAGTGAACAGATTTGAGGGGTGGCTCTAGGTCCCTTAAATTTAACACACTCTGAGGTGCAGCCACTCTCATAAGGTCCAGTCACTGTGGACTCACAACCAGATCCGCCAAGTTATTTAGGGGCATAACACTCATTGATTTCAATGGGAGTTGGTTATCTCAGTCAGGGCCGGCCAACAACATTTTGGCACCTGAGGCGGGGAGCTCAAATGATGCCCCCATGCCCAGGGCCGGCTCCAGGCACCAGCTTAACAAGCAGGTGCTTGGGGCGGCCAAGGGAGAGGGGCGGCACCTGCGGCAATTCGGGGGCGGCAGGTCCCTCACTCCCTCTAGGAGCGAAGGACCTGCCGCTGAACTGCCGCCGCCGATCGCGGCTTTTTTTTTTCCCCCCAATTGCCGCCGTCGATCACGATCGCGGCTTTTTTTGTTTGTTTGTTTGTTTGTTTGTTTGGGGCGACAGAAATGCTGGAGCCAGCCCTGCCCATGCCCCCTCGCTTGGGCCAAAACTTTGAAAGGTCTCAATTCTTCACTTCTGCCTTCTTCCTGTTCTACTCTTCTCATGGTACTGCTCTGCTACCTACCCCAATAAAGGAGAACCAACAACGTAAAATGACTTGTTCAAAAATTTTAAGTAACATTTAACTTTCAAATGCCTGAACAGCAAATGTAACTTTTCTTGTCTGCATAGTAAACACTGGCATTTTTATCTGTTTGAAAAATCAAAGTGGTGCTTTCCGTGCCTTCTTGGTTGCAAAGATTTGAACTGCTTCCTGAAGGTCCAGAGTCTGGGCCAGCTCATGCTCTATTGAGATGGTTGCAAGGCCGAACAGCCTCTCCTGTGTCATTGTGGAGCATAGATGTGTTTTTATTGACTTCAGCTTGGGGAAGCTGCATTCTCCACTGGCAACTGTTGCAGGAAGTGCTAGAAGTATGCGCAGAGCAACAAAAGCATTTGGAAAGAGGGTGGTCATCTTATTTGTGCACATATATTCCAGAACAGCCTTTGGAGTTGATCCTGCTGAAATGTATCTTGAAAGGGCTTTCAGTTTCATCACCTAAATCACTCGCATCAATATCGCGTATGTCATCATGTGTCAACACTATCTCTAGTGCCCTGCATTGCTGGTGTAGGTCTTCTTCAGGTATAGTGAGGAGTTTTGGAATATCATACAACATCCCAAATATACTGCTGTGTTCCTTGAGCTGCATAAAACGTTCTTCAACTGACTGTATTGCACAATCTAGCACCTGGTTAAAGAATTCAACTTTGAATTGTTGTTTGGGGTCTCTTATGGGATTATCCCGTGCCTTGTAATCAAAATGTCTTCTTCTTCAGTGACTCTTGTATTCTTGAATGGGTGGAAAAATAGCTTCAGTGTGAAGTTCCTCTGCCAACTTCTGTGCATTCTTCAGAATGTTTTGAAATCCCTCATCTGACCAGTAAGACTGTAGGTATGACTTTGCTTTGGCAGCTGTTCCATTGATCCAGATATATCAAGGTCAACACCTTGGAGTCTCTTGCTTACAACATTTATTTCAGACAGTATGTCATGCCATAACACTAGGCCACACAGAAATTTGAAGTTATGTATGTTTCTTGGTGATTCCATTTCCCTCTGCCACTGTTGTCCCACGAACAGTTCCTGCCATAGCATTATCCTACATAATGGCAACTATGGCGTCATCTATCTTCCCAATTTGGTGTTTGATAGGCTTTATCGCCTCCACTTGACTTTCCCATCGTGTGGCACTCAGTGGTTTCAGTGTCAGAGAGGATGTTCCCAGATGTTGCTTCAAAATTGGCCATTGATGAGTTGATGCAGAGAAAAATACCTAGATGCTTTGAATTACATTAAAAAATTCAGCAGCCTCACTAGAAGCTGATACTGCATCACTGACCACCAAGTTCAATGAATGAGAACTGCATGGGACAAAAAAAGCTCGAGGGTTTAACTCTCAGATCCGTGTCTGCACTCCTCTGTTCTTTCCTCTCAGGTTGGCACCATTATCGTAGCCCTGACCTCTCATGTCAGCTATTGCAATTCCCGTATCTTCCAGCTTTTTAAGAAGCACATTTGTCATACCAGCTCCTGTAATATCATCAATGTCAATAAATTCTAGAAAATGCTCTCGGACAGTCACCATTGCAGGGACATTTTCACTAGGTTCTGTTGTTGTTACAAAATGCACCATTAAAGTCATTTGTTCCGTATGGCTGATGTCATATCTTGCTGACTTCAGATCTGCCACAATCTTCTGTTTGACTTTTGTTGCCAGTAACTGTATGAGCTCATTTTGAATTGTTTTTCCAAGGTAGTGATGTGTGTACATTTCTTGGGTGGTGACTCTTCTTAGATGCTCCTGGAGTACAGCATCAAACTCAGCCATCAGCTCCACAATTTTAAGGAAGTTTCCATTGTTTGGCACATACAGCTGATCTGAAGTGCCACACAGTGCTAGGGTTTGGGTAGCAAGCATTCTTACAATGGTAATGAGCCTTTTCAGAACATTTTGCCAGTAAAGAGACTCTGACGCAATCTTCTCTTGATGCTGATCATCTATGGTGGCCTTTAACCTTAGTCTCATCTCAAGCTCTTTCCACCTATGGAATGCTCTCTGGTGATTTGCTGCCTTCTCATGGCATGCCAGATTTCTAACCAGATTTTTCCAGTCCTTTGTTCCTGTAGAACCCAATGTGGCTGGAACATTAGACTGGAAGAGTTTGCAACAAAAACAGTATGCAGCATTCTGGGTTTTTGAGTACATAAGCCATGGCCTCTCCACTTTGTCACCATTGGGGATTTCACACCAGTAATGTGTTGGATGGAAACTTCTATTTTCATTGTCTTTGGGGAACATAAAGTTTTTCACTTGCTGTGGCCCATGCAGTACAAGGAAGTCGCTCAGGCTACTGCTCAAGTGGGTCCACAGTCCTGGATCATCTAGACTTAAGGAATTAAACTCAGCAGCAGCTGCTTCTTGCGCCTGAACCACACTCTTCTCTGAGCTACACTTTTCTTCAGGAATGTGCATGGTTACATCCATTTGAGATGGAGATATGGATGCTGCAGTAGCTGCCAGGTCACCTGCAGTCTGACTAACTGGAAAATCAGGCATCTTCTCACCACTCACATCCTCACTGGGGCCAGAAGGCTCACCGTGAACATTTGTGTCTATGTATCTCAGGAGAGCTCCTTCCTGCTTAGATAGAAAAGCTTCCTTTGCTTTCTTTCTTTTTCTGAATGCTGCCCCAGAGGGGCGTTTTCTTCTTTCACTCATGACTGCTGTTCTGTGCCAGCTATAGTGGCTCTCAACACACCTTTGAAGAGGACAAATAAGGAGGCTGGTAGCAGGGCCTGAGTGAGGGAAGATATCAGCATCTCAAGGGCCTAACTGGCTCCTACTACTTCAGTTGACTGCCTGTTCTCCTCAAGTGGGTTCAGGGAAGCAGCAGGAAACAGGAAGCTCCCTGAGAAGCTGGTGTGAATCAGTCCAGGCTCCTGGGGGTGCTAGAGAGGTACATAATTAGCTCCTCCTCCTCTCTCTCCCTGCAGCTCCAGCTGCTTTCTGTTATTCCCTCTCACCTTTTCTCCTGCCTGCCTGTTCTGTCTCTTGTGCCCTCCTTCCTCCAGCACAGCACTCCACCATCTCCGGGCATCTAGAGCAGAGAGAATACATATGCACCTGCAGCAGACACAATTTTCTACACTTTGGGTCCTAGTGGCGCCCCTCACAGTCTGGCACCTGAGGCGGCCACCTCAGTTCGCCTCATGGTAAGGCCAGCCCTGGTCTCGGTGCTCCCGAGCATCTGTAATCAGTGGCAGATATACCTTGACTTCAGATGAAGCAGGGTCATCCTCAGTCTATGGTTTCCTTTTGAGACAGCAGCCAACCCTACATGAGTGTTGTAAGACCTGATCGGATCTATTACAAATAACTCACTCAACCTCAAGACGGTAACATCAGATAGGGATCTGAAAGTCATTCTGTTCTTGAAAGTGCCACAGGACACACTTCATCCCCATTCTTTCATACCCCTGAAACCTCTCAGACTCTGTCCATTAAGTGGCAACTCCAGAAATTCATTTATATTCCCCACACCAATACGGTCTCATGCAGCAAGGTATTTACAGTGTCTCTTGCCCTTTCCCACAAGGCCAGTGAAGAACAATGCTCACCTTTCCCACACATACTAGACTCAGTTAGACCAGATCCTCCCTCCTCATTACCTTCCGGTGTCCTCTTTTATACCCCTCAGCTATGGCTAATTGGTTCATTAGCCCTCCTAGCCTGATCAGCTAATCAGTTGCACAGTCCCAATCAGCCTTCTCTAGGGAAACTGATTGGCGCCTAAGAGATCAGAGCCGGTTCCCCTGCTAGTTTCCAGCCCTCTGTCACAAACAGCAACAAAAACAAGTGATTTGAAATGTTCTTTTCTCCTAGGCTGATTCTTACTCATACACACAATGGACGGAGCTGATTGCCTATTACATAGAATACAGGCCTTATCTTTGATCGGGGGACTGTATCCTGTACTAGCAAGGATGGAATCCGTGATTTCATAGGTCCTTTCCAACTCTGAGGACTACGGAGCTATTTGAAGGCAGACAAGGGGAGACAAGGGGTGTTATGATTTGTTTGGTAGATTTTTTCATTGCTGTTGTTTTTGTAAATCTGCAGTGCATTAAAAGAACAACAAGGAGTCCGGTGGCACCGTAAAGACTAACAGATTTATTTGGGCATAAGCTTTCGTGGGTAAAAAACCTCACTTCTTCAGATGCATGGAGTGAAAATTACCGATAATATAATGCCTGCATTTGTAATTTTCACTCCATACATCTGAAGAAGTGAGGTTTTTTACCCACGAAAGCTTATGCCCAAATAAATCTGTTAGTCTTTACGGTGCCACCAGACTCCCTGTTGTTTTTGTGGCTACAGACTAACAGGGCTACCCCCTGATACTTGACACCATGCAGATTTACAGCGTTCCCTAACTAAGGGCAGCAAGGTCAGTCATGGTGACCTGAAGATAAAGACTCAGTTAGAGGCTGTGACATTAAAAGGTAAATGCTGCATGGTGGAGCCCACGCTGCAGGTCTCAGAGCCTTGTATCCATTCACCTTTAAGCACACACCAGTACCTGCTTATATGTGGAATGAAGCTTACAGGAAACAAGCGCTTGGAGCAGGAAGAACCCCCCTGGGGCACCTGCAGAAGGCGAAGCGGAGCTATGACAGTATAAAATCCCTACGGAGTGAATGCCCAGGACCTTTGCTAGCAGCCTCTAGCCACCAGAAAGAACAAAAAGGATTACATTTATGACAATGTACACCAAGACTAACCAATCGGAAGGGAGAGGAGGGGCTTATTGCTTAACAACATTCTTACCAAGAGCCAAGCAGGGGACATTTTAATAAGGGGGAGCAAGTCAGGATGGCTGAATCGCTGGGATGCATTTAGGGGGGCAAGGGTATCTTCTTGCCCTTCGGGCAATCGCTCTCTCTTGCATACACACCAAGCTTTAATGTAGCTACGGTGGAGGCACTTGACCATCTCCATGTCAACAGAGAACAAGAAAAGCTTTTCTGTGATAACTAAAGAACAGGTGATGCTGGTGACTTAACAGGAGCAGGTGCACCAGAGATTATCAACAACTGCAAAGATTACAAACATCTGTTGCTATATAATTTCTCCTGCGAGTGGGTGCTTGGTACCTTGGGGACAGGTTCCCCACAGATAAAGCCAAGCAGGACTCATCCTGACAGCATAACCAGCTTTTGGATTTTACCACTGCCCTACAGTCTCTGATTCCCAAATTCATCCCCTTAGTCCTTCCCCCCACCATCCCAATCCCTTTCCCAGGTCTCCACAGTCTTTCTTTGGCCTCCTGCTCTCTTCAGGATTCTCAGACAGCAGTAGACTCCGTAGCCCCACATGGGATTCAGGGCCATCCCACAAATTCACGAGGTGTTGGGTCTACCCCTCTAGGTTTGTAGTTTTGCACTGCAGAACAGGAGCAAACAAGTCCCCAAACCTTCTCTCTGAGTCAATACGCTTCCCCTCAACCCCATTCTCCTTCCTGTTATCTCCAAGGCTGGCTTCTTGATTCCCTGCACTTTGGTTGCATTGGCTTGTCTTGTGCCAGTGGATCAGGTTTATTTAAAGGTCGAGGATGTCGAGCTGGATGGGCCTGAATCAAGTCCTTGGATCTGAATGCTCCTCAGCTTGGGGCAATCTGGATCCGGAGCCACCCTCTGTGGCTCAGGCTCAAGTCGAGCTAAATGCAGGGCCAGGGCAAGGATATTTTGCGCCCTAGGCAAAACTTCCACCTTGCGCCCCACCTCCTCCTCCCCTCCCCCCAGAGCATCGCTTATTATAAACTTTCAGAAATGAATTCTGCATAATATGGCATTGTTCATTAGAATTAATACAAGGGGATCAGAGGAGATGGTCACAACGTCCCTTCTGGCCCGGGGGAACGTATGAGCAAGGAGGAGGCTGAGAATGCCCCCAGCTCACAGGGTCTCTAAACGTTCCCAGGCTCTGAGTACTTCGCCCTCCAGGGGGGACCCAGGGGCAAGGAGGGCAGAGCCGGGCTCTCCCAGGGAGCAGGTGAGGATCTCCCTGGGGATCAGGGCCGGCTCCCTGCATTGGCACAGTGCCACTGCGGGGGGGAGGGGTTGGTGTTTGGAAGCAGCACCTGCGCCAGCCCTTTCCCCTCCGCCGTGCTGCGGGCTTTAGTTTCACTTTTCCTCACCCCAGGAGGCGGCTGCACCCGGCCCCAGGTGCGGTGCGTTGGAGGGCGAAGCTCACCTGAGCTCAGGACCGCGTCCTTCCTCCCCCAACGACTCCGTCCCTTGGCCGCGCTAGTCGCTGTGCCCGGTCGGCTGTCTCCTCCTTGCTCTATCACAGGCTCCCACTGACTGTCCTGTGCGGCGCCCCTCACTGCAGGGCAGGTTTGTTATGGAGGCCTCGCTCCCCGCCCTGCCCTGTTCAGCTGACTTCCATGACGCCGGACACCGCTTTTTGGTGCCCCCAAATCTTGGCGCTCTAGGCAGCCGCCTAGTTCGCCTAGTGGTTACACCGGCCCTAGCTAAATGCCTGGTCCAGCTGAATCATCCTATTTCCATCCGCCATCCTCCTATCCACCTCCCCCGTCACAGCTGGCTTTGATCTCTGCCCACATGAATTTGCTCCAGGGCCACGTGCTGAGGCACAGAGAGACAACTGTGTGACTGACCGTGATGAAAAACCATCTTGTTGCATCTGCTGCTCCCTCTCTCTGCAAGAATGGCTGCTCTTCAAAGGAGGATGTGTTAGCCATGGTCACGCATGGGCTGTGCGTTACTAGTCACACTGCAGGGACACTGGCAGCCAGTGTGTTCGGAATCCCCTTGGGAGATCTCGGTGGGCACAGTCTGAGGCAAGAAGTTCCTCTTTCCCGTGGGAATGAAAATGTTTGTGTAATTAGAACAACACAAGCAGCTCCGCCATTGAGCAGCTCAGCTGTCTCCTTCCACACAACGATGTAGCAACACCACCAGGGTAATGCACAGCAACACAGGAAAGACCAGTTAGAAGAAGATGTGGTTACTTTTACCTGTATGGCAACTTCTTCAAGATGCATTGTGCACATCTATGTTCCACTGTCGGTGCGTGCATGCCCAGTGCTCTTGACCAGGAGGCTTTTGGGCCAGCAGTACTTGTTGGCATGGTGCATGCATCCTTCCTGAGTGTCCTAATGCTTCCAACTGAGGGCGTGAGGTTCCTTCGCCACTGAAATTGTGATATTAATAGACTGGATGGAGGGTGAGTCATGTAGTATAGATGTGCACAACGCATCTCGATGAACCACAGTCACTGTACAGGTAAGTAACTATTTCTTCTTTTTCGAGTAATCGTGCACATATGTATTCCACTATTAGTGATTTCCAAGCACAGCGTAGAACTACCTTTCCAAAGTTTGCATCAGCTCTGGATGCTTCAATGAGAACATAATGAGTGAACATTTGTACCAAAGACCAGTCTTCTGCTTGCCAAGTGTTTAGGACTGGAACATTGCTGAGAAAAGCCACTGAGGTACTTGAGCCCTGGAAGAATGATGCTGTCCCCTTTGCCAAGTCATTACATGTCCTGATGCAGGCAGATATCCAGTTGGAAATTCTTTGTGCTGATACTACCTGACCTCTCATTCTCTCTGAGTAAGCTACAAAGAGCCTTGCTGATGATCTAAATTGTGTCATCCTGTCTATGTAAAATGAGATTGCCCTGGGGACATCCAGAAAATAAACCTCTCCTCATCCCCAGGAGCATGCAGTTTCAGAATCATAGAATATCAGGGTTGGAAGAGACCTCAGGAGGTATCTAGTCCAATCCCCTGCTCAAAGCAGGACCAATCCCCAACTAAATCATCCCAGCCAAGGCTTTGTCAAGCCGGGTCTTAAAAACCTCTAAGGATGGAGATTCCGCCACCTTCCTAGGTAACCCATTCCAGTACTTCACCACCCTCCTAACGAAAGGATATTGGCATATATATGACCTGATTCAGGTGAAATTCTGAGACCGCTTTCAATAAAAACAATGGGTGAGGCCTTAATGAGACCTGGTCCTTACAAAATACAGCATATAAGGGCCTTGCCATTAAAACTTGAAGCTCTCCTACTCTCCTTGATGATGTTATTGCCATTAGAAAGACTGTCTTAGCTGACAAATGGAAGAAAGAACATGAAAGCCAATGGCTCAAATGGTAGTCGCATAAGTCTTGCCAGTCGGGGAAGGCACTAGTTCCCTTACTGGAGGTTAATCCCTTTAGGCATTTTAGAAGTCTTCTCACCATAGAATGGGAAAAAACAGAACGCCTATAGAACAGAAGGTCATTGGAGAATTGGCTGCAAAGTGGACTTTTATTGAACTCTTAGAGAGACCTGTTTGTTTTAAGTCTAGCAAAATCCCCCTCCCCCCCCCCTTTAACTAGGTGAGTTGCTCTGGTTGAGCTTCTCCTGCTGTTAAACAAGATGTTCTGGACACCATGTAGGCAGAACCTCTGATGATGTTAGCCAGTCAAAATCCACGAGGAGCTGGGTGAGGACTTTGCCGAGATCTTAGGTGATTCAGTCTGGGAGAAGTGGCAGGCTCATGGGAGGCTGTACTGGCGGAGTCTGAAGATCTGAAAAACAAAATTTCCTCAGCCATGCCAGAGCTATTGGAATCATTCTGACCATTCTGATGACTTTGGGAACCCGGGGGATGGAGGGTATGAATGCATAAGATCTGGGCCCCAAGGAAGCCCCACATCTGTTATCAATCCTGGGCTGTGACTGCCCCAGCACAGAAGTGGTGACATTTTCTATTCTCCTTGGTAGGGTATAGTTCAAAAGCAGGGATATCCCCTTTATTGAAAATCATCTTAACTATTTTGTACGTCAGAGTCTGTTCATGGGCATGGATGGACTTCTGGCACAGGTGACCTCCTAGAACACTCTGCACTCTGAGAAGATGAGATGCCGTGAGGGTAATGTCATTCCAGATGCAGAAGTGCCAGAGGATAATGGGCTGGAACTCAGCCCGCCTTGTTTATTGAGGTAAAACATAGCAGTCGTATGGTCTGTCATTACTTGGATTGAGAAGGCCTTTGATAGGTGGTAGGAAAACTTCACAGGCATAAAGAACGGCCCTCAGCTCCAAAATGTTTTTTTGGAGAGCTGATTCTTGGCTGGACCAGAGACCCTGAGTCTGTATGCTATCTAGATGAGCTCCCAAGCCCAGAGTGGATGTGTCCATCACTCACATCTTTGATGGAAGAGAAGGGGAACCGCAGACCCCACTGTGCAGATGTTTTCCAGACTCCTCCACCAATGTAGCAATGATATGATTGGAGCAGGTAAGGAGATCAGCATGTCCAGAAATGCTTGTTTGGCTGATATGCAGACATCACCCAGCTTTGCATGCACCTCAGGTGACATATGACACACTGAGTCACATACATGCCGGATGCCATGGGTAGCAGCAACCTCAGACAAGCGCTCCCTGTGGTTCTCGGTTGAACTTATAGATTGGTGAAATCTTTCCAGTGGCTGCAGTTGTAGAATCGAGAATGGCCCCAATGAACTCAATTCTTCGCACAGGGAATAGTATCCGTTTGTCCTTGTTTATTTTCAGACCCACCCGTGCAAACAGGGGCTGGCTCTGATAGATGCTGTTCGTCACTTGATGCGACCACAAATCAACCAATCGTTGGTTGGGAATACCTGAGTCATTTGACATGTGCTGCTACCTCTACCAGGCACTTTGTAAGGCTTTGTGGGGCTGATGAGAGGCAGTGGTGGTCCCACACATACTTTTCTGTGGCTTGGGTGGATAACCGCATCAAAATAGGAATCCTGTTGGTCAATGTACCAATCGTTGGGATCTAAGGATGGGAAAATGGAGGCAGGGGACACCATCCTGAAGTTTTGCTTATTGGTGAAGATGTTCAATTTCCTTAAGTCTAGGATAGCCTCAACCCCCTCTCATTTGGGGTGAAAATATCAGGAGTAGAACTCACTTCCCTATGGTATAAAGGGACCCCCCCTCCTGTTACTCCAAGAGCTAGAAGAAACTGCAGCTCCTGAAGCAGTACAATTCTGTGAGAAGGTCCCTGAATAGGAACAGGGGAGGATGCTGTGGGTAGGGCAAGAACTGGAATTGAATGGTGTATCCCTGTTCCATAGTCTCTAGAACCCACTGATCAGTGGTTATGGAGTTCCAGGCAGCAGGGAAGTGGTACGACAAGTTCCCAAAGGGAGGGGATGGGTTGGGAAGATCCAGAATAACTGGTGTGGAGCAGTCAAATTGGCTGCCTTGAGACTGATGGGTCGAACATGTTCATGCCAAAGCGGAAGGCTTTCTTCATGGAAATTTGGGCCACTTTCTGGAGGAGTCAGGTTGAATGGAGGGCTAACTATGGTGCTGTTGAGGCTTACCTTGCCTCCTCTTGGGGGCTAGCTACTCTCGTACGTAGCCAGGTCCCGGGCAGGGTTATACAGCCCGTGCTGCTGCCCAACTTGCTGTGGCTTTACTCCTGCTATTCTTCAACTAATTAGATCAATGCTCCATCTGCTGCACTCCCACCTCTGATTGCAGTGGAGACATACCCTTGAGAAGGACTCGCCGATACTGCATTTGTCCCTATCATGCCCTTCACCTAAACAGATGAGTAAGGCTACTCTTTTTATTCACAGAAAATTGTAATACATTTAATGGCAGAGGTGTGAAAAAAGGAGGAAGGGTTGGCTAGTGAGCCCACGCTGCAGCGGCTGCCCCATCCCACGGGGCTGGGCCTGGGTCCCCACTCCAGGTGTTGCAAGCTGGCCCTCGTGGTTGCAGTGCCACTCCACGTTGGCAAATCCACCCCTCCATGGACAGAAATGGGGGTGGAGGGCCAGATTTGTTTGGCATTGAGACCTAGCATGCTGGGTTTGACACATCCACCCCTCCATTTACAGCAGGGCGGATGCACAAAACTTGAGTGGTGCTGTGACCACGTGGGCCAGGTCGCAATGCCCGGAGGGAGAGGCGTCGCCACTGTGGGGGTCATGGGTTCTATTCAAATTCACGATTACCATGAGCACCACACCAAACTCACAGCCTGACAGAGGAGGCATCTCGTCCGCCTGCCTGGCAAGAGGGGCAGTTTTTAAAACCTGGGGACTTATGCTGGTACCAGAGTATCCACAAGGACTTCCTATAGAGGAGAACAAAGGAAACATTATACAACACAGACTAACGACTATGCTAACTACTGTTTACACAAGGAGAAACTGCTGATAAGCAAGGAAAAGCAAGCTTTGCTGCCAGCTCCGACAGAGCGGGTGGGTACAAAGACATTTAGGGTGCATGCACCAGCCCAACAGGTGCTGCTGGTGAAGGGTGTCTGGCCAAGTGCACTAGGCGTGCACACACCAACGGTGGAATGTGCATTTGCACAAGCACTTGCGGAAGAAAGAGCTACTCAGCCAGCAGCCCCATACAGCTATTATAGCAAAACCACCACATTAGATAAGGGTTGGCTGGGGCCATGGTTAACTCAGACAGTTAAATAGCTCATCAGACCTCTCTCTCTATCTCCCTGGCCCAATAAAAGATATGACCTCACCCACCCTGTCTACCCACACACCTGACTTTTTTCTCTTCTCTCTCTTTCCAAGAGAGCAGGTGAACGTACAGTAACCACTAAAGTCGGTGGCTACTGCCGTCTGCTCTGTGACAGGAAATGAAGTTAAGTCTCTTCCCACGGCTCCTCTGCATCACACCTGTATTATGTGGTGCCAGAAGAAAACAGAATCTTGGACAAAAATGGGGCAGATGAAGCCTGAATAGCTCAGTCTGGACAGGAACCCAGCAGAGAACTGGAGCTGGCAGCTGACATACTCCCAGATGGAGTCAAGTGGCCTGGCACTAGTAGAGAAAGCGGGCAATCCTCCATGGTGCTCCATGTGGCAGGCCCAAAGGTGCTGGAGAGCTACAATACAGTCCCTTCCCCAGGATGTACAAGCCCAGGCTACAGCCGGGGGCAGGGGGAAGGGGGAGTGTCTTTTAACTGGGTTATAAGACAGTTTACACAGGACCAAACTCTCGGTTTGAACTCAGGCTCAAGCCTCACCTCCCTTCACTCTACACACAAATCACGCTACCCCAGTGCTTGGACCCAGGAGCTGCAGGCCCCATGCGGGTGGAGGGTCTGAGTCTGAGTGAAGCTGGGACCAAGGGTCAAGCCCTATCGCTTTGCAATGTAGACACATCCCCACTGGACTGGGAGTCTGCCAAAAGTATCCCATGATCCCACAGGCCGACTTTCTTTGCCCTCTGGACAGTTGAAGTTTTCCCTCACTGCACCACGAACAAAGGGCCACGTCTGGGGAGGGCACGAGGAAGCCTGGCATATGGGTGACTGGACTTGGGCCTGCATACGTAGACACTGGAGTCCCAGGTGGTGACCCAAGATTCAACAGTTCCTAACCTGTGGTTACAAATGAGCATAGACGCTCAAGCCCTAGGTTAACAAACCCAGGGTCTATTAATTCAAGTTCTACTAGCCCTGGGCTGACACTGCAGTGCAGACATACACCAAATAGCCTTAAAAATGGATGATCCCCAGCCAGAGCAGCTATGGTTTAACACCAGCAGGACCTTGGTGTGGACAAGGCCAATAAGGATGCTGTGGATTTTCGATTTTGTTCTAGCTGTTGCTTATCTGAGGCAGGTGGGAAGCTAGACAAGAGCCAATCAATCTGTAATAATATCAGTAATTTGCATATTAATTCCCATCCTTTCTATACTTCTCACTGACTTGTTAACAGAGCCGTCCTCTCCTTCCCCTCCTGCCTGGGCCTCACACCAGGGTGCAGTTATCAAGCCATCCATTTCAGTAATGATAAGCAGTGCATTAAACCTCAGGGGATGGTGAATATTGGGGAGGGAGAGATATGAGGTACCATCAGTGTCTCTCTGGCATGTGTGTAGGGGTCTGAGGGTGCCTGTGTGTGTAGGGGGGTGTAAGGTGTGTGCATGTATAGGGGTGCCTCTGTGTGCGTGTAGGGGTCTGAGGATGGCTCTGTGTGTGTGTGTATAGGGATGTAAGGGTGCCAGTTGTGTGTCTGTGTGTAGGGGTGTGATGAAGTGGGGGTGCATGCAGGACCCTCTGGCTTCCCCAGAACCCCACCTGGGCGGACTCGCTATGGGAAGCGCACGGAGGGGCATATGCTGAATGCTCCAAGGTCAGACCCAGGAAGGTGAAGCTGTGTGAGCTTCTTGCCCTGAAGACAGTCGGCTCCAAGGGAGAGCAGGCTCCCCGAAGTCCTGACTGGCTTTGTGGGGAGCAGTTCCAGAGCATCGCCCGGGGACTCTGTGACAAGGGATCACCTGAGGGTGCCTGTGTGTGTGTAGGGTGTTTGGGTATGAGGGTGCCTGTGTGTGTGTGTGTAGGGTGTTTGGGTATGAGGGTGCCTGTGTGTGTGTGTGTAGGGTGTTTGGGTAGGAGAGTGCCCGTGTGTGTGTAGGGTGTTTGGGTAGGAGGGTGCCTGTGTGTGTGTGTCTGTGTGTGTATAGGAGATGTGATAGTGCCTGGGTGTGTGACAGTCTCTCCGTGTGGTGGGAGCTGCTGAGGGCTCAGGGGGGCAGGCAACCAGCCAGCTCCAAGTCCCGCCTGTCCTTCAGACATGCCAACCCCCTGAAGAAAAAAACACAGACATGGGGCTTGTTTTTGGCTGGTGAGCTGCTTGTTGGCTAGGTTTTGGCTTGTCGCTTGTTGCAAGGGGCGGAGAGAGTCGGGTGCGCAGCGCCCCAGCCCGGGATCCGGTCACACACCGTGTTGGGGTTCCCAGGCCCGGCTTGTTTGGCAATGGGGGGAGCGGGATTTCTGATCTCTGGGGACAGTCGGGGCGGTTAGTTCCCCGGTGAGTTGGGCTTTCCAAGCCCCGCCCGGCCGCCCGCGCTGCGGCGGGGGGGGGGGGGGGGGGGGGGAAGGACTCGCACTCCCGGGCGGCTCCCGGGACAGCGCAGGTGAAGCCGAGACGCTCCGAGCTGCCTCAGGGCGGGAAGCGGGAGTGCGCGGCGCAGAGCCGGGCGCGGAGCCCCCAGCCCGCTGCGGAGGCGTCGGTGCAGCCCCAGCGCCCGAAGCCGCCGCCCCGCGCGCCCGACTCCCCGCGGGGGCTGCAGGCTGCTTCCTCCCCCTGCCGGGCGCGGGACCTCAGTGGCAGCCCTCGCTCGCCTCCGCCGGAGACTCCCCGCCGCGCTGCTCCCACCGCCCGCCGGCCGCAGCGCCCCTCGTCCGAGCACAGGTACCGGGCCAGGGGGCGGGGGCGCCAGCGATCGGGGGTTGGGGGGCGGTTAGCGGGGGGTGCAGCGATCAAGACGCTAAATAAGGCGGCGCCAATCCCCCGGGACTCTTCCCTTGTGCCCGTGTGGACGCACTGGGCAGGGCTGGGCTCTCGCATTGCGCCCCCGGAGCCGTGTGGGGGGCTGCACCGCTCACCTGGGCCGAGGCGGGGCTGGTGAATCCCTTAGGGAGAGGCAGGTGTGGGTGTCAGGAGCGTGTTTGCCTGGCAGAGGTGGGCAGCGCTTGGCACGGGGCGAGGGAATTGCCCTTTAAATCCCCAGGTGCCCGCCTGGGGAACCGCTGGCCCGCCCTTGATTGCAGCCAAAGGACGCTGCACCCAGTGGCCAGGGGACTCAGCCGCCTGCAGGACTCTCTCATGAGGGGGCCGGACGGGAAGGGGGCTAAAGTCCCCCTTATTTGAGCTGCGCTGCTGCGAAACTAGGAAAGAGGGGAATTTCCTTCCCCTGTAGGGCTGAGTGCAGGTCACTGGATTTCAACTCTGAACAGAGCCCACTGGACTCAGCTGGTCTCTGTTCTCACCAGAGCAGCTCCTGACACCCCCAGTAACAAATGAACAGCATCAGCTGAGGTTGGGCCAAATCTTGGTACCTTACGCATGGGTACTCATGTAAAACGAACAGGCTGGGGCCAGGTGTGTCTTTGATCCCTCAGGAAGGACGTGAGATTTAAGGCGCACCTGGCTATGTGGTTGTATGGGTATTTTTCAGCCTGGAGTGGGATTTTGGTCAGAAATGTTTTGATGGCTCTGGGACTGGCAGGCTGTTGATGAGCAACTCCAGAGATCACAGAGGAGTCTTCACTGGGTATGTCTACACTGCCCTTGGGAGCGCGCCTGGCTTGGGCTAGCTGCCGGCGTCCAAGCTCCCCCATCTCACTTTGTCTGAGCTAGCCTGAGTTTCTCCTGGAGCTGCAATGTCCACACCCTTATCTTTAGCACACTAGCTAGAGTAAAGACTGCCTGCTCTGCTTTTCCAGTCAGCAGGAGCTAGAGGATAAGGGGTTCAAGCTGGGGGGGGGGGTAACTTCCTTTGGGGGTTTGTATTAAAAAATCCAGAAATTTGCCAGCCCCAGGGTGTATTACAATGTGCTGCGAGTTGCTCAGGTTAGGATGCAAGGACAGTTTGGTGTGAGAGTGATTGAGTGTGTTTTTCCCATTTAAATCTGTTTGTTCCCCATGCCTGCTGGAGCTGTCTGGCCAGCCCCAGGGAGCCCCCCAACTAAGGGTGGGATGAATTCCATTGCCCTTAAACAGCAAATCCTCCAACTGCCCCCCACACCTACAGCTGCTCAACACAGCTGAGCTAAAGGAGCCTCGAAAAACTTCCCGCAGCAGCAGGGTAGGGCTCAGCTGTGTGAGCAACTGTTGGTCTGCCGACAAGGCAGGCAGGTATGGATAAGCCCGGCCTGGGGGCTGTGAAGGAGCATTAGGCAGTAGCTTCATTCCAGCTAGGGCTGAGCAATCACTTTATCCACTGATCCAGCCGTACAAGGTCTGACTACAGAGCCTCGTTCAGTGTTTTTCAGCCTTTTTTCATTTGCAGCCCCCTAAAAAGTTTTGAGCGGAGGTGCGGACTCCTGTGGAAATCTTAAACCACTGGCCTAGTCCCAGCAAGTCAGTCTTTTCCCCTGCCAGGGGCCCTTCCATCGCTTGTCCCTATGACCCTGTAGCCGGTTCACCTCAGCAGACCTAGTCTGGTGGTGTTGGACCCTGTTGAACTGCCTGGCGGTGCCAGCCCTGAAGAGATCTGCACTCTGAGGATTCACTGAACTTCTGGGCTCACCCACCCCTGCATTTTAACAAGGAGAACTGCATCTGCCCCTCCTAGTACCACCTCAAGTGAGGTCTACTCAGCCTTCCCTGGCAGAACCACGGACACCCCAGAGAACCCTTGTTCTCCCAAGGGATGCCTAGTGTGGATTTCAGATCATGTCAGCTGGCTCCTGCTGGTTCCTGCTAGCAGTTAGGATTTGTCCAGAGCAACAAGTGCTTTGATCTGCTGGTTGCTGATCTTCCAGCAGAAGCCACAAGAAACCAGTTAGAATCCTCGGAGAGGTTCCTGCAATGACCGCTCCAAATCTCTGCCTTTAAGGGACATAGCTGGAGTTTGCACTGTTGTATCTGTGCTGATGACAGGATATTAGAGACACAAGGTGGGTGAGGTAATATCTTTTATTGGACCAACTTCTGTTGGTGAGAGAGACCTGAAGAAGAGCTCTGTGTAAGCTCGAAAGCCTGTCTCTTTCACCACCAGAAGATGGTCCAATAAAAGATATCACCTCGCCCACCTTGTCTCTCTAATGTCTGGAATTTGTGTATTTCCTGTCCTGTAAACCACAGTGCCCTGCTAGACACATCTGTAATGCACTCAGAGCCACTTGCGTTTCTGTAGCCCCACAGACCGGGGAGGGGACAGAACACTCTGAGATGGGAGCTGGAACGCCTGAGGCAGCGTGCTGGGTGGGAATTTTGCGCTGACACTTTCTGGCCCTGCACTGTCTATGCGGCTCTGATCTGTAGCACTCGCACAAATCAGGCTGTGATGATAAATGTTACATATTTGATTGCTGTCCAAATCTTAATCCAGCGATTTGGAGAGAGGGGAGTGGGCAAAGGGTGGGGAGGGAGGAAATCGGAAAGTGACAGGTTTGTAAACAGCAGCAGTAGTGGTGGGAAAGGGGATCTCTGCTGGTGCTTTAAAGCCGTAGTGGTGTAAGGGTGAGCGCAGTTCCCAAACCTTGCAGCAGCACGGATGTGTTTTTGATGGAGGTGGTTTTCCTAGCTGTGTGATAGCAGCCGTCCCTCTCAGTGAAACAGCCCAGGGGGCTGCTACAGGACTACTGAGTCCAACCTAAGGGTGGGATGGGAGCTCGGACTCCGTGGCTGTTCTGTTGAGACCACCAAGGGAACTAATTGGTGCCGGTATGGGTGGTGGTTTCATCATATGGACACCTGCTCCCGCGTAACCAGACCGAGACCCACCAACTCATTTCCCAGCAGCTCCAAAGCAGCTGTTACACAGCACAAACGTAGATGAAAGGCTCTGCCATCCCCTTTTTCAGGCTGGCATCTTAAAACCATGGTTTGGTGGAGGGAAAGAGTGCAAAAGGCATAACAATGAGAACGGGAAAGTCATGACACACAGTGCTGGAATGAATGCTAGGTTGTGTGTCATGGGAAATGATGGGGAAAGCCAAATACAAACCCTTTATTTTAGAAAGGCTTACGGCTGTTTATTAACAATTAACGAATAGGTCATGACCATTCACCACCCCCCTGCTGTACTGCCCAGAACCCGGGCTGAGCCCAAGTACAAGACATTTGTAGAGGAGGCTGGTGAAGTGTGCGGGTGACAAAGCACTAACACAGCCCAAGAAGTCATTCCCCTGGCACAAGGCAGCCGTAAAGCCGGCCAGAGGAAGATCACCCCATTGGATGGGGATCCCACAGAGCCAGTATAGCAACTCCTCTGCCACACCCATTCCTGGCTGTTGGTTTAGGGAGTGTGGCTGGGGCGTGGACAGAGCTTCCCAGGACCCTGCCTATCCCCAGCTTCCATAACAGGCCCTTGGAGTCACTGGCAGCCAGTGTAAGCGACAGCAGGCATAAGACTGCTCTGATTGATGCTGGGGACTGGACCGGCACACAGGCAAGGCAGCCCAGGATCAGGGGCTATCTCAAAGCCATCTTTGCCCCCACCCCATCCCAATGTGCACACCAGGGTTGAGATTGTGTGCACAGAAGGTGAAGCCCCATGGAGCTTGGGGATGAAGCTGGCTTTAAGACACTTCGGTGACCTCAGGATTTGGGGCTACTTCAGGGACTTAAATTACCTTCCAGGATAAACTAGAATACCACTGCGGGTGCTCCAATCCACAGCAGCCTCCTGCTGGCGGCTCTGTAGTCCTAAATAGCCCAGAGCCTTCACATGGGATGTGCTAAGGACACGTTCCCTCCTGCCTCCACCACTCCGCCCCAGGTCAGGGTGGGGGTGCACTGGTCTGTGAGGGGGGCACTCTGGGGTGCACTGGGTGCAGGTCACAACGGGGTGCAGTGGTCTGTGTGAGTGGGGCGCTCTAGGGTGGAATAGCAGGGGGTGCAGGTCAGGGTGAATTTTCTCCATGCCCCTTGTAGCATAGTTCCTACCTCTATACATTGCTGGGAATCTGTCCCTGGGTCCCAGGCTGAGGATCAGGGCCCATGACTCATTGGAAAAAATCCCTAAGTGGCCTAGGTTTGGTCACTGAAGCCATAGTGTAGCAGACACCCAGCCTCACCTGTTATGGATCCCAAGGGACAACCAATCCCCCACCCCTCAACAAAATCCCAAGAATGTATGCCAAGCACTGCCTTTCCCTTTCCAGGGGAGAGCACAAAGGCTCTTGTGAGGTCTGATGCATGGCCCCAGGTTGTGTGACTCACTCCATGCTCTGCTGGACTTGGCAGGTTGCCGATTGCACTTGGGTGTCACATGAGTTTATGCCATCCCCTAGGAATTCTGCATTCATTGAAATGCCACAAACATTCAGGCAGCCGTGATCAGACTACAAAGGAGTCTATAAAGCACAGTGAGGCTGCTTTACCCAGCCCAGGAACATTTCCAAGGTCTGTCTTTGCACACAATGCTGCCAGCTTTCTCAAGACTTCCAAAGTCACAGACACAAATCTTTGGGTCTGATTCTGCGTTCCCGTGCCCTGCTTTTACCCCTCTATTGCGCCATGGACTTCCACTGCATTTTTCTTGATTGACATGCATTCAACTGAGAGCAGGATCAGACCCTTTTTATGAGGAGGAGGCAGAGACTCAGATGACATTGCCCTGTGTTTGCCACACCTGTGACTCCTAGGATCAGAATGATGTGTCTTATGCCTCGCAGGAGGGGAGTGAGGAGAGAGGCCCAGCCAGGAGTCAGCAGGGACAAAGAGGACAGTGGGGCTTGTTCCATAATGAGTTTCACACTTCTAAATTGTTGACCTATTCAGGCACTTAGAGGGATTGTCTGCAGGGATCTGTGGGCATGATGCTAATACTTAACATCTCTCCTCCCAAGAGCTCAAAGCCCTTTATGTTATCCCTGTCTTATACAGGACTGTATCTGAGGCACAGAGAGCTTAATGTGTTTTGCTGAACACCACCCAACAAGTCAATGACCAAGCTGGGAATAGATCCCAGATCTCCGGGCTCCCAGCACTAGCCACTGTACCATCCAGAACCTCTGTCTCTTTTGCTTTTTCCCGCCTGTTCACTGGCACCCATAGGTGAATGTCACTCCACAGCTGTCGTAACACTCAGGGACTGGCATTTATCTTGCACCTTGTATCTGGAGATCCCAAAGCAGCCAACAAAGTGATTACAGTCCGTGTGTGTGTGTGTGTGTAGGAAAACATTGTGTGCGTGTCTGGATCACTTTACCCCATCCTGCCGTCCCACCGCATCCCCCTACGGAAATGCGCCACTAGAGAGGAGGGCAGCAGCAGCAGCAGTTTAAAAGCATGCTGTCACGCTGTCTGGAGCGGTTCATGCCGTGAGTGCCAACCTCAGGGCTGACACCACAAACTGGTGGTATGTTTTATAGTTAGATATCACCAAACCAGTAACCAATATGACCACCTGAATCACTGTAACAGTCTGGCCATGGAATCAGACACAGTCCCCTTGGGCACTGCAGTCTGTCTTTGCCACCCAGGCAAGCTGGACTGCATGATAAACGGTCACTTACTCAAAAGTCACAAAATATTCACATTGCTCCCAGTCCCAAGAGACCAGTCATCTTACCCCAGGTCAGTTTGTACCTTACAGCTCACACTAAAGACAATGCTGGTAGCCAAGTCTATAGTACACTAACTAGGAAAAAGAAATGAGTTATTTACAGGTTAGAGCAGGCAGCATATGAGCACAGGTGAGCTACACTCTGTGGTTCCAAAAGATGACAGAGATGTAGTCATCTGTCCACTGAATGCCTTTTAGGGCTAACCCAGGTCGACCCTGGGGATCTCTGCTTTTATTTCCTAGCTTCAGCCCGATAAGAGTACAAACCTCAAAGAGATAAGTTTCTTCTTCTCTATATTTCTTTCCCCCAGAGCTCAAACCAATGGGATGAGAGCTCCTGCACGTAACTTCTTCATGGGTGGATGGGGCAATCAAAGTTTTTGTCCTACAATGGAACCATTTAGTCTTGATGGTCCTTCTTGAGGGGCAGGGGGAACCACTCTTCTTGCCTAGGTTCATGAGTTCAGACCAGGCACTTGTACAATTATAAAGCAAAAACTACATATTACCTTGTAGCACAGGACACACATTACAGGTAAGATTAATGCATGCCACAACTTATCGTGTTTATTGTTTAGACTCATCTTTACAAATCTAACGCCTACCTTGAACAATACTAACATACAGGTGAGCTGGTCTGGTTTCCAGCTATGAATTTGTAAGGGCTCAGCTGAAACCTACAGCCTTGCAAGAGCTGGCACCTGGTTTACCAGCATCATGCATGCATCAGCACTTCACACCTGTCTAGGATAGGTGGAAGAGTACTGTAACCCGTTGACACCACAGGAGAATTTTAGGTAGAGAGAAGACATGAGCTGGAACGTGGACAGTCCACCAAGGCAAAGCATCATGGTATCTTTCACAACCATGAGTGACCCAGATGAAGACAGCATCTGCCCTCAATGCTATATTATGGTCTCATTTCAACTCTGACTGTGAGTGTAAGGTGCCCTCTCAGCACTGCTGCCCACAGCACCTGGGTTTTCCATGGAAGTCTCCTACTGAGGTGGGTAGCTGGACCCTCTTGTCTTTTAGGAGACCTCTTGACAGCAGCACCCAAGTCTCAAAGCACAGTGAGGACTGGTCACCTTCTAGTCCCTTTAATACTACCGTGTTTTATGTCACAGGCATGCCTCTTGGTTCTTTCTCTGCCCTGCTGGTCAGACCATGGACAGTCTAATCCTGTTGTTCAATTCTGAAAAGATAGCAGGAGAGTAGATGTCAGGCTGAGTGCTATGGTACGTTGGAGCAAGCTGTACTCAGCAGGACAGCTCTGCGTTTGGTGTGTAGGAAGCCAAATGCGAGGGACATTGAGGCACTGACGATGCTTGCGCAGCCTCTAACCTCAGTGGATGGTTCTCAGAAATAGGATTGCAAAAGGCAACCAGGACAGTGTGGTGAGCATTGCAAGGCACTGACTGGCCGGCCTTGTGACGTTATTTCCAGCTACCCAACTTCAGAGCCATGGGTAAGGCAGTGTCCAGTGGGGAGATGTACCAGTGGGTCAGCTCCCCAGGCCCAGTAGAAATATGCACCAATTTGATTGATACCTCCTCTTTAGTATCTTAGCAACATCTTGGCCATGGTCACTGCTGAATCCAACATTCAACTCCTGACCCTGCAGTGCTGAAAATGTTTCTATTGCTGCCTGTTAAACTCTTATCTGTTCATGTGGCCACAGCATCACAGACACGCAGCTTGCGTGTGTACTAAGCATATGGGCTGAGGTGCTATTATTGTTTGTTTTGCAACTCTGAGAAGAAGATACAAATGTGCTTCCAAACCACACAGCAAGCCCTGCGTATCTGCAGGGAGCAACTCCCTGCTCTGGCTCAGAGAAAACACACTTCATGAATGAGAAGATGGAAGAGTCAAAGACGGAATAAGTAGGTTGTCCAGGCTTTCCCCAACTACTGTACTGCCTATTGAGTATTTAGTGAGGCAACATCAGCACAGGATGATGTCAAACCCTGACAGTTAATTAGCGATATTATATTATTTATATTGTGGGAGAGTTTAGAGACCAGCACCCCAGGGTGCCAGGTCCTGTACATACACACAGTAGGAGGCAGCTCCAGCCCAAAGTGCATACAATCTGAGACCGACAGAGGGCGGCCGTACGATCATCCCCATTTTACAGATCTTGAAGCTCAGAGAAATCAAGGGACTTGCCCACGGTTACATAGGGAGCTTGTGACAGAGCCAGGAACTAGACCCTAGTCTACTGCCTTAACCTAACCTCCGGCAAGCCACAGGATCACTCATCTGAAATAGCAATCGGTCCGGAAAGCTTGAGGGGTCGTGGCCATGAACCCATCTCCTTTACAGTCCATTTATAGCCCTTGCAGAAGCTACAGCCTTTCCGGTTCATTGAGCAAAATGCTGCAAAGACCTATATGCAAAGCAGGCGCAACCAGTGTCGCATTTTTAGCCAACCCAGCTAGAACATTTTAGGAAATGAGCAGTCTAAACCTTCAGCACCCAGACAATGGCTCTTACCAAATAGTCTTCCTGAAAAGCCACAAATGCCGATAACTGTCTGCGTCTATACTTCCCTCTTCCACTGGCCACAGCTCACAAGGTGAGGTTAGCGATCCGTTATTTCCTCACCCTGCTTTCTCATTCCGAGTCAGCGAATTTAGTGGCCTGAGCCAGCTCCCAGCAAAGTCAGAGGGGGTCTTTGCATTGACTATAATGAGAGTTCAGCCCCCTGTGCAGTCATGTCTATTCTTTTCCTTTTTCAGTAAAAATCAGACTGTAGGACTGATAGGTTCAGTTTGTATACCATTACCCATAATGCATCATGCGTGATGTTTCTTTGAAGCCAGTATTAGCGATATTGGGTATTTAATAAAAGCTAGAGCTGGCTGAAGACTGGAAAAATGTTTGGCAAATCTTAGAGTTTCCATTCAGCTCAGCTGTATTCAAATCCTTTAGTGATGGCAAATATACAATGCTTCGAAACCATTCTGCATGATTCAGACGAATGATTGTGTATTCAGCCCACTTGCAACTCGAATGCCAACATTATGAATAATGCGCGAACTGCCATTTGTTCATCAGGGATGTTTTTGGGTTGTTTGCACATTGGCAAAAACACTTTGCAAAGGCAAAAATTCAGTAAGCAAAATCAGCAAAGAGACTCTGACCAGCTCTACTAGCGTGTTTTATCTCAGACAAGAGGAAGCAATAGCGGTACTTGCCTCTCCCTTATTTACAGGGTAAGCCAGGCTCTCAGAGGGCTTCAAACTCGAGTGAAAGTAGCTGCCCAGCCCCATTATGGGGCAGGTCAACAGATATCTCCATTTTACAGATAGGGAAATTGAGGCAAAGAACATTGACATATTTTTCAAAAGGTTACGGAGCAGGCAAAGCAGGGAACAGAACCTAGGTCTTCTCACTACCAGTCATGTACTTAAGATATAAGACCATCCTTCTCCTCCATAAGGAGAAAAAAAATCAAATAGGAAGTGAAACACACCTTCCAACAGCATCGCTAACCCCACATTTAAACAGCATGAGCTTTTGAAAAATGCTGCGTTCTTTTTATAAGCCTCCTGGTTTTTGAGCCTTTTGCATTCATGTTTCTGAGCTTTTCTCCATCACCACCAGGGCGCAACACTTACATTCTGAGTAGTCTCATGTAGTCAGCCTTACTTCAGGAACTGCGGCTTTAAGAAAATTAGGGTACATCTATACTTACCTCCAGGTCCGGCGGTAAGCAATCGATCTTCTGGGATCGATTTATCGCGTCTTGTCTAGACGCCGGTACTCCTGCTCCGCGAGAGGAGTACGCGGAGTCGACGGGGGAGCCTGCCTGCCGCGTGTGGACCCGCGGTAAGTTCGAACTAAGATACTTCCACTTCAGCTACGTTATTCACGTAGCTGAAGTTGCGTATCTTAATTTGAAGTGGGGGGTTAGTGTGGACCAGCCCTGAGTATCACAGGACTTGCGATAAAAATCACAAGAGCTGGTAACATGGTGCCAACATCCTGCTAACCGTTGTGTGCCCTCTTGGGTGTAAGTCCAATTTCACTGACACCAGTTTTATACCCGTGAGACTCTGTTGACTCCTATTCTTACTCCTGATTTATACTGGTGTTAGTGAGGTCAGAATCAGGCCCACTTTGTTTCTGGTAGCTGGCATCCTGCATTTGCTGCAGCTAGCTCTAGGCTGGAGCTTTACAAAGTACCAGCCATCTAGGACCCTTCCGCATGCTGAGTAGTCCCGTACTCCATACCGATTTCCGGTACCCCTATGCAAAAGGCTGTATATTGAGGGCCAAAGTGGGCTCAGGGTGGTGCAGACCCTGGGCTGGATGTCTCTTGGTGTGAGTTAGGGGGCAGACTCATGAGCTTTGCACAAGTGACATCTGCTGCCGCCTGACCCCAGGATCCCAGCCCGTTACAGGGCTGCTTTTGCAGCGCAGGGCTTCTGCCATCAGGGGCAGGAAGGCAGGGAGGGAGGTGCTCCATCCGAGCCTGCATCCCCTTTGGTTACTTAATGCCCCTGAGACCCATCTGTACTCTGTTTGTGACTAAGCAGGAACTTTTATGCGCTATTGTTCTCAATCCAGCCCATTGAAGTAACTGAATAGCAGGCCTTGAGGTGGGTTCTAAATATACCACAAGGCCCATTCCTAACTGCAGCCTGGGGGAGATAAGGCTGTTTGTGCTGCCAGGGAGGAGGAAGGGGCTGCGGGTTGGCGTCTCAGGATACAAGGATACAGAAAACGACCCAGTTTGGCCTTGCGGATCCTGTGGGGAGGAAGGATCTGCCTGGCCCCAGGAGATAGTGGCAGGCTCATGCGGGTTGTCAGATCTCAGGCTGATTAGACACTGGGCGTCTGCGATGAATTTCTAAGAACAGGAAAGCTCCGAGGAGAGGGGAGTGACAACGGTCTGGTGTTCCCATGCGAGACCGCACAGCCCACCATCTGACTAATCTCTGTCTAGCTAATGCCAGCCTGTGCAGCTGGTGCATCGGGGCCTTGTGACTACACTGATCCAAAGGGAGAGCCCAGCCCAGTCCGAGGGAGAGGCCAGGCTCTGGGGCAGCAGCAGCCAGACAACCTTAAACCTTGTCTCCACTAGCAAAACTCAGGCCTGCGGTAAAGCTCCCCCACGTCTCACCAGGCTCAGATGCCGGAGCCTTGGCCAGACACCTGAGCTCTGTCTCTAGCAGCGCTTTGCACCACTGCCGCTGTGGTGTGTGGGGCGCAATGCTGGGCCTGATTTTTGCTAGCACGGATGCCTCATCCGAGAGCAGCAGTGAGAGGAGAGCAGCAACCACCAGACAACTCTAGGGCACAGCAAGGGGCGAGCAGCGAGCTGGGGCCAGCCCTGTCCTAGGACAGCAGCCAGGCCTATTATTAATTTGTATTCCCATAGCGCCTAGGAGTCATGGACCAGGACCTGTAGCGCAGCGAGGGGAGAGCCCAGCCCTAGAGAGCAGCGGGGGCGGGGGGAGGAGAGCCCAGCGCCAGCCAGCTGTGGACAGCAGCAGCAATATGAGAAGAGCACAGCATCGAGGTAGCAGCTGCCCGACAGCCCGAGAGAGCTGCTGGGGGATGACTCACAAACCACCCCGTGGGGCAGTTTTCAGTTTTAGTTGGTGTCCCCTGGGTTCTGGGCTGAGGGCTGTCACCACCCTGTGATGCTCCGCACCTCTCCTCTGCTGTTCCACATGCCTGCCCTGGTCCCCTATTGCCCTGCACACCATGTCCCCATTTACACCTTTGCAAAGGGGGTGTGAATCGCTTCCATTCTGACCTGGGAGCCTTTTTGCAGCCCTGGTGTGTTGGCATGAGCGACTGCACGAGGTGCAGGGTGATGCCGAAGAGCCTGCTGAGCTGTACGGCTGCACAGTCTGGTCAGAGGGATCCCAGCTGTGTTTCAGAGGCCTACGCTCCAGCCAAGCAAGCAAAATCTTGGCGCCTCTGGGCTCTCCCTGGTGCGGAAGCCCAGAGCCACCCCACCAAAGCCCAGCACTATCTGTTCTTGGGGAGCCCTGCAGGTCAGCATCCAGGTGGCCTGAGAGGTGCTGCTGGGTGAGCAGCACCCTGTGGACCTGATTCGTCATTGTCCCAGGGCCCCTTTGTGCCAAGCGGCTGCTGGGCAGGCCCAAGGACCCCCCTTGCACAGAGCCCCTCAAGGTTCACAGAGTTGTGGGCAGGGAGAGGGATGGCCAGCCAGGTCATTGCCATGCCGAGCATGTCTGCACCCAGCCGAAGCCCCATGGAGCAGGGCCAAACCAGCCCCTGAACAGAGGAGGTGCAAGCGCAGCAATGGCTCTGCCCCAGGTGAGGAACAGCCCCTGCAGAGAAACTGGGCTAGGAGAGAACATATGACACAGAGGGCAAGAGAGCGGAAGCAGAGGAGAGCCAGCCAGTCCATTTCTTTGGTAAGCGGAGCTGGGGTTTGCAAACAGCCATGAGCCAGGCATTCGGGGGGCTGCCAATCCAGAGCTGTTCCCACAACGCCCGAGCCTTTGCTTTGTGTCACAGGGCAGCCTTGGCACCCCTACACGCTGGTGTCAGCAACCATTCGATTTCAGTGATGCCCAGCAGGGTGAATTTAGTCCCTAGAGCCCCAGCACAGCACGCATGGTAGAGAGTGCACTGCCCCTTCCGTGCAGAGATGTCACTCCCCCATCTCCAGTAGGTACGGGGGGAACAAAGTGCAGCCCCCTGCATTGGCTCAATGGGCCAAGACCCCTGCTGGGAGCTGGCACCAAGCAGCTGCTGCCGTGACGAATGGCCCTGTGCAGAAGCAGGGAGTCTCCTTACTCCTTTGACAGTGCGTTACAGGGGCCTGTATCTGCCTCTCCCGGGGGCTTTACATCTCAGCCATTGTTCAGAGCAAGAAACTCCGTTCTGAGTGTTGCGCTCCTTCTGGGCAGGGGGGGCAGCCCTCACAGAGGGAAATACCAGCTACCCCAGGGGGAATTTTGCTTTCAGTCAGATTTTCTGTAATTAACATTTGTAGATAAGAGTCGATAAAACCTAAACCGACGTTTCCTAGGAGGTGGCAGCAGGGCCAGGTGAACCCCCCCGACACCCCCATCCAAAGTTGGGATCCTGCTGCATGGTGTCCTGCTACAACATAACTACATCAATACAGGCCAGTCCTGGACACACACACCGGCAATGCACCATCGGCCTGTCCCAGCGCAACCGTCTGCTGGTCTCCAATCCAAAATGCAGAGTTGGGCTTGACTGACCCACACGCTAGAGCTTGGTTTATCCTGCTGCTAGTCATCTGGCTTTAGTGTGAAGCAGGGGGAAGTCAGGCTCTGCCTGCGTGGGGACTGGAGGTCTCCTTGTGAAGAAAAGGCCCTGAGGAACCAGAGAGAAGCTGCCAATCTAGGGAGTGGAACACAGGGTGAGAGCCCCAGAGGTCTGGCTGCCCCTCCCTGCAGCTCCTCTATTTCAGGATGACCAGTGCTGGCAGGATGTAGGCTGCCTCTGAAAACACCATGGCGTATTCTTCCCCATCTGTCTTGTGACTCTATGGGCCTGTGTGGGAAAAGCTCCCCAGGAGAAGCAAAGCTGCCCAAATCCACCGCTGTCTTGCCAGTGCCCTGGAACAAGATCCATTTCCGACCCATTCCCATGTGGTGGTTTTTCAGTTGTCCGGCAGAGGTGAGCAGAGCCCAGGTGGCAGGAGAGAAGGGTTTGGAGATGGCATGAAGGAGTCAGTCTGTGCGCACAGGGCGAAGAGTGCAAACCTGGAGCACCCCTGTAAGTAGTTGCTTAAATAAGGAGTGAACTTAATTTAAAAAGAAAGGAGCCCACTCCTGATATGACCTAGCATGCAGTACATGAAACAAGGAAAAGCTAAAGGTAAACGCCTGTGTCCCCGGTGAATCAGATTTGATTGGTGCCTCAAAAAAGGAGTGGGGATTGGGGTGGCGAAGGCACACACTCAGGGGAAAATGCACCCCTTCCCGGGGACTAAACGCTACCTGTGCTTCCCACTGAGAATCTCCACTTGAGGCAGCAGCAGCAGAGCTCAGCATGCAAATTCTCAAGGTTTTATGTATTATACAGAGCTGAGGGCAGCCCTTCACTCTTCAACCTGGCACCACCTGTAGGGGTGGCACCACCTGGCAGGGGAGCCCAGCACCGCCCGTTGCTCATCGTTCTGGCAGGGAGTGACGGCAAGGAGCTGCCGTGCATGGGCTAATGTCCTGCCTTCAAGTGGCTTTGTCCTGGAGCCCAGCCTGGCAGTGCCTTGTGTGTACACACACCGCAAACAACCCCATCCTGACCATTCTGGAGTCAGCCCAGTGGGCTTCGGAGGGGTTCACCCGTAGCTCTGCTGAAAGACGGGGCCTCGGAGGGAGGGAGGGGAAGAGAAGCTCTGAGCTGGACGGGTCTCTGAGGCACAGCTCATTTTCTGGGCGTTGCACTGCAGAACATCTCGCCCACCACAGGGTGTGCTTCAACACCAGCCTCCCCACACTTCACACCCAGGCCCCGATGCCAGCAGGGACCAGAAGTCACAGGATCGCTGAGGTCTGGGATGTGGCTACAAACTACAACACTCACAGCCCTGTTGCAGCGCTCGAGCAGCTTGAGTCCAAACCACATTTACATATCAAGCACCAAGGGCCACTTGGTGGTTTCCTCCCCTCAGCTGGGGCCCTGCCCATCCTTATTTACACCTCACAGCCCTCACTAATTAGCATCTGTAGCAAACTGTGTGATCTGCACCCTCAAGAGGAGGAAAGAGAGGCCAATGAGTCCCAAAACCATAACTGCTCTGTGTCGTCACCAACCACCCCTTCACAAAGCCAAGCGCCGGAGCCTGGAAGTCCTGGATCACCCAGGAAACCAAGTCTCCTGGATATCACTGCCAGGGGGTCAGGACTGAGCATATCATGACAGAGCTCCTGTAACATGGCGTGCCCTCACCGCCACGGCACCTCCTGCTGGTTACCTCGGGAATTAGCTCATCCCAGCCTCAGAGCGCCTCCTGCTGGCTGGTGTCTCCCTACCGGTACCTGCTTCCTTTCCTCCTCCACCACTGTAGTTCAGGCCCTGCATCCCTTCCAGCCTGTGGTGCCCCTTCTCTTGGGTACTCCCCCGCAGCAGTGCCCCCACACTCGTGGTCCTCCCCTACCTGGGGAACCCCAGTCCCCTAAAACCACCTCAGTGACCCACTGCCAGTCTTCATCTATCCCCTTTCCCCAGGGGCAAACTGCAGTCTGAAGTGCCCACTCATCATCAGCCAGGGGGTTGGACCTGCTGCCTCTTCCTCCCCTGGCTGCTTCCCCACAGCCCTAGAACCTCTTCCGGCCCTGACAGCAAGGCCTCTGCCTGGGGGCTGGAGCTTCCCCAGCACTGCGCTGTCTAAAGTACCTTTTTCTCTTTCAGGCAGCCCAGATCCATCTCTCTCCGCAACTGGAGAGAGACTACCTGCCTTCTGGCCCTGCAGCCCTTTTATAGAGCCCAGCCTGGCCCTGATTGGCTGCCTCCCAGCCTTTTCTGATTGGCTCTCTGCCCCAGCCATCTCCAAGGGCTGGCTTTTAACCCTTTCAGGGCCGGAGCAGGGTGACCGCCCCGCTACAGCTCCCCACTCCTGGATAACATCATGCATCTCTGGCTATAGCTGATTCCCTTGCAAAGAATCATAGATATGAAGGGCAGGCAGGGACCTTGAGTGGTTCTCAAGTGCAGCTCCCTGCACTGAGGCAGAACCAAGTCATGAGGTCTTGCAACAAACAGCTTTATGGGAAAGCAGTGTCAGCACAGCCCGGGTTCGAGAGAGGGTGAGAAACCGCAGCCACCACCCTGGCTCCCTTTCCCAACATGGTTTCACTTGTGAGGAGCACAAGTGCGTCAGAAACAGGCCAGGATGAAGCTGACGCAGGGCGCGCCAGTGTGTGGAGAAAGGGGAAATGGTGACCGTGCTCCCAAGCCATCTCCCTCCCCAGCTTCAGGGTATGATGCCTGATACATCGACGCTGCAGTGACCCCCAAGAGGGCAGCGTGTGAGGACTCCTGGCTCGATGCATTTCCTGAGAGCAGAAACAGCAGTGAGGAAAGTATCTGGGGCGGGGAATGGCTCACTGGGGAAACCTGCAGTCAGGTCTAGAACTCACCAGGCTCCTAGCAAGAAAGCAGCTGTGCGGCTGGAGAACAGAGAAGAGGCTGGGGGCCTGAGAGCAAGCTGTGCCAAGCGAGGGGCCATGGAAGGGGCGGTTTTCAAAAGCCCGCAGAACTGGCCTAATTCTGCTCCCACTGAAGCCAATTGCAAGACTCCCATTGACTCCATAAACAACTCTCAGGGAAAGGGTGAGCGTGGTGTTGAATCTTTAGCAAAATCTTCCTTTCTCCCAAATGTTAATTAGTCATTAGAATTAAATAGGCCTCAACAAATACTAAGCATTTTAAACTGCCTAACTAAAACTTCTGGCCCCTTAACTTTCAGCCTCTTGTGTCATCATTTCACTAATTTTCCAGCCACCATACATAGGCCACGTCTACACCGGGGGAAATTGTGCACGTTCCCCACGTTGCTCGAACCAGTCTGTCTGCACTAGATGTTAGCAATTTGGGGAGTCCTAGTGTAAACGACCACCCACGGGGACAGGATGAAAGACTGTGGGTTTGTCTACACAGCAAAGAAAGATCCGCGGCTGGCTCCGGCTGAAGGGCTGCTTCATTGCTGTGCCGATTTCTAGGCTCGGGCTGGAGCCTGAGCTCTGTGATCCTCCCATCCTGCAGGGCCCTGGAGCCGGGGCTCCAGCAATGAAACAGCCCCACAGCCTGAGCCCGCGTCTGCTGGCCCAGCCCAGCTGGGGGGTTTTCTGTGCTGTGTAGGCATACCCGGCCAGGCAAACGTATATCACCCAGGGAGGGAGAGGGAAATGGAGAGAAAGGAGACAGAGGGCTGGGCTGATTATTAGGTGAGAGAGCAAAGATGAAAGAGGAGAGCGGGCTGGATAGGGTCCGGAGATGTAGAGTCGATGGAAAGGAGTGAAGATTGGGAGTAGGCTGGAAGGGAGGATGGGAGAGGAGAGGAGGACCGAGAAGATTGACAAAGGGGGACACAGAAAGAAGGAGGGAATGTGAGAGGAATGGAGAGAAGGAAATGGGCTTAATTCAGAGTGGAGCAGATCAGCTCTTGCCTCCCCCACAGCCCCTTCTACTCCCCCAGGAGGCGTGCAGGCCAGCATTCCCTCCTCAGCCGCTACTTCAGAGCAGCTGTCGGGCAGCCCTGTTGTCTCATTCCCTGGCGTGTCTGCCAGCTCCTTGGCCCACCCGGTGCCAGACAGCATTGGGCAAAGCGAAACTCGCGCTGCGAGCCAGAGTTTCTGAGCAGCAGCTGCACAGGGGCTCCAGTCACTTTGCTCTGCCGTGCTGATCAATATCCTACTTTCTGGTGTGGTTAGACAATGAAACTGCTCTAAAAATGAACACGCAGGGCCGTGCAGCCTGGAGGTGGAGGTAGCATACAGGCAGTAAGCACCCACTCTGGCTTTCAAGCTAAGAGTGCTGGCCCATGGGTGTAGCTGGGCTGGTGAAAAGGAGGCATGTGGCACTGTTAGCATCTTCTGCTCGCATCTGAAGCTGTGAAGACCACTCCTTCTAGCACTGCATACTATCAGCCCCTGGCGCATTGTTTGCAGAGCAGCTGCGACAGATAGGGCTCCTAAACTAAGCTTGCATTGGAAACCTCCAGCCTCAGTTCCCGCAGCAGCCCGGTGCTTCAGATCTTATTCAAATTGGGAACAGAACCACAAGAGCTGTGCAGTTGACCACACAAGCAAAAACAGGAGCTGCTGAGCTGTCTGTCCCTGAAGCTGAAGTCACTAAGGGATGGCCAAGAGCATGTCTCATGACTTCCCTACTCTGAGTTTTCTCTCTGGCCTAACCAGCCTCTGTTCCTCTTCCCTTTATTCCCCCTTATCTTTATGCTGGATCCATGTTAACACACTGCAGCCACACCCAATCGACTCAGACAGAAACCAGCACTTGAGTGCTGGGGTTAAAACCCAAAGACTTGGTTCCCAGGAGCGCAGGCAGCTCTCATGCTTGGAGGAGTAACAGCAGGTCCATGGTGCCTGCCAGAGGGCTGACGGGAGCACGTAGGGGCTGGCGATCGGGCTTTGGAAAGCTAGCGCCTGCATCCCAACAGCAGGGAATCCTCAGGGGTTTAAAATCCTGACTCAAGGGAGGTTTTTCCGTTAGTGTCACTGACGCCAGGATTTCACCCAGAGAGTCTGATTCTAATTTCATTGTCAGTGGCTTTCCCCCAGTTTAACTCAGCTGATTCCAAGGGAGTTTTTACTGATTTACACCTGCGTATGCGAGATCAGAATCACCCCCAGACATTCATAACGGCAGTAAAGAAAAATACAGATATGGTCTTGCCCCAGAGTTTTATACTAGTTCTGCAGCAGCACCTGTAAAGGTGTAACCATGGAAACGCGGCCTGGTCTCCTGGGGAAGGAGCAGGTAACAAGGACCCCCCAGCTTGCCCATGCAGGCAGGAGTGGGGGAAGGAATGAACTGACATTTGAGGGGTGGGGAGAGTTTTGACCAGACTGTTCAATTCTAGAGGCAGGAAATGGAATGTGGCAAGAGAGATTGTGCAGACAAGCTAGTATTGTGGGCAGGGCCCGTCTCTGTACCTGGCACAGCGTGGCCCGGATTCCTGACTGGGGCTGTTAGGACGACTGCAATATAAATAATGAACAAGAGCTGTCACTTCCTTTGCGGGGACCACGAACCCCGGCCCGCACACTCAGCTGAGTTGGTGTGTTCTATGTTTCTCCTCTGGCGTCCTGCTTCTCACTGTTCTTTCTCTCCCCTCCGCACTCACCCCCTTGTGGGTGACACACACAGAGCGTTGCATATTTCAGTGTGTTAGAACGTAAATGAGCCTGTGGTGGCTGGTTTTATTATCTGAGAGCAGTAGTGTGGGAAAGGCTGATCTACAAGTGCAAAGAACTCGCTGCGAAATCCTCCAGCCTCAGAGAAACAGTAGAACCCCGAAAGGGCAAACAGACTCCCCCTGCGCTCACAAGTGATTGGTCAGCTAGTCCTGCTGGAAAGTTTGGTTAGTTGCTTTAGTGCTGTGAAGGTGCTGGGTTAACACCCCTTGAGACTGGAGTCATCCCTTGTAGCCACAGAACAGGTACAACAGGGGCAGTAGCAAGCTTCCCTAACGCTCTCCCGCCAGTCTCCATGGCTTCCCTGCTGAGAGACCCTCCAAGGAAACATCACTTATGGGAAAACAGGAATCACCATCCTGGATCGGATCAGTGATTCAACAAGGAACCTACGAGCAGACCAGTGGAGAAGGCCACATCCGGCCCAAGGGACCCTCCTGCCCAGCCCCTGAGCTCCTGGCCCGGGAGGCTACCCCCAGCTGTTCCCCCTCCCCCGCAGCCAGGGCCGGCTCCAGGAACCAGCATTCCAAGCAGGTGCTTGGGGCGGCAATCTGCAAGGGGCAGCAGTCTGTGTGTTTTTGCCGCCCCAAGCAGCGTGCCGAATTGCTGCCACAGACGGCGGGGGCCGTCCGTGTGCCGTTAGGGCGGCACGCGCGTTTCCGCGGCGGCAGCAATTCGGTGGCAGCTTCTATGTTCAGCTGCCCGCGGCGGCAATTCCGCGGCTTCAGTCTTCCAGCTGAAGACAGAAGCTGCCGCCGAATTGCCGCCGCCGCGGAAACGGGCGTGCCACCCTAACGTCACACGGACTGCCTCCACGGTGGCAATTCGGCGCGCTGCTTGGGGTGGCAAAAATGGTAGAGCCGGCCCTGCCCACAGCCTCAGCTCACTCCACCGCCCATGCAAGGCTCTGGGCGGCGGGGCTGTGAGCTTCTGGGGCAGCACAGCTGCAGAGCCCGGCCTGACCCGGTCTCTGTGCTGCGTGGTGGCAGTATAGCCCAGCTCCAGCTAGGCAGCGTGGCTGTAGCACCGCCAGCCACCGGTGCTCCAGGCAGTGCAGTAAGGGGGCAGGGAGCAGGGGGGGTTAGATAGAGGACAGGGGAGTTCGGGGTGGTGGTCAGGGGGCGGGGGTGTGGATAGGGGTCGGGGCGGTCAGAGGGCGGGGAACAGGAGGGGTTGGATGGGGCAGAGGTCCCGGGGCGGGGCAGTCAGGAATGAGAGAGGGGTTGGATGGGGCAGCGGGGGGCAGTAAGGGGCAGGGGTTCCGGGGGCGGTCAGGGAGAAGGGGTGGTTGGATGGGGCAGGGGTCCCAGAGCGGGGCAGTCAGGAATGAGAGGGGGAGTTGGATGGGCCCGCGGGGGGCAGTCAGGGGCAGGGGTTCCCAGGGCAGTCAGGGAACAGGGAGAAGGTGTGGTTGGATGGGGCAGGTGTCCCAGGGGGGTGGCGTCAGGGTGGCAGGAGTCCTGGGGGGGGCAAGTGGATGGGGGGGGGGGGAAAACCAGACCCCTTCCCCTAACCGGCCCTCCATACAATTTCTGAAATCCGATGTGGCCCTCAGGCCAAAAAGTTTGCCCATCCCAGTCCTATAGGCAAACTCCCATATGCTCACTAGCCTGGCTAAAAATAGCAATGGAGATACAGCAGCGTGGGCTGTACAAGCACACCGGGGACCCTGGTTTCCTACTCACATTGCTGAAACCCACGCTTCTATTGTTAGCCACGATAGCGCAGGTATATCTGCTGGAGCAGCCTCTCTGCTTTGATTTCATGATAGACTTATCCTCTGGCAATGGCCAGTCCCGCTTGCTTCAGAGGAAGGAGCCGAAAACCCGGTATTGGAATATTGTGGACTGACCTGCGCAGAGGGGCAGTTACTGTCAGTTGCAGCGATGGGTTTTGCGATGTGGACACCTGTCGTTTAGGAGCTGGATCCAGACCAGTAGCTCTTTCCGCACATGCCACTGAACAGCTGTCAGAACATTCTGTTCTTTCCTTGTGCTGGATTTCACCTCGTTATAATTTCAGCAGCGCCGCGAATGAAAATGGGAGGAAGGAAAGATAGGAGCGAGCCAGGAATCAGATGTAATGCAGTGAAATGGTTATAGAAAAACAGCTGGGGCAGATCTGCTGGCTGTAGAAGTAGGGGTTGAACTAGAGCAGGGTTTCTCACTCTGTGAGGCGCGACCCAAAATGGGATCGCTAGAATGTATCAAAAGTTTGTGGGGCAGGCTGGGCTCAGTTCCCCACTCTGGACATTGTGACCTGGTGCATGGGCAGGGCCAGCTCCAGGCACCAGCCTGGCAAGCAGGTGTTTGGGGCGGCCGCTCCGGAGAGGGGCGGCAGGTCCAGCAATTCGGCGGACAGTCCCTCACTCCCGCTCGGAGCGAAGGACCTCCCACCGAATTGCAGCCACAGATCGCGATCGCAGCTTTTTTTTTTTTTTTTTTTTTTTTGGCTGCTTGGGGCGGCCAAAACCCTGGAGCCGGCCCTATGCATGAGGTCTCGGTGCCACTCCGGTTTGCCCCAGCCACCCCTCCATCATGACAGCATGGGGACAGCTGGGCCAAATTGGAGTGAGTGGTGCTGCAACCCCAAGCACCAGGTCACAACTCCACTTCCACAAATTTGGCCCGGCCAGGCCAAACCTGAGCAGCGCTGCGACCCCAGAGGTTGCAACACCCAGAGCGGGGAGCTGAGCCCAGCCAGCCCTAGGGACTAAGAGCTGGGAGGGAGCAGCTGGGGTCACATTCTCTGATAAATGCTTGCACTCCAGTGTACCCCCAGCCTGCAGGACCTTCCAATGTACCACTCCCTGTGTCCCGCACTGCTTCCCGCAGCTCCCATTGCCCGGGAACGGCGAACCGCAGCCACTGGGAGCTGTGGGCGGCCGTGTCGGCGGACGGTCAATGTAAACAAACTGTCTTGCAGCCCACCAGCGGATTACTCTGACGGGCCACAGGTTGTCCACCACTGCCCTAGTGGCAGATGACACTAGAACAGTTGTGTCCAGCCTTCTTGCACGGATAGAGCTACCATTCTGTCTTCTCTCTGGTACTCACAGGAACACAATTCCTGGCATTTGCAGGTGTCCCACACCTTGCGTGGTAGCTCAACTCAGCCCATGCCGACGCAGAAAGAACTGCAGGCTTTTCTGTCTGTTCCAGGCCCTGAGCTGTGAAAAATTCCTGCAGTTCTCTAGACAAACTCACTCTGCTGTTGTGTGCTTCTCTCTCTCAGGGTCAAAGTCTCTCACTGAGGAACGTCAAGAGCTGGGAAAGCCACCCACGATGGATCGCCTCCTTCTGGCTCTGCTTTTCCTTTTGCAAGGTAATATTCTCCCTGGTTATTTCCTCACCTCTACGCTGGTCTATATGGCTTACAACAGCCGAGGTGGCAAGGATGTAGCATAATCAACCTTCTGCCCCACCTCCAGTGCCAGGATAGTACCTGTTAGGAGGAAACAGTGGTCCCAGTATGGGTGGAGTGAGGTGGGGGGCAGGAGGTATAGAGGGACTTTCCCTCTAATTAAGTTTTCTGAAAGACAGAGAGACCGTCATTGTGTTCCGAGATGGAATTCCCCTCTCCTTCCAGGACAGGCTGGAGGCATGTAGATGAATCAGGGCAGGAACAAGACTGGATGAACATGGAGAACGCATTATTGTTATCTGTGTTCCTCATGTCCTACAGCACACCTGGGAGCGATCAGCCACCTGGGTGAGGTTAGAGTCCATTTAGAGGAAGGATGGGCCTGGCCTGAGCCTCAGGAGAGCTGGGTTCCCGTCTTGTTCTGAAAACACCTCCCTGGGTGACCGTGGGCAGTCACTTAGTCTCTCTGGGCCTCACTTCCCCATCCATACCATGGGGATAACAGGCCTGCCCTGCCTCACCGGGGAGTGTGTGGCTGAAGGCATAAAAGACTGGGAGGCACTCAGACACTATAGTAGTGGGTTCTTCCATGACTCCCAAGATTTTCAGAGCAGGAGCGCTCTCTCTCTCTCTCTCTCTCTCTCTCTCTCTCTCGTATATGGGCAGAACCTACCACATTGGGGGCCCCGATGCTTCCTGTGATCCATGTAATAAGTAGTAGACAGCTGTGTCATGTGGGGTCACCGAGGAGGTGAATAACCTGGGGAACTCCTGGCGTATGGAGCCCCTCAGGCTGAGCTACACCTTACAGTGCGGTTTTGTGTAACGCAGGGGTCGCAGGAAGCAGCCGCCACGCAGAAGACTTTCGATTTTGTGGCGAAAGAAGCCAAACGAATAAAAGCCATATCACTTATCAGATGCGGCCAGAGAACATCATCATCACCATCGAGAACAGTGCTGACATGCTGAAGATAAGTGCGCCATTCCCACCAAACCTTGTAAACTTCTCTTTACCCGACAAGTTGGGGAACTACCGCTTCTGCCTCTACTGGTACCAAAGGGATAGGATTTTCAACCTCACGTACGGCAGAAACAACTACACGCTGAGTACCGAGGCAGAGCCTTCCTTCCACTTTTCAAACCCAAGCGCACCGCAGAATAGAAGTGGGGTTCCTGTGCTTTCCAGCGTGTCCTACGCCTACGGCAAAGGCCTGCAGAACACCTCCCTCAGCAGCGCTGCTGTTTACTCCTTCTCCATCCGTGGTACAGTTGAATCAATACGTTAAATGGGTTAGAGAACTTGCAGCGGTACCACCGCAGCCTCTGAGCGTGTTCAGTCTCAGAAGCTAAGCAGGGCTGGCTCTGTCTGCCCATGGATGGGAAGGTTCTGGGAAAACCCCCGAGGCAGCTGATGCTCCATTAGGAGATAGAGAAGGGCATTTGGCTTCTCCACTGGTCACTAATTCCATCATTTTTCAAAAATGGCCACTAGTTTTGGGTTCCTCATTTTTGGGGCACCCACATGCAGCGCTCTGTGGCCGATTTCCCCACGGTGTCGAAATCCCACCTCTCCCAGTGACAAGAACTGGAGTTGTGGGTTCTCAACACCTCTGGAAATCCAACCCAAAGTTTCTCTGTGTAAGCACACAAAGTAAGTGGCCACTTTTGAAGACGTGGCTGCAAAGGTCCTGCATTTCACCGGATAACCCCTCATCTAGTCACAATGTCCCACCTTTAATGGCCAGTTGGGCTGCCTTCAGCAGTGCAGGGGTCCTCAGGTCACAGCTGTATGGGGGCCTTATAGGGATCCATCAGGACTCCATCCTTTAGAACAGAGGTGGGCAAACTACAGCCCGTGGGCCACATCTGGCCCACGGGACCGTCCTGCCCAGCCTCCGAGCTCCTGGCCCGGGAGGCTAGCCCCAGGCCCCTCCCCTGCTGTTCCCCCTCCCCCGCAGCCTCAGCTCGCTCACTCTGCCTCCGGTGCAAGGCTCTGGGTGGCGAGGCTGTGAGCTCCTGGCTCCAGCAGGGGGGGTTGGATAGATGGCAAGGGAGTTTGGGGTGGTGGTCAGGGGGCGGGGGTGTGGATAGGGGTTGGGATGGGAACAGGGTTGAATGGGGGCAGTGGTCCTGGGGGCGGCCATCAGGAATGAGAGGAGGGGTTGGATGGGGCGGCGGGGGCCCGGGGGCGGTCAGGGGACCGGGAGCAGGGGTGTGTGGATGGGGCAGGGGTCCCAGAGGGGCCGTCAGGGAACAGGGGGGTTGGATGGGGCAGGAGTCCCGGGGGAGCAAATAGGAGGAGGGGGCCGGGCCATGACCCCTTCCCCTAACCGGCCCTCCATACAGTTTACGAAACCCAATGCGGCCCTCAGGCCAAAAAGTTTGCCCGCCTCTGCTTTAGAACATCTGCCAGTTGGAGAGCGCTGAGATCAGATGAAGCTCTGGGTGCTAGGACCTGCAGTCTCCATGGCTGCACATGGGTACTGGAGTGGCCTCGGCTGCATTCTGGTTAGAGACACGCAGAGTAAGAGACGGGCGAGCAGGAGCATGCATACCGGAGATTGCACCTTGAGGTTCTCGGCCTGTGCAGATAGGAACGACATGAGTTTGCACCTATGCTAGAGCTGCCAGACAGTGTGGCAAAGCGATTGTCAAAGTATCCATTACTGGCTATTCCCCTCAGCTAGCCCATTCCTTACAGTTTGGTGCAGCCAGTTGGCTGTTCAGAAGCCCTCTGCAAACTTCAGCAAGCCCATCTCCTGGGCAACTGAAGCCCAGAGAGGAATGAGACAGGCAAGAAACTCACCACCATGGGCTGTCTCCCCTCTCCTGCATCCCGGTGGATGCAAGAGGCTCAGGGCTCACCTCATGCGAATACTTCCTTTTGCATGGCCAGCCCCAGCGGCTCGGCTCCAAAGGGCAGGTTTGTGAAGGTATTTAGGCACCAGAAGATGCCTAGAGGGGCTTTGGAGAATCCCCTTAGGTGCTGAATAACTTTGAAAGTCTGGCCCCAAATGCCTTAAGCCGTACCCATGCTTTGCTTGGCCATTCCGACCTACCCAAGCATAACCATTGCAAACAGCCGGCGACTGGCTCGCCACTCACTCATGCTGATGTAAATCAGGAGTGGCTCCATTGAATTCAGACCAGTCCTCATCACACCCATGATTGCCAAACAATTAATAACGCAGTCGCCTGAGAACACAGTATAAAGCACTTGCTGCCTGGGGGAGGGATGCTACAGAAACCAGCGTTGTCCCCTCTTCACAGAACTAATCCAGCATTCTCTTTTCTTTCCACATCGACTGCTGAAGACATCAGCAGGGTGCATGCGATTGAAGAAGAATTAAGGACTTTAGCAAACTACATGAAGACACCCACTGGAAGAAAGACCATTGCACCATATGAGTGAGTACAGTATACAAACTATGTCCAGCTCCTCCTCCCCAGATCAGGCACTTGCCATCACTGTCTGTACAGCCTCACATGCCCGAGGAGTGTGTCTGTGGGGAGCTCTGGTTTTCAGGAGAGGTAGGTCAGATATACAGCCTCCCAACCCCAGCAGCGGGTCCTCAAAACTCTCCTCCTGTCACTTGGTGGTGGTACAGCCCCTGCTTTGAGGCTCTCTTCCCTCCTACCCTCTCTAGACCCATGCTCTGTTCCTTCTTCCCCAAAAGGAGACTTCGGTGTTTGGAATCGGACCTGGAACAGGTGGTGTTTGAAGGGGAGAACAAGACTTTTGGGACGAGTACAGTGCGTGCGACTGTTTTGAAGATAGGGCCCAGTAAAGCCTCTCAGGATCTGCCCTTCATGTCTGAACTGGAGGTGAGTGCAGGTGTGCCAGGGGTCACAGAGCCATGACCATAGAGTTCAAGGCCAGAAGGCACCACCAGATCATCTAGTCTGACTTCCTGTACAGTACAGGCCACCAACACCCGCACACTAACCCAACAACTGAAACGAGACCCAAGTATTGCAGCCTAAAGGAGACTAGCCTATTGTGTGCCACAGGCAGAGAACAGCAGGGACCAAGGTGCCCGAATGCCTGTGGACAGCAGGGAAATGATGAAGTCAGATACACTCAAATGATCCTGGCAAGCGACCCGCGCCCCATACTGCAGAGACGGGCGAAAAGCTCTCCAGGTCACTGCCCATCTGAGCTGGGGGACAGTTCCTTCTCAACCCCCATACGGCAGTGATCAGTTAGACCCTGAGCATGTGAGCAAAGAACCAGCCAGCCAAGCACCCGAGAGAGAGAACACTCAGGATCACCTCAGCACACCAGCCACCCCCATTCAATGTCCCACCTCCATCTCTGAGGCTTCAGAGGAAGGAGACAAAAAAATTACCTGGGGGCAAGGGGAAACCCTCCCTTCCTGATGCCTGCCAGTGACCAGTTGAAGCCCTGAAGCATGAGGGATTCAGCTTTATTTTACATAAGAACAGACAGCACAGATTCCATCTCAGCCATTCCTTCCCCCAAATCCAGGGGGTATCTGTTCCCTACAGGTCTCTTACCTGAGAGTCATGCCCTCCTCCAGGGCTTCCCACAGGAGTCGATCTGCTTCTTGTAGCTCTTCCTGATGGCTCCATACCCAGCTGGCCTGCCTGCTGGCTTCTAGAATCGCCTCATCCCTAGCTGATCAGTCACAGGCTGGGTCCTGCTCCCCTTAATGGCCCAGCCATCCAGGGACAGACTGAAATTACCTGCAGGGCCTAAAGCAGAGTCTGTGCTAGGTGCCTCGAGCAGGGATCCCAGACCAACCGGAGCGTTTGCAGAACCTCTTGATGCACTTGGCATGTTTCCAGGTTGTGCCTTGTTCTCTGTGGAACCTTTCCAGGTCGTGGTCCTGGGTTGGTCTTCGCAGCATTACAGTTTGCAATGTAGAGGGGACCTGACTCGTTCCCATAACCAGGGTAACCTGGGAGATGTCTGGTTACAGCGTGTAGTTAAAGGGATGCCCTCACCCCGAAAAATCAGACTTCTGTTCTTTGTACCGATTGCCAGGGAAATCTCCTCTTCACTCTGGTTTCACTTTCTTCCCTTGCCGCCTTGGGCAGCACTTGGTGGGGGCCCATGCTCTGACTAGTCACACTTCCTGTCTCATGAGGGTGATCAGAGGAGCCCCCTGCCCTCACTCCCGAGGAGAGGTCGCTGGCAGGCTGTGCCATGGGCCCTGCCAGAGGGCTGCGCACCCCTGTGAGGGCAGCCAGGAGGGAACCTCCTTTCCTTGAGACTCCTGCATGGGGAGCCCGGCTCCGCCCTTCTGGCATGAGGCTGGGGAACAGCGGGAGGCAGGGGAGGCAGAGGACCTGCCTTTAGAGCCCAGGGAGGAGCGTCGAAGTTGTGAGGCTTCATCTCAGTGCTGCTGCCGAAAGGAGGGAGCAGCAGGGAGCCGCCAACCCGGCTAAACGACTGGAATAGAAACGTTCTTACCTCAAGTTGCTGGCGTCCCTTTAACACCCAGTCGGGTGCCGTCCACACTACAAACCAGAGCAGTGATGCGTGTGGGTCCCTGGCCTGGGCATTAGCTCCTCAGCTGGGGTAAATCAGCGTAGCTCTGGTGATGCCGATTTACCCCAGCAGGTGTTGTGGTGCGTGTGTAGCCAGAGCCCAAGGCTTTCCCTAGCGTCCTGTGCCTGGGCAGCCTCACCGCGTGCGCCGGGCACTCTGAGGGCTCTGCTGGGCTTTGTTTTGCAGGTGGGCAGAGAGGTCCATGGGTTTGAGGTGAATCTGCCGAGGATCCTCTTTGCACAGGTGAAGGGCAGGGTGAGGAATGCTGAGAAGCGAGTGGTCCTGATGGATATCAACAACAAGGCCCTTTTCCGGGTAAGGGCTGGGCCCTGGGATGGGAATGAATGTGGTGCTCGTGTGCAGTAAGCGAGGGGCTAATAGTGCTGGGCAGCGCTGGGCCAGGTTTGGTTGGGAGCAGCTGCTGCGAATGCCGATGACGCAGGCTGTGCACAGCTCTGCCAGGGCAGCTCGAGAGCATCCCCGCTGCTGGTCCTGCCCTGCTCCCTCGGTCTGCCGGTCCGTGGGAAATCTAACCTGCCGCGCAACCTCCTGCTCAGCCAGGTTTGGGCTGGCTCCCAGCTCTGACCCCCGACTACAGCACCCCCTCCTGTGCCAGCCCTGCCAATGCCCCTCCCCCCCGACTACAGCACCCCCTGCTGTGCCAGCCCTGCCAATGCCCCTCCCCAACTCACAGCACCCCCTGCTGTGCCAGCCCTGCCAATGCCCCTCCCCCGACTCACAGCACCCCCTGCTGTGCCAGCCCTGCCAATGCCGCTCCTCCAACTCACAGCACCCCCTGCTATGCCAGCCCTGCCAATGCCCCTCCCCGACTCACAGCACCCCCTGCTATGCCAGCCCTGCCAATGCCGCTCCTCCGACTCACAGCACCCCCTGCTGTGCCAGCCCTGCCAATGCCCCTCCCCCGACTACAGCACCCCCTGCTATGCCAGCCCTGCCAATGCCCCTCCCCGACTCACAGCACCCCCTGCTGTGCCAGCCCTGCCAATGCCGCTCCTCCAACTCACAGCACCCCCTGCTGTGCCAGTCCTGCCAATGCCCCTCCCCGACTCACAGCACCCCCTGCTGTGCCAGCCCTGCCAATGCCGCTCCTCCAACTCACAGCACCCCCTGCTATGCCAGCCCTGCCAATGCCGCTCCTCCGACTCACAGCACCCCCTGCTGTGCCAGCCCTGCCAATGCCCCTCCCCCGACTACAGCACCCCCTGCTGTGCCAGCCCTGCCAATGCTGCTCCTCCGACTCACAGCACCCCCTGCTGTGCCAGCCCTGCCAATGCCCCTCCCCGACTCACAGCACCCCCTGCTGTGCCAGCCCTGCCAATGCCGCTCCTCCAACTCACAGCACCCCCTGCTGTGCCAGTCCTGCCAATGCCGCTCCCCCGACTCACAGCACCCCCTGCTGTGCCAGCCCTGCCAATGCCCCTCCCCCAACTCACAGCACCCCCTGCTGTGCCAGCCCTGCCAATGCCGCTCCTCCGACTCACAGCACCCCCTGCCAAGCCAGCCCTGCCAATGCCCCTCCCCCAACTCACAGCACCCCCTGCTGTGCCAGCCCTGCCAATGCCGCTCCTCCGACTCACAGCACCCCCTGCTATGCCAGTCCTGCCAATGCCCCTCCCCGACTCACAGCACCCCCTGCTGTGCCAGCCCTGCCAATGCCCCTCCCCCGACTCACAGCACCCCCTGCCAAGCCAGCCCTGCCAATGCCGCTCCCCCGACTCACAGCACCCCCTGCTGTGCCAGCCCTGCCAATGCCCCTCCCCCAACTCACAGCACCCCCTGCTCTGCCAGCCCTGCCAATGCCGCTCCTCCGACTCACAGCACCCCCTGCTATGCCAGTCCTGCCAATGCCCCTCCCCGACTCACAGCACCCCCTGCTGTGCCAGCCCTGCCAATGCCCCTCCCCCGACTCACAGCACCCCCTGCTGTGCCAGCCCTGCCAATGCCGCTCCTCCAACTCACAGCACCCCCTGCTATGCCAGTCCTGCCAATGCCCCTCCCCGACTCACAGCACCCCCTGCTGTGCCAGCCCTGCCAATGCCGCTCCTCCAACTCACAGCACCCCCTGCTGTGCCAGTCCTGCCAATGCCCCTCCCCGACTCACAGCACCCCCTGCTGTGCCAGCCCTGCCAATGCCGCTCCTCCAACTCACAGCACCCCCTGCTATGCCAGCCCTGCCAATGCCGCTCCTCCGACTCACAGCACCCCCTGCTGTGCCAGCCCTGCCAATGCCCCTCCCCCGACTACAGCACCCCCTGCTGTGCCAGCCCTGCCAATGCTGCTCCTCCGACTCACAGCACCCCCTGCTGTGCCAGCCCTGCCAATGCCCCTCCCCGACTCACAGCACCCCCTGCTGTGCCAGCCCTGCCAATGCCGCTCCTCCGACTCACAGCACCCCCTGCTGTGCCAGCCCTGCCAATGCCCCTCCCCCGACTCACAGCACCCCCTGCTATGCCAGCCCTGCCAATGCCCCTCCCCCCGACTCTCAGCACCCCCTGCTGTGCCAGCCCTGGCCCCTGCCCAGCCCTGCCAATGCCCCTCCCCCAACTCACAGCACCCCTGCTATGCCAGCCCTGCCAATGCCCCTTCCCCCGACTCTCAGCACCCCCTGCTGTGCCAGCCCTGGCCCCTCCCCAGCCCTGCCAATGCCCTTCCCCCGACTCACAGCACCTTCTGCTATGCCAGCCCTGCCAATGCCCCTCCCCCCGACTCACAGCACCCCCTGCTATGCCAGCCCTGGCAATGCCCCTCCCCCGACTCACAGCACCCCCTCCTATGCCAGCCCCGCCAATGCCCCTCCCCCCGACTCACAGCACCCCCTGCTATGTCAGCCCTGCCAATGCCCCTCCCCCTGACTCACAGCACCCTCTGCTATGCCAGTCCTGCCAATGCCGCTCCTCCGACTCACAGCACCCCCTGCTATGCCAGTCCTGCCAATGCCGCTCCTCCGACTCACAGCACCCCCTGCTATGCCAGCCCTGCCAATGCCCCTCCCCCGACTCACAGCACCCCCTGGTATGCCAGCCCTGGCCCTCAGCCCTGCCAATGCCCATCCCCCGACTCACAGCACCCCCTGCTATGCCAGCCCTGCCAATGCCCCTCCCCCCCGACTCACAGCACCCCCTGCCAAGCCAGCCCTGGCCCCCAGCCCTGCCAATGCCCCTCCCCCGACTCACCGCACCCCCTGCTATGTCAGCCCTGCCAATGCCCCTCCCCCCGACTCACAGCACCCCCTGCTATGCCAGCCCTGCCAATGCCCATCCCCCAACTCACAGCACCCCCTGCTATGCCAGCCCTGGCCCTCAGCCCTGCCAATGCCCATCCCCCGACTCACAGCACCCCCTGCTATGCCAGCCCTGCCAATGCCCCTCCCCCCCGACTCACAGCACCCCCTGCCAAGCCAGCCCTGGCCCCCAGCCCTGCCAATGCCCCTCCCCCGACTCACCGCACCCCCTGCTATGTCAGCCCTGCCAATGCCCCTCCCCCAACTCACCGCACCCCCTGCTATGCCAGCCCTGCCAATGCCCCTCCCCCGGCTCACCACACCCCCTGCTATGCCAGCCCTGGCCCCCAGCCCTGCCAATGCCCATCCCCCGACTCACCGCACCCCCTGCTATGCCAGTCCTGGCCCCCAGCCCTGCCAATGCCCCTCCCCCGACTCACAGCACCCCCTGCTATCCAGCCCTGGCCCCCAGCTCTGCCAATGCCCATCCCCCGACTCACAGCACCCCCTGCTATGCCAGCTCTGGCCCCTGCCCAGCCCTGCCAATGCCCCTCCCCCAACTCACCGCACCCCCTGCTATGCCAGCTCTGGCCCCTGCCCAGCCCTGCCAATGCCCCTCCCCCGACTCACAGCACCCCCTGCTATGCCAGTCCTGGCCCCCAACCCTGCCAGTGCCCATCCCCCGACTCACAGCACCCCCTGCTATGCCAGCCCTGCCAATTCCCCTCCCCCCCAACTCACAGCACCCCCTGCTATGCCAGCCCTGCCAATGCCCCTCCCCCGACTCACAGCACCCCCTGTTATGCCAGCCCTGGCCCCTGCCAATGCCCTTCCCCCGACTCACAGCACCCCCTGCTATGCCAGCCCTGGCCCCTGCCCAGCCCTGCCAATGCCCTTCCCCCCGACTCAGCACCCCCTGCTATGTCAGCCCTGCCAATGCCCCTCCCCCCCGACTCACAGCACCCCCTGCCAAGCCAGCCCTGGCCCCCAGCCCTGCCAATGCCCTTCTCCCGACTCACAGCACCCCCTGCTATGCCAGCCCAGAGACTCCCCCGAGCTGTTGCTGCCGATCTGAACTGTCCCCAGCGGCACAGTGTCCTGTGTGACCAGGTTGAGTAGGATGAGACCCAACAGCTTCTTTTTGCTGAGTGTCTTTAGCCAGGCTCTGAGCTCCCTTTTCCAGAGGAGCCAGGCCAGCGTACTCACGGTGCCTCCCCGCTGGAAAACGCTGTGGGCCCATCATAGCCACACACCGGGACAGTGCTAGGAGGGTCCCCAAATTCAGGTTCCGGCCAAAGCTCTGCCGGTTGCGATCTCCCTTTGTGCCTAGCGACTGCAGCTCAAACCGGTCCCTGGCTGGGCTCCGGAAGAAATGCCTCCAGCCCAGGCCCTGGCAGGGTATTGTACAGCTAGGGGCAGTATGGAAGGTGGCACCTTACCCTGCAGCTCCTCTCAGCGTCAGGATCCCGGAGCAGCTGGACCATTGGGGGTTGTGATCTGGCCTTTGTCCCAGTAAATACGAGGCCACCTGGTGTCCTGATGCCCTCCCCCAGATGCCTGTGCTACATCAGCTGTGACAGCGGCGAGGCACAGCCTGAGGAGAGACTGCGCCGGCTCCCGTAGCCTGGGTGCGCAGACCCTCCTTGGGCCTGTGTTGTCTGCTGAGGAAGGTGACAAGAAGCTCTCTGGGTCTGAGATCTCCGGGGGGTTTATAGCAGCTTGGTGCCCAGGAGCTGTCACTCTCCCACGCTGGCATCACGGGCTTTCCATCTCTTTCAGGACCAGAACAGCAGCAGGGTGCTCGGTGAAAAGGTGATTGGCATCACCGTGGGGAACACCTCCGTATCAGGCCTCCCACAGGACGTGGTCCTCAAATTCTTTCATGTCCAGCTACCGGTAGGTGTGAGAAACGGCCCCATTCCAATCAGTCTGCCCAGGGTGGGGGGAGGGGGCGGGGGCTGAGACCCTGCCAACTCAGTTTCTGCCTCGGCTCTGTCGCCCCATCTTCTCTAGGGGATGCCCTTCCAAAACACGTAGCTCAGGACAACTAGCCACTTCCAGAGAGACGGCACAGCCGGTGTCTGATCTTTCCCTGCCCCGATAGGCTGTTGCTGGGAGCAGCCTCCCTGTTGAAAAAGGAGGTGACAGACTGGACTGCTGGGGAGAGAATGATCTTTGTTTCCTGGCCCCAGTCACATGACAAGGGCCAGAGTTTCTTTTCTCCTCCTGCCCCATCTGCCCCTTGATCTGCCCCTCAGCCAAACTCGCCTGCCCCATGAATAACCCAGAGAGGCTCATGCATCACCATCCATGTTCTTGTCCTTTCAGAGGAACGTGACTCCACAGTGCGTGTTCTGGGACATGAACTCCAGCCGTGAGTATCTGAGAGAGAGCAGGCTGTGACTGACACCTGTGCAGTGGGGGAGTCCAGTGCTACCCTCCCGATTTGACAGCACCATATGCTGGCTTTGCACAGGTGTGAGGACTCAAGGTGCGGGGCAGGTGAGAACCAGACCCCTAGCCTAGCTACCCAAGGAAGGGAGTGAGCATCAGTCACTTTACAACCTGAAGCATGGGACTGGACTGTCCTTGGTATTTTAACTCTTGTAGAAACAAACTCTGGGGCAAGTCCAACTCCCATTGGAGTGAATGGAAAGACTCCCGTTTACTTCAGTAGGAGTGGGATTGGCCCAGCACATGGTCAGTGGCTGGATACATCCATCCCTTTTCCATCAGGAGATGCTGATTGGTTTTCACTCTGTCCTTCTCCAATCTGTGTCACTCACTCCAGCTCTCTGTGACTTCTCCTTTTCAGCCTCAACGGGGCTTGATTTGACAGCCTCCCCTTATCTGTGAATCCTGCCATTCCTCTAATGCCGGGGGACAGCCCATAGATCTCCATGGATGGCTAGATCTCAGGCGGTTCCCTCATGGATATCCCAAAGAATCTGTCCCAGGCCCTGCTCTCCACGCAGAGATGGGTGGGAGTGATTTTGGGTTCGAAGAGTCCCCAGTATAGCAGTGCTGCCATGTGGTCTGTATGAGAGTCACTGGGCCCCATTGCAAAGCACTCTCTCATTCTCACCTGCTTGCAGACACCGTGGGTCAAAGACTTTCTGTAAACATTGACTTGGGCTGAGTGTGTGAAACCTCCCACCTTCAACAGGAAACTGCTTTTCTCTTTGCAGATAGCCAAGGCAGCTGGAAAAATGATGGCTGTGAAACAGAGACGGGTAATAACCAGACAGTCTGCCGTTGCAACCACCTCACCTATTTTGCTGTGCTGATGGTGGGTACTGGGTACCAGCTCCCATTCGAGCTCTCTGCATCCTCACTGCATGGTCTCCGCAGTGATGGGTGAAGCTCTCAGCTCTTGCCCAGCATGGCTCTAACACCTCCCCTGTCCTCTCCATTCTCAGATGTCCTCTCCAGAGATAGATTACATCCACAAGGAGTACCTGACGATTATCACCTACATTGGCTGCATTGTCTCAGCTGTGGCTTCCCTCTTCACCATCATCTTCTTCTGCTGCTGCTCCAGGTACAGTACTATGGTTCGGGGCCGGGGATTAGCTAGCAGCCTGTAACTCGTGCTCATGCTGACCAGTTCGCTACCCCATGCAGGCAGCATCCCCCTCGGCTGCCATTACACACAGATTGGCCAAGATTTTCTAAAGGGACTGGTGATTCTGGGGGCCCAACGTGAGATGCCTGAAAGGGGCCGGATATTCAGGAAGTGCTGAGCACCCACCCCTAGAAACCAGACCCCTTTATGGGGTCTCCAGATGGGCCCCCAGAACCACCTATCATGTTTAATAATCTTAACCGCCATCTTGGTCTTTAGCACTAATGCAGCGAGCGTGGGCACGCACAGATCTTTAGCAGTGCGTTAACAAGGGGCTGACGCAGGCTAAAAGAGGCTTCCTTTGAGAAATTAGGCTGTATGCAATGGCCAAACCCGTCGCCTGCACACATGGTTCAAAGGCCAGAAGAGATGTAGCTTCCCAGTGGAACAAGGGGACCAGGATCGCTCACCTGTTGCAGTTACCAGTGGCTCAGCGTGTTCACCCATCACAGCCATCAGCTGGCCATCACATTTGGAATAGGCACTGGGCTCACAATCTCCTGTTGTTAAGACACAGATCTCTTGTGAGTCTCTGGTTAGGGTGAGCTGCTTGAATCAAAGCCCTGGGACCCCATCGTGGGGTTTTGTGGGTGCTGGGTCTGGGACTCCCAGACAGGAGCAGGAATGAAATCTCTTCCTCTCCCTTTCCCAGGAGGAAGCACAGAGACGGCACCGTAAACATCTACATTCACATGAACCTGCTGGGGGCCATCTTCCTGCTGGACGTGAGCTTCCTCATCACTGAGCACTTGGCCTCCATCGGCAGCGAGGCAGCCTGCAAAGCCAGCGGCATGTTCCTGCACCTCTCTCTGCTGTGCTGCCTGACCTGGATGGGCATTGAGGGCTACAATCTCTACAGGCTGGTGGTGGAGGTCTTCAACACCTACGTGGAGCACTTCATTCTCAAGCTCTGCCTGGTGGGCTGGGGTGAGTACGAAAGGAGGCCGAGATGGCCCTGAGAACGCCAGGCCTCTTCCCCCCACCAGAAGACTTTCCTCTCGTAAGGATAAGAGAATGATTTGCTCACCGTCCATAAGTACCTACCCGTGGAAGCGATTTCTGAGGGCAGAGGCTGTTTCATCTAGCAGGCAAAGGCATAAGACAAACCAATGTCTGGAAACTAAAGCTAGAGAAATTCAGGCTAGAGATCAGTCCCCTCACTAAAGCATTGGCGGCAGTGGTTTCTCCATCACTAAGGCTTTAAGTCAAGACTGGCTGTGTCTGTAAAAAAAAAAAAAAATACACTGTCGCTCAAACACAAGCTATGGGCAGGAGGCTCTGGGGGAACTTCTCTGGCCTGTGCTGTGCAGCAGGTCACACTAGAAGATCACAGAGGTCCCTTCTGGCCTTAACACCCACGAACCTATGAGCAGTGTGGACATGAGGACCCAAAGCTGTACCCAACCATCCCTGTTCAATGCACTGTCCTCAGTCCACCGCTAGGGTGCCAAAGGGTATGGGAGAACAACACGGTCAATTCCTTAGGAGTAGAAAGGATGGGCTCCTTTTTCAGGGACCTGCAAAGACAGGAATTGGGGTTAGGGGAACTACCTAATGCTGTTCTCTGCATCCAGGGCTTCCCATCTTTATCGTGGGTGTGATCTTCCTGGCGGGTCCGAGAAATTATGGACCATTCCCCATTGCAGTAGTTGACTCCCTTGAGAAATCCACCAATGCAACCATGTGAGTAATTGGAATGGCATCACCATGTTCCTGGTTATACCATCGCTAGCAGTGCCCCCTCCCGTGAGTCAGTTACACACGGTGTGCACCCTGGATCAGACCCACAGATTACATCCCCTCTGCTGGGGTTTGCCCTGAAACCTTTTCTTCCTCCCGCCTCTTCCTCCCGCCAGATCCCCAGCTGGAGTAAATCAGCAAAGCACTCGTGACTTCAGTGGAGCTGTACTGCCTTACATCAGCTGGGAGACCGGCCTCCATGTTTAACTCTGGGCTGGAGGCTGAATGTGCCGGGGGGTTCCCCCGAGCTCTAGCAGAGGATTACAGACCTGAACTATCTGCCTTTCTCTTCCCTCCAGATGCTGGATCACAGCCCCCCTGATCCATAACATAGTCAACCTGGGCTTCTTCAGCCTGGTGTTCCTCTTCAACACGGCCATGCTGGGAGCCATGGTGCGGGAGATCCTCAGGCAGAGAAACAGAGGCCACGAGCTTAAGCACGCCCTGGTTCTCCTGGGGCTGAGCCTGGTGCTGGGCATCCCCTGGGCACTGGCGTTCTTCTCCTTTTCCTCGGGATCGTTCCGGCTCGTCGTCATCTACCTCTTCACCATCATCAACACTTTGCAAGGTGAGCGCGCAGGGCCGGGCACGCTCTCCCCATCTCGCCCTCTCCCGGCGACGTGGGACCTGGCGTACATGCCGTCACCCCGGGGCGAGTTTCGGGGTAAATGGCGAAGGAGTCTGGAGTCTCTCTGAGGAGCAGCTGATGAGGCTGCCACAACCCTGTGCCCTATTCCTCACCGTGGGGGAGAGGCTCCCCTCCGTACTAGAGCGTGCCTCGTTGTACCTAGCCATCTCGCCTGCGGGGCCCTGGGATTTTCTGTGCGACAGCACCCAATGGCCACACGAGGGTGCCACCAGCTAAGGCACAAGACAGTGCTCTGCTACGTTAGTACAGTGATGGATCCGAGACCCTGTTAGCTCAGTTCATCTGACGTATAGTTTGTTCCTTTACAGTGGCAGTAGTGATGGGCTGAGCTGGCAGGGTGCCCCCATGCTCAGGCAGGGTGCCAGCCTCCCCCTGCCACCAGGTGACCCATTGTCCTGCTCTCTGCATTACCCCTGCCCAGTGAGCGCTCTCCCATTTCTCCCTTCTCTCGCAGGCTTCCTCATCTTCCTCTGGTACTGGTCAATGGTGCTGCAGGTCAGAAAGTCAAAGTCCTACCCCTCACTGAACAACTCCGACAGCGCCAGGTTGCCGATCAGCACCAGCCGCACGAGCGCAGACTGAATCACCCGCTTTCTCCGGTCACAGCTGGGACTGTCTCTGCCCCGTGAGTCAAGAACCAGGGATCGCACTCCCGGAGGGGAGGTGGAGGCATCACGTTTGTCTGATGCTCCTGCTTTGCTACACGCGGCCACGTATAATCACAAGGAATGTAGAGAAATTCACACACTCTGAACGGCCAGCATGGAGTCTGTTATACGCTAAGAGCACGGCAGCAGCTCGGTTTCTCTCTGCACATTCCCTTCTGGATCTCTCCGGTCCAGCCCTGCCTGGTTCCCATTGCATTAAACACCATTCTTGTATCACACGCACACACCTGGGCTCCCAGGTAGATCACCACTTCAGTATAAAGTCACGGGGAAAGACAGAGGGTGTTATAAGCCAGCAAGGGCTGCAGCCTTCTGACAGGGGATCGGGGACCTAGTCTGTTTCATGCTCCTTTTACAGCTCTTTCCACATCACAGCCTAGAGGGAGGGCAGGGGAGAGCCTGGAATCCACCTTTCCCAGGGCTCCAGTCACATCAGGCAGCTGCCAAGTGAATCCACAGTGCAGAGGAGAGATTGGGCAGCTGTAAAGGTTTCATTTTCTTCAGAATGCAGCACAGGCCCATGAGCGGCTGTGGCAGGTCCAGACTGGACCAGGCACGTGGGGGCTATGTGCCCCTTAGGTAACAAGGCCTGGGGGGTGCTGTCACCCCTCCTGCCCAAGGTATGTGGGGTGCTTCTGGGGGAGCTTGAGGCCATGGGGCTGTAGCAGACAGCCCTCGGTGTACAGGTGCAACTCAGCGCTGTGTCTCCCATTCATCAGACCTGCATGCTGTTCTGCCAGTGCTTCCCCAACAGCTACCCAGCCCTGGGCCTGAAAGATCAGGCCAGCCAGGACGGAGTTGATGCTAGAGAGTTGGAGGGATGCTCCAGAGGCCATGGCAGAGCTGGAGATTGCTGATCCCATTCCTGAAGGGGGGTGGTCCTCCTGTTGCATTGTAATGTGGTGATGTCCTTGGGTTCTTCACGTGGGCCTAGAATCCCAGCTTGCTTCAATGATTGTGAAAGCCTCTTTTCATCTGCAGCTGGCCAGGATCTTTCACCCTTCTCTTGCACATCTGGCTTTCACTTATCCTAGGGTTACCATATTTGAACTTTCAAAAAAGAGGACACTCCGGGGGGGTAGCCCTGCCCCCTAGCCACTCCCTCCCACTTCCCGCCCCCTACAGAACCCCCAACCCATCCAACCCCCCCTGCTCCTTGCCCCCTGATCGCTCCCTCCCGGGACCCCTTCCCCTAACCACCCTCAGGACCCCACCCCCTATCTAAGCCTCCCTTGTCCTTGTCCCCGACTGCCCCACTCTAACTGCCCCCCTAGGACCTCACTCCCTACCTGTCCCCTGACTGTTCTGACTCCTATCCAGACCCCCGCCCCCCGCCAGATCCCCAGGACTCCCACGCCTATCCAACCGCTGACTGTCCCCTGACTGTCCCCCCGAACCCCCAACCCATCTAACCCTCTCTGTCCCGACTGCCCCAATCCCTCTCCACACCCCCGCCCCCTGACAGCCCCCCCACAGAACCCCCGACCCATCCAACCCCCCCTGCTCCCTGTCCCCTGACTGCTCCGATCCCTCTCCACACCCCCGCCCCCTGACAGCCCCCCCACAGAACCCCCGACCCATCCAACCCCTCCTGCTCCCGTCCCCTGACTGCTCCGATCCCTCTCCACACCCACACCCCCTGACAGCCCCCCCATAACTCCCGACTCATCGAAAACTCTCCCTGCTCCCTGACTGCCCCCCGGGACTCCCCTTACCACCATGCCGCTCGAGCTACTGGCTCCACGTGGAGCAGGCTGCCGTGTGCATAGCCCCCACAGAGTGCTGAGGCGGGGGGGGGGCAGCGGGGGAGGGGCTCTGGCTGCTGGAGGCCAATGGGAGCGGCTCAATCGGGCCCAGCCACCGTATCAGCCCCGCCGCACTCTGCATGGAGGGCGGGGGGGAATCCCGGACCTTTCTATCTTATTACCAATTCCTCCCGGACGGCTATTTAAAGACGAAAAAGCCGGACATGTCCGGGGAAATACGGACGGATGGTAACCCTAACTTATCCAGGCTTGGGTCACTTTATTTTTTATTTTTTAATGGTTTGGTCTAATATAATGTGGTCTGTTTGGGCCTATACTTGTGGTCCACTCAGAAGCTACAGCCGGTGGAAGATGTTTTGATAGATCAGTAAATATTAAAGCAGTACTTACATAGATTCAGTGACTGCTTCTTTGCTTCTGGGTGCAATTCAAGGTGTTCACTTTAAATCCCATAAGGTAAGGGTCCCAGCTAACTGAGTGGGACCCCCATGATCCAGTATGTGGCTGTTGAGATCATCTGGGGCACTGGATCTAGCCGTCCTAAAGAGAGATAATCCCGGAACTGGTTACAGTCCATCACTGACTTAGGAGCTTCTGCTCTGGAGTTAACTCTCCACAAGGGGTCCAAGAGACAGGGCCGGTTCCAGGCACCAGCTTGGCAAGCAGGTGCTTGGGGCGGCCACTCCGGAGAGGGGCGGCACGTCCAGCTATTCGGCGGCAATTCGGCGGACGGACCCTCACTCCCGCTGGGAGCGAAGGACCTTCCGCCGAATTGCCGCCGCAGATCGCGATCGCAGCTTTTTTTTTTTTTTGGCTGCTTGGGGCGGCCAAAACCCTGGAGCCGGCCCTGCCAAGAGAGCCCAGGTTGGCTAGGGCTCACTTCTCCTCTCACACTGATGTAATTCATGGCCTTCAGTGGCATTCAAACAAGGGTAAGGCGCCCAACTCTGATTGCAAGTCAACGGGGGTTGGGCATCTCAGCCCAGCTGTGTTGTAGGAAATCTCCCTCATTGTGTGTAGGTCGCACTGCAGGGTCACTTCCCCGAGAGGGGGTGTCAAATCTGATTTCTGCTTATTAAAGTGTTCCCACTCCCATGCAGTCTGTCCCTGGGACTTTATTCTCTACTCGATCCCTGTTGTATTTTTAGGGAGAGATTTTCAAAGGTACATATGGCAAGTAGACACTGAAAGGCAATGGGAATTAGGACCCAAGTTGTCAAAGAGATTTAGGCACCTAACTCCCAAAGATTTCCATGGGGCACCTCTATACCTTTGAGGATCAAGGCCTAGGTGCCTGACAGCCGTATGTGCCTTTAGCGATTTCCCCCGTATGTGCGGTGTAATCCCATCATGCACAAGAGAACTGCCACGAACTCTTACAGTTCCCACAGCGTGGCATGGTACCCGTGGGCTCCTTCTTCCTGGCTTTACAGCCCTTGAACTAAGCTTCACAACACTCCGGGGAGACATGCTCGCACAAGAAGCTGGGGAAACTCAGGGGTTAAGCAACTTGTCTGTGTGGTAACAGAGCTTCTACCTTCCCAGCCCACGTCTTGGCCACAAGGCCGGTCTTCCTCTGAAGTGTCAGAGCAGCCTCTCAATCAGCTTTACGCAACACTTCGAGAGACATTACTTGCCCGACTGTAAATGCCAGGTATAAAGTACTGAGATCATCACAACGAACATGCTTCAGCATGGAAAAGGCCAAGGGGTTCTCATTGAAAAAGGGTGGAATGAAATCCCACTCCGGGGTGGCGGGATGCATTATAAACATTCGTATTGCCACTTCTTTGGAGAGAGTTGCTCAAGAGCCATCCCCATGAGTGGTCCTAGCTACGTAGCAATAAAGACATCTGCCCTCCCTGCCAGCACCGACGTGTGTAGGAGGAAGGATGCATAATGGGTGTATCTGGCCTATGCTTGGGCTCTTTTCATTCAATTCAATAAATTATGCAGGTGACCCCAGACGAGGGCCAATAGGACCCTTAGGCCCCAGTCTGCGGCATCACAAACGGCAGCAAAAAGTCACGTCCAAAAAGGTTTGTACATGATTTTCCATCTGCCTCCCACTGGAGAGCCTTATTGTGCACATTCCCACGCACAGGCCTCTGTGCAGACAAAAGACACACGTGCATGTGTGTGTTAATAGCCAGGGACTATTGGGAACATGCAGAAGGCTGCCATCCCATAAGAAATGAAACATTAAATTACAGAGAGGCAGTGTGGCCGAGCGTCTAGTGTGCTGGGACTCAGAGGAGCTAGATTTGAGTCACCCCTGTGCCTCCGTTTCCCCAGCTGTAACATGGGGACAATTATGCTGACCTCCTTTGTGATCCATGGATGAAAAGTGCGAGGTAAAATTATTGTGTTAGTGTGTGAGAAATTGAGAGCGATCATGTCCTTATGCACATACGCACAGGGGCAGAGTTAAGGTGGTCCCTGCAGGTCTGCCACTGCCATTTCCCAGCATCTGGGTGCTGAACCCTGAAACTGTCGTGTTTTCTTAATATTATTTCTGGTGAGCATTTAGCAAAGGCTCCATTGCGAACACTAGCCCAGAAACACGGGGGGGAGGAGTGGTCCGTCGTTGTTACAATCATTTCCTTCTTGTGCCAGTCTCCCAGGTACCACCTCAGCTCATGCCCGAGGCTCATTAGTAGGATTCCCACCGGATCTCATGCCCGTCCCAGTACCAAGTGATTGTTAATTAATTTATTAGCTTCACACAGAACTGGCTTTGGAGGCTGAATTACAGCCCTGTGATTAAATGTGGAAAAACTGAACTCGGTGAAAGGGCATGGATCACACACAAGCCAATTATTAGTCTATATTGGTATTACTGGAGTGCCTAGGAGCCCTCGTTATGGGCCCGGACCACGCTGTACAGCACTAGATGCTGTACAAACACCAAACAGGAGATCCTGCCCCACAGAGCTGACACACTACGCCCAGCTGCCTTTACTGTGTTGCTTTGGCTGGCATGAAATGAGCCCCAGTAGGTTCCAACACATTGTCCCATAGCTGCCCGGGCTCTACCAGGGCTCACCGGAGCTTCTCCAGTACAGCGAGGCACCATCGCTGAGACGACACCCAGGGAGCAGGGCTGTTGTGCAGGTGTTATTTTTTTCCATTGCCACGTTTGTTTAGGGTTCTGGGTGCCAAAAACCGTTGCGCTTACTCACACAAGGGGGCATTTGTACAGGTGCACTCATGGGGTCATGGCACGTGCAAAAGAACGGTAAGAGGAGCAGCTCCTACATCTGATTCACATTGGCCGGCGTTCAGCCCTATGGTGCATTACGCAATACAGAACCCTGGAGAGCCGCGATACAAAAGGAGGAAGTCGCACATTTGCGTGGGTGTCTGCCCTGCATGTTCAGAACATGCCACTAACAACCAACAGCACTGAGGGGAAAAGAGTTCCCAACCCTCAGGGTGGGGAGAGCTGCAGTGCAAAGTGTGCACGTGTACACACACACACACACACCCCTCCCTTCAATTTCATTAAGAGCAAACGGGAAGAACGGTCTATGCCAACCTGGCTCTGGGTACTAGCTAGAGCTCTGTTGCTCTATCATCCTTGAGCAGTGAGGCCCAACTACGACTGCTGACAATGTTGTTATGAAGGCCTTGACTGTCAAATACATATGGAGGGGCTTTCCCCGGCGGGAAACGTATGTCTCCGAGCAACACGCAGAAGCGACAACGCAGCAAGTTTCAAACTAGGTGGGAAAAATTCTTTTAGCCTAAAAAGGGTTGTCTCGTTCATGGGGGTGGGTCAAATTATTTGCATGCCAGTGTGTGTGTGGAATCTCTGATTGATCAATATGCCCCCCCCCCCGCTCCTGTAGAGAGCTGCACCCCCTCACCAGACCACCCCCTTCCAGCACTGTGCAGGGCAGCAGCCTCAGTTTCCTTATCTGCTGCTCCCTCCATTCTCCAACATTTTTCTGGGGTGCTGCGACTTAGGCTCCCAGCTCAGTCACCTACAGATCCACCTCGTCCAGGCCCTTGGTTCAAAACACGTCTTGAGCAACATCCCCATAAACTCTTCCCTTTCCTCCAGGGAGATCTGCTAGGGACCCACCCCTGGACTTACCATCTTGATCTTTCACAGGGAGCCCTCTACACCCCTGCTCTCTTTGCCTGGCCCCTTGCAACTGAGAAGGGCTCTAAGCCTCTCCCTGAAAGCCTGTTTCCAGCTCCAGGTGTCTGCCTTTGGGCTAATTGGTCCTTCAGTGTAGCCTATTAACCCCTTCCTGGCTTGCACAGAGGCTTGTAGGCCCCATTATGCTAGGTCCCTTGAATCTTGTTAGCAGCCTAAGAACTGAGCCATATTTCTAGGGTTACCATCCGGCCGGATTTCCCCGGACATGTCCGGGTTTTTCAGTGTTAAATGGCCGTCCGGGGGGGATTTCTAATCCAGAAGAAATGTCCGGGATTTCCCCTCCTGCGGAGTGCGGCGCGGCTGATTGGACGCCTGGCCTGATTGAAAGCCGCTCGTAGCCACTAGGGCCTCTAGCAGCCAGAGTCCCTCCCCCTCCCCCGCTCCCTCCTCCCCCACAGAGCAGCCGGCAGTGTTAGGGTATGTCTACACTACGAGAGTACTTCGATTTTAGTTAATTCGAATATGTGGAATCGATATTACAAAGTCGAACGTGTGTGTCCACACTAAGGACAGTAATTCGACTTTGTGAGACTTTGTGAGTCCACACTAACGGGGCAAGCGTCGACATTGGAAGCGGTGCACTGTGGGCAGCTATCCCACAGTTCCCGTAGTCCCCGCTGCCCATTGGAATTCTGGGTCGAGCCGCCAATGCCTTCTGGGTAAAAAAAAAAGGGTAGAGGGTGCTTTTGGGTACTTGTCGTCATCCGTCCGTCACTACCGCCCTCCCTCCCTCCCTGAAAGCGCCGGCGGGAAATCAGTTCGCGCACTTTTCTGATTACTGACAGCACGGACGCCACAGCAGTGCGAGCATGGATCCCACTGCGACCATCGCTGCAGTTGTGGCAGTTCTCAACGCCTCGCAGCTTCTCATCCACCTTTACCAGAGGCAGCTGCAGATAAATCAGGAGAGGAGGCTACGGCACCACCGTGAGGGCATGAAGTCGGAGAGTAGCTCCGACCTCTCAGAAAACAGGAGACCCAGCGCCCAGGACATCTCGGTGTCACTGGGTCTTGTGGATACTGTGGAACGGCGATTCTGGGCCCTGGAAACAAGCACGGACTGGTGGGACCGCATAGTGCTGCAGGTCTGGGATGAATCCCAGTGGCTGCGCAACTTTCGCATGCGGAAGGGGACTTTCCTCGAACTGTGTGACTTGCTGTCCCCTGCCCTGAAGCGCAATGACACCCGGATGCGAGCAGCCCTGACTGTCCAGAAGCGAGTGGCCATAGCCCTCTGGAAGCTTGCAACGCCAGACAGCTACCGGTCAGTCGCGAACCACTTTGGTGTGGGCAAGTCTACCGTGGGGGTTGCTGTCATGCAAGTAGCCAAGGCAATCGTCAAGGTACTGCTATCAAAGGTAGTGACCCTGGGAAACGTGGAGCTCATCATAGATGGCTTTGCCGAGATGGGATTCCCAAACTGCGGTGGGGCTATAGATGGAACTCACATCCCTATCCTGGGACCGGACCACCAGGCCAGCCAGTACATAAACAGAAAGGGATACTTTTCTATGGTGCTGCAAGCACTGGTGGACCACAGGGGACGTTTTACAAATATCAACGTTGGATGGCCTGGCAAGGTTCATGACGCTCGGGTTTTCAGGAACTCTGGTCTGTTTAGACGGCTGCAGGAAGGTCTTTACTTCCCGGACCACAAAATAAGTCTGGGGGATGTGGAGATGCCTACTGTGATCCTCGGGGACCCTGCATACCCGCTAATGCCCTGGCTCATGAAGCCCTACACTGGCGCACTGGACTCAGGGAAAGAACTCTTCAACTACCGGCTGAGCAAGTGCAGAATGGTGGTGGAGTGTGCTTTTGGCCGTCTCAAGGGGAGATGGAGAAGCTTACTCACTCGCTGTGATCTCAGCGAAACCAATATCCCCATTGTGATAGCTGCTTGCTGTGTGCTCCACAATCTGTGTGAGAGCAAGGGGGAGACCTTTATGGCGGGGTGGGAGGTTGAGGCAAATAGCCTGGCTTCTGATTACGCCCAGCCAGACAGCCGGGCGATTAGAAGATCCCAGCGGGACGCGCTGTGCATCAGGGAGGCTTTGAAAGCCAGGTTCCTGACTGAGCAGGGTCTCCAGTGACTGTTTAGTTTGTGGACACAGATGCTGAACCTGCCCCCGTTTCTTTACCCAGTTACTGTTGACTATCCTTCCAAGTTACATACCCTCTTCACCACCTTCCCAACAAATAAAATCTGTTCCGTTTTGTTAATGAACAAGGTTCTCTTTCTTACTGTTTTCGCGGGAATGTTTTAAACCAGGGACGCAGACTGTGGCGGGGGGCGGGGTTAGTGTTTTGATGCAAATGATGCTTCTAAACTCCGGGAATGACAGGCTCCGCAGTGCTGGATTGGTTGTTTCAACGGAGCCTGCCAGCAGTCCTGGGCGGGACTGCGTGTATGTGTCGGCCAAGTGACTTTCTGGCAGGGGGCGGAGGGTTACAGACCCCCGTGCTGCGTGGCTCTGTGATCCAGGATAAGGGCCGCGTCATAAGATCTCTAACTGCCCTCCCCCGCCACAAAGTCACAGATCAACCCCCCCGCCCCCCAGAACATGAAAACCACCTCCCAGACTGACCAGGGTAACTGGTGACTGCACTGTGTATGTGTCCTGATGCTGGACCTGCCCCCACCTCTGTAGCCTGCTAAAGGTGACTGTCCTGTCCAAGTAACAAACCCCTTCCCCCCCTTCAGACAGAATCCCCTCTAAAAGACACGCTCGGAAACAGTACTTAACAGAAACAGATGTTTTATTATGAACCGCACATGAAAAAGGGGGGGAGGAAACTTGGACGGTGGCTTGTGTGAGATGGGTAGGAAAGGACTTTTCAAACTTTGTGGAACGAGAGCCTCCTATTGCTGCAGCAGTCTGCAGGGGCTGACTGAAAGTTTTAACGGCCCTTGCCGCCCCTCCTTCTTTGGACTTTTGGTGAGGGGGGTGTGGGACTTGGTGGTGGGGGAGGGCGGTTAGAGATAGACAGCAGCAGGGCTCTGTCCTCCTGCCTCCGGTCTTGCAGAACATCCACTAGGCGCCGGAGCGTCTCCGTTTGCTCCCTCATTAGTCCAAGCAGGGTTTGAGTAGCCTGCTGGTCTTCCTGGCGCCACCTCTCCTCCCGTTCCATGACTGCTCTGTGCATTTGTGACAAGTTCTCCCTCCACTGTGTCGTCTGGGCTGCCTGCTCTCGTGAGCAGTCCATAAGTTCATAGAACATGTCCTCACGCGTCTTCTTCTTCCTCCTCCTAATCTGCGCTAGCCTCTGGGAGTGTGATGCCAGGCTGGGTTGGGAGACAGTCGCAGATGTGTCTGTGGGAATGGGAAAAAGGGAGTGAATTCCTGAGACAGATAAATGAAGTTGCTAACAAAGAACATAGTCTTTCTCTGTGAACAACACCATGCACTGCACCTTTCACATGCGCACTCAGGACAAGGTCGAATTTTCGGCCCTCGCCTTCAGTGCCTGGGGTCTTGCAGTTGCGATCAGAGAAGCGTGGCAGGACACCTCTACTTTTGTTGCAGGAAAACATGGTAAGCCGTAGACTTGTGGCAGCTTAAAAATTTAATAGTAGCACTGGGCTCCTTTCGCACTGAAAGCAAGGCCACTCTCTGCTGGCAGCAATCAGGGAAGCATGAGCTCTGCCCCTGTCCCACCACCTCGCGGCTGTCCCAGGGAAAGATCCCTGTATGCTGCCCCTCTGCCGCCTCCACCGCGTGGCTGTAAAGCAGTCCCAATACTAACATTCCCCTCCCTAATTTAAAGCAGGGCGTAATGTGCGACATAACGCTGATGAGGATCTCGGAGAGCGAGAGGGGACGGATGCTTCGGGAGAGCATGCAGAAGCCAGGGCCGTATGCCGCCATGCTCTGCCGTGCGATGATCCCGGACTACTTAATAGAGTCATGGCGTGGGAACGTGTCTTACCACGGTGGACCGAACAAGATCGCCCTGCCACGGAACCTGATGCGCATGCTTGAGTGGTACCTCCAGGAGAGCTATGCTGAGCTCTCCCAGGAGGACTCTCTGTCAATTCCCGGACATATTGACCGTCTTTTCGTGTAACTGTACTGGAAGGGACTACAGAGTGGAGCGTCCTGTGGTTGCCTAATCATGAAAATCCGGACATTAATTGATTTTTTATACATAGTTGGGACTAAATAGTTGCCTAAGGCAAAGAAATCATGAACACCCAATTGCTGATATAGTTAATATTCCTGTTTTGTTATAAATAAAAGTTTCTATGTTTAAATGAGTGAATGAAAAGCCCATTCTTAACAATATAAATATTCCAGTTATGTTAAAATTAAATGTTTAGATGTTTAAAGCACTCACTGCTTGATCTTTCCCCTGATTCGGTGTCCGGGGTAACGGCTGGGGACGGTTGGTAGGGGATCTCAGTAAGGGTGATGAAGAGCTCCTGGCTGTCGTTGAAATCAGCGGTGCAAGCGCTGTCGACTGCCTCGTCCTCCTCATCTCCTTCCTCATCTTCCCCGTCCGCTAACATTTCCGACGAGGAACCGGCCGTGGACAATATCCCATCCTCAGAGTCCACGGTCAGTGGTGGGGTAGTGGTGGCGGCCGCACCTAGGATGGAATGCAGTGCCTCGTAGAAACGGGATGTGTGGGGCTGGGATCCGGAGCGTCCGTTTGCCTCTTTGGTTTTTTGGTAGCCTTGTCTCAGCTCCTTGATTTTCACGCGGCACTGCGTTGCATCCCGGCTGTATCCTCTCTCTGCCATGGCTTTAGAGATCTTCTCGTAGATCTTTGCGTTCCGTCTTTTGGAGCGCAGCTCTGAAAGCACGGACTCATCGCCCCACACAGAGATCAGATCCAAGACTTCCCGATCAGTCCATGCTGGGGCCCTCTTTCTATTCTGGGATTGCACGGCCATCTCTGCTGGAGAGCTCTGCATCGTTGCCAGTGCTGCTGAGCTCGCCACGCTGTCCAAACAGGAAATGAGATTCAAACTGCCCAGACAGGAAAAGGAATTCAAATTTTCCCGGGGCTTTTCCTGTGTGGCTGGTCAGAGCATCCGAGCTCGAACTGCTGTCCAGAGCGTCAACAGAGTGGTGCACTGTGGGATAGCTCCTGGAACTATTAGCGTCGATTTCCATCCACACCTAGCCTAATTCGATATTGCCATTTCGAATTTAGCGCTACTCCTCTCGTTTTCTAGGAGTACAGAAGTCGAATTTAAGAGAGCTCTATGTCGAACTAAATAGCTTCCTGGTGTGGACGGGTGCAGGGTTAATTCGATGTAACGGCGCTAAATTCGACATAAACTCCTAGTGTAGACCAGGCCATAGAGTCCCCGTGGAGCCTGCAGCTCTCCCTCGGCCGGGTGAGCAGAGGCTGCAGGGGGGGGTGTGTGTAGAGGCTGCAGGGGCAGGGCAGGCGGGGGGTGCAGAGGCTGCAGGGCGAGTGGGGAGTAGGGGGCGCAGAGGCTGCAGGGGCGGGGGGGTGCAGAGGCTGCAGGGGCAGGGCAGGCAGGGGGCACAGAGGCTGCAGGGCGAGGAGGAGCAGGGCAGGCGGGGGGTGCAGAGGCTGCAGGGCGAGTGGGGAGCAGGGGGCACAGAGGCTGCAGGGGCAGGGCAGGCAGGGGGCGCAGAGGCTGCAGGGCGAGTGGGGAGCAGGGGGCACAGAGGCTGCAGGGGCAGGGCAGGCAGGGGGCACAGAGGCTGCAGGGGCAGGGGGGCGCAGAGGCTGCAAGGGCAGGCAGGGGGCGCAGAGGTTGCAGGGTGAGGAGGAGCAGGGCAGGCGGGGGGTGCAGAGGCTGCAGGGGCAGGGCAGGCAGGGGGTGCAGAGGCTGCAGGGGCGGGGGGCGCAGAGGCTGCAAGGGCAGGCAGGGGGCACAGAGGCTGCAGGGCGAGGAGGAGCAGGGCAGGCAGGGGGTGCAGAGGCTGCAGGGTGAGTGGGGAGCAGGGGGCACAGAGGCTCAAGGGGCAGGGCAGGCAGGGGGCACAGAGGCTGCAGGGCGAGGAGGAGCAGGGCAGGCGGGGGGCACAGAGGCTGCAGGGCGAGGAGGAGCAGGGCAGGCAGGGGGCGCAGAGGCTGCAGGGCGAGTAGGGAGCAGGGGGCACAGAGGCTGCAGGGGCAGGGCAGGCAGGGGGCGCAGAGGCTGCAGGGCGAGTGGGGAGCAGGGGGCGCAGAGGCTGCAGGGGCAGGGGGGCGCAGAGGCTGCAAGGGCAGGCAGGGGGCGCAGAGGTTGCAGGGTGAGGAGGAGCAGGGCAGGCGGGGGGTGCAGAGGCTGCAGGGGCAGGGCAGGCAGGGGGTGCAGAGGCTGCAGGGGCGGGGGGCGCAGAGGCTGCAAGGGCAGGCAGGGGGCACAGAGGCTGCAGGGCGAGGAGGAGCAGGGCAGGCAGGGGGTGCAGAGGCTGCAGGGTGAGTGGGGAGCAGGGGGCACAGAGGCTCAAGGGGCAGGGCAGGCAGGGGGCACAGAGGCTGCAGGGCGAGGAGGAGCAGGGCAGGCGGGGGGCACAGAGGCTGCAGGGCGAGGAGGAGCAGGGCAGGCAGGGGGCGCAGAGGCTGCAGGGCGAGTAGGGAGCAGGGGGCACAGAGGCTGCAGGGGCAGGGCAGGCAGGGGGCGCAGAGGCTGCAGGGCGAGTGGGGAGCAGGGGGCGCAGAGGCTGCAGGGGTGGGGGGGGCGAGTGGGGAGCAGGGAAGCACTTAGCAATCCCCAACCAAGATCAGAGCGGGAGGGAGGAGGGGGAATGCGGGGTGCTCAGAGGAGGGGGCAGAGTTGGGCAGGGACTTTGGGGAAGGGGTTGGAATGGGGGCGGAGAAGGGGTGGGGTTGGGGCGGGGAAGGGGCGGAGTTGGGGCAGGGCCGGGGGCGGGACCGGTGCCCCGTGGAGTGTCCTCTTTTTTAAATGTTTGAATATGGTAACCCTAATATTTCCTCTCTAAAATCTGGCCTCATGTTTATTCCTAACCCCTCCCTGACGCTCCAGGGATGGGAAAGGGAGAATAGACTCCAGTCCCCAGAGTTCATTTGCCCATGCTGCTCAAGGAATGGAAACCCACTGAGCGCTTCCCCTGCTTCTAATTCGGAATCCACGTCCAGTGGCCCATGAGCGGTCAGCTAGGCCAGTGGCTTCGCTCAGCTGACAAGGGGTTCTGGATCTGACATCATTGCACTGTGGTGTGGAGGAGCTGGGAACTTGGGACTGACAGAACATGCAGTGTTGCCAACTCTCATGGTGTTATGGCAAGTCTCAAGCTATTTGAGATTTTTCTTAAAGCCCCAGCTCCTGGGGTCATGTGATGAGGTGAGACTCTCAGCTTTCAATTTTTATTTTTGTAAAAGTTCCTTTCTCGTGCTCGGGGTTGGGGGGAAGAGCTTGTAAACGTGCCCCCTGATGACTGGGACACCAAAACACACAGAAAAGGAACCCTGCATTTATTATTTTTCTTCGATTCTCATGAGTTTTAAGCCAACCTTATGATTTGGGGGAACTGACTCTTGATTTCTGACGGACTGGAGATGGTTATACTGCTTTGGCGAAGGGCTGTTGGAAAGGTACCTACATTCAGGGCTCACATATGGTCTTTCCTGCAAGAAGCCACGAGCGCTGGCAAGGAAACGTTGAACCTATCACTTTCCTGGGCCAGGGGACATAGGGGCATCATAGACGTGACAGCATCTGGGTGCTCGATGGGCTGGAATGCAAGGGGCACATCTTCCCCAGGCGCTTCTAGCCCTCTGACCCACTGAGCAGCATCGACCTTAGACCCGAGGCAGAGGGCACGTTTATTGCCAGACGCTTAGAAGAGAGGAGATTTAGGGGCTCAGATGGGATTGTGGCTCCACAACGACAGGAGAGGAACCCTCAGAACCACCCCGAGATGGGTCAGGATTCAGGAAAGGAGAACGCCAGCTCTGAGTTTTGGGGCGAGCTGTCTGTCACTCATCAGCCAGGAACCTTGTATCAGCGAGTTTGCTCTGCAAAGGTGCAGGAAGGATTGTGACGTTTTCAGATAGGAAATGACACTTCCATTGCCTAATTTAAACCTCGGAGCACAGGGCTGGAGATAGGGCTGGAGATAGAGCCAGAGAGAGAGAGGAAGCAGGACAGTGCAGAGAAGGGTGTGGCTAGAAAGAGAAACTTACAAGAGAGGAGAATGGTGAATCTGCTGCACAGCATGAAATGCTCCTTCATGGTGACCGCCCTGAGCCTCCTGCCACTGCTGGGTGAGTAAAAGAGAAGGTGCTGGTGGGGGAAAGCCACCCACTGTGTGCGTGTGTCGCCTGCAGATGCCTTGGGTGCTTTCCTGTGCTTTGGCCTAGTGGATCTGGGGCTTTGAGAAAGAAAAGGGAAAAGTGCCCCCCCCCCTTAACGAACTGTTTAGCCACTGGACTGCAGTGACGGTTTAACCAGTGGGACAGACACTTCCTTTTGAAAGGCCAATGTGATCAGCTGAGGGCTAGGAATGGCAAGAGAGATGATTTCCCCTAAGCCTTTTGCTCTCTTTGGGCTAGATTGACTTGGGCATATGTTGCATTGCAGCCCATCGGGGGCCTGCCCTCTGATCACGTGACCAAGTTTGGCTTGTTGTCTAACTCTAGCGCCAGTCCCCTGGTGTCTGTCGGGGAGCAGCTGGTGGGGTGATTTTTGTGCTTCCTGCATTGTCCTGGGTAGGGCAGGTTGGGAACCAACATCATGAGCATTCGCCCAATCCAATGGAAAGGGGTCGCCTGCCACAGCCTGCTGTATGCTGAGTATACTGGCTACATCCCAGGAGGCCAGATCTGCTTTACGACCGAATGATGGGGGGGGGGGGGGGTCTCGAACACCTCTGCTGGGCTGGCAGATGTCCCTGGAACACCACACATTAGCCAGAGCTGGGGAATCCTGCCAGAAGTATCTATGCGAATATGTTCCAAAGATAATCTGAGTATTCACTGTGGGTCGAGCCAGCACCCACTGCACTCACTGGGCGTCTTTTCAGGGACTCCAAGTGGGGCAGGATTGAGCAAACTCTCGCGCCACATACAAGCAACTGACATGAACATGAAAATCTGTTAACCCTTGGCGCCCGGATTCCCAGCCCAACTAGTGCCAACGGGAGGGAACCGGTCGAGGGAGGGAGGGAGGTGGGGAAAGAAATGAAGGCGAGGAGGAGGAGGAGAGAGAGGACAAGATAGATTGAAGCTGGCTCCAGTGTTGTGGGAGCGAGGAAGCGCTGAGTGATGCAATGGCTCTTCCGCTGGGTCACATGCATTGTGGTGATGATCTTTTCCCTCCTCTGATGCCACTCACTGACCCTGGTGGTTTTGTCCATTTGCCTTTTGTTTCAGACTGCATCAGAGGAAAAGAGAGCTGCAAGGGTGAGTCCCCTCCTCTGCTGAACCGGGCCGCGCGCTCGGGGGCTGGGCTGCAGGTGCAGATCCCTGTGAGGCTTGCTAAGGATGAATCCCAGGGGACCTCCTTCTGCCTCTGCTTTCCATTTTCCTTCCTTCGCCGAGGCGAGAGTGCCTTACACAGCCACCCAACCCAGCCCTCCTCCCCAACCCTGCACCCTCAGCTCCCATGACCCAACGAGCCAACCACCTCCTGTCTCTGCGCTGCCACTAGGCACTGCCAGGGCTGGGCTGATGAGGGAGGGTAACCACAGCTACCCCTGTTCATGCAGACTCCACTGCATCCTGTGGGAGACAGGGCCACAGCCTCGTAGAGTGGGCTGAGGAAGGAGCCCACTTAGGAGGCCCTCAGTCAATCCGGGCTGTGCTACTGATGATCTGCTGTGTGACGTGGGCAAGTCACTTCATCTCCGTTTCCCCATCTGCCAATGGTGACGAGACTAGTGACCCACCTTCCTCTCCCAGGTGCTGTAGGATTAATTATCTAATGTCTGTACAGGGCTAGGAAGATATAAAACTCTATCACATACTAAGTACTGCTAGGAAAGCTCTCCTTCATATTCAGCCCACATTGCTATTGTCTCACTTTCACCCATGACTTCTGGTTATACCCTTATCCCACCCGAACGGCCCCTTAGCCCATGCTGGGCCCTGTTCCATGGGCTCACCCCAGATGTTCCTAAAAGCCTGGGAGATGCTTTAAGTGCCTAGCTGTAGGCTGCTCACACAGGTTTATTGGTAGAACCACATCCCATTCAGGGATTTATGTCCAGGGAATTCCATCTGATCATTAACCAGGCCACTGCCACCAAACCTCCCTGGTGTGACATGGGCCTGGTGCAGCCTCCATGAAGGGCTGACATTCAGGGTCGTTTGGATCTGGATGTTTGGTTTGGACCCATCTCCGGCTAGAATCGTGTGCCCCATGATCTGCCTTCATTTGCAAGAGCCCGAAAGCTGCCCTATATCAGGTCTTGTGCTGAGATGATTCTCTCTCTCCATTGCCAAGTTACAATGCAATTAGATTGGTCCCATGGGACCAAGGAAAAAAGGAAGAGCGCCCAGATCACAGGCTAGGTGTGAGGAAAGTCTGCCTGAAGTACGAGGAGATGCTGTTGCTGCAGACAGAAGGGGGGGTGAGGAAACCAGCTTCCAAACCTGAGCTCCCCCCAGCAGCAAAAGTAGATCCCAGGGGAGGGCAGAGACAGTGCGTCTTGTGTTGCTCTCAAGAGTCTCTCCTTCCACCTGGCCAGTCCAGGGGCTGTGCTGCTGCTGTACTGGCAGGCTCCCGAGCGAGCCAGATCTCGAGAGCTGGCATGGGTGCCAAGGGGTGGACTAAAGAGGAAAATGGACGGCCGGATCCCAGAGGGAGGGAGAGGGACCAAAAGGAAGTAGGTGCCACTCCTTTGACATCAGAGGCGTTGCAGGTGTTCGCGCTGGGGTGAATCCAGCTCAGAGCATCTGGGCAGGTCTCTTGGCTGCACAGGACAATCCAACACAGAGGACAGGCTCTGAGCCACTGTCAGATTCCTCTGGCCATGCAATGAAAGCTAGGCAAAGGACTGGCAAGGCTCACAGATCGCATCCCGGCGCAACTAACCAGCCTCCCGCTGCTCCCCTGTGAGGTGCCCAGCTGCAGCCCCTCTGAGCCCCTGAATTGACATTGGGGGGGCATCTTGGTTCTTCTCTAGCCCATTCATTTCAGGCAGTCACAGCCCCCTGGACACTGTTCGTTGCTCACTTTCCTTTGTTCCCGGTAACCCTGGGTTTCCAAATTGCTCCCCGCACGCTCCCTGACGGCCGGAGGGTGAGCGGGATGCGGGGAGACCTGGGAACACCCCCACTGCTGTGTTTGCCTCCCTCAGCTTTGCAGAAAGAAGCCAGGGGGGACAATGACCCACCAGCTGGGGTCAATGGACATTTACCAATACAACCGGAATCAGTCAACAAAATCACAAGCATTTCCGCCTCGTGTGATGATCTGCAGGAGGAGGCCAACGCCTTCTGCAAATGTGTGAAGGACGAGATCTACAGGTACGAGGGCGTGCACACGGGGAATGAGAGCGTCACCCGGGCAGGGCTCTGTTGAAGAAGGTCCCTCATGGCTAAGGGAGAGGGGCAGGCCAGTGCCACAGCAGCTAACCCAGGATTCCCCCACATCCTGGCCCAGGAGGGAGGAACCTGGCCCAGCAGGAAAGGGCTCATCCTCTGGCCAGAGGGGGTCTATGCCAGAGTTTCCCCCAGCCCACACCAGGACAGAGGAGTCTGTCAGTCCCAGAGTTTGCCTTGTGCTGAGGTGAAGAGTTTGTGACCTCCCACACTGGGAAGGGTTATTCCCATAGTCCACACCAGCCGGACTCTTTTCTGGCTCTCTTCCCTCCTCCCCATTAGCTTAAACATGCCTAGGAAGCACTTCCCTGGCCTCAGCTTCCTGGGGCATAGGACACTTAGTCCATGGCGGCCATTTCCTGCCTCGCAAGAGCAGCTGTGGGCCTCCGGCAGCTGCACCCCCTCCACCAGTTCTCAGCCTGTCCCTCCTCCCGTTGCAGGTTCTGGCCTGCCTTCGAGGAGTACCTCATCCGGGAAGATGGGAATGAGAGCGTCATAGACTTAAACAAGACAAAGGCGCGGGTCCAGAACGTGAGCACCTCCATCACCCACGATCTCGTCTTCACGATCACGCCGAATGAGGTAGCAAACACCTTCCTTCCAAAATGGCAGCATCGTCTCCTTCTGAGCAGGGGCGAAATAAATCATTGGGCCTCTAGCCTCTCCCTCAGACACCCCAGGGCCGCCATGTTGAGTTAACCCCGGCTGGTGCACTGCAAGCCATGATGCAGCCAGGTGCTACTTCAGAGCCCATGTTTCCAGCTGCAATAGAGCGGTGAAGAAAACATCCTCTTGAAAACACCACTAGAGAAGGTGGGGGATGCTGGCAGCTGTATCTCGCTATCTGTAGCTCTTACATTCACCGCCATGGCTGGTGTGTGCCAAGTTAGTTGAGCAAACGTAGGGCGCTGGGGTCCTTCTTGTCTGAAAGAACTTCCTTCTTCTCACAGAGGTTACACCCCGCCTGTGTGGCAACAGCTAGGCTGCAATGTTCTCTAGTGGCTAGAGTGGAGAACTGAGCGTCAGAACTCCTGGGTTCTCGGCCCAGCTCTGCCACAGATGCTCTGAGTCACTTCCTGTTTCTGTCTTCGGTTTCCCCGAATAATATCCACCTCACGGGGGCTTCACTAGTGTTTGTGGATCGTGAGATGGAAGGTGCTCTAGAAGAACAAGGCATTTTGTTAGCAAATAATAATCAACTATTATTGTTCCACGGCGTAGGTCCCCAAGGAGCTAGACACAAGTGTGAAGGGAAAGGTGAGCAACATAAGACTCCCCAGGGGACTATTTCAGTCCTTTCACAATGAGACAGACTACGTCAAAGTGGCAGTGCTGGTGCTTGACGTTGGAGAAGTGAGCATGTTTAAGGTAAGCGTTGCCATAACAGTCAGAGCAGAGGTTCAGCCGATCTCTTAGCCATCCTGCCTCCGGCCCTGAGCAATCCCCGATTCTTCAGAGGAAAGCGAACGCCCCCATCATGCACCTCACTGATCAGGCGGTGTTGAATAGGGAGGGGAAAATGGCAGGGATCAGATTATGCCTGGCATCATGAGGGTACATTGTCCTTATGAAGTAGGCACTGATCCATGAGATCACTTTAATCACCCTGATATCTGCTGGGAGAGCAATACAGCGGTGCACAGACAATCCAGGAAGTTTTTGGAAAGTGTGGGGGACAATTTCCTGGTGCAAGTGCTGGAGGAACCAACTAGGGGCAGAGCTTTTCTTGACCTGCTGCTCACAAACAGGGAAGAATTAGTAGGGGAAGCAAAAGTGGATGGGAACCTGGGAGGCAGTGACCATGAGATGGTCGAGTTCAGGATCCTGACACAAGGAAGAAAGGAAAGCAGCAGAATACGGACCCTGGACTTCAGAAAAGCAGACTTTGACTCCCTCAGGGAACAGATGGGCAGGATCCCCTGGGAGAATAACATGAAGGGCAAAGGGGTCCAGGAGAGCTGGCTGTATTTTAAAGAATCCTTATTGCGGTTGCAGGAACAAACCATCCCGATGTGTAGAAAGAATAGTAAATATGGCAGGCGACCAGCTTAGCTAAACAGTGAAATCCTTGCTGATCTTAAACGCAAAAAAGAAGCTTACAAGAAGTGGAAGATTAGACAAATGACCAGGGAGGAATATAAAAATATTGCTCAGGCATGCAGGAGTGAAATCAGGAAGGCCAAATCACACTTGGAGTTGCAGCTAGCAAGAGATGTTAAGAGTAACAAGAAGGGTTTCTTCAGGTATGTTAGCAACAAGAAGAAAGTCAAGGAAAGTGTGGGCCCCTTACTGAATGAGGGAGGCAACCTAGTGACTGAGGATGTGGAAAAAGCTAATGTACTCAATGATTTTTTTGCCTCTGTCTTCACAAACAAGGTCAGCTCCCAGACTGCTGCACTGGGCAGCACAATATGGGGAGAAGGTGACCAGCCCTCTGTGGAGAAAGAAGTGGTTCGGGACTATTTAGAAAAACTGGACGTGCACAAGTCCATGGGGCCGGATGCGCTGCATCCGAGGGTGCTAAAGGAGTTGGCGGATGAGATTGCAGAGCCATTAGCCATTATTTTTGAAAACTCATGGCGATCGGGGGAGGTCCCGGATGACTGGAAAAAGGATAATGTAGTGCCCATCTTTAAAAAAGGGAAGAAGGAGGATCCGGGGAACTACAGGCCAGTCAGCCTCACCTCAGTCCCTGGAAAAATCATGGAGCAGGTCCTCAAGGAATCAATTATGAAACACTTAGAGGAGAGGAAAGTGATCAGGAACAGTCAGCATGGATTCACCAAGGGGAAGTCGTGCCTGACTAACCTAATTGCCTTCTATGATGAGATAACTGGCTCTGTGGATGAGGGGAAAGCAGTGGATGTGTTATTCCTTGACTTTAGCAAAGCTTTTGATACGGTCTCCCACAGTATTCTTGCTGCCAAGTTAAAGAAGTATGGGCTGGATGAATGGACTGTAAGGTGGATAGAAAGCTGGCTAGATCGTTGGGCTCAACGGGTAGTGATCAATGGCTCCATGTCTAGTTGGCAGCCGGTTTCAAGCAGAGTGCCCCAAGGGTCGGTCCTGGGGCCGGTTTTGTTTAATATCTTTATTAATGATCTGGAGGATGGTGTGGACTGCACTCTCAGCAAGTTTGCCGATGACACTAAACTAGGAGGCGTGGTAGATACACTAGAGGGTAGGGATCGGATACAGAGGGACCTAGACAAATTAGAGGATTGGGCCAAAAGAAACCTGATGAGGTTCAACAAGGACAAGAGCAGAGTCCTGCACTTAGGACGGAAGAATCCCATGCACAGCTACAGACTAGGGACCGAATGGCTAGGTAGCAGTTCTGCAGAAAAGGACCTAGGGGTCACAGTGGATGAGAAGCTGGATATGAGTCAACAGTGTGCTCTTGTTGCCAAGAAGGCTAACGGCATTTTGGGCTGTATAAGTAGGGGCATTGCCAGCAGATCGAGGGACGTGATCGTTCCCCTTTATTCGACATTGGTGAGGCCTCATCTGTAGTACTGTGTCCAGTTTTGGGCCCCACACTACAAGAAGGATGTAGAAAAATTGGAAAGAGTCCAGTGGAGGGCAACAAAAATGATTAGGGGTCTTGAGTGCATGACTTATGAGGAGAGGCTGAGGGAACTGGGATTGTTTAGTCTCCAGAAGAGAAGAATGAGGGGGGATTTGATAGCAGCCTACAACTACCTGAAGGGGGGTTCCAAAGAGGATGGAACTCGGCTGTTCTCAATGGTGGCAGATGACAGAACAAGGAGCAATGGTCTCAAGTTGCAGTTGGGGAGGTCTAGGTTGGATATTAGGAAACACTATTTCACTAGGAGGGTGGTGAAGCACTGGAATGCGTTACCTAGGGAGGTGGTGGAGTCTCCTTCCTTGGAGGTTTTTAAGGCCCGGCTTGACAAAGCCCTGGCTGGGATGATTTAGTTGGGAATTGGTCCTGCTTTGAGCAGGGGGTTGGACTAGATGACCTCCTGAGGTCCCTTCCAACCCTGATATTCTATGATTCTATGAGAGCCACGCCTTGATTCCACAGCTGATGCTGAGAGGCATAAAGGCCAGGTGACTGAATTAACTCCTTTGTGGCCATACAGAGTCTTATAGGACCCATTTCAGAGTAGCAGCCGTGTTAGTCTGTATCCGCAAAAATAACAGGAGTACTTGGTTTTTTGTAATTTGTTAGTCTCTAAGGTGCCACAAGTACTCCTGTTATTTTTATAGGACCCATGGCAGTGCAAGAGCTGCAGTGTGATGCTGCAGCCCTCGGTGAGGCAGCAGCAGCCGCAGGGAAACAAGCTTAGGACTGCTGGATCTAAAGGCATGAACCTCGACTACCTGAGCTAAAGGATTCAGCCCTGTTAGACAAGTGGGCTCATCAACCGCTGAGTCTCCACTAGAGGGAGACAGAGCACTGCGCTAAGTGGGTACGGGTTCTACTGCCCTTCGGAGCTTGGGGTCCTCAAGCGTACAGACTAAGGGTACGTCTACACTTACCGGAGGGTCCGGCGGCAGGCAATCGATGTTCTGGGATCGATTTATCGCGTCTGGTTTAGACGCGATAAATCGATCCCGGATCGATCCCGGAAGTGCTCGCCGTCGACGCCGGTACTCCAGCTCGGCGAGAGGAGTATGCGGCATCGACGGGGGAGCCTGCCTGCAGCGTCTGGACCCGCGGTAAGTTCGGACTAAGGTACTTCGAATTCAGCTACGTTATTAACGTAGCTGAATTTGCGTACCTTAGTCCGAAGTGGGGGGTTAGTGGGGACCAGGCCTAACTGTGGCCATGGAACGATGCCAATGTCCCGCAGGACCCGGACCAGACAGGCACCATGCTAGACAACGTCACGGTCAGTGTGAAAGTGGGAGGCAGGCAAATCGCTGGACTCAGCGACTGTGTAGAACTCACCTTCTCCCACGGACGACTGCCCCAGGTAAGCCAGCCTTCCGCTCCCCTCTCCTCTCCGCCTCACCGAGGGAGGCCACCCTGCTCACTAACCCGCTCTGTCTTTGCAGAACGTGCCCGTTCAGTGCGTCTTCTGGGACACCAAGAAAGGTACGTGAAGCGGAGGGCCTCGGCAGGACTGAGAATAGACACTAGCTTCACCCAGGGAGCGCAGGCAGACCCTGGAACAGCCCAGGAGAGGCTCGAGATGAGAGCAGGAAAAGCCTTGCAGAGACAAGTCACGCATCCAGAAAGGACTGCACCTCGGGCCTACCAGGGTGGGACTAGATCAGCGGGACCCTGCTGACCTGCCAACCCCTCTGTGCTGAGAGCTAGCAGCAATGGGGCAGTGCCCGCCTGCCTCTTCACCTCTGTGGAACGCCTGCGCCCTCCAGCGCTGAGGCCTTGTCTGGAAGGCAACACGGGCACCCTTGTGTCCGGGAATGCTGTGGGCGCCGGCGCTCACTCAGAATTGGTTGGGCTGCGGTTGCCTGACGTGTTTGGCTTTTTGTGTGTTTTAACTGCAATTGCTCACAAATTCGAAGTGCCCGGTCCTGGGTCTGTTCCTGTTCAACGGCTTGGGGGCAGGCCCAAGGGCAGGCAGAAACCACTAGAGCCAATGTATTGTTAGTATAATCCCCAGAGAGGCCTCTGGTAAGCAGACCTCAGAATTTACCTGTAGCCAGGTGAGCAATACAGGAACCCCCACAGAAATACCAGCCCGTGCACAGGTATCTAATGAGGGGAGGAGCCCCTCATCTGTGCCTGAAGATGTATTTCACATTTAATAACTTAATGTCCAGGCTCTGGTTGTGCCAGAGGCTGTCACATGGTATATGTCCTTTGTTCTCATAGGCTAGACAGACACCAACCTATATACGTATATGTCCCCCATCAGTGTCGCATCTGAGCCTATACCATGGTCTTTGCAAGCCATGGCAAACGAGCCCTTCGTCCCACCCCATGTCCGTTCCTTCACTATCCCCTTCCCAAACCGGAGGCTTTACACTGTCTCCTCAAGCTGTGCTTTGAGATCTCCCGGGCACTCACAGGGCCATTCAGCTGCCGTTTCACATTGGTGGCTGTTACAATCAGTGTGCAGCGAGGATTGAGGATGTGCTTGGTTTCCACTCCATAGCTTCTCCATGTGAATTTTTCAGGCAAGCGTGGAGGATGGAACACATCTGGCTGCCTCACCATACCCAGAGACAGGGAGACCATGTGCTGCTGTGATCACCTGACCTTCTTCACCCTCTTAATGGTATCACGTATACCCTGTACCTACTGCTTTTAGTTTGGCTTCTGCTGCCTGCTCCATCCTGAGTCCCAGAGGCCGGGTTCAATCTGCGCTGGAGCTGTTCCATATATGAACTGTACGCTTACACCTCATCTGAGGCCTGTAGAAAGTCAGCCCAGCGCCAGGGACAAAGCTGGGCTCCACCTCTCCAAGCCCCTGGTCTCTAATCAGCAACAAACCCAATCCAGCACCTTCAGTGGCTGGATGGCAGATGGGGACGTTCTCCAGCTAAGCATCTGGCCTGCAATACCAAAGCAGAGAGACTCAAATTCTCTTCTCCCAGCCTGAGGTGCTGCCCAGTCATTACTGTCCATGGCAACCTTAGCTAATCCCCGCTCCTCCTTCTCCCATCTTTCCAGGGCATGGCAGGAGTGACTGGTCTGCTCAGAACCACGGCTCTCCTTTTGTGCTGCGCTTAGCCGGGTAGCCTGACGAGCTCTCTCACACTTCCACTCCCCTTCTCCTCACCCAGGGGCTTTGCAAGCTGGGCCTGCAGCAACAGCCCCCCCCTTTAGTCCCCACCCAGCCCTGCCCGGAAGCTCCCAGCGGCTCCAGCAGGTTGTTAAGCTGCCTGTGTTCTCATGTCCTCTGCTGTCACACCAGCCCGCGCCTGTGGTAACCCAGCGCCTGTGTGTGTCTTTGACAGACTCCGTCCCTAGACAACATCGCAGCCCAGATGTTATTAACTATTGCAAACATCGGCTGCGGGATTTCCGTGTTCTTCTCAGCCCTCACCATCGGCCTGTACTTTGCTCTAAGGTAGGACACCTCCAGCTTCTCCCTCAGGCCCTCTCTGGATGTTCCTGGCATCCCCACCCTCCCGCTGGAGCCTGGAGCTGGGCAAAGGCAGAGTCTATGGGCCAAGTTCAGCCCGAGTTCAAACTGGTGCAGTTCCAGCGACTTCACTGGTTGTAACATCTGCTTTCACCAGGACTGAGACTGGCCCCAAATCCCCCAGGGTCAAGGGGAAGGGAAACAAGAACCGTCCATGGTCCTGCATTCCTGAGGCATCTCTCATGCCGCAGTCACCCCCTTGCGAGGGGCAGCCTCTGAGTGGCTCATTTGTCCCCTTCTCTGCCAGTCACTTGGATTGCAGTAGGGCCCAGAGGTCACAACCAGGGACTAGGGGGCCGTTGTGTTGGGCTCCATGCACACACATACCAACAACAAAAGAGTCCCTGACCCAAAGAGCTTCCAGTCTCCTCCCCTCTCATCCTCTCTTCCCCCAGCCCCCAGCCAGGTCCTTTGTTTTCCCCTGGGTTGTGCCACCTCTCTCTCTGCTCTGTGTTTCATTAGGAAGTTCTGGAGTTAACGTGTCTCTCGCTCTACATGGCGGGAGCGATTAAATCAACAACCCACATTCATGGGCCTATCTCACCCCCACTTAGGGATGAGAGTATCCGCCCCTTGGTTTCCTAGGAGGCAGTGGGGAATTGGTGCCCTGAGAGCAGCGATGCTCTTTGATGGGTGTCACTCTTTTCCTGAGCTGACTTGGGTCTTCACTGAGCCTCATTTCGCTCTCAGGTTCGTTTACAAAAAATTCAAGGCCAATGACACGGTCAAGATCCACGTGAACCTCACGAGCAGCCTGCTCCTCCTGAACCTGGCCTATCTGCTGAACAGATGGATCTTCAGCCTGGACCATCTGGGGCTATGCAAGGGCATCGGAGGCTTCACCCACTACTGCCTGCTCTGCTGTTTCACCTGGATGGCCATTGAGGCTTTTCAACTCTACCTGTTGGTCATCAAAGTCACCAACATCTACATGCGGCACTACATGGTGAAGCTGTGCCTCGTCGGCTGGGGTAGGCTGCATCTCCCCCAGGTTGCTAGGGGCTAGATTGTCAGGCTCAACGGTGGGCTCCCTAGCCATGGGCCAGCTCTTAAAGAGACACAGCCAACCTGTTTGGGATCAAAGTCTGACCTGCCTTGTAAGAAGGTTAGATCCTCTGGATTTTAAATATTGACCTTTATCAGAGATCAGTCCCACAGCAGCGGTTAACAAGGCACAGCAGCACTGCTGGGAGTGTAGGAGAAGGAGACCAGAGCCCACCCAACCCAAGTCTCCACACGATATCACATCTCTGCAAAATGGCTTCTTAAAACAGTTTGTGTCCGCTGAGATTTGCCTGTTGTCTCAGACCCCGTCTGGACCTGGGCTTAGATGGACAAGAGGTCAGAGCATAAAGGGTACGTCTACACTACCTGCCGGATCAGCGGGTAGTGATCGATCTATCGGGGATCGATTTATTGCCTCTAGTGTAGACGCGATAAATTGATCCCAGCTCGCTCTGCCATCGACTCCGGAACTCCACCAGGGCGAGAGGCGGAAGCGGAGTCGACGGGGGACCGGCGGCCGTCAATCCCGCGCCGCGAGGATGTGAAGGAAGTGATTCTAAGTCGATCTAAGATACGTTGACTTCCGCTATGCTATTCTCGTAGCTGAAGTTGCGTATGTTAGATCGATCCCCCCTAGTGTAGACCAGGCCTTAGAAACAAAGAAAAAATAGCCCCCTCCCCCCCCCCATCTCCCCCTTCCTTGGGCATTCACAGACTCCTCCTTTTGCCTTTTCAGGCTTCCCTGCTCTCGTGGTCACGATCACTGGCAGCATGAACAGCTATGGAAAATACACCATTACGGATATGGCCGACCAGCCCCCCGTCACCCTGTAAGTTGCACCCTCTCGCCTGGCTCCCTGCGGCGTGGATTAGCTCAGTGGCTTGGCTTGGGCAAAGCGGGCCCGCTCCTGCTCCTGGGCTGTCTTAGAAAGGAAACTGGACCAATCTTTACTTTGCTCCTCAGCTTCCGCCCGCTGTCCAAGGTTCAGCCCTGCAGCGGTGTTAACAAGCCCACCCCATTTGCTGCAGGGCTGCCCTGGCATAGCCCCAGAGGCGGCGGGGATACGAGGTCAGGGGAAGCTACGCCTCCCCAAACAGACAGCCCGCTGCCTTTGGAGCGCACTGCCGCTGAAAGGGTGGGTACCCCGGCTGTAGCCTGGCCTGGGCTCCATCTCCCGCTCGTCCTCTTCCCGTCCCAGCTCCACCTGCATGGGGGCCTCGCAGGAGGGGGGGGAAGAGGCACGCGCAAGTGGTGAGTGGACAGCCAGTGAGCAGAGGGACTTTGAGGAAGGGGCTCAGCGAGGCCAGGGTGGAGCATGGGTGGGGCTTCAGGAGGAGGTGGCTGAGCAGGGGTGGGCCTCGGGGAGGCTACGGTCCAGGCACACGCAGCCTCCTCCCAAGGAGGACTCACGCACTGCCCATGCATAGCTCTACGCCCAGACCGTGCCCCAGCTGTGACATGGGGACACCCCCCGCTGTAGAAGTGAAAGGGGAAGACCCAGGGCCCAGTAGTGCCTTCTGTGGGCAGCCGAGGCTCCCACGGACCTCAGCGGGCAATTGGGGAAAACAAGGAAAGCAGGATCTGGCCTTCAGCATCCGTGCTTCAGCCTGCTCCTGGCAGGACCACAGGTCCTAGGGATGGGAGGGGAGGTCATTCCTAGAGCTTGGCTCCACCCCCCAGGAAGCCTTTGTTTAAAAGGGCTGCTTGCCCTATCCCAGTACACACCCATTGCCACGTTGCCTGCTGCCGTGCTCGATGGAATTCCCGAGGTGACAGAGTGGGAAGAACGTCACTGCCCACCATCACAGACCAGGGGTGCGCTAGCACCACGGCATTCCCGACCACAGGAGATCTGCTCTGCCACCCTGTCAACCTTCCACCCGCACCATCCTTGCCCCCCCTTTCTGAAACCACCTGGCCCTGCCTTCTAGGAGGGACTCTATGAAGGGGGGTCCCCAGGCTAGGAGAGCCACCTGCGCCGATCCGTACAGGAGCAATTTCTTGGTGTGCTGCCCCATTCCATTACCTGCCACCCACCCCAGCTCTGACAGCATCCCCAGCTCCCCCCGTCCCGGCTCACTGAGTTGTCCCTTGCAGGTGCTGGATAAACTCCACTCACGTGGTGGTCCATTACATCACCAACTGCAGCTACTTCGGCCTGATCCTCCTCTTCAACACCCTGGTCCTCGTGGTTGTAGCCTGGAAGCTGTTCAGCCTGCAGCGCACCACAGCGGGGAAGGAGGAGAAAATAGAGACCTGGAAGAGGGGCCTCACAGTGCTCGGCCTCTCCTGCCTGCTGGGAGCCACATGGGGGCTGGCCTTCTTCAGCTACGGCGCCATGTCCGTTCCTGCAGCCTACCTCTTCACAATACTGAACTCTCTCCAAGGTCAGGGCACAGCTCCCAGCTAAAGCACCGAGCCAGGCGGCACTGCCTACTAGTGGTGCCCAGGCATTGCCCAGCGGCTGCATGGGCAACTCACCCGAGGCTGGAGGGCCACAGCTGTGGACCAGATCACAGCTGCCCTCCCCTTTAATAGAGAGAGGTGACCCCCTAGTGTAACGCCGACAGACAGACCCCGGTCGTCGGCAGGCAGGATCGAACTGGGGACCTCTAGTGCTTAGTGCATGAGCCTATCATATGAGCTAAAAGCCAACTCATTTAACTCTCTCTTTAAGTGGTCTCAGTGCCACTAGATGGGACAGAACGCCACACCTAGGAGGGGTGGGGGTTACACTAGCACTATAGGTAGGATGACCAGACAGCACGTGTGAAAAATCAGGACGGGGTGGGGGGATAATAGGATCCTATATAAGAAAAAGACCCAAAAATCAGGACTGTCCCTATAAAATCAGGACATCTGGTCACCCTAACTGTAGGTCCTAAAGAACAGTGCTACATCTTGAACTGAATAGAAAGCCATTTGGATCTCTCGTAGCTAGAGCAGTGCATGCTGGGACCTCGCTGCAGGCCCCACTTCCCTATTAGAGGTAGGCAGTTCTGGGGGGCCACGCCTAACCGCACTGTTCTGAGGAGCGCTAGAGCTAGAGAGCTGCCTGCCCCAGGAGCGAGGGATGTAGCTCGAAGGGGGCGAGAGGGATGGCACGCCGGTGGCTACCACCCCACCTGCACTCTCCCCCTTTAGCGAGAGACGGAACATTAACAGCGGCTCAGCTGGGGCAAGTGAGTTTAGGAGCTTCCTTCAACGTCACCTTGGGCTTGTTGAGGCAGCAGGAGACAGGTGAAATTCCCCCCGGAACGTTGTATGAGCCAATCTCCGCTGTCACCTGTGCACACTAAGAGCTAATGAGGCTAGGTTCAAACTTGTTCTTCTAAAGGTACCTGGGCATTAGCCATAGTGTTCGCTAGCAGGCCAGATTCCAACGTTTCCACCCCTGACTGAGGCCTCTCTCTCTCTCCCCACAGGTTTCTTCATATTCATCTGGTTCACGGTCCTCTACTATCCAAAGAAAGATGCAACCACATCCTCCTCCGGCAGCGGCAAGAACGTGAAAGTCACCACCGCTTCCCGCAGCTAGTGGTAGCACCAGCTTCTCTTCCAGGCGGGGGGGGGAGGGGGGAGGCTGGTTCAGAGGAATTTGCCCAGTCCATGTAGCTTCCTCAATGAGCGGAGAGGGATGGGTAGGGGACTAGCAAGGTGGAGAGCTCCACTTGCTTGGCAAGCACAATCATGCAGTACGTGAGCCCCTTTCTGTGCTCTTTCCCCATGGGTGGGGGGGAGGAGGAGTTTTGTCTAGCAGTCAGAGCAGGGAACTGGAAGTAAGTGGCCTGAATTCTGTGTCTTGTTCTGAACCTGATGCACTACGTGAGGATCAGAATAATACCTACTTTACAGATGGGTGAACCATGGCACAGAGAAGTCAAGTTATTTGCTCACAGCTACCTCGCTACGGCTCAGTTTACCCCACTGTGAACTTGGTCTGCCATAAGAGAAACTTCGCTGAGGCCAGCCTCTCTGTCTGATTAAGGGGCCTCGATTACTTGAAGACAGAGCCTAGAGCACTGGCATGTCCTGTACTGCAGCTAGAGCGCTTCAGCTAACGTCCCTGCAGATCATCACAGCTTTCTTGTGGTCTCAGGAATGCCCCTTAGTCACTTAGGCTAAGATCTGCAAGGTATTTAAGCACCTTACTCCCATTGAACTTTACTTCTAAGAAGCTCCCTCTTGAGAGAGAGAGGAATGAGATCTGAACAGAAACTTCTGGGCATAAGCTTGATGGATTCAAGCTCTGTAGCAGCCCCAGTTTTGCCCCTTTAGTTAAGGCAGAAGAGGACCAGGGGTTAGGAATCGAGCCAGCAGGAAAATCTTTCAAGTTTCACCCCGTCCTGCTGAGCTTAGTCACTACAGGTTCATGGATGGAGTTTAACCGAGTTACAGCACTATCAGATAAGAGGATTCCAGCCCCCCTTTTGCAGGAATCCCTCTTGCTACGTATTAATGGGGAATAAGTTGGCTCCTGGGCACAATTCCCGTTTAGCAGATTCCAACAAACACAGAGAAGTAGAACGATACACACATCTCAGAGGCTTGATAGGTTGACTTATTTCTCTCATCCCCCCAGAGTTGAAAAAGCAGCTCTTCCATTGATCAGTGGGAACTACGTTAAGCACTAGCCCATTCCATCAAAGCTCCTGTCCACATTTCTCATCCAGGGCACTGTACATGTACAGCTGAGGACTTTTGAATAAACAAGTGAATTACTACATTATGCATAATGTGATTAGTCCCTCCCGCCGCCACTGGGAACCTCCAGGGTGGGACACTGAGCACCTTCAGAAGTCTGGGGGCAGCAGAGCTTTCTCCTTGGGGTATGGAGTTGCCAGATCTGCCCTGCTCCTGGAAAAGGGGCATGGTTTGAAGCAGGAACAGATTTCACTGCACTGGCTGCTTTTACAAACGGGCTCTTTGCGCAAGATCGCTCATTCACCACTTCTGTACAGACTATCCGCCTAAATGGCAGTAACATTCCCTGAAGTACTTAGGGGCAGTGAGGACTGTTACGGAGTAATTCTAGATAAAGTACTGCAAGAGGTTTTATACCTAGGGTTTAGTCATACACAGGCCAGAGCTCACACTTCCTGTATGGGAGGCTCTGCATGTGTGCTCATTTGCCTATGCAAATGAGCAATAATTACAGTTCCCATGCAGAAGTATGGCACTGCACCCAGTTACAAAAAGTCTGTTCTCCCTTAAGCAGACATGAGTCGTTACATTGCTCCAAATAGCCACACCCCCTAGGAAGCCTGAGAAAGAGGCACCATCAGGTGTATAGTTCAGCAGATTTGTGCACGGTGCCCCAACTGGCAGCAGCCGTCACTAAACTCACCCAAACTTTGGAGTTCACTGTGAATCATTAAACCTGCTATAAAGCTTGCTCCAGGTAGAGATTTGGCTTGTATAGCAACACCTCCAAGTGTGTGAAGATTATGGCCTGCGTCACTGCTGGTGTTTAAAAGAGACCAAGTCTCTTGGGTACGTTATATATCAATGAGCCCCACTGCGCTGAAAATCGCCTGCGGTGCAGTCAGATGGATAACCTGTGGACTCCAGTATCTAGCTGGCTATGTGCAAGAACAGACTGTCACCGGAGTGGTTGGGAGAGGAAGCGGCTGTTAAAGCACTGACCAGCTGGAGGATTTAGACACAGGTCAACATGTTCTAAGTTTTGGTTCCCACACCAACAGCCGGATGATTCTTCCTGTAAGCGGTTCCATTCAGCAAGTGCCTTGGGGAACCAACACTTGCAGCTGACTGTCAGTGGTTAACCAGCATACCCCCTCCCCGTCCACTTTAAGACCAACACTCTCAGGGAAGAGCAGGGGAAGGATTGTTAGAGGCACAGAGGGGAGTTAAGCACCCAGTTCATCGGCTGTAATGGGCTTAGAGCACCTCACTGCCCTTTGTAAGTCTCCCCTAATATCCTGTTTCCTAGTTGACGGCTCCAGCACCTGTCACCACCTTTGTTTCCATAGAGTGGCTAAGCTTTGTAAATCCAGCACAGCGCTTGTGCATGGGGGCTTGGATGTTGTGGGATATGCCAGGGAAGTCTGCTCCGTGTCAGTAGCTATAGGCACAAGAGAACATAAGCAGCCGAGAGACTCAAGTGGTTGAACCATTTGAGCTTTAGAGCATTAAACCAGCTTCCCTCCTCCAAACAAGCAGCCTGTTCTTCCAGAGAAGTCTGTTTAAAGAAGCAGACAGACGCCCTCTCTTTGCAAGTGGCAGGTTTATTTAGAAATTGTGCTCTCTGGACATCACTCATTTCTTCATAGCTTTAGCTATAGCAACCAGAACGAAGAGGCCGGCTATGATCAGCGTTACCAGGGCACCAGGAATCCACAGCTGTGGCCCTAAAAAAGAAAGCAGTTACATTACTGGTTCTTCCTTGTGTTCCGTAGTAGAGAGCCTGCCACTGCAGTAGGCCTGGGAAGGTGGGGTCACTTCTCGTAACATGCAAGACCCACCATGGCTGCCGCTCTCTGCACCAGTGAGTAGGACATACTGCATTGCAGCAAAGACACTCAGCCCATAAGACCGGTGTACTTCAGGGCTGTCTCTGAATTGAGGCTGATTTTTAGCAATTTGAGTTTTAGGTAGATGGCTCCCAAAATTGGGAGTTTTCAAGGCATTTTGTATATATATATATCTATCATACATACATACATACACACACACACACACACACACAAACTTATTACACTCCTAGTGTAATGTTCGCCAGTGCACATTAATGTAGGATGGCTTCAAATGTTACAGCACCCTCAGGAACCTTGGGGTGCATCAGCAGGGTCTACACAGACCAATTCACGCACAAACAGTGTGCTTTAGAAGTCACATCCCTGTAGTCTGCATTACTGCTCCGTGTAGACAAGCTCTTTAGGTACAAATCACCATTTCCAGCATTTTATTGGAAAAACAGATTTTTTTTGGATCTGGATGTTTTATCGGCATTGGTCAGTTAACACCGAAAATCTGAAGCCCTGATCTTAATCAGTCCCTCGCTCCTAACATTTAGGGTCAGATTCTCTGCAGAGCCCAGCATCCACCAATTTTCAAAAGCACTCAGCAGGAGGAGCACCAAGCTCTTGAAAAACCTAGCCCTTAATCACTCCCTCTCTGGATTCGACAGGCTTCCTGCCATCAGCGCCCCTCCTCCAAGCCATTCCCTGGTCTTCCAAGTGACTCTGTGCCGTGGTAGACGTCTGGCCTAGGAGGAGGCAGATTCGGTGGGGCAGACTAGGCTCTCTATACACATTCTACATCTTGAGACTTCTAGTCCTGCAGAACACAACATAGGAGCATTGAGATGTGACAGGCTGAAAGACCCCGAACTGCCACATTGCAGGGGAGAGATCTTAGCAGCCTCCTTTAATGGCTATATGTAACAGGGGGCAAGTGTGATTGGACTGTTCCTACTCAACTGGCTTTGTACAGTTATCCAGGATGGGACATACGTACCCCAAAGGTCCTGCAGTTTTGTCCCCGATTCAGCATTCCGTGCTCCAGAAAGGGGAGAGGCGAGGAGATGGATGGGTCCATAAGAGACAATCTTCTTGTAGTCCTCCTCAAGTGCCCTCTTGCTCTTCGACTTCCTGGGACATTGCTGTGAGCGGAACAGAGGGAAGAAAGCTGGGGCAGGATGGGACTCTTGCTTTTTCTTCTCCTGTGCCGTGTAGGAAGAGCCCTTCCTCTGAATATCAAGCCCAACTTACTGGCAGTGAAAAGCCTCCACTTGCATGGTCCCAGGAACCTTCTACAAGCTACGGGAGATATTTTCAGTTCATTTATCCAGCAGCCAGGCAGACCAACGAACTGGATGGACCCAGCTATCATTAAAGGGGAGGTTAAAGTAAAAGCCCTCCATAATGTAATCCTGGAGCTCTGAGGGAAAGGAGAAGAGGCCCTCCATCACTGGGCAGCTGCCCCTTAAGAGGAAGCAACGTCATGCTCGGTTCTTTCTGGAAGCAAGGAGAGCCAGAGAGCTGCTGAAAGAACTGGGGCAAATCTGAGGCCCAGCGCAGACTGTCAGCTCTTTGGGGGCAGGGCCAGTCTCTTTGGTCTGCGTTTGTACCCTGCCTAGCATGGTGGGGTCCTGGCCTGTGACTAGAGCTGCTAAGCACAGTAGTAATGCAAATAAATAACAGACAGTGATAAGGGCCCTTAATGGGGCCTCACATAGTCACTTCTGCAGCATGACAATCTCATTTACAGGCCCCACAAGGGAGGCAAGTCTTAGAGAGCGGGTCCAATGGGTCCTTATTGTTCAGTGACAGTTCCACGGGGAGAGGCCTGTAGCCAGCCCTTAGCTGAACCCAGTGTAGGGTCAGAACAGAGCCCTCGGCCGCAGCTAAGGCAGCTCAGAGGAGAAGAATCCAACAAGTCCCGCTCGCAGCGCGGGGCAGAGGGGACCTCACCTTTGCACAGGGCTCGGGGCCATCGGGGAGGCACAGGCGGACTCGGCAGTGCAGGAACACCTCCGAGTAGTTGATGAATTGGAACATCTGGAAGCTGAACTTTGCCACGGTGCTGTTTCCGATGGCATTGATGTACATCACGGTCTCATCACGGGGACACCTGCGGGGGAGAGGGGGAAGTGAGTCCATGAGCCATGAGCCAGGCTGGGGAGTTTTACACCCCGAGATGCCAGCAGTGCCAGTGCAGCGCATGGTCTTTCAGTGGAGAAGGCTTTGCCCTTGAGATGTCTGGCTTTACACAAGGGGGTCAATGTAGCTGCCAGATGCAGTCTCAGGTAAAGGTCGGGGACTTTTAGAGGGAGGAAGGATGCCAGCATTGACGGGAAATGGCTTTGGACAAAAATGCAGATTTGTTTTCAAATCAAAAATGTTAGCCCTTGTTTCTCCCCTCCCTCCCCACCCCATCCATTTTCCTCCCCTTCCCCACCCCCTGGAAGGACCAGGGAAAAAGAGAAACAGTAAGACTTGCACGTCTCCCCCCTGGAAGAATTTCTTTTTAAATTTGAAACCGAGAACAGTTTCAGGTTTTTCCACAATGACGAATTCTGACCAGCTGTGATGTCTGGGTTAATTCCGTATCTGAACTCTGCCGGGAAGCCACTTCCCCTTTACAGATGATACATGATGAGCAGGAAGCAACTAAGGTGATGTTTCCTTCAGAGCAGCAGTTGCCAGAGTCTGTGTGCATCTCTGTGGGGCAGGGTGCTCCTTGTTCTACCTGGGAGTTTCATTGCCAAATCACTCCCTGCCCATAGTTGGGGGAGGAAAGGAATGGTCTATGCCCAGTCCCACCTTACAGCAGCAAGGAAAGATTCTCTTCCTTCCCAACAGCCAAGGAAGTGATAATGCCTATATAGATCAGTAGATCTCAAAGCACTTTAAAATAGTATCCTTTCCCTGTCCTGCTTTGTACAGGGGGAAACTGAGGCACCGAGCGGGGTAGTGACTTGCCAAGGTCACCCAGCAGGTCATTGGCAGAGCTGGGAATTGAATCCAGGTCTCCTAAGTCCCAGTCCAGCGCTCTGGCCACGCTGCCTCGGATGAAAGGCTGGTGTATCAGGATGCTGCATCAGTGCCTGGGGGTTATGCATCATCATGGCATTGTGGGGCTCCCTGCAGTCCTATTAGTGGTTTGCGTGCCCACAGCTCAAATTGCTTTAATTGGGTCACTGTTCCCTGTACCCAACTTCTGTTCATGTCCCCTGCAGGCCTGTGCCCCATAGTTTTAACTACAGTCTTGCTAGACCATGTGCTGGCATGGGACAATAACATGCACCCCAGTCCTCATAGAAACATAGGGCTGGAAGGGACCTCAAAAGATTATCCAGTCCAGCCCCCCGTACTGAGACTGGACCAAGTAAACCTAGACCACCCCGACAGGCGTTTGTCCAACCTGTTCATCACTGGAGGTTCTTAGGAGATTCCACAACCTCCCCGGGTAACCCGTTCCACTGCTTCACTCTCCTTATCCATGCAAGAGAACTCAGCAATGGGCTTATTTATATTCCTGATGCTCTCTGGAGAGGTAGCTCCATTCCAGAATCCGGTCAGGTTGTGAATGTGACCAGAAACTCATCCTTTTTTGGGAGTCTTAATTCCCCGCATCCTCCTCTGGGACACTAAGCTACATCTCAGAGTAACAGACTAGAAGTTCCGGGTTCAGGCTACCTTTTGAAATGTAGTTCTACGAACAGCTGTGCAGAGTTACCAAGAAAGCGACCATCTCTGCCAGACTTTGCAGTGGTGTTTGTACAGCACCTGCCACAACAGAGTCCTGGTCCATGGGGGGAGGGGGAGCTCGATTACTATTATGATCCAAACAACAAGGAAGTTACTTGGGACAACTTGCACAATGCAGCTTTAAACCAAGACAGGTTGCGTTTATTGCATGAACACCAGAGCACACTAGAGTGGTGGCCAACTGGCCCATGCCACAGTACTGCCAATCAGTGGACCTACCACCCATCGGTGCTGGGATGGGGGAAGAGATTGAGGGAGCGAGCACTTTCTCCCACAGATATGAAAGATGGGACATGCTCAGGGGAGAAGCCGGCTTCTCTCTTGTCGGGCCTTCTCCCCAGAATCATTTTGGGATCTGAGCATCTCAAGAGGAGGAGTGACTGTGACCTAATGATGAAGTGTGGGAGGAAGAGGTGGGTTTTGCACTAAGCTCCGCATGCCACATGGTTAGTGGTCATTTACATTTCTCTGCCAGGCAATTACAAAGTCTTGACATGGCTCCTGTGGTCGTAGCCAGCCAGTGAAGACTTGACAGCTTATCACTCCCGTGGAGTGGTCATGGCAACCTGGACCTGGACTCCTCCCCTCCTGGAGTTACCTAGCATCAGGGCCGGTAAAGCACATGGCTTTTCCCCCTGGCGAGGAGCCTGGGGGGGAGCTCAAACCCCGCCGCTCTTACCCCTTCACAATGAGCTGGTGCTGCACGTCATGGCTGGGGTCTGCCGACGGGGTGGCCCAACAGTCCTCGACGCTCAGCAGGAAGTACCGCACCTGGCTCTGCCCTTCCAGCTGCAGCAGGATGTAGAGGAACTCCGACAGAGGGAGGGCCGGGGGCTGCTGCCGGTAGGGCTGCAGGTAAGCCGAGGTCTCGTACAAGGCCATGGTCACGTTGAACTCCCCCTCTTTGACCACGAACTTCACCAGCCTAGGAGGAGATCAGGGAAACCAGGCCCAGAGTTAGAAAAAGGCAGGATGGAGGAGGCCACCAAGCATCCAATTGCCGGCGCTTGTAGACAGATCCCCATGTGCCACCAGCTCCTGCCCACGGGGAAGCCCGTCTGTTGCCCTCCTTACAGCCAGGGCCCCATTGCCAACCTTTAGCAAGTCATGCAGAGTTCGCTACCTGCCCTGTGCGAAAAGAAAGAGCTGCCTCAGTGGCTCTTCTGCATAAGGCACCCCTGGAGAGAGCAGCTCCCATCCAGGCTGCCCCACTGGGGTATCGAACAGCGACATCGGAGAAGAATGCGCCCAAGACGTCTCCCAGGAGGCTCTCTCCCTGACACACACCAAGCAGCGGGGAGTCTGAGGGGGTCACCGTCCTGCCCCCAGCTCACTTTGCGAACTGCAAGCTAGTTTATTTGCAGTGGTCGGGCAGATAGAAAGGCAGGAATCGGATGGCACACACCTCTGGGAACGTCTCAATTCCCTGCAACATGTGCTACTGAAAGCACAGGCCCCTTCAGGCAAGCTGTCCAGTGCAGCAGGGGGCCGGAAGGCTGCTCCCAGCCAGTCCAAGTCAGGCATTTAAGGCCACTTCCGTGCGAAGTGAGGGCAAAGGATCTTGATGTGACATAGCTCTCAAAGCTCACCAGCACCTCCTGGTGGCCTGGCAAATCTTCATCTCATTGACAGGAGCTATTTTTACAGCTGCTTTACATCCTTCAATGGCTTGTAAATAGGAGAGACCTATTTTTAGAGGTGCCACACACCCACTGCGCCTATCGGCTTCAGCTGGAATTGTGGGGGTTCAGCACCACTGGGGATCAGGCCTTCATCAACCAGCTTCACCAGTGAAACTCAGCCACCTGAGAGCTGAAGGGTGGCAGCCAACGAGCATTTAGTATCGGAGGGAAATGCCTGTCCAGAGGAGAGAGACAGACCAGCAACTCACGTGTCGATGGCAGTAAGGGAGAAGGGCAGCTGGACCACCCGCTCATAGGAGTAGACGCAGGAGAAATGCACTCGCACGAGGCTGCTTCTGGAGATCACGCCCGTGGCCTCCAGGTCAGACTCCATCACGTTGGTGTAAGACACGTGTGACCTGTTTTGCTGACATGGGCCAGAAAGAGTATTTAAGTCCTGTCTTCATGCCAAGCACATGTCTCTCTCTGCACTCAGCCTGGCTTACCCCATCCTGCCTGCAGCAAGGTGGTCAGGGACCCAGTCCGAGCTAGCTGTAGGTCAGATAGCGTAGGCAGCGCAGCACCCAGAAGGCACTGCCTGTTCCTTGAGGCTTCCACCCAAAGCCCACAGCCATCAGCTTGTGGGCACAAACAGGCCTCTTGTGCTGGGGTCCAGCTGGAAGCACCCAAGCACCCATTGATTTCAGCTGGAATTTTTGGGTGCTCGTCCGAAGAGGCAAGTCTCAAGTTCAGCCTTTAATTTGTGTGCCTCTCTCGAGATCTGAGCCATGAAATGGCCCAGAACAAGTCATCTGTTCCCCATTAAGGGAGATCTCTGTATTAAGACAGCACGGTATGTAGCAGATTGGTAGTGGTATGTCTGTAGATATGGTTTAGCATGTAGCACCAAAACAGATCTAGATGTTGTCCACAGACCTTCAGCTAATCCACACCCCATTTGTGGCACGGTACAGAACCCAGGACCTTGGACTCTAGAAAGGGCCTCCTATATCTTGAGATTGAGGAAGATCTCCATTAGCTGGCAAAAGGAAGGCTCTTGTTCTGCAGTCCAGCCACCAGAACGGGACACAGTCCTGCTATGACACGGAAAGTTGGCAGCGATCACAATATTCAGGGCCTAGCAGGCCTACTTGAATCGCTAACCTAACCGATGATTAGTGGGGAAAGGTCGATGAATAGTCAATGGATTTGTTACATGAAACTGTTTAAGAGAAGATGTGAGAAGGAGACCAAGTCGGATTTAATTTAAACAGAAAGCATCTGCTGATACCATTCAAGGACCACTCAGATTAAAATAATGGGGGGGGGGGGCGCGCATCTGGTCTAAAGCAGGAAAGGGACTATCATTCCCAATTCAGAATGGAATAGAATTAACTCTTTCTTCCCCACCAAGGACTGGTCGACTCAATAAGAGGCTTTAACCCATATTGTGTCTCCAAAAAGGGACTTTGTGCAAAACCATTTCCATTTTAATGCTCTTTAACTTGTTTTGAGTCTTTTTCCTTTCATATATTTCAATCAATAAAAAGTTCTAATCTTTGGCATTTGCACTGCTGTTGTAGCCATGCTGGTCCCAGGACATTAGAGACACTATGCCGGTGCGGTAATACCTTCTATTGGAAGAAATTCTATGGGGGAGAGAAGCTTTTGACCTACGCAGGTCTGAAGAAAATCTCTGTATAACTTGAAAGCTTGTCACTCTCACCAACAGAATTCGGTCCAATAAAAGTCTCTTTAATAATCCGTGACACAAGTTGTCTAGAGTGTTTGCCATGATGCTAAGCAGGCGGAGGACTCTGCCTACCAATTCCCGGACCTTGGTTAATACTATTGACTGTAGGATTGTGACTGGGTTATGTTAACACCTTTAGCCCATTTATTCCATCTTAATACATACAATAGCTGCTGGAAAGACAGTTACTCTCCGTTGGGAAATAGAAACTCAAGACTCCCATACTCTGCTGAAGTAGCCAAGCACTGCCCCCTCGCACCCCAACCAACAACTCAGTGGAGGTCCAGAAAGAATCATTGACTATGTTAGATGGTGTACACTAGCCACCGTACCAGCTCTCTTGAGAAGACTTCCATTTAGAGCTAAGAGTTAGGTACTAATGCTATGAGGCAGAGATAAAACAGGAAGAGCAGAAACACCCAGAACCCCTTCACCACAGTGTCTGGTCTCAGAATGGCTTCCCCCTCCTAATCAGAGACACCCCACGGAGCCCTTACCTGAATCACTGACCCACACAGGGTATGGTTCTCGCCCGTGAGAGTGGCTGCAAAGAAGATTGCTCCATCCTCCTCTTTTTCGGAGACCTTGCAAGCGCTGTTCTTCAAGTGGACCCGTGCCAAGGGGATTTTCAACACTTCGAACACTTCCTTTCTCACCATCATCTTCATGTGATCTTCCTCACACTGCAGCTTGAGCGCCACATCTGGGGAAAAAGCGATCTGCAATAGCCGTAAGGAAGAGGCCTGAAGGAGCCCCATGTCAGCTATGGTGACACCCAGCACCGGTATACGGAGAGCGTCCTTCACTTCAGTGCTGGCCAAGAATGATTTTCAGAGGCCTGCAAAGGATGCTGGGTGGAAGAGATTGAGAACCCACATGAATCCAGTGGGAGCTTGTCTCTCTCTAGTGGTTAGACACCAAGAGGTTTCCAAGTCTACTGCTCAGCCTCCAAGCTGAGGGACGTGGCCTTTTAACTCCGGACAGCAGAGGGCTCACACTTGGATCCAGAGGTGCTACATTTAATCCCCGTGACTGATGTCTGTGCAGTCAGTACACTACAGCATGATCACCCTGGCAAGCCCGATGAGGCTGAAGTGCTTCTGCTTCGGACCTTCGTCTAAAGCAACTTTTTGGGGTCACTTTCCTCGAGGGACACTTGACTTTGCTATGCCAGAGTCCATTAGTGACCAAGGGAAGCTATGGGATGCTACTAGACAGTGGTTCTTGGGCTTCGTCCTATTGCGAGGCCCCGGGAATGACAGCATCGCAGTCTCCCCTCCCCACCCCACCCCACCGCAGAAGTGTCCCTTGCCTGAAACATGAGGACAGGTTTAAGAGGAAAGGGAAATGAACTCTAATGCAGTGCTACGGGCTGGAGCTGCTTAGTTACAAGAAGGGAGGGGAGGAGGGCCAGTAGTTTCCTTTCCCCAAGTGCAGGGCTTCACATTTCTTAAAGCCAGATCACTACTGTGTTGGTCACCAGCCTCGAGTCTGAGCACAACTGAAGGGACTCCAGAGAGCAATTCCCAACAGAGAGCAGCCAAGCAAAGGGCTAGCAAATCCTCTCAGTTTGCCCAGTTCTGTTCACCAAGAAAGCCTTGGACTGGGCCATAGCCAGCAGGAGCCATCCTAGCTTGACTGATAGAGGTTTCATCTCTGCAACCAGAGCAGCTCCATGCACCCCTTGCAAGTGCTGGACTGTCTGTGATCCACAGACCAGGGTAGCGTGGGAAGGGTTAGAGACCCACCCTTCCTCCCCATGTCCAGACCCCCACTGCCCCCCCTGAAAAGTCCACCCACCCCACTCATTGTGCAAGCGTACACACAAGTCACATCACAGGCCCACCCCTTTTTGCACCAGAGATCTGCTGACTCCCACGCCATCCCCATGAAGTTGTTCCTAGTTCAGCAAATCCTTTCCTCATGTCAGCTTATCAAGGCACTCACCGGAGTGCAAAAGTCTGCTCCCCATACTTTCCGAATGGCTTGAGTAGCGCTCACAACTGCTAGAATTGACACGTGCACCCCAACCATGCCCAGTCCTACCTTGACAGAACGTCCCAGTGAAGCCAGCCTTGCAGTTGCAGTTTGGTTTCTCCTCAACTACCCGGCAGACTCCCTGGTGCTTACATGGGTTCGGAAAGCAGAATCTCGGGCTTCTCTTGGGACGGAGGACAGCCTCTTCCATTTGGCCAAGGGGCTTCTTCGGATCAGCTACAGCAGAGGGACGTGGGTATGTTTAAGTGCATCGCAAATAACTGGCTATAGTGGAGCAAGCTACCGTTAGCCTGTCTCTAAGTCTGAGTCCTATCCTATCTCGTAGAACTGGAAGGGACCTTGCAAGGTCATCGAGTCCAGTCCCCTGCCTTCACTAGCAGGACCAAATACTGATTTTGCCCCAGATCCCTAAGTGGCCCCCTCAAGGATTGAACTCACAACCCTGGGTTTAGCAGGCCAATGCTCAAACCACTGAGCTATCCCCTTTGCTCAGCCGTGAGGGAAACGAGTTGCGCTTATTTAAAGTCACTGCTTAGATCCCAAGAGAACCTTTACATTAATGGCTGAACTGCCTTGGGACACTACATCTGAAAGACAATGCCTCTTCAGTGCCTACCAAGAGGGAACGTTCAGAAGTCTGCACTTCCCCTTGTTCGAGCAGAGGTCATTAGCATCCAAATCTCAGTGTGATGAGTGGCTGCTCTCAACTGGTACAGGAGATGCAGAACCGTCATCTCTGGCTTGGCAGGTAAAAAGCTTCCTGCTGACAAGAAGGTGGAAAGATCCCACTTCTGGCCCCAAAACTTTGGCATCCTTAGCTGGGTTTTGTGTGTGTGTGTGTGCGCACGCGCTCTTCCACCCCCCCAGCCACCCAAATTCCTTCTGCTCTTGGGAGAAGTGACTAGTGCTAATCCTACTCTGGATAAATAGCTTGAGCACATTCTCAGGTACAGGATTTCACCCTTCTTGTCCTCACTATTCAGCCTCATCCCACAGCCCAGTAAATAAAGAGACTCACGATTGTAGCTCTCACCCCCAGGCAGCCAGAGAGCAGAGAGCAGCAGCAGGCATGTCACAGTCACTTCCTGAAAAGCAAACAGACTCTAGCTTATTTTGATGTCTAACATGCTCATCTGTAGCCTCTGGAAACATATACAGCCATGTAAAAGTCTTCCTGTAGCAGTAGAACGTGCTGACATGTTTAACCTATCTAGAAGGCAAAAACAATATTGACTTTGAAGTTCACCCACTCAGAATACTCCGCTTTCCACAGCAAGCATTGCTTTCCTGGGTTTTTGAAGGAGTCTATTACCCTGACCATCAGTGCTACTAACTCTAATTTGGGATCTCCTGGTCTCCTTTGTACCCAGAGGTGTTCTCTGTTGTTATTTTGCCTATCACCAAAGGCCTGAAGGGTCTGAGCAGCAAAACCTTCCTCATCAGCCAGCCTACAACATACAGGACAAAATCTGGTCCTGCATTAAAGCGGCATAGCCAATAGGGCTACTTCACTGGGCTTGAGGTATCAGGGTCCCCAACTTAGAGGATATGCAAAGAAAAATAAACCCAGACAAGTGACTACAGGCCAGTAGTAACAGCTGAGGACTTGCGGTGAAATCACACAGGAGAGGCACCAGGGCAAACAGAAGAGGAAGGAAAGAGTTGTTCCTCCTTAGGAAGTTCACTTTCCACTTTAGAGAGGAGTTATAATTAAAGTGGTAAATTACAAGCGGAACAGCATCTTCCCTCAGATCCTTTGAGGCAGCTAAAGAAAGAATGTGGCTTTGAAGGGAACGTACATTTACAATCACAAAAACAGATAAAGGAGAAGAAGTCAAGGCCGCCTTCCGCTCCCCAGATCTTACACTCCCAGCTGTCTATTGTAACAGTTTGACAGAGAAGGAGCCAGCTCATCGGCGAGCGTGCTAGGAGGCAGTGCAGGCTAGTGGATAGGGCTTCAGTCTGACTCCATTGCCCCCAGTCATTAACAGCAGGGACAATGCAGGTATACGTAGTCCCCATCCTGACTCAGCAGCATTTTACACCTGTTTTGCCCTCATGTTGTTAATGTCTGCACAAGGCTAAAAATCTAGAGAAGTAGATTCTACTGTCATCTCTGCCACAGACTTAGAGGAGACTTTGGACAAGTCACTGGACTTCTGTGCCTCACGTTCCCCATTTGGGAAATGGGGAATCATTACTAGAGCTCTAGGAAATCTATGGATGACATACTGTCTAGAAGTGCTGTTAGTGCATGACTCCTACAGCACTGAGGTAGGCCAACCTCTAGAGAGGCTAAAAGAGCTAACAGAAAACAGCTGCACTTCTTGGATCTGATTCTCCCACTGCCCTGCACCTCATGTAGCCATTTATACCTCAGCAAAGTAGGTATCAAATGCTACAGTTCTGGTGTGATCGCATTTTGCGCTCACTTTGCCTAAAGGTTAATGGACTTGACAAGGAGCAGGAGACTGAGGAATCAGGACCCTTTCTCTGAAGGGAGAACATGGCTATGCAAGACGACATTTCGGAAGCCCTACCAATTGCTTTCAGGAGACAAGAGAAAGACAGTGCTGCCCTCTTGTAAGTTACAATCTAGGAAGAGAAATCCACCACTTCAGCAATCACAAACAGAGCCCTGCAGTCCCTGTTTAAAGTTGAGATTTCATGAGCTTTTCTCTACTCACCATTGCCAGACCTGCATACCCTTGCTCACCCACAGCTGTTCACATTTCCCTTTGCCTTGGCCTCGCTGTGCTCTTTATATCATCTTTCAACAGCTGATTCTCCCCCACCCCTCACACTTCCCCAGTGATTGCTTCAGTGCCAATTTAGCCTCCTGTAATTGCTGCAGTGGTGGAAAGGACTCACTAAACGCCAACCTTCCTATTAGACCGCTCGTCATAAGCACTGACACAACTCACGGCTCTGGTAGCTCACTAATTAAGAGAAGTTTTTGCATTCCTCCCCCCCCCCCAAATCCTTTTTAATAAGACTAGTTCCTTTCCGATGGGGCTGCTCTTGACACAACAATAAGAATATGAAGACCCCACACAGACACAGTGGGATTGAAAACCATATTTACTAACTGGGCACATCTATGCCAGCTACACACAGCTTTCATTATCGTTCTAGTCCTCATGGTTGTGATGAAAAGCTTGAACACATGACATGAGCGAACCTTAAAGTTCAGAAAACAGAAAGCAAAGAAAAAAAGCCCAACATGTATTACTATAAAAAAAAGTGATTTTTTTTTTTTTTTAGCCAGTCTCATGATTTTTGCACTCAGGGATCCTATGTGTAACTGCCATCATCTTGCGCACTGTTAGGAACTGAACCCTGAGCTCCAATAGCTGAAAGCACGAACCTCTACAGCTGGAGTTAAAGGACCAAGACCCTTGTCCTGTAGTGCAAACACCCTCACCTTTAACTTTAAGCATGTGAGATATCTCACTGACTTCAACAGGACTACTCCTGTGAGTAAAGTTACGGATCTGCATAAGCTTTTGCTAGAGCTGGGGGCCTTACATTTTGCAAAAAAGAATCCAAGTTTTTGCCAAATGAATATTAACAGAAATGTTTTTCATAGATTCCAAGGCCAGAAGGGACCACTGTGACCATCTAGTCTGCCCTCCTGTATAACACAGGCCAGAGAACTTCCCCCAGATAATCCCTAGAGCAGATCTAGAAAAACATCCAATCCTGATTTTAAAATTGTCTGTGATGGACAATCCACCACAAACCTTGGTAAATTGCTCCAATGGTTAATTACTCTCACTCACTCACTCAGAAAAATGTACACCTTATTTATAGCCTGAATTTGTCTAGCTACAAATTGCAGGCATTGGATCATGTTAGACCTTTCTCTGCTAAACTGAAAGCCCATTATTAAATATTTGTTCCCCATATAGGTACTTACTGTAAACTGTAAACAACTCACCTCTTAACCTTCTCTTTGTTAAACTAGATTGAGCTCCTTGGCAAGTTTTCTATTCCTTTAATCATTCTCATGACTCATCTCTGACCCCTCTCCAGTAAATTTGATTTATTCATATTAAAATATCAGTGCAAACAGATGTTAGTTTGGCTGGAAACCCAAATCCAAATACTGCAGGATGTTGCCAGTGCAGGAAGGAATCCTGACAGTAAAACTGACTAGAGGCAAAGGGTGAAATTGACTGGACTAATTTCTCAATCCAAGTGAAATGCAAAAGGTGAACAAATGCATCAATGATAGAAAACAAACATTAGAGCTGAAATTTTCAAAGGCTGGGTTTAGCACAGGCTCAATCAGTGCAAATTGGCCCAAGCTTTGAAAATTTGCGCCTAGATTTTAAAAGATCTTTCCATTTTCAAAACCTCCACAAGTTACACAGCAAGGAAACTGGTCTTGCTTAAACTGCCAGTCCCAGCCTTATTCTCTGCCCAAGGAACGACTCCTGCCCAAGAAACTACAGCTCCCAGAAGCCTCAGCCCATGGAAGGCGGTTGCCATGGCGAGGGAGCCCAACAGGTCTGGGCGAGCACAGGAGAAGCTGGTGAGGCTGCTGTTTGCAGAGGGGTGGTTGGGTGGGTGGTGAGAGGCACTGGGGTTGTCTCAGAGGTGATTGCTCTGCAGTTACACCGGGGGGCACTGAGAGATGGGGAACAGCTGTACGCCTGTGTGCACGAGGATGTGGATGTCTGAGTGCAGGCAAGGGGTGGGGATGCACTATGGGGCCGCGCAGCGGAACCCCAGGGAAGGGACGTCCCAGCGACGGGAGCAGGGGCATGCCCGGGAGGGCAGGGGCCAGGCAGGGCATGGAAAGGTAGGGCCCAGTCCAAGGGGCAGGGGATCAGCCGAAGGCAGGGAGCATTCAGTAGAGGCAGGAGAGGACCCCGGAGCTTTGGGAAAGCGAAAGGAGGATGCTGCTGACACACTGGGACAAACTTCTGCCTGGCACGAGGCTCCAGTGGAGTTGTTATACTTGGAAGGGCTGAATTTTGGGGGAAAGGGGGTCGTCTGTCCGTCAGAGGAAAGCAAAACCAGAAAAGCCCAGCGCTTGTGCTGCACGGCCCTCAGCAGAGCGGGGGTCTGCGTGGGGCCCGATGAGGTGACCGGGGGCTGCTCCCACCCAGATCACATGGAGCGCGTTTTGAGAACAGAAAACCAGGCCATTTTTCGGACTGTGCCCCCAGGGGAGGGAGGGGGGGACTGGAGGGGGGACGTGAAGAAGGGAGGGGCTGGAGGCTGGGCACCGTGGGAGCGTTTGGGAGATGGAAAGGGGTCAGACTGGGGTTGCTCCTGATGAGCGGGAGGTTGGGCTCCTTCCGTCCCTCCATGGTCGCTGCAGCAGACCAGGTGTTAAATGCAGAAGGAACAGTGTTAAACATTTGCACAGGGCAGTGATTAAAGGAGCTGGAAAGGGGAGGGGGAGCTGTGGGGAGCCCCCCTTCGCCACACCAAGTCCCGTCTTTAACCCCTGGTGCAGCGCCTAGCACAGTAGGGTCCTAATCCCTGACGGAGGCCCCTAGGTGCTGCATCAGTGCAACTAATCAATACAAACACTAAGAGGAAAGCTGGGGCAGGGTGGAGACCGGGGAAAGGGGAGAGTTTCACACACACATCGGGAGAGTTTGACAAATCTTAGTAAGGAACCAGAGACATACAGCCATGCGGTTGTCAATGGGACGCAATGGGACGAGCTGCTTTGCTCCGGCTGGATACTCCCCTCTGGCTGGCTGGCTGAATGTAGTCCAAAGCCCAGGGCAGGGAGAGCTCCAGTGAATGGTCCAGCGTGAAATCACTCCTTCCTGTCCACCCTTCGTGGGCATTTCTGTCTTATTTCAGTAAATCTCCTCCTCCCGCTGTCTTCGTCCTACGTGCCATTCCCGCTGCCAACCAAAACAACACCAGATAGAGAGAGTGCTTGCGTCTCCATTTTCACTCCTTATCTCCCCAAGCCCCAAAACACACGTTGGGATCAGGGTGAGCTTAAAAAACAAAACAAAAACAAAAAACAGGCCTTGGAGATACTTCTGCTGCTCTGCTATTTATTTAGATTTTAAAAGTCCCCGCAATGTACAGCCCGCCTCACAGCACGCTCGGCGCCCTCAACACAGACTTATCCAACTGAAGGACAGCACATCGGAAATGGCTAAGAGGAAATACTTTTTCACCAATGCACAGCTAGTTTGTGGAACTCCGTGCCACAAGACAGCACCCAGGCCAATTGTTTAGCAGGGGTAAAACAAAAGGAGTGGACATTTATATGGATAATGGGAACCTCCAGAGTTGTCATAGTAAGGATTAAAATGACTAGGTGTTTTGGAAGGGATCTAAACCTTCATGCTTCATGGCAGCAACCAAGTTCTAACTCAAGGGGGTCAGGAAGAAATTCCCCTATGGGCAGGTTATTCCATAACTGCTTACTGCTGGCCATTGCTGGAGACGGGATACCAGACTAGGTGGATCATGGGTCAGTTCTGCAGTTCCTGTGTTTCTAATCCATCAAAGAAGCAGCAGCCCTTCTGCTTCCCCCACTCCCCCAGCCACATCTCACACTAATCAGTAGTCAGCAGGCCCAATATGGATTAAAATCATGCCCTATACTACATTTTTCCCTAAGAGGGAATCCCACCCCCCGCCAACTCTGCTTTCCTCATTCCGAACAAATCTGTAGGCAGAGAATAAAAATGTTTCTCTGTTGCCCTTTCTTACCCTTTTAAAATAACCCATGTGAGTGCTTCTCTCCCAGCAGTCCATGAGGGAGCAGGATGGAAGTCCTGAGAGAGCATGGGGAAGAGGAGGAGGAAGAAAAGAAAGTCTTTGTGATTAGTAATGAACTCCAAGACCTGGAAGAGAAGCTGTCAAAGATCCAAGTCCATATCCCAAATGTTGTACCGTAAGTAGAAATCTGTGTCAAGTATCAGGGGGTAGCCGTGTTAGTCTGTATCTACAAAAACAACAAGGTTGTATACATCTGTATACATCTGAAGAAGTGAGGTTTTTACCCACGAAAGCTCATGCCCAAATAAATCGGTTAGTCTTTAAGGTGCCACCGGACTCCTTGTTGTTTTTGTAGAAATCTGTGTGTGTGTGAGAGAGAGAGAGAGAGAGACAGACAGACAGACAAGAATACATGACAGACTGCATTGCTGAAACAGCGAAGATGAAATCCACTTTCACCAATGCACAGCTAGTTTATGGAACTCCGTGCCACAAGACAGCACCCAGGCCAATTGCTTAGCATGATTTTTAAAAAATCCATTTATCTGGATAATGGGAATCTCCAGAGTTACCAGAGTAAGGACTAAAAAGACCAGGTGTTTTGGAAGGGAGCCAACCCCTCATGCTTCATGGCACAAGCCGCGCTCTACCTGGCTCTCTACATTGCATTTTCCGGGTGTTCCCCATTGGATCAGGTATACAGAGATCATAGGAAGATACTTACAGGCCCGCTGGGCTGTGCAGCTCTCTTGCCATCACGGGGAGCAGCTTAGTCGGGTTTCCTGCCCTCCTGTTCTGAATTGGGCACTTTTCAATATGACCCCAAAGTTATTTAATTTGCACCAACTGCTGGGAAATAATAGAAGAGAGACCCTAGTGTTTCCTCAGACAGGATTAACCCATCTGAATCTCACTATGTTCATTATCCGTCTCTGTTCGCCTCCTCCCACCGCATGAAGCGAATTTGACTGGAGTTCCATTGACACCTCCCAGTTACCAGCCTCCTACAAGACGAATTGTGCCAAGGAGCAGCTGCTGCTGCAACTAGCTGACAATTTCCATCGACAGTATGCGCATCTCTGCCCGGATCGCCAGCCACTCTTCCTCCACCCAGTCAATGAGTGTGGAGTGGAGGTAAAGGAACGTCTGGAGACAGGGGTGTTGGGGACAACCTGGGTTTGCTTTCCTTTGATAGCATATGATATGGACTATGTACAATTCTGCACAGTCACTTCTTTCTTTCTTTCTTTCTTTCTTTCTTTCTTTCTTTCTTTCTTTCTTTCTTTCTTTCTTTCTTTCTTTCTTTCTTTCTATGCTGATTATTTTTTTATTCATTTGCCTGTATTTTTTACTGCAAACATATTTTAGTAGTAGAATTGTCCAAGGGCCAGTCCCATGTGCTCCCTTGCAATAGACACAACCAGTGCTGAAAACCCACCAATTGTACAATCAGTGCCCAGGTATGCACTGAGCACCCCAGTTATACACCCATCCTACCAGTTGTAGTTCCACTATACCAACTTCACACTTGACACAGCAGTTATACACACCGACTGTATACCTATCGCACTGACTGTACACTCAGCATACAGTACATTTGGGGAACAGAAAAAAAAGAAGCAAATCAAACTAAAAGAAATACTTGAGTCTAAGAGATCAACTCTGAAGACCCACAGTATGCTCAGCCCTCGAGCTCGGTCTGAGGCACAAAGTTTAGATCCAGATTTGGATCTTAGTCTGAACCTCTCCAGATGTTGGGGGTTAAAATATGGAGTCCTGTTTGGGCCGATTATAGAGACAGGCCTGAGCGGCAGAGCTAGCATCCAGTTCTGGGCCTGTCTCCCCCAAGTTCAGGATGGGCGGATCCAGCATTCAACATTTTTACTGACAACATGCCAGGCACAACACGTGGAAGCTGGAAACATACAAGCTTTCTATGAACGGCGGCTGCCGGATGTATAACAATAGGTGTGAGGCTTCCCTAAGATTAGAAGATAGCGGGGAAGGGCCCAATCCTGCAATGGGCATCTTGAACTCAACTCCCATTGCCTGCCCTGGGAGCTGGCGGTCGGGCGCTGCAGCACTCGATCCTAGTTGCAGTTACCCAGGTGCTGAAGGCTTCATGTCCAGGTATATCCCATTGCTGTAGTCCAGCCAAGAAGTGGCAAAGGCAGAGGACAGACAGAGATGTATTTCAGAAGCTGTGGTGAGACGGCCTCTCTGCCCACTGTATTTCCCATCTCAGAAAGAGTCAATAGTAGAGCAAGAAGGTTGATCAAACGCTTGCTATATTGTAGAGAGGAGTTGGACATTAGCTCTGGCCAGCTGGCCCCGGAGTCCCTCCCTGTCACCTGCTCTGCACGCCGCTTTCTGATGGATTCCCCACCGCTTAGCCGCTAACCAACATCCTCTTGCTGCAGAAATTTGTGAGCACCACAGTGCGCCCGACCCTGCAGCCGTACCCGGAGCTGTATAATTGGGACGGCTGTGCCCAGTTCGTCTCTGACTATCTCACCATGGAGCCCCTCTCGTCCCCCATCACGCCGGTAAGAAATGGGCACTTCCTTTGAGTCTTCCAGTTGCCCCCCTTGGCGCATTGGGAGTCCCACATCATTAACAGTAACGGGTTTCTCATCAGGGTATCACACTGGCACAACCTGGGTTATGGGGCTATGACAAGTCTTGCCCTTTGACCCCTCCAGGAGCCCCCTCCCCAAGAGGGCCTGTTAAGAACCCTTTCTTCCTCCTTACTCAGGCAAAACTCCCATTGACTTCAGTGAGCCCTGTGCATGTGCATTATTAGGGCACACGACCATGTTACAGGCATGATCATTTCCCAGCTGCTGAGTGGAGACTCTGGGCCTCCCAAACCTGTCAGCCTTCCCAAGCCTCCAGCTAGCCTACTGGGCCTGATCCTGGTCTCACCCACAACCATGTAAAACCAGAGTAGCTCCATTGAAGTGGGCATGTACAACGGAGATCAGCTGGTGGCTCATTGCATGCTAAAGCATCAGGCTTCCCTTCCAAGGACCGGGAGGCTGCTTGCCTTGGAGAGGAGTAGCATGTACAGGGACAGAAGCTGGTAGGTCTCGGTGACCTCTTATGAGGCACCTCGGATGCCACCTGGGATGTTGTCTCAGCTCCACAGGAGACTTTGAGGCGCCCTGACAGAGGCTTCCAGACCAAAGAGAGGGACTGGGAACACGGTTAGAGATGAAGGATCAGATCCTTAGCTGGTGAGGATCAGCGCAGCCCCACTGATTGCAATGGAGCCATGCTGATTTATACTTGCTGAAGAGCGGCCCTAAGTTGTTCAAATTGGTGTGGGATTCAGCAATCAAATCCTGACACTTCTCTAGCTCGTTGCACTGACAGATCTCATAGAAAGTATCATTATCTCCATTTAATGTATGGGGAAACCGAGGCACAGAGGGGTGACGCGACTTGCCACGGTTGCACAGCAAGTTTCCAGGTCTCCTGGCTGCCAGCCTTCTGCTCCATCCATTAGCCCACATGGCTTCCTAGCAAAGGAATCTACAAAGGAGAGAACTCTGGGGAAACAGTGAACTCGGGCAGAGTTATTTCACATGCAGGGACCATAGATACAGGGAATAAACTCACAGGGAAAGTGTGGGAACCAGAGGGCTCCGTTCTTTCCTACATGCAAGTCCCATTGTAGTTCTGCAGCACCTGGCCCAGAGAATCTCACTGCATCTGAGAGCCTGTGCTTTGTTTCTGGAGAAGGAGGGGATTCGAGGGTGGAGGTAAAGAGACCAAGAAGACGGAAATAAGACTTTAAGCAAGGAAACGTGTTTGCTCTTTAAAGCCCAGTTACCTCCCCTCCCCGACCACAATCCTGAAGTACCAAAGGGGGAATTGCTTTGGCTTCAGCGTGCTCCTGTGCTCCCTGCTGATCGGTGCGGGCTACGATGCCTACTGTGTGAACGGTTACGCCACCCGGGAGATCTGCATGATGGACGAGACCAGGGAGGTGTGCCCACTGCTGGAGAAGTCAAAGGAGGTGAGGAGCCCAGCTCACTGGTTCTGGCGAGTCAGCCACAATGCGGTGAGAAGGGCCAGGCATGCTGAACGTGACTGGCATCCCATAGGTCTGTGACTGCCTTCTGTTTAACATGCTCTGGTTCCGACTGGGGCTCCAGTGTAAATGGTCTGAACCAAGGGCAGTGTCCATGTAACTGGTCTTCTCTACGCCTGGGTGATCTGCTGAGTTCTTTTCCATGTCACTCTTCCACTGAAGAGGCCTGTTTGGGCTGTCAGAGTTTACTGAACCCCAGATCCACGAAGTACTAACCCACAGAATGTTAAGGGAGCTGAGCACCACGGGCTGTCTGTGATCTGCCTGTCCTGTGGGCTCCTTTACATCCCTGTTGCGTTAAATAAGGCTCTGTAGCCCTCTGCTCTTGTGGTTGCAGGTCCTGAAAGAGCCCGTGAAGGAGAAGATCAAGAAGTACGCAGTCAAGCCCCCACGGGACCTGCGCAGCAAGTTTGAGCTCCAGCAGGTGGCCAAGAAGGAAGCCGATACTGAAGCCGCACAGAAGAAGAAGCAGAAAGAGGAAGAGGAGAGGGTCATGGTGAGTAAATGTTCATGTGTCTCCATCTTACTCCGAAGTCTCAGCGGCAAGATCCCTGACACAGCTAGTGACCGACTCATCAAGTTGCTAGCCACCTCCCATCATCGAATCAGAGAAGATCAGGGTTGGAAGGGACCTCAGGAGGTCATCTAGTCCAACCCCCTGCTCAAAGCAGGACCAACCCCAACTAAATCATCCATCATTGAGCTGTGAGAAACCCTCAGCCCCCATTGACTTCAGTGGGCCGGTAAGTCACTGTGTGTGTCAGCGAGTATTTAGCCTGGGAAAAGGCAGCATGAGGTAGCCCTGAAATATGTGTCAATATACAATCCTTTACACCTCCAAGATTTTCAGATGTTAAGTTAAGTTTCACAACCCCCTCCAAGACAGATGAGTAATATTAGCCCAGTTGTGTGAATGGGGAAACCGAGGCACAGTGCCATTGGCGCCTAGATTTTCAAAAAGTATCCACTGATTTTTTGAGATGATGAACACCTGCAGTTTCCATTGACATCTACTGGAAGTAATAGTGGAGGCTCAGAGCCACTGAAAATCAGGCCCTAAACATCTCAAGTTGGACAACCCAAAACGGAGGCAGGCAAAAATGGTGGCCGCTTTTGAGAATTTGACGCTAAGCAGCTTGCAAAGGGGCACACGCAGAGTGGCAGAACGGAGAACAAACGTCAAGGGCTAGATCCTCAGCTGGTGTAAAGTAGCATCGCTCCGTTGACTTCCGTGGAGCTTTGCTGATTTTCATCCCTTGAGGATCTGGGTTCAAGGAGTCCCTGATTCCCAGCCTCATGCTCTGTCCCTGGCTCAGTGCCACCACTGACACTAGCGCCATGACTGACCTAGTGCATTCTGACTGCTGTCGAGACGAGGGGGCCACAGCTCAGCAGAGAGCAGATTGTCCACACAGACGTACGCTGTATAAACAGACAAGCTGCTTAAACGAATGAACTAGTTACTGGCCAGCGTTGGTTTTCTTTTTTTTTTTTTTTTGGTACCCATAACAGTAAATAGCGACCTGGCATTTAGCAAGCTGATTAACTGGAAAGAATTCCAGCTGATAGAAAGAGGGGATGTGGCCAGAACTCCGGGTTCCATTGCTGGTTGTTCCCATGACCCACTGAGTGACCTTGGGGACACACCATTTCCCCACTCGGTGCCTCAATTTCCCTACTATAGAAGGGGGCTAATGATACTTACCTACTTCACAGCGGGGGCCGTGAGGTTCCATTAATCAGTGTGGCGACTGGAGAGCCTTGGCAGAACGGTACCAGAGAAGGACCAAGCACAATTGTTGTTGTGTTGGATCATGACTTCAGATTATTACTCTGTCCTGCAGGAAGCGGAAAAGCCAAAGCCGGACCCTTTGTACGGGTTACGTGTCCACGCCTGGGTTCTGGTGTTGTCGGGGAAGCGGGAGGTGCCGGAGAGCTTCTTCATTGATCCCTTCACAGCACACAGCTACAGCACCACCGACGACCATTTCCTCGGCATCGAAAGCATCTGGAACCACCAGAACTACTGGGTCAACATGCAGGATTGCTGGAATGGCTGCAAGGTAACGCTCCCCTTTGAAACGTTCCTGCCCTGCGGGAGAGCGAGCAGTTGGATTCGATGGCCTGGGGGAAATGGAGACCCACATGGCTGCTCACCTTTCACTTGCCATCCCTCCCCCTTAGCTCTGCTTACACTGGCTTTAGGTCCAGAAGTCAGAGCAGCTGCCCCCCACGCCAGCGTCTGAGCCAGGGTGTAGGCCTGGGCCCAGTTCACCGATGCTCTTTGACCGCTTTACGTTGCTGTAGCCGGTGGGATGTGCCTGCAAAGCTACCATTGCAGCCCATCCCCGGGGAATATCCCCAGCTGGCAAAGCTGGCTGCGTGCCCCCTCCCTCAACAAGGGCCCCGTACAGGGGGAGTTCCAGAGGCACGTCAGGGATAGGCCGGGAAGGGAGGAGACGTGGCGAAGGTGTTTCTACACCCTCGCTATTCCCCAGCTGCAGCAAAGCCGTGGGGCCACGCCAGCCAGTGCACAAGTTAGAGCAGCCCTCGGGAATACTCCAGTTGACACCAGGCACCCCAAGCTGCTTCCGCTCACTGGTGCAGCGTTGAACTGCGTCCAGGGCCGTTAGTGAAGAGGTGCAGCCCTTGGGCTTCTGACAAGCTGCCAAAGTGGCCATGGACAATACCAAGAGGAGGATGTTGGACGGGGAAGTGCTCTGCAACTGTGGGGCCTTTTTCCGTTCCTCCCTGGTCGCACGCATCCAGGCCGAGTTCCACTAGACAGCTCTGAGGAGCAGTGGGCACTGTCCGGGGTTCTCTGCTCGGTGTCCCCCTCTGGATCCTTAGTTCTGAACCTATGACCCCTACTCCCTACGAACCTGTTATTCCTTAGTTGTCCCCCGTTTTCACTTGAGTCCCGGGTCCAGTGGCTCCTCCCCAAAGGTTGGGGGAGGGGTCTTTACACACGGGCGGGCTTGTGCCCGCCCACCTCCCGGAATTCAATAAGTCCCTCACTAAGGATAGATGTAATGCCCCACTAAAATCCTTAGAACTCCACATGGTACCGTCAGGTTCCGAACGTCTGCTGCTGAGCGGGAGTCGCATGCAGTTGAGTGCTCCGTGGCAGGTCATATGTCTCTTGGTATTAGCATCGTAAGCTGAAGACACCTTTATGGCCAACCCTGGTTGTTCTGTCCTGCTTAGGATCTCACCTTTGACCTCGGGGACCCAGTGCGGTGGGAGTTCATGCTGCTGGGGACTGACAAGCCCCTTCTGTTGCTTCCGGAGGAGGAAGAAGAGGAGTTAGCTGATGAGGATTTGGATGATTTTGTAAGTTTCCTATGTTTCTACTCGGACTTCTTGATAGAGGGGAGTGATGTTGTAATGAACTGGGCCTATGTGTATGTGTGCCTTTGCCCCCTGCTGGATAGAATCAGAGGTGCGTCACTGCCTCAATCCTATAGGGCTAGTAGACATTCTCCTTTAGCTCAAGTGATGGGGAGGGGACCTGTGCTTTTTGGAGCAGGAGGATCTGAATTCAAGCACTGCTGTTACTGTGTAATTCCCTCTGACCATGATTTGCAGCATAGTGGCACCACTGACATCCTAAGTGGTCACCGATTTGTTACAGCGCCTGCCAAGCTTTGATTGCTGGGAGAACTGACGGACGGGACCCATGTTCAAGGCCCACGTGCACTGAAGGCCACTAGCCTGCCCAGGATGAAACTGCTTTTTAAAAATCAAATTCAAGTATACAACTTTTCAGGACACCTTCTACTCGTCTCTCTGGGGCTGAAGGAACGTGGCAATGGGATTTGGAAATAGTACATGTGTTCTTATAATATTCACAAAGAAAATACTGTGTGTTGAGAGGAACAACATCTTAGTATGAAGGACACAGTGTGATAGTGTAGGGATGACATCAATACATTCTCTCCCTTTATCTAATCTGTTCATACCATGCCCATCACCATGGTATGTGAGTGCCCTTCTCAGATTATAGGAAATAAACAAGCAAGTCATTGGTTCTAATGAGCACTGCCAGAGTCAATCAGTCCTGAGCTTCTCCACAGTCAGCATGATCTTAAACCAAAAGAAAGTGGAGTCCTTTAGGCCATGGCTGGGTTCTGTTAGTGGCAATGTGTGAGGGACCTCTGGACGGAGTGAACATAGCAGTGTTCCTTTAAATGGAACAGCCATGCAGTTACAGTGGAAAAATCCAAGAGCAATTAGTTGTGAAGCATAAAATAGCACCCACTCTGCAAAATTATATGGTCAGAAATGTCCCACCGGCTCTGAGACTTTATTGACTAAACAACCTGTATGATTTTTAGTGTGAGCTTTTGGATGCAAATACTTACATGCATAAAGCGACAAAGAGTCCTGTGGCACCTTACAGACTAACAGACGTATTGGAGCATAAGCTTTCGTGGGTGAATACCCACTTCGTCAGATGCATGCGTCTGATGAAGTGGGTATTCACCCACGAAAGCTTATGCTCCAATATGTCTGTTAGTCTATAAGGTGCCACAGGACTCTCTGTCGCTTTTTAGAGATCCAGACTAACATGACTACCCCTCTGATACTGGTCACATGCATAAATATCTCATGTGTCTCGTGGAACTATGACTGTATAAACCATACTTTGCTGCATGACTGTATCCTCAGCAGTGTGTATAACTCAAAGAAACCATCCCTTACTGTACCACTGTGTCGCCTGGGAATGTGTATAACCTGCATGAACCACAGTCTAATATAACAAGTATTTCCAGAGACAAACATGCTTCCTGTCATGGCAGGAGAGTACTGCCAGCTTTGCTCAGGGCATTGCTCACCTAATGGAAACCCCTGCTCTGTCTTGATAGGATAAGGAGGAGGAGGAAAAGGGTTTTGACATGCCAGCATCCTGGGTGGACCCGATTCAAATATCTCGGAAAGGTATTTGTTCTTCCTTTACCATGTTGCATATTCTTCTGATGGCAACAGATACAATTTTGTGTATTGCAATGAACCTTTATTGTAACATACTGGACAAAGTCAAGCAATGAAATAGCAATAAATCAGGATACACAATAATTAGGATATCCATTATTATTTAATTACACAGCTGTGTTTTGTGCCCATGGATTCTCCCAGAACCTATTATCTCATCCTAAATTGGGAACCTCTGCCCCCACTGTGGACATAAGACCTGGTTTCTTCCTTTGCCTGCTACCTGGGTGAATTCTGCCTGCCAGGATATCTTTCCTGGCATTACCCATGTTACATGGGAGTTGATGCATTATCATGTATGTGCTGTAGCAGTACAAAGTGTCATTAATCATTATATGTTTCTAGTGGTTAAAGCCCAGGTTTGGGAGCAAGGGGATCTAGATTCTAGTCCTAGTTTTACCATTGACTCACTGTGTGACTTCAGGCAAGTCCCTTAACTTTTCCGTGCCTCAGTTTCCTTATCTGTAAAACAGAATTAATAGCCTACTTCACAGGCGTGTTGTGAAGCTTAATTCTTTAATGTACTTTGCAATCCTTGGACAGAAGATGCTGTAAGAGGAAAACCTTTTATATTTGGTAAGAACTTTAGTCAAGAGCAGCCTCTAGATAAATTATTTGTAAATGGGAAATTCAGGCGGTAATTCAGAAGGTACTGCCCATAGTCTAACCAGTCAGAGAGAAGTGAAAGGTTCCTCATCCCATTGCTAACCCCCTCTGGAATCCACACCCCCCAGGACTGTGTCTTTCTTTTCTACTTTAATTTAATCATCACTAGCAGAAGATACACAGATGTTAAAGGACAATACCAATCCATACAATCCATTGCAGTATGTCGTGATTATGAAAATTAAAGACCCGATCCAGCTCCCAGAGACAGTTGGATCAGGCCCAGTCCTGTGAGCTCCTATGTGCTCTCAACATTCACTGAAGTCAGCAGAGGGGCCTAAGCACCCCCACTAGATTGACCCCCCCGCCCCGAAAGTGCATCACCTTCCTGCAGCCACGGAGAGTATCAGGAACAATGTTCCCTCTGCACAGTAAGGATGTTAATACATTCTCAGGCAGCTGAATGTGACAAAGGAACAAATAGTTCCTCTTGAGTCCTTTATTTCTCCCATGTGAATTCCTTTTAGTGTTGGCAGCAGCTGCTAAACACAAGCAACTCTGTTCCTGTGGTCTCAGCTCTTGCGGCTAAATCCTTCTCCTTGCCCTCTGCAGAATTTGAGACCCGCTGTCCCCAAGGGAAGAAGGTGATCCAGTACAAGAACGCAAAGCTGGAGAAATGGGCACCGTACCTGAATAGCAATGGGCTGGTCAAACGCCTCACCATCTATGAGGACCCAGAATGTAAGGGGAGATGAATGATCAGCACGAGTCCATTGAGACAATACACAAATGGGTGGGGTGCATAAGAACGTAAGAACGGTCGTACCGGGTCAGACCAAAGGGCCATCTAGCCCAGTATCCTGTCTACCGACAGTGGCCAATGCCAGGTGCCCCAGAGGGAGTGAACCTAACAGGTAATGATCAAGTGATCTCTCTTCTGCCATCCATCTCCACCCTCTGACAGACAGAGGCTAGGGAGTGGGGGGAAGAATAGGATAGAGAGGTGCCAATGTATCTCCTATCCCTTCTCCCCGTCCTTTCACACTTCTTGCTTTTCCTCTTCTGCTCCCTCAACCCCTTCTTCACGCTGCCCTGTTCGCTCCCCTACGAACCCTTAGGCTTCCAGCCCTGCTGGGGACTCTTACTGGAGTCTATAAATCTGTCCTAAGATGTAACTGCGATGCTGGTTGGTATCACTGATCACTTTCATACCTCTGGGTCTGATTCAGGGCTACTCTTAAGGGCTTTGTCGGGTTTGAGAAACATCATGGATCACAAGCCGGATGGCAGGCCTCTGAGCTGAAGGTTCCCAGAAAGCAGTGCAGTCACTGTGCTGTTTGATGGCTTGATCCATTCGGGCACAGAGCAGTTTGGCCTGATCCAACAAAGCACTTAAGCGTGTGCTTTGTTTAAAGCAGGTTAGTGATCCTTTCCACTCCCCTGCTTGACATTAAGCACTTGCTTAAATGCTTTGCAGGATCGGGCTAGAGTGCTCAGCACCTCTCAGGATCAAGTCCTGAATTGTGAGCAGGAGTTGCCTATAGTTTTCTCCAGTAGAGAAACGGCGGGATAGTGCTAACTGATCACCCTGTCTTCCACTGATGTGAAGGGGAGTCACGCAGCTAAATCTCTATAAAAATGAAGGGGACAGTGTGTGTTATGCTTAACTAAAGACCTTTCTTTATTTCTAAGTCATGTCCATACGCAGTTGGTCCAGGAAGCAGGGTGTAAGCCCCTAACTGGACAAACAACCTCCTTTCCCCAGCATTCTCCTTCAGCACAAGTCGCCTGATTTTCTCTCCCCTACCTCCTGTGTTACCATCACCACGGAATGGCTGATGTCTAAGATTTTCAAGGGGCCACATGGTTGTGCCATGGGGTTTTTCTCCTGCTAGGTGTCAGAGTGCTGGAGGTGAAGGAGTGGTTCGAAAACAGAGAGGACATGATGAACATGAGACAACTGAATAAAAAAACAGAGGTGACGACAGAGTACTTCAGCCCGGGACACATTCAAGGTCTCAAAGGTACAATGTGGGCTGCAACCCAATGGCCGTTCCTCCTAGGTTTGGCAAAAAGGCCAATCATGGGACTGTAAACTACTGGACACAGTCACCTGGTTCAGCAACAACAAAAAATCCTCCACCACGCAAAGTTCAAGGTTTCATTCTAGAGCCTTTGTAAGCACTGGTTACAACACAAGAAACTGAAGAGGTGAAATTCACAACTTGCAACCCAGGGGCATCCTGGGGTATCCTGGGTCTGGAGAGGTCCCCAATGCAACTTAGAGAGACCTGGGGCCTATCTAAGATATAACAGCTTCCTCCGGCTCTCCTATGGGCCACAGTGCTGCCTGAAATCTCTACAGCACTGCATGCTGCAATCTCACCTCCGACACGCCCCTCCCACCCCCAGCACATCCTTACATCGAGGAGTGTCAAGGGGTGCTCTGAAGGCAGCCTGGGTTGTCTTCTGCAGCTCCAACCTGGGGAGAATCCTTCCCCAGGCAGAACCAAGCTCCTTTATGCTGCTCCGGCCCTTTAACCTGGCATAAAGGGATCAGAGCAGGGACAAAGATCTCACCCAAGAAGGTTTTAACAGAAATAACTCTCCCCTTGCAGTTGGTGCTGACTCCAGAGCCCCCCCAGCACAGCGTTACATAGGGATGTAAAATATGAACTGGTGAACCGATAAGCATTAGTCTTACCGGTTAACAGTCTTCACCATTAACCCCCAGGCCTGCTAGCTGGCCCCAGCAGCCCCGCGCCGGCCAGCCTGCCGACCCCAGTGGCCCTGCGCCAGCTGGAGCGGCCCGAGCTGCACCGCTCGACCGGAGCCGTGCCGCCCGGCCAGAGCGACCCCAGCCGCGCCACCCCACCGCAGCAGCCCCAGCCACGCCGGCTGGATCGGCTCCAGACGGTTAACCGTTGAAACGAAATATTTTTAATCGTTTAAACTAGGGCTGTCAAGCGATTAAAAAAATTAATCGCAATTAATCACACTGTTAATCACAGAATACCATTTACTTAAATATTTTGGCTGTTTTCTACATTTTTCAAATATATTGATTTCAGTTACAACACAGAATACAAAATGCACAGTGCTCACTTTATATTAATTTTTGATTACAAGTATTTGCACTGTAAAAAAAATAATATTTTTCAATTCACCTAATACAAGTCTGTAATGCAATCTCTTTATCAGGAAAGTTGAAATTACAAATGTAGAATTATGTACAAAAAAAAAACTGCATTCAAAAATAAAACAATGTAAAATTTTAGAGCCTGCAAGTCCACTCAGGCCTACGTCTTGATCAAGCCAATCGCTCAAACAAGTTAATTTACATTTGCAGGAGATAATGCTGCCTGCTTCTGTTTACAATGTCACCTGAAAGTGAGAACAGGCATTCTCATGGCACTGTTGTAGCTGGCGTTGCAAAATATTTACATGCCTGATGCGCTAAAGATTCATTTGTCCCTTAATGCTTCAACCACCATTCCAGGGGACATGCGTCCATGCTGACAATGGGTTCTGCTTGATAACAGTCCAAAGCAGTGCAGACCGATGCATGCTCATTTTCATTATCTGAGTCAGATGCTACCAGCAGAAGACTGATTTTCTTTTTTGATGGTTCGGGTTCTGTAGTTTCCACATCAGAGTATTGCTCTTTTAAGACTTCTGAAAGCATGCTCCACACCTCGTCCCTCTCAGATTTTGGAAGGCACTTTAGATTCTTAAACCTTGGGTCGAGTGCTGTAGCTTTTGAAATCTCACATTGGTACCTTCTTTGTGTTTAGTCAAATCTGTAGGGAAAGTGTTCTAAAATGAACAACATGTGCTGGGTCATCATCCAAGACTGCTATAACATGAAATATATGGCAAAATGCGGGTAAAACACAGATAGGGTGACCAGACGTCCCGATAAAATCGGGACCGTCCCAATTTTCAGGTGTTTGTCCCGCGTCCCGACCGATCTCTGGTCGGGACGCAATTTATCCCGATATTTCCCCCCGCCGGCAGCACTTGGCTTTTTTTTTGCTCCGCCAGCGGACCTCCCTTCCCCCCCGCCCCGGTGTCCTGATATTTTCTTCCTCTCATCTGGTCACCCTAAACACAGAGCAGGAGATATATAATTCTCCTCTAAGGAGTTCAGTCACAAATTTAATTAACGCATTATATTTTTAACGAGCGTCATCAGCATGGAGTCATGTCCTCTGGAATGGTGGCCACAGCATGAAGGGGCATACGAATGTTTAGCATACGGGACACGTAAATACCTTGCAATGCTGGCTACAAATGTTCCATGCGAACCCCTGTTCTCACTTTCTGGTGACATTGTAAATAAGAAGTGGGCAGCATTATCTCCTGCAAATGTAAACAAACTCGTTTGTCTTAGCGATTGCCTGAACAAGAAGTAGGACTGAGTGGTCTTGTAGGCTCTAAAGTTTTACGTTGGGGTGTTTTGGGGTTTTTTTGAGTGCATGTATTTAACCCCAAAAAATCTACATTTGTAAGTTGCACTTTCATGACAAGGAGATTGCACTACAGTACTTGTATGAGGTGAATGGAAAAATACTATTTCTTTTATCATTTTTACAGTGCAAATATTTGTAATAAAAAATAATATACACTTTGATTTCAATTACAACACAGAATACAATATATGAAAATGTAGAAAAACATCCACAATATTTAATAAATTTCAATTGGTATTTTATTGTTTAACAGTGCAATTAAAACTGCGATTAATTGCGATTAATTTTTTTGAGTTAATCGCATGAGTTAACTGTGATTAGTCAACAGCCCTAGGTTAAACAGTTAACTTTTTTAATGGTATTTACATCTCTAGTGTTATGTGGAGTCAGCATGGCTACACCCCAGCCCTCTCAGAACTAGGGTTCATAATGGAGTTTCCTATGTTTCCGCTGAATGCTTGGCTGGATGTTTATTTAATGTTTGCAAAGAGCTCTTAAATCTTTTGGGATAAAAGGTCCTGTAAACATGCCAAATGTTATTACAGCTTTACAAAACCGATGAAAATGTATCAGCTCATGCTGTCACGGAGTCCCCAGGCAATGCTTTGGAACTGCTCCCCACAAAGCCAGTCAGGAGTTTGGGGCGCTTCCTCTCCCATGGAGCAGACTGTCTTTAGGGCAAGAAGCTTACACGGCTTCACCTTCCTGGGTCTGTCCTTGGAGCATTCCGCATATGCCCCTCCGTGCGCTTCCTACAGCGAGTTCGCCCAGGTGGGGTCCTGGGGAAGCCAGAGGGTCCTGCACGCACCTTTGCAGTTAGACGTGACTCTCAGCCAGTCAGTAAAACAGAGGTTTATTAGATGACAAGAACACGGTCTAAAACAGAGCTTGTAGGTCCAGAGAACCGGATCCCTCAGCTGGGTCCATTCTGGGGTCCTGCGAGCCAGACACCCCCGTCTGCCCTCACCTCCCGTCCCCAACCAGCTCCAAACTGAACCCCCCTCCAACCCCTTCTTCTCTGCTGAGTTCCTTTCCCGGGCCAGGAGGTCACCTGACCTCTTTGTTCTCCCACACCTTTAGCATCCCCTTGCAGGGGGGAAGGGCCTGGCCATTAGTTGCTAGGCGACAGAGTGTTGGTCAGAAACTGAGGCACCCACACAGTATTTAGAGGAAACATTAAAAACAGTTCCACTTCGTCACACATGTGCAGGCTTTACTCCTCCACCTCTCACTATGGGATCAATTGTTGCTTTGCTACAAGCCCCATGTGGGACACTTTTGCATTGTTGCACTGCCCCGGGAGCAGATTGGGAACCAGATTGTTACTCAGGACTTGTTTAAATGTGGAAGTTATATCAATATAAACCAAGGGGTGAATTTAAAACAAGATAGTTATTCCAATGGAACTCCCTATGTGGACACACATTCCAGTATAAGAATAGTTGTTTTTTTCCCCCAGTTTACTTTATATTGCTTTGGAAGGGGTTTTAGCTAACCTGAAAACAGCCACATGGGAGTTATACCCATCTAGGTCTACACTACAGCGGGGGTCCGACCTAAGATACGCAACTTCAGCTACGTGAATACCATAGCTGAAGTTGCGTATTTTAGGTCGGCTTACCTAGCGGTGAGGACGCGGGAAAGTCGACCGCTGCCGCGCTGCCGCCGACTCCGCTGCCGCCTCCTGCCGAGGTGGATTTCCGGAGTCGACGGCAGAGCGATCAGGGATCGATTTTACCGCGTCTTCACTAGACGCGGTAAGTCGATCCCCGAAAAACCGATTGCTACCCGCCGGATCGGCGGGTAGTGAAGACAAAGCCTAACTATTGGTTTAACTATAGCAGTATAATTATACTGATTTAACTGGTAGAACTATCCTGTTTAGGCCAGTCTCAAAGTCACAATTTGACTCCTAGGTTTCCCCTGCTCTGGGGCAGACATGCCCTGTAACAGCCATAAACCTAGTGCAGCACGTACCTCCAAGGCAGCTGCACACATGGAGGCCTCCAGGGGTGGAATCAAGGCTCCACCTACTCCCAACCCAGATGTGTGGGAGGCTGCAGTGGCCCTGTGGATGCTGCTGTCCTTCAGTGCTGGTGCAGAAGAGTATAGGGCGTTTCACATTCTCTTACTCTCCTGCACAGGTGCGTGGGACATTCAGGCTCTATGATGGCTGCTGGGGCAATCACAAAGCAAATCTTGTCACGAGAGATGCTACTTGCTCACGCCTAGTAATATTTTGCAAGTCTGTATTCATCGTCGCTGTCACTCTTACATTTTAAGATTTACACAGCATCTCTGGCTTTCCTAGCACACACCTACAAGACGATGGAGCCGGAGACTGAGCGCACCATGGAGTTTTACAGCGAGACGCGAGTAGATGGCCTTCAGAAACGGGTTGAAAATGCCAAAGAGATGACGGAATACTTTGAAGGGCGGTCAGATTTCCTGCACTACCGGCACACAATGTTTGGCAAAAGAACAAAAAGAGCACAGAAGCTCCTCGTTAATACTGAATCGAACGCCCGGCCCATAGTGGTACAAGAAGAGGGAAATATTGGACATTACCGATATTAGAGCTGTGCAGAACATACCAATTTCAGTTTTGTGTGAAGATTCAGATTCATTTTCACTTGGCATAGCCAAGGCAAAACTCCAAACGAGAGAAGGGAGCCTTGCATATGGGCTAGTCTGACCCAGAACCCCCACCATGTGACCAATTGTAATGAGCAACTCCAATTGACCAATTCCATTGAGTAACCAAAATGAAACTAAGTCTTCTAAAATCTGTGCCAGACAAAAGATTTAGCTATGAGTTTGGACAAAAAATGTTCACAAGGACCCCCAAAATACTCCATTGGTCTTGTTTCCATGTTCAAGCCCCACACTAGCCAGGTTTGGGGTTTCATTGTGAAATGTGCCCATAGCTCTGCATAATGACACAAGCACCCTGATTTGCACCATGTCATTAGCAGGGAGTCATATAAGCCCTAATTCAGGAAAGCATCCCAATCCATCGAAGGATATTAAGCAGGTACTTAAAGTTAAGCATGTGCTTCAGTGCTTTCTTGAATTAGAGCCATAATAATGACCCTCTCCAAAATAGTTGGTACTGCTTATCACAGTAAGACCTCGAAACCAACCCTTGCTGTTAGGTCCATGGTCCTACCTTGTTTCCCTTGTGCAGAGAGCTTGTAAGATGGAGATGCATGAGATCTGTACCTGGGGTGTCCCCTCCAGTGCACCCTCTCCCCCACTTGGCATTCCATGACCTAGTCCTTCCATCCTCTGCTGAAGTCAGCTCTTTCAGTTGGGGTGAACCCTGTGTTCCCCATACTGAGCCTCCATCTCCCTGCCGGTCCTCAAAACCAAATCTGATAATGGGGGAGGGGGCACACCCACATCTGACCCCCTGAAGCCTGGGTCACACATCCCACCTGTTAATATAGGGCCAGAGCATGTTTGGTTCTTGGACAGATGCTCAAAGGGGGAGGTTGCATCCTTTTCCCCCCTGCATGTGGGGAGCTCTGGGAGGCACTGGGTCTCTCCAAGGCATAATGCCTCATGGAGCGGATGGTGCAACTCTGGTCTTGTGCTTGAGGGGTGTAATCTACTCCCATAAGCAGCAACTCTGCTTGTTGCACTGAGCAGCTCTGACTTTGCTCCTTCTCCGTGACACTGCAGTCACAGGCAAGAACAGTAGGACCCTGGTCCTAGCATTGAGTGATGGCATCACAGTCCTAGTCTGGACATAGTCACTTCTTCCAAAATCTTTATCATGTTATAGACCTTGGATTTGGAATGGGGCCCAATTTTCACCTGGGATCTCTGTTTCCCACCTGTTTCATCCAAATCCCCCCAAACCTTGTCATTTTTCTAGGCCTTATGTTTGATTCTGACCAGTTTATATCTCTTTTCCCGATCCTCCCTAGCAAATCAAGGAGCAGTTCCATAGGAACCCAGAAAAGCCAGCTGATGAAGATGTAGCAGAGTGCATCTTTATGATCTTGGAGGAGCGGATTATGCTGACGTATCATTGCAAGGATGATTACATCACTGCCTCAAAGAAGGAGTTCATCAAACGGAAGGATGTGGATAATAAGGGAAACAAGATCATCATGACCTCAGACATGTGCATCAGCTATCGGGTACGGAGCGAATATGACAATGATTTGGAGTTTTTCAGCTCAAAAGGACACAAAGAGAAGCTGGAGGACTAATTGAGATTTGGGGAGACCCAATTTCTGTAGTTCTGAGGCTCAAAGCTGGCAGTTCATGAAGGGAAAGCTGAAATCTCTCTGCATTTCTCTCTCAGGGGAGCGATTAAAGCAGGGGACAAGAAGTCAGGAATACCCACCTGGGTTCTAGCTCCATTTCTGCCATGGACTTGCTGTGCGATGTTGCCATCTGTCCTAAACTCTCCATCCATTAGTTTGCCCAAGTTTAGGGTTTTTTCTGCAATCTGAATGCTTTTTAAAATGGTTGTAATTTTTTGTCGCGTTGAAAAGAGCATGCAGACTGTAACTGAGAGGCTGCTGCCCTGTGACCTCAAGTGTGCCGAAAACTGGTTCTAGCCACACAGCAGCAGCAAAGAGGTGAACAATACACTTTCTGTCTCAGTGAAGTGTTAGATTCAAAACCTAGATGGAGCTAAATTAACTGTTAACCATGGGCCAGATTCTCAGATGGCGTAAATCAATATAGCTCTATTGAAGTGAGTGGAACTATGCCAATTTATACCAGCTGAGGATTTGGTCCCACATGTCTGGAAGACCCTGCCATCCGACACCGGTGTTTTTGTCTTTAGGTGGGGTCTTTTGTGAAAAACAAGAAGCTGCTGCATCTGTACGAAATGATGCTGAAGCTAATGGAAGCAGAAAAGCAGTCGAGGCATCAAGTCTGGGAATCTGAAACAGAGGTGATGGGGGAAATCTCCTTGCTAATGTCAAAGTATGATAGGAGTCTGGAGCCAGGTTCAACTAACCATCTCTTCATGTCATGCCATATGTTCAAATATTATCCAGTAACTAAACAGTGATCAAAGTTCTAATGCTGGTCCCCACCCCAGAATATACAAATCATGACTTGCCTTCGTTCTGTGGAGATCATTCTTTGGAATGTTTATGAAAAGTCATTCTCAGTTCTTGTTCCACAGTCTAGGGGAATGGGATAATCTAAGAGCAAAGATCTGCAACAGGAAGGGTACGTCCTGGGATATCTAGCAGAAAGGGTACGTATTGGGATATCTGCTGACCAGAGCAGGGAAGAAGAGGAAGCCCAAGAAGTTGTATTGATTAAAATCTAGTTGCTAGCTAAGCACTTCTAAGGTACCAATGGCCATAGTATCTAGGTGACTACCACTGTGTTATCTGTAGGGAAGAATTACTTTAAAATAGATGGATTGCAACGAGTAACACATTGCAACCGCATATAGCAAAACCCATTCCCATGGCACTGATTGGAGAGGATTGACTGAGCACAGCCATTCCAGCATGTGAAGAGAAGGCCACTGGATCTGAAGGTGAGAAAGCTGCTTTGATGAAAGCCCTATAGGAGTTGGTTAGGGAATGAAGAGGATTGTGGAGCCAGTCTGGTGGCAAAGTAGAGGGCCACCAAAATACTAGGGTAAGGTCCTTGGAGTCTATAATTCCATCAATGGGTTTTGGACACCCATCTTTCACTCCCACGGTTCATAATGTCACCAGAATACCTCAATGAAACTATAACCCCATTGTTCACATTTTACACGTTGTTTATTCTATATATAACACAAACCGATTTTTTCTTAGGATTGCAGTGGTATTACCATATTTTGTAGAACAAGAGGAAATAGGAGAGGAGGAAACAGTGAGGGAGAACAGGAGAGGCAGTAAGTCTAGTGGTTAGACTGGGAATCAAGATATCTGGGTTCTAATACCAGCTCTTCCAGTGACGTGCTGTGTATCCTTGAACAAGTCATTTAAGCCCCTAGTGCCTCAGTTTCCCTATCTTTAAAATATGAGGCTTCTTTAATTAAATATTTGTAAAGGGGCTTAAGACCCTTGGATAATAGGTGCTGTGAAAATGCAAGGTATTAACAGTACTTATTAAGATGAAATGGATTGTAGAAGTACATATTGCAGAACAGTGAAGAGCATAAAGTGGTTTCCAGCAAATGACTTTTTAGACTCTTTCGGTCTTGACACATCAGCAGGTTAGCGTATGGTTATACTGGTGAGTCCTGTTATACAGTGGGATATAATATGCCAAAGCTAGCATTGCAATTTTTAGAGCCAGTGGGGAGATTAGACTCCAAAAGAATGAATAGATTTGGTAATTCTATCAAAGAGTCTGTAGAAAATCTTAGACAACATAAAGTTCTTGTTATTAGATATGCTTTTGGTCATATGGATATATCCTCAGCATATGAATACATACATGCTGCTCCCTAGCTAATATGTATACCAGCTCATACTACAGTCCTTGCACACAGAGCCTTGCATATGTTCTTTTAAGCAGACCAACCAAGTGGGGGGCTTCATACTTTGAGGAAATGTCAGGGGGTCTTTCATTTTCTGATTTCACTGAAGGTGCTAGAAATTCTCAAGATCCGGGAGGAAGAAGCAGCAGCAAGCAAACTGACAGTTTCCATGTACGATACAGAGAGGAATGAAAAGAGCAAACAACAGCGAGAGACAATGGTAGGCAGCGGTGTCTAATAACAAACTAACACAGTTTTTCATCCCACCTTCTATCTCTTGTACTAAAGGCAGGTTTTAGTAAAAACCATGGGATATGCCTACTCCGTTTGAGTGGATCAGCAAGATCCAGTTCAAGTTTTTTTAGCAGGGTTGGATTCAGAGTTCGTTACCAGTGGACAAAGAAATCCAGCTCAAGTTCTTCCCTTCTCAGGGACTATCTCCAGAGCCCATTCTAGTGCCATTAAAACTCCCTGGGTGAGATCCTTGGCTGGTGTAAATCGTCATACCTCCATTGATTTCCATGGAGCTACAACAATTTATATTAGTTGAAGGTCTGGCTCCTTGTGCCTATGACTTTCTGGAAGAACCATGTCCAAAAAAATTACAACTTTATTTTGTTTAATAAATAAAATAATTAATAATGATTAAACTAATTGTAGTTGGAGCTGGGTGAGGAGGTTGATAATTGTATCTAAATCTGCTCCATATCCAGGGTTCATTTTGTTGGGAAAATATCAACTTCTTCCCTGAGTACCAGGTTTGGAATAGATGGTTCCACCGTTCTTAGTCTTTTTGATAACAACAATATTGATTTTGGCCCAGAATATCTCTTGAGGAATTAATACCCATATGAGTTTTCTGGACAAATGTAAGGATATTCCAGTCTAGCTATCTGAGGTTGTTATGTGGCTTGTTTACAAATTCCAGTTCTCTACAAGATGTTTCTTTGGTATAGATTTTGTATTGGGCATGACTGTAACAATAAATTCCAGGAACAATACTGTAGGTGCTCTCCTGATGAGAAAGGTAATAAAAAGAGGTACTAGATTTTAAGTGTCAAGCACCTATGGACTGAACAGAAAATTGAGACAAGCAGTCCAGAAGCAAACATTTGTCAGCCAGTTCAACCAGGTGAATATCGCCCAGAAAGGTTTCAAATGCAACACATCCCTCCACTCTGAACCACTTCAAACCCAGAATGACAGTGTACCTTGTGCGGCCCTTCCCATGCCAGAGGAGATGACATTTCATGTATGGGACAAGCTCTGTATTCTAGGGGAATGGGGAGAGTTGTTGAAAAGCACAGCCAAAAACTAGGTAACATAATAATAATCAGATTGGGGCTTTATGTGGGAAATGGTTGGTACAAGAAACAGCCGGTGAAAAGCAAGCGGCTCTGGTCAGATCTTGATGAGTTGTTATGTCCCTGGCAGGGGGGGACAGTTAGTCTGCCCTTGGCTATGGTAGTGCCCTATACAGGGATGTTTAGGGCACTAGTTCTTCTCACCCTTACCCTCCAGGAGCGTCTGATGCAAGAAGAGAGACAGCGACAAGTGGAGCAGGACCTAGATTACCTGGCACCCTTCCTGATTCAAATGGGCAGCACAGAGAAGATGTCCAAGTGGCAAGCCCTACGCCTCAAGGAAGATTGCCTGAATGATTTCAAGCACCGTCTCATTGACAAGGCCAACCTCATCCAAGCTTGCTTTGAGAAGGTACCCACCCACCTTCTCTTTGTTCACTCCTTTGGTTTGGTCTCCTTTGCTTTGGGAGTGAGCAACATGTGGGGTTCTCTCTTCATTTTACAGCAAGTGAAAAAGCAACACTCCTCCAACATCTCTGTCTAGGAGGAGGCAGTATATATGCCCTCATGTTTCTCTGTCTTTACCCAAGGAGAACAAAGGGCAGAATAGCCCTAGGACCAAATTCAGTAGATTTGTTCCAGCTTATATCAGAGCAGAATTTGACTCCCAATGTTTCTTATCTCCAAGGAGGCAGCACTTCTATGTTTCTCTCTCCTTCCCTTGCTTTCCATATTTTGCTTACTTGTTCCATGTGTCCTCATCTCATTCATTGCTTCTCACTTATTACATTCCTTCTTCTACGTTCTTTTTTCCTTCCTTTGGTTCCTTTAATCCTTTAATCTACTTCTGTATCCCTCTCTCTCACTCTCCCTAATACCCTGATTTGTTCCTTCTTCCCATCAGGAAACACAGGAGTTGCAGAAGAAACAACAGTGGTACCAGCAAAACCAGCTCTCTATGACCTTGGAGGATGAGGATGCCTACCTAACCTACTGCTCAGATGCCATGTTCTGTATCCGCATTCTGGAGATACGGCTTAACAGGTAATAACAACAAGTATTTAATGAATGTGTGGCAGTCTGACAGGAGTGATTTAAGGGAGATCTACAGATGGAGATTCACTGGGGCTTTGCATTTCAATTGTTTGATCATTTCATCATCTGAAAATATTCCACTTAATCTCATCATCATCATCTAATACAATCCAGCTTCTTCCTCTGATTTCCTCCTTATTTTAGACACAAAGAGATGGCGCCACAGAAATACATAGAACTGGAAGAGAAATTGTGCAAGGATCCTCGCCTGGCTGAGTATCTCAAATTTAATGTCTGATATAGTCCCTGTTCCCTCACAACAGTCACTGGGAATCAGTGCAGGAACCTGCACAGAGTTGGCTGAGCTAACCGTATGAGCTGCTGGAGAGAAATGTGGCATCTTTTTCCTACTTGTGTTCAATGAACCGTTTGTGGTCTGACTGATCAAATTTCCCTCAGTGCCTCTCTCCAGCTTTCCCAGGAGCTGCTGGGATCTCCACTGTAGAGGATATAATAGCAGAAGTACCTTCTTTTTAATATTTCATTTCCACACATTTCATTTATCCCTTTTTTTTCATTAAATGTTTTCCTAGTGAGGCTTTTGTCCTGTGTTAATTATTTCATACTTTTATATCTGCCTTCTTCTTGTTATCTTGCTGTTTTAAGGCCCACCTACACTACAATTACAACTGAGTCAAAGAGCTGGGGTAGAATACAGTTGTCTTCTAGCCACAAACAAGGTCAGCTCCCAGACTGCTGCACTGGGCAGCACAATATGGGGAGAAGGTGACCAGCCCTATGTGGAGAAAGAAGTGGTTCGGGACTATTTAGAAAAACTGGATGTGCACAAGTCCATGGGGCCGGATGCGCTGCATCCGAGGGTGCTAAAGGAGTTGGCGGATGAGATTGCAGAGCCATTAGCCATTATTTTTGAAAACTCATGGCGATCGGGGGAGGTCCCGGATGACTGGAAAAAGGCTAATGTAGTGCCCATCTTTAAAAAAGGGAAGAAGGAGGATCCGGGGAACTACAGGCCAGTCAGCCTCACCTCAGTCCCTGGAAAAATCATGGAACAGGTCCTCAAGGAATCAATTATGAAACACTTAGAGGAGAGGAAAGTGATCAGGAACAGTCAGCATGGATTCACCAAAGGGAAGTCGTGCCTGACTAACCTAATTGCCTTCTATGATGAGATAACTGGCTCTGTGGATGAGGGGAAAGCAGTGGATGTGTTATTCCTTGACTTTAGCAAAGCTTTTGATACAGTCTCCCACAGTATTCTTGCCGCCAAGTTAAAGAAATATGGGCTGGATGAATGGACTGTAAGGTGGATAGAAAGCTGGCTAGATCGTCGGGCTCAACGGGTAGTGATCAATGGCTCCATGTCTAGTTGGCAGCCGGTTTCAAGCGGAGTGCCCCAAGGGTCGGTCCTGGGGCCGGTTTTGTTTAATATCTTTATTAATGATCTGGAGGATGGTGTGGACTGCACTCTCAGCAAGTTTGCAGATGACACTAAACTAGGAGGCGTGGTAGATACACTAGAGGGTAGGGATCGGATACAGAGGGACCTAGACAAATTAGAGGATTGGGCCAAAAAAAACCTGATGAGGTTCAACAAGGATAAGTGCAGAGTCCTGCACTTAGGACGGAAGAATCCCATGCACTGCTACAGACTAGGGACCGAATGGCTAGGTAGCAGTTCTGCAGAAAAGGACCTAGGGGTCACAGTGGACGAGAAGCTGGATATGAGTCAACAGTGTGCTCTTGTTGCCAAGAAGGCTAACGGCATTTTGGGCTGTATAAGTAGGGGCATTGCCAGCAGATCGAGGAACGTGATCGTTCCCCTTTATTCGACATTGGTGAGGCCTCATCTGGAATACTGTGTCCAATTTTGGGCCCCACACTACAAGAAGGATGTGGAAAAATTGGAAAGAGTCCAGCGGAGGGCAACAAAAATGATTAGGGGTCTGGAGCACATGACTTATGAGGAGAGGCTGAGGGAACTGGGATTGTTTAGTCTCCAGAAGAGAAGAATGAGGGGGGATTTGATAGCAGCCTTCAACTACCTGAAGGGAGGTTCCAAAGAGGATGGAGCTCGGCTGTTCTCAGTGGTGGCAGATGACAGAACAAGGAGCAATGGTCTCAAGTTGCAGTGGGGGAGGTCCAGGTTGGATATTAGGAAACACTATTTCACTAGGAGGGTGGTGAAGCACTGGAATGCGTTACCTAGGGAGGTGGTGGAGTCTCCTTCCTTGGAGGTTTTTAAGGCCCGGCTTGACAAAGCCCTGGCTGGGATGATTTAGTTGGGAATTGGTCCTGCTTTGAGCAGGGGGTTGGACTAGATGACCTCTTGAGGTCCCTTCCAACCCTGATATTCTATGATTCTATGATTCTATGATTCAGTTACATCATGGTTCAGTTCTGGAGTCTAAATGAGCCCTTAGCTTTAGCCTCTTACTTTATAAGTTGCTATGGTCAAAGTTACATGTTGGACACTAGAGTTTTCTCCTATATCATGTCACTTGCTTCACACAATTGCTGATATCTAGAGATACATTAAGCTTGTCTCTCTCACCAACAGAAGTTGGTTCTCTAAAAGATATTACCTCAGCCACCTGGTCTCTTTGATTTTGAGAGACTGCATTATTTAAAGAGTTGATTCTTCTGAAATCCAGTAATTTCTGGATGTGCAGGAACTACTGTTCTGGCTATATAACTGAGACCACCAGTGAAATCTTTTAACTATATACTTGCTGGTTTTCCATAAATATAAGAATTCAGTGATTATCATTAGAATTACTCATTAATTCCAAAAGGCAGTAAGGAGTAGAACAGCTGTTATTTGATAGAATTTGCCAGAAATCCAGTAGTCCCAAATTTTTGTAAAGAAAAATATCAACCATTTTCCTTACTGTCACTACAAAACATCTTTTTTAGAAAAATATAATTAGAGAGTTAAAGGCATCTTTATTTTTCTCTCCCACTCTCCGCAGTTACAGCTCACAAATGTTGGTAGATACGAGGCAATGTCAGGAGTAAACCAAAGAGTGCATTTCTAATCAAGGGAACTTTAGGTAATAAAGTGCTTTGGGAAACACAGCGCTTTGAAATCCATAGATGGAAGACACTATATAAATGCCAAGTATTATTCTTGTATGCAGTGTTGTTGTAGCCATGTTGGTCCCAGGATACTAGAGAGGCAAGGTGGATGAGGTAGTATCTTTTATTGGATCAACTTCTTGTGGTGAGGGAGACAAGCTTTTGAACTTACACAGAGCTCTTCTTCAGCTCTCTTTCACCAACAGAAGTTGGTCCAATAAAAGATATTACCTCATCCACCTTGTCTCCCAAGTATTATTATTTTGCAAGGTACTGAAGAGAAGAGAAAGTCACTTCATATTTATATTAGAGAGGCAAGGTGGGTGAGCTAACATCTTTTATTGGACCATCTTCTGGTGGTGGGAAAGACAAGCTTTTGAGAGCTCTTTTCATCCAAAGTGTGTTGGGCATTTTACAGACAAGTATGAAGACAATCCTAACTCACAATCCTCAAAAGATTACTTGTAATTATCACCTCTAACTAGGCTATCACAAGTCCAATCAAGCACTCCCTCTTGGCCACTCTTCAGACTGCTGTGAGGGGATCCAGCTGCTGGATCCCATGTGTTTTAAGCCTCCATAGTCTGAACAGTGTTCAGACACTGGCCGTATTGTATAGCCTCTGAGCACTGCTGAGGTGCACATCTTCTGTCTGGTACCCTGTCCAGAGATCTGAGACCATGTGGCTCACTGTCCTGTCTCTGGAACCAGTGCTGACACCTCAGACTTTCCCTTGTAGCTTAAACACACCCTCTCCAAGAACTCCATGTAAGATGTGAGCCTTTTGGGTTACCTCTTCAAGGGACATAGTAGATGTAATGCATGAAATGCACAGACACTTTGCACAGGATCTAACACTCTATTGCTTTTTCTTTAATAAAATGAGAAATACATAGGTCCATACAAAAATAATGACCCCTACACACATTTTCCTGTCTCAGTTTCATCACCATACTTGAGCATTCTTTTGGCTGAGGTGAGAGTTGTCTGGGGCCATCCAAGGTCTTTCTGTTTCAACATATGACTTGGGTTTTAAATAAGGAGCCTCCTCCTGCCCCAGCTCATTTACTCTGGTCTTGGCTGGTCCATCCATTTCCTTCCTCCTGCCCAGAACTTCCTGTTTGCCTCTCTGAGCCTCACCGTGAGTCCTTTTATAACCTCCTGCTTTGTCACCTCTGTCTTTTTGTTCTGTTTGGTGAATTTCCAGTCTCTTCACTCCCCACTGCATTCAGACAAGAAGAGTACATATCTTCTCCCAGTGCCAGCAAACCCACTGTCCCAAGGAACTAAATCAACCTTAATAGGTGGTCACAGAAATCTAATGACCCACTATTGAACCTGGTTTGGGAGATACATGCTGAAAGGCTTGTAAGCAATAGTGGATACACACAGACAAAGTGGCATTCATGCTACAGCAATTTTGAAAGTAACAACTTTATAATAACTTCATGGGAATTCGTGTTGCACATAGTTCACCAAATCACACAGGTATACACTGATTACAATCAGGGAAGTCAGAAACACATTTTGCTGTGAAATATTAGAATACCCCAACGCGGGGCATTGGAAGGGGAGAGGGGATTTACTCCTTGCTCTGAAGCACACAGCTTTGGCCAGAGAACAGATGGCCCATCTGTTACAGTGCTGCTACCCATCACAAATATTGTAGCATTATTAGGGGGTTGTTAGCAGATCCACTGGGACAGGACATATCATTGAAATGTCGCCATTTTCTCTTGCTACGGAATATTTCCTCAAGATGTAACCATAATTTTATTCTTGATATCATGGATTCATAGATTTTAAGGCCAGAAGATCATCCAGTCTGACCGCCTGTATATAACAGGCCATTAAATTTCACCCAGTTGCCCCTGTACTGAGCCCAATAACTTGTGTCTGGCTAACACATATCTTCCAGAAAGGCAGCCAGTCTGGCTGTGAAGACACATGGAGATAGAGAATCCACGACTTCTATTGGTGGTTTGTTCCAGAGGTTATATCACCCTCACTGTAACACTTTGTGCCGAATTTCTTATTTCCATGGGTCTGGCTTCAGCTTCCAGCCCCTGGTTCTCGCCATGTTCTCCCGTGTGACACCGCTCCGTGACCTTGCTGTGTCTCCTCTCGATGTCCTCGTGTCCCCCTCCGAGGATGCTGTCCCGTGGGCTCTGAGGGCTCCCATGACCCCACCTCATGCCCAGGGGCAGACTCCAAATCACTGCAGGGGGCCGTTACCCCAGCCTCACCCGGGGGGAGGGGGAATGACCGGGCACGAGGGTCACTGGGGCTCAGGGCCCTCCCCTCAGAACAGTCAGGATAAGCCAAGTCCAACCGGCCTGCCCTCAGCCAATATGGCGGCGACACGGCTACACCACCCCGCTGGGTCTCTCTCCCCCTCTCTATTGGTTACCTAGTAGGGGCTCAGCCAGCAAGACGCGCTGTGAGTGGCCAGAAATTCCGCGGTTGCTAAGGCGACCAACCGACCTGTCATTGATAGAGCTCATCCTTATGGGCGGGCTTTGACCCACTTCGTGTTTGGTGATTGGTCAGTGTGACCGGAGAGGCGGGACGAGACACCTCCGCGGCGGCGGCTAGACGGCCGAAGAACGGCGGGGATAAAGGGCTGCTCTGATTGGCGGGACTGCCGCGGAGCGGGTGGGCCCGGATGTAGGCGGCGCGTGTGATTCGGCGAAGGCAGCGTGGGGGCGGGGCCAGGCCCGAGGTTTGTTGTGAGGGTGAGGGCCCGGTTGTCAGGCAGGGGCCAATCAGGGTGGGGGATGGGAGCAGGTGGGGGGTCGGGGCTGGAAGGCGGAGCGGGTCTAGGAGCCGCTGCAGGTAGGAGGGGGCGGGCGGGCATGGAGTCGGGCCCATCCCCCGCACTCCGGCTGCCGGGGGTGTCAACTGGGAGCCCCCAGACCGCGGGGGGGCTGAGAGGGTCCAATCCCCCTCCCAGGCTCGCGGGCCCCACGGTCTCGGGCGGTTCTGACTCGGGCCCCGGTGCCACTCATGGGGCCGGGGGCCCAGAGCGTGTTGGCGGGGAGGGAACCCTCGTTCTCCCCTCCCCCGGCCGGGGGCCCAGTGTGGGGGGACCCTCCTTCACCCCGACAGCCGGGCGGGGACGGGGCGTTCGTTGTCCCCTCCCCTGGGTGGGAATGTATCGGGGGCTGGTTCCTGCCCTCAAAAGAACGAGGGGGAGGGAGCTTGGCTATGGGACCCCCAGGTGCCCAGCCCCGCAAGGAGATCCGTGCTGTGGCTCTTCCCCCAGCGAGGGGCTTGGGGGCTGCTTGCGTGGAGAGGCGGTCCCAGGGAGACACCGGGAGGAGGGAGATTATTAGCACGCCTGCCCTCCCTGGCCCACTTGGCTGAGGGGAGTCTTATAAACATGGTATCAAGTATCAGGGGGTAGCCGTGTTAGATGCAACCGAAGAAGTGAGGTTTTTACCCACAAAAGCTTATGCCCAAATAAATCGGTTAGTCTTTAAGGTGCCACCGGACTCCTTGTTGTTTTTATAAACATGCTCTCCTATGAGCCCCACCAGAGAGGAGTGGGCAGGCGGTAGATACTAGGGCGAGGATGCTGCTCTGCCCCAAGGATCCTATGTTAGCAATGCCAAGGAAAAACTGCCACCTTCATTCTGTTTCTGTACGGGGCTTGAGTGACCACTCCAGGGTTTAAAACTCACTTGCTTAACAGCAGTGGCTTCCTTGTAAAGGTGGAGTAGAACTTGACTCAGTATGTTTGGGGAAACTTTTGGGTGACCTATTAAGATAAGTGGTTGCCTAGTAAGCGTCTTCCCTTGTGCTAGTTACACTGATGTGTAAACATCTTCAGGACCTAGCCATTGAACTATTCTAATTATTTTAATAGTAATAATTAGCGTATGAATAACCCTGATTAGCCCTGTGATAATCTTATTGAATTGAGCCTTGTTTTGCTTTTGTTGCTGAAAGCTGGGAAGCGGTCATATAGGCAACCATTCCATACTCTTTAGCCTACACTAGAACAGGCTTTGATGACCTTCCTCGCTAATAATAATTAATTAATTACATATTTATTATTTGTATTGCCATAGCAGTACCAGGACTCCATTGTGCTAGGTGCTGTGACAAGCAGAACAAATAGATGATTTAAAAATTTTTATTAAGATGATGTTTAAAACAAGTGAACGGTACAGAGTTTAAGCGTAGAAGTTTCTGGTTATCAGGGAATAATGTACAGATTCTCAAGGGGTACGAAGTTCGGTTTAAGATCAGATGACGTAAGGAATACATAATCTGCAATATCCCCGATTGGGGGTAAAAGGTTAACAGGTCAAAGTACAGACATGTTGTTCATATAATGGCTATGTTCAGGTGTGGAGTATAATGAGTGGATATGATGATGAGGATGGATTGACCCTCATCTGGTGAGATTAAACGTTCAGTGACTTTACGGTTCCAGTTCATATGGTCCAACGGAAAAAGTCTCTTGGTCCCTTTCTCGTAGTCGATGCACTATGTCGCTCTGGCTCACGCCTCCTGGTACTGTCAGTGGCTGGCGATGTGTTTGGTGTAGATGTCCCTGGACCATCGGATGGTGTCTGAGATCATGAGGCGCCGCATGAGCTGTGCGTAGCGTCGACCGATCCCGCAGGTCCGCAGCACATGCTCGTTGCAGGGGTCCGACGATCAGGGCATCCATCTGCACCTCATAGCCCTTTGCTCTCAGGGTGTCAGCCAGGGGAGTGTACTTTTCCAGCTTACGAACCCGGGCTTCGCGATAGGCCGGGGTCTTGTTCTATGCACTGAATTATGCACCTGCTATACTGACTTAGTGGTATCACAAGACGATGCCATAAACATTAAGATTCTTTTTTTTTTTTCCTCCAGGCAAACATCGCAGTGATATGGAGCAAGACTAAGTCATAACTCAAGATCTAGCCTGTTGATTGGAGGAAACTGGCCACTGTTCTGGATACGATAGAATAAGCATTTTGAAAGGAATTTCATTAGCCTGAATGTGTCTGAACAGATCACACAGCAGAAACTGAGACCTGGGGGGTTGAGCCCCACACAATTCAGCAAAGTGAACCTTTGTTGGAAGGAAAGGGGGCACTTTTTCAGTGGCCATCAGAAAAGAACTGAATAAGGAAATGGCAGCTTCTGTTGCCACCAAGACATCTTGGAAGCTGCGTGAGTGTCTTTCATAGTGTTCTCTTGTCCTTCATTAGATTTCTCTTGTTTAAAAATGGGGAAAGGGGGAGAGAGAGGCCCCTTGTTCTATCTTGTGGTATGAATTACGTTTCCCAAAGGAACTGCCCCCTCCCTTTCTAATGTGACAAAAGAGCACTCTTTTAAAATTCAGTGGTCTGTTTGTGGATGGAGGGGGAGAGAGAGAATTGTGGAAGGGCATAGGACATTCTCTGAACATCAGCCAGAGTGACTTAAGGACATAGCTAGAGATCGATCTAGGGGATACGTTCCTTTGGGATTTGCGACGATGATGATAGGGCATCCTCCTTTCTGTCTTCAATTCCTGTTGTTTGAGGGGGTTTGGGTCATTAAATCTCTCTCTTTCTCTAAATTTCAGGGTTGTAACAACCTGCTAATTCTCTAATATAATATAAGAACTGCTGGTGAACAGGTTGGAACTCTTATAAAGCCAAGCCTCCCTTGGAATGTTCCACTTGTTTAATGTCAGTATTCTTTTTGGATTGCTCTCTATTGCTGCCTCTACCATTGCTATAGGTACAGTAGGTTCTTGGATCACTGCAGGAAGGGTGGTCAGATCATTACAATACCTGTATGTCCTCTTCTCTTGATTATGTCTCTGGCTTCAGCATAAAAGATTCATGAGAGGTAGTAAACTTCTATTTTTAATTTTTTCTCCAAAGAAAGAGTGGCAAAGCAGCTCCTAAATGTCAAAAAGAGAAACACAGAAAAATGTTTCTCCTGCAGATGTTGTAAATTTTTTGTAAGGTTTTAGAGGATCAATAGAACAAGTAGGAAGTAGTTGATTATCCACAAATGTGCATTCCAGGCTGACTGTTTGAGATCCAGAACTGGATTAGTGAGAATGTTGTCTGTCTGGGTTGCTGTATGATTAATAGAACTGTATTAATAGAGTTAACTGGTATATACGATCAAAGGCTGTACAGTAACTCCTCACTTAACGTTGTAGTTATGTTCCTGAAAAATGCGACTTTAAGCGAAACGATGTTAAGCGAATCCAATTTCCCCACAAGAATTAATGTAAATGAGGGGGTTAGGTTCCAGGGGAAAAACATTTTTTACACTCTCTCTCTCTCTCTCTGTCTGTTTTAAACAAACAATTTAATACTGGTACACAGTGATGATGATTGTGAAGCTTGGTTGAGGTGGAGGAGTCAGAGGGTGGGATATTTCCCTTACTGCTAAATGATGAGCTAGCAATTGGCTGAACCCTCAAGGGTTAACTCTCTCACTCTACAAGGCAGCAGGAATGGAGGGAGATATGCGCATTTCCCCTTTAAATACACTGCCTTGTTAATTAGATCAGCTTGCTGAGACCCCCCTCTGTCCTGAGCCCTGGCGTGGCCCCCCTGCTCTATGGAAGATGGGGTAAGCGGGGTGCAGGAGCAGGGGGGAGGGGGAAACCCTGATATTAGCGCCCGCCTCTTCTGCCCCCCTCCACCCCCCCAGCAAGCAGGAGTCTCAGGAAGCAGCTCCAAGGCAGAGGACAGGAGCAGCACATGGCAGTGGGGGGAGGGACAGCTGCAATTGCTAGCCTGCTGGGCAGCTGCTGCACAGGGAACTTAGGGGGGCTGCCGGTCCACCCTGGATCCAAGCCCCCATCAGCTAGCTGTAACGGGCTACTCTTCCTGCAAGCAGTAGACAAAGCAGGCGGCTGCCAAACGACTTTAGAAGGGAGCATTACACAACTTTAAATGAGCATTTTCCCTAATTGATCAGCAACGTAACAATGAAACAACGTTAACCGGGACGACTTTAAGTGAGGAGTTACTGTATAGCACCTTCCCTTACTGTATACCTGGCATCAGTTGGTGCTTCTATTCATATTTTCACAAGGAGAAAAATATTTTTCTTACTTCCCATCCCCACTCTTTTTTCTCTTCTTCCCCCCCCCCCCCCCCCCAAATGCTGACGTTCACAGATTACTGGAAAAGACAGCACTTGGTCAGTTTCAAATCTCCATCCCATTTCATTCGGCAACTGTGCCTGTGCTGTTGATCTTTAATATCACTATGTCCTACTTCATTTTAGCTCCACCTTCAGAGTAGTAATCATTCAAGTGCTAGAAAAAAGGTGTATCCAGGTTAATTAGGGGCTTAAAGGTTGCTGAGCCAATGTGTAGTAGCTAATGAGAGAGCATTTTATGAAAGGGTTTGTGGGCTTAGGGAAATCAGCACTTCAGAGAGTCAGGGTTCTGCTACCAGTTTTTTAATGTTTGCATAAAATTATAATCTGGCATTTATAGTCAGGGGGTTGAATGCTTCAGCAATGACTCTTAAAAATGATAATAAATTATTAATAAAAGATAAAGGGAGGCGTTGCGAATATTCACATTTCACAACAACATTCAGCATGTACACCATCCAATCTTAAATAGTCACTATTGGTCCCTTAATACTAAAGGAGGATTTATATAACTATTATTGTATGTAACTTTGAATTTTAGGTGTTGACACATGCTCTGGTTTAGTATTGTCATGTAGAATATTGGTCTTTCATTAAACTGCAAGTACATCCTCAGCAAATGTCCCTTTCTCATTTAATTAATAACCTAATTACAATTGTAACATGAAAGATGTTTCTCTAGCTAATGTGAAAGTCGTGTGGTTTCGCTTTCTGTAAAGTGCTTTGAGATCCTCAGATCAAAGAGTATGTAATTATTCCTGCCCTCTGAAGTCTTGGAATATTAGTGTCACTTATTATAAATGAGTCGCTTCACACCCAATTATCAAAACGAAGGCTGGATTGGTTATTAGCTAGCATTTTTACAAATGTTTTGTAACCATTTCATATACAAATCTAGTGGTCTTTAAAACACGAACTTTTTAGCTGTGATATTAAGGAATTGGTAAATGCATTTGGCAAAAACCTAACAATTTGGGTGCATTTTAAAGTGCCCCTTAATGTAAAACAAATGCAAATCTGGCTGTTTATAGTGGGACTTCTCCAGAGTCCACTGGGGTATTGGGGCTATCTTCTCCCCCAGCCTTTATGAAAAGCTACTTTAAAAAAAACCCACCTTTTTTATTCTACTTCCTTATTCAACCCCTCTAAAGCATATTTGTGTCCATCCCTCCAATAGGGACATCTTTTGTCACTGCCCCCAAACTAACTCTATTGCTCTGCTTCACCTACATTACATGCTGAGAATATAGGCAAAGTCTCTGCCTAAACTCAAGTAGAAGGGAGCCTCCCCTTTCCCAGGTGCTGAGTCTAATTTTCTCTGCAAGGTAGCACACTGTGCTACAGCAAACCTGCCAGTTTGGCTCAGATAGGACAGTCTTAACTTTTGCTGCTGTCCAGAACAATATAAGGGAGCCTCTCTCTAAATGATCGGCAGCTGCTTTGTACCATGCCAACTTCTGAGACCGTTCATCTTGCCAGGAGAGTTCACACAGGTACAGATGATAAATTAGCTTCTGTAAGGAGTGTGCTGGAACCAAGCAAATTCTCCTTTTCAAAGCTACCGAGTCACTATTAGTAAGATAAGATAGTGACTGTGAACCACATTGAGACTAGAGTGGGATGATGAGGGTTGATTGGCACACGTCACCAAGCATAGCAGATAGGGCCAAGAGGGGCTACTGCAAGCAAGATAAATAGGTAGTGTGGCTTCTTATCTGAACTCTAGGTTACTGCAGTTTGCCCAGTGAAAACTGGGAAGTCTTTCTGTAGCGTGAGGATTACAAGTCTTTCAGGAGAGGAATTGTGTATAGTAAAAATACTTGTTGTGACTGTTCGTTTGCTTTATCTTGTGCAGAAGAGATCACAGCTCACAGCAGCAATGTGTCCTCGCTGGTTCTGGGCAAAAGTTCAGGTCGGTTGCTGGCAACTGGAGGAGAGGACTGTCGGGTCAATATATGGTCGGTTAACAAGCCCAACTGCATCATAGTAAGAGTTGGCTGTTTTTTTATTTGCTTGTGGTTAGGTTGGGGGAGGAGGCAATTGGTCTGCATAATGAGAGCCAGAGAGAGTCTGGCAATGTCATAAATCCCCCAACTAGGTTTTACCAACCCCTCTCGTCTGCTTTGGAGTGCTACAAAGCTATATTGGGACACAAACACAGCAAGCTAGCTTTGGTGGGCCACACACAGTTCGAAAATGGCTTTGTCCCTTCAGCTCACATGACTCTGAACCAGCTATAGCTCTCTTCCCATGCCCTGCTAAGGCCCGACTGTGTGACAGGGACTTCCAAAGATGACAAGGGTCTAAAATGAGTGACATTTAAAAAAAATGGAAATGATTAATTTTTTCAACATGTAAATTTTTCTATTATCCTAATATCTTGATTTATTAATTCATATTGGGGAGATCACCAGATGTGTGGGGAGCAGAGGTAAATCTGGGTCTCTAGTAAGTGATATCCATTCAGTGAGGTGATAGGAGCAGGAGGAGTTCGCAGTTGGCTGAATATGTGGGGTGGGCAATAAGATGCCCTGTTTCTGTGTCCCTATAGTTTTTCTCATTCACCCCCAAATTAAACTTGTAATTCTTAATTCTTTCGAGAAGTCTGGTGGCACCTTAAAGACTAACAGATTTCTTTGGGCATAAGCTTTCATGGGTTAAAAACCCACTTCTTCAGATGCATGGAGTGAAAATTACCGATGCAGGCATAAATCTGAAGAAGTGGGGTTTTTTACCCAGGAAAGCTTATGCCCAAATAAATCTGTTACTCTTTAAGGTGCCACCGGACTTCTCGTTGTTTTTGTGGATGCAGACTAAGACGGCTACCCCCTGATACTTAATTATTTCATCCCTCTCCATTGCAGGCATTTCTTCTTTTTCCTCTACTCACCTTTTCTTCTTTACACTTGTCCCCTCCTCCTCCAGTCTTCTCTCCAAAATGTTACCTATTTTATCGCTCCTCTCCATCTGTCACTCTTCTGTTCTCCTTCCTCTTGATTTTCCACTTCATCTCCTTTACCCCATCTTCTCTCTCCCCCCCCCCCCACTCTAGCACTGGCTTGACTCAAAAAGCACTGGTTCCTTCCTCGTCCTCCCACTGAAGACAGGCCTGGGCAGGTCCAAGGGGTCTCCCACTGAATGCCTGAAGATCTTCATGATGGGGGGGGGTTTGGAGAGAGCAGTGCTCCTGCCCCTGCACAGTTCTTGGTTTTGTGTCTCATGTTCAGTGAGAGGGCAGACATCACTTCTCTCTGTAGAGCAGCTGAGTAGTGGCTGTGGGGTTGGGGGAAAAGATCTCACTAGCTCATAGCACGTCAGTGCTACTGAGTGCAGGATGACCAGAGTCTTGTTTCCAGTGAAGTAGGAACAAAATCCTAGTAAATAACTGATGGGAACTGTCTCTCAAAACAAGGGCAATCCAGCATGTCTGACTACCTTTAACATCAGTCCTAGCATTTGCTCAGACAATACATATTGGGCTTGCTGTTATTTGCAGCATGCAACTATTACAGGGTTGCAAACTATTAAAGGCTTAGGCTTATGATAGGTTTGTTTTACAGATTAATATTCAGGGTGGTGAGGTTTGCACCCTGGAATTGGGGCACATCCTAGGCCAGGCTACACTCCCAGTTGCATCATATCTACGGCTGACCAGCATTTGCCTCTGCATAAAACTGTGTCAGGATATTGTGCTGATTTGGCCATACGCTGGGCAGGAAGAAGCTGTGTGCAGCACGTTCAAATGCACTATAATAAGAGTAAAGCTACCACAATAATATGAAATGATGTTAAGTACATGCCAATTATAAAGGCAGCTAGCATTCATCTGTGCTGCATCCTGCTTTGATGTTCGATTTGGATGTAGGGGAGGTGGGCTAGAGACACTTGGTGTGATAGGAGAGTTGAGTTGAGAAAGATGGACAGAGAAAGTTTTCACTTCATTTCAGACACCCCTCCTCCCCCAATCACTTGAACTGGCATCTCTCAGGAAATGTGAAGAGGACTAAGTAGAAATCTCTACCCCTTATCGGCAGTGCTGTTTCCTTCCCATAGGCTTTTGCAATGTCTCTGGAGGATCTGCATGGTGATGTCGAAGCAGTGTGAAACCAGAGCACTGGTTTCAGTGTAGTCAGCAGGGGCATAAGATTCAGCATCTCTTCACCCCTCAATTGAGGGCAGAGAGAACTGCAGCGCTAGTTTTGGACTGCTGTGATGTTACCATCCAGGCTTCTAAACATTTGCCTGGGTTTTCCAGGGAAGAGAGAGAAGTCAGGACCTAGTATTTCTAGTGTTTTTTTAAAAAACAAAACAAAACACGGGTTTTATTTGATGGGGGCAGGGGAATCGCTGTGATTTTACTGCTTTATGGTGTATAAAGATGTTCTCAAAGGGATTTTTGTTTGCTTTGAAGTTCACCTTTAGTGCTTGATTTGCTAGGACCCCCAGTACCCTTCTGTTTCGGGAGAGGGGAGGCAAGTGACTTACAGCTTTGTGACCCCTGATTTGAGTCCGAGTTCTCTGTTACACACAAAACATTAACAGTTGCAATATTATAGAAAAGCAATCCCAAGCAAAAACTGCAGAAAGATCCAGGTGGGTTTTAACTTGTCACTCCCTGGTGTTACCTTAATAAATGTGAAGGGTGGAGAAAGCTGGATTGAATTATTCAAGGGAGCTGTTCTAAGGACAAATAAAGGAGAGTTTGGAATAATAAACATCGCTTAATGATGCTAAAATACCTATAACAGCACATATTAACTAATTATTATGTACATATTAATTTGATTATTGGAACAACTCCGTATTTTTGTGTTATGTATTTTATAACACGGGCATTTTAACTAAATGGTTACCTATTGCACAATATCTATACAGTCAAGTTTTAGTAAGCACGTTCAGATCCTTGAGGATGAAAGGCACTGTATACATGGCAGTAATTGTTGCATGGTTCATCAAGCTAATGCTGCAGTAGTGTTGTAGCACTGTTGGCGTGGCAGCCATCACTGGCTGATAACGTGTACTTCTTTACTTGTGAGAAGACTTTCAAATAGTCCTGCTTATGCTATAAGGACAGCTGTGGTTTTGTAACCAGTTCATGACACTCCTCTGACTCATTTACAACAAAGCTGGTCTAGTTGTGTCTATACAGCATATTTTTCACTGCATATGTGTGTGCTGACCTAATTTGTACATCCACACCTACCGCTTGACTACCCGTGTTTGTATCGGCACGTTCTGGGAAAATCTGGACAACTATCTCATAGTGCCTCAGCAAGAGATGCAGTGCTCGGAGGATACTGGGGGGAGGGATAGCTCAGTGGTTTGAGCATTGGCCTGCTAAACCCAGGGTTGTGAGTTCAATCCTTGAGGGGGCCACTTGGGGATCTGGGGCAAAATCAGTACTTGGTCCTGCTAGTGAAGGCAGGGGGCTGGACTCGATGACCTTTCAAGGTCCCTTCCAGTTCTAGGAGATGGGATATCTCCATTAATTATAATTATTATTATACGCATGCAGCGTGACACCAGCAGTACTTGGCAGGGGCTGGGGGAAGCAATGCATCTTAGGATGTTATGCCCCACTGAGAGCTGACAGGAGGGAGGACCAGCCAAATTGGCTGTGCAGTTAGGAGGTCCTGTCAGTTGCAAAATAGTGTGCCAAAGCACTTACAGGATAATACCCTGTGCCAGCCTAGGCCTTTTCAGAGTTGCACCTCCCATCTGCTGACTGCTACTGTTGACTTCCCTTGCAGAGTCTGACAGGCCACACAACACCAGTGGAGAGCGTGAGGATCAATACAAACGAAGAGCTCATTGTTGCAGGATCCCAGTCAGGGTCCATTCGAGTTTGGGACCTGGAAGCTGCCAAAAGTAGGTTTCCATTCTCCTTTGCATCTTCCATTTAAGTCAGCAGTGGTGCGTCATGCGTGAGCACAGCAGAGTGGTACAAACTATGCCACATATCCCCGCTGACCTGGAGAGGTCCTGACTAGGAAGGTCAAAAACCTGGATAGGCCCTTATCAACAGATAGTGTTTTCTTCAGCTCAAAACCAGTGGTGGTGTTAGAATGCTTTGGAGTGATGTTCTACTGAAGCGGCATAATGCACGTATACATTTGAACAGCTATAAGTGTACACATGGTGTTTGTGTGGATGTACATAGTCTCATGTTGAGCCAGATTTAAGAGGCTGGAGGTTTGGGCATTTGGCCTGTGCATTTCTGTCAAGTCATCGTTGTAAAACACCTGCCGGGAATCTGCAATAGATGAAACATGGTGCATTATTAGAGCATTGATGGTGGAAGTCATGCTCTTGAGTCTAGTCAATTGAGGGCACATTTTATAAATAAAAAGTTAAGATAATAGCCAATGAAGTGTCACTTGAACTTCTCAGCCAAGAAATATATTTGTCCTGTTTCCCCTCTGTGTATCTTCTTGTGGCTTGCATTAATGTTTGCTAACTGCATTACCGTGTAAAGCAGGGTCCCTGGAACAGTCCATTTAGTGCAGTTTCTTTGTTTAGCGGAAGTAGACTCAAGAACATTTCTATGAAGTGATGTACATGTCAGAATTCAGAGGAACTGCACCTGCATTCCTCCGCCCTTGGTGGACCATGGAGCCCACTCTGGGCTCCCAGCTCCTCAGCTGTCGCTTCTCTTGGGCAAAGACCCATGTGTTTCTCCCCTCCTGACTGGGGGTTTTCCGGGCTGTACAATTCCCTGCCTATACTGTGATATGCCCAGCAAACCAGACTGCCTAAGCAGGCCAGTGTTACCGCTTTGCTGTTTTGCCGAAGGCTATGAACAGCTCTAATTGCTAGCAGTTATAAGTTACCAGCCCTTTCTAGACCAGCACATTTATTCTGAAGATGAAAGCATTCGAGAAAACATATATTAAAAACAACAAAAGAACCTACACGCATGCTAATAGGTGCCAGACATCACCCCCAGCTCCAGCAAGGGCTCTGGGAGGAGTCAGTCCTTCAAACCCCACCAAGGGGTGGTTCTTGTTGACAAACTTAAATAGCCTTAGCTCAAAACTAGCACACCCGTGAATAGATCAGTCTTCCCTTTATACAGCTTGGGCCTTTGATCTTGAGACTCCTGGAACGGATAATCAGCAGACAATGGTCCCCTCCTCAGGGCACCACTTCAAAAGGCTGGGTGTTTGCACAAACAGAGATGGGGAATTTGTATTCGACTCCACAGGCAAACTTTGTCCCAAAAATCCATTCTTGTCTGGCACATTGTTTAGTGTAATCCAAGGGTGGCCAAACTGCAGCTCACAAACCGCATGTGGCTCTTTTACAGTTGAAGTGTGTCTCACTGAGTCTCCCACGCCCCCCATTCTCCGCCTACCAGAGTGGGAGAGGGAGCTCGGGGCTTCTGCCTTGCGGTGTGGGGCTAGGGGCTTCTGCTAGAGATGGCTGGTGCCTGCTGGGGTGGGGGTGGGGGGGCAGAATTTAAAGGTTTGCCCCTCCAACAGCTTGAGTCCTGCTCCCCCTTACCCTCAGCCTCCCCTCCCTGCAGCTCCCAGGTGTAAGATCCTTGTGGCAAAGAAGCGGCAAACAGCTGGGAGCTGCCAGTAGGTGGCGCTGCTTTAGTTCCATGGGAAGAGGCAGTAGCAAAAGCAGTGGCTCTCCCTGCAGCTCCCTGCTGCTGCCTCTCCCCACGGCCACAGCTCCCAGCAGCTGCTGTGCAGGGAGGGGGCCTGGCAGCACCATGTGACTGAGCGCGGTCAGCAAACCCTGGCAAAAATGGGGGGGGGGGAGCACATGACTCCACATGCCCCCCTCCAAACATCACCTGCCGGGGCTCAGGGCTTCAGCTGCCATGGGGCTGAAGCCCTGAGCCCTGGCAGGTACGCCCTGGCTCTCGAACTTCTGACGATTGTCGTATGTGACTCAGAGGGCCAGTAAGTTTGGCCACCCCATCCTCTGAAGTTCATAACACTTCCCAGGATTCAAATTCCATGTCCCCCCTAGATAGAGATTACATGCCGTCCTGGCCCACAATAATACATAAGCCATTTATTTAATACGATGTCCCCAAACATGCTTAAACTTGATTCCATAAGGTCTCCAAAAGATATTGCAGGAAATTGCCATATCTGTCACAGTACATAGATGAATAAGCTGTGCACAGAATGACCAGTATACAATATCCGTGTGTGTTTAATAGTAGGAGGCAGCATGGTTGGACTTCTGGATTGTCTGTGGGAAAATTAGCGCTGACTAATGGGGTTTTTCCTTCCTCTCTGTGCTCCTTATCTCTTTCCAGTTCTTCGTACGTTAATGGGCCACAAAGCAAATATCTGCAGCCTTGATTTCCATCCTTTTGGAAGCTTTGTAGCTTCAGGGTCCCTGGACACTAACATCAAGGTAAGGCCAGTCTTTTCTGGAAGAACCCTCTTTATCTCCTGTGCATATGTGTCGGAATGCCATGATTGTTTTGGCAGCAAAAAAGATTGTCATGCTGAAAGTTTGTAAAGTATCAGTTGCATGTGTATAAAGAGGTGTGTTCATAGATGCTTGTGAAATTTCCGCTTGTATTCTTATAGCTGAAATTTATCCTAATAATAGGAGTCTGGTTCATCTCTTAGGGTTTATGGTTTATTTCTCAAGCCTCTTAGTGTTAGATGCCAAATTAAATCTGGTGTAAGCAAGTGTGATTACATTGAAATCAGTGGAGCTACACCTGCTTATAGCAGGTCTGCATTTGGCCGTAAGCATTTAGCTTTCATGGTATGAAATGTCTTGCCAGCAGGCTCTCTCACTGAACACTTAAAGTTGCAACTTGACTCTATGCCATTCCTACCTGGGCAGGGGGAGGGAGGGGTAAAGAAATATACCTTGCATGGGCTTGTGTTTTAGCAGCCTCTTTCGCTGCTGGGTACCTGTCCCATAGCCATTCTACAGTGTTTATAGTCATAGGGCGACCTGTCATTCTGTTATGACTTTCAGGGACCTTCATAACTGTGGTTCTAAGCACGTTTTTTTGTTTCTCTTCCCTGTAGCTCTGGGATGTAAGAAGAAAAGGCTGTGTCTTCAGGTACAAGGTGAGGGTTGCTTCACTATCATTTGGGGGAGGGGGAGAGGAGATTCTCTCTGATTTATGCAGGAATCGAGATGGGATCACCTAGAATTAATTTATTAATCCCTTGGTATTGGAAATTGGACTGATGTGACTTGTGAAGTCCATGCAATGGTAATAAATGGCCTGACCACTTGTACAGAGCCTGATTGAATAGAGAAGCTGCAAGAAATGGTTAGCGTAAGAGTAAATGTGCTATGTGTTGTCGGTGTCCGTGGTGCTTACAGAGCATCCCGTGAGTGAGTGTGCAGTGGGGTGATGCATTCTTATTCATAGTAAACTGATGCATTGCCCTTGTGCTGGAGACTGTCGAATACTTCATGTTCTGCAGGGTGACACCGGGGTCCCAGGGAGCCACACTGGAGTCACTCAATGAGGGGGCACCGCAAAGAATGGGGCAAACAATCCCCAAAGCTGGTGGATATTCCAATACTTAGATTTATCAAACCAGCACAAAACAGCTTCTCTAATACCTCACTGGTTACCCAGAATCCAAAAACACAGTTCCCTTAAAGCCACCCAGCCTTAGGCCTCCACCCAGACACCCAAGTCAAACATGATGAGGATTACTGAAAATCTTATTAATCATATAAGAAAGTTCTACCAGTCCCAAAGGATTGGACACATTACCTCCCAGGTTATTGAATATTCCAGGTCTTACCCAAATACACGCATACAGCCAATTCTTAACTAAACTAAAAATTATTAAAAAAGCAAAGAGAGAGTATTGGTTAAAAGATCAGTATACATACAGACATGAGTACAGTTCTGCGATCAGATTCATAGTAGAGATGGTGAGCTTTGTAATTCATAGATTATCAGGGTTGGAAGGGACCTCGGGAGGTCATCTAGTCCCACCCCCTGCTCAAAGCAGGACCAATCCCCTAGTTGCAAAGAGTTCTTTCAGAATTAGTCCATCGGTTATAGTCCAATGTTCATATTCAGGGTGAATCTAGGTTAGGACTGGAGATATCAGCCTTTTGGCTTAAGCTTCCCCTGCATGAAGCATCAATCAGATCTGAGATAAAAAGGATTGGACATTGTTATACGGTTCCAGGTCTTCCTTGACAGCTTGGAGTCCTTAGGCAAACAATAGGCAATCATGGATACTTTGAATTAGACTTATTTCCTAAGCATCACCGGTAATTAGCTGTACAGATTAACATAAGACAGTTGCCTGTTTTTCCACCATTTGCAGATGATTTGATATACATTTCAAAGAGAGATGAATACAGTGATATTACTGTGTGTCAAGGCTGATTCCCCACTCTGGTACTTCAAGTGCAGAAGGTGGGGGCCCACAAGGATTCTAAAAATTAATATTGGCCACTCCAGGCTTGTATTAAACTCCCAAGGTTACAGCTTTTCTCTGACCTTGGATGGGTAGATGCCACCACCCAAGTGCAAAAAGCCTCTTTGAATCCAGGAAGGCGCACTTGGGAATTCCTCCCTGTGGGGTACCTTCAGGCCCTTTCACTCCCCCTCCAGGGAATAGCTGAGAAAGAAAACAAAGGAAATCCGCTGTTGCCACCAGCTAATGAAACAACATATGCACAAATCTCTTAGGACACAAAAAACCCAATCCTTTCTTTAAAAAGGTAAATTTTATTAAAAACAAAAAGAAAGAAAATACATCTGGAACTTAGGCTATTGCTAGATTTAAAAAGAGCAAATATCATAATTAAGCATCAAGAATGGTTTTCTTGAGGTCCAGCTTAATGGTTACCAGCAAAACAAAAGCTTTTGGGGGTTTGCACAGAGGAGTCCACAAGCCTTACTGAAATAAAAGAAATAACCTAATAGTGACTTTCTAGACATTTCCTGATCTACTTACATATCTGTGGTTTCAAACAGAGTAGTTCTAGGTATGATCTCATGATTTTTCATACCTGGTTCACAGCTTTTTACAGCATAGCTTTAGCCCCGTCTCTGCTCTCTCCGGAGAACAGACAGACAGACAAAGGGAACGTTTTTTTCCCAATTTTAAAAAGTTCTAGCCCTCCCATTGGCTCTTTTGGTCAGGTGCCCACTCACTTCCTTTTACCTATGCATGCAGTCAGACTTTTTAACTCTTTACAGGTAAAGCAAGTAGAGAACAGCTACCAAGAGGGATTTTGTAGCCAACTGGCTGGCTGGATGTCCATAAACAGCAGCTACCCCCCGCCCCACACACTTCATTTATCACACTATGTTTATAGTTCATTTAAATGTTAACATGTCCTTTTGATCTCTGAATCAATAGCTATAGTGACAGACAGGAACTGTCTGTTTATCTGGCTAACATCTGACAAGATGTAAGTACACGCATACAATTAGTATCACCTCCAGGTGTCTAACAGTACGGGTTTGTATTTCAAAGTTCTAGCCTATCTATCATGGAATGGCCCTACTTACCATTCTATACTTTTCTGACATGTCTCTAAAGGTCGAATCTGGGTCATTTATCCTTCAGGATGCTTAACCCTTTCTGGCCATGCGTCACACTTTGTATAAGATTCGTTGCAATTATATAACAGTGGTAGCAACAATGATTTGCATGGTCATATTCTAATTAGATAAAGTCACACAGGGACCTTCCATGTGAGCTTTGTCACCATACTGTGGAGTCTTTCAAACTGTAATAACCGTTACTTGATTTCATTTTGTTACAAGCCCAGGATAAAATGGAAAGAGGAAGCTAGGATTTCCTGCCAAGGGCACAATGAAAGCGCAAAGCCATTGCGAGCTGTATGTGGTTGTGTTTTTTAGGGTCACACACAAGCAGTGAGGTGTCTCCGATTTAGTCCTGATGGGAAGTGGTTAGCGTCCGCTTCAGATGATCACACTGTAAAGGTATGGTATTCATTATCAAGAGCGTGGCAAGAGCCGTTACTCTTTGTGGCATGTGGAAGGGCAGGGGTACTGTTCATAGAATCATAGAATATTAGGGTTGGAAGAGACCTCAGGAGGTCATCTAGTTCAAAGCAGGACCAGGACCAACACCAACTAAATCATCCCAGCCAGGGCTTTGTCAAGCCTGACCTTAAAAACCTCTAAGGAAGGAGATTCCATCACCTCCCTAGGTAACCCATTCCAGTGCTTCACCACCCTCCTAGTGAAATAGTGTTTCCTAATATCCAACCTAGATCTCCCCCACTGCAACTTGAGACCATTGCTCCTTGTTCTGTCATCTGCCACCACTGAGAACAGCCGAGCTCCATCCTCTTTGGAACCCCCCGTCAGGTAGTTGAAGGCTGCTATCAAATCCCCCCTCACTCTTCTCTTCTGCAGACTGCTGTTCTTTAATTTGCGTTGCCAGTTCTCTCCCCCACCCACTCCAGCTCACTTTGCAGCGATGCGAGCCCCTTAGCTTCATAGGGTAAGTGTCTATGCAGGGACAATTGTCCAGCAATGCAAAACAGCCAGAAATGAGATGTGGCTAAGTGAAATATAATTCCTTACTGTCCAACAGACAAGGCGGTGTCCTACATCTAAAGGTTGAGGGTACATTGACTGCCAGGTGGGTTGAACCTGAGGCTGAAAATGAAAGCTCAGCCAGTTGGATGGTTAAGCATGTGCACTCTCCAAAGAGCTGTCAGGGACACAGCTCCAACTTGCCGAATGCAGAGAGAGAGAATTCAGCAAAGTATCTGTTCTAACAGCAACTCTTCAGTTTCTTCCGCTGTAGTATGGAGGGCTCTGGGCAAGAAGCTGGCTTCATTTTCAACCTCAGTTCAAATGAGCTGGTCAGTCATTGCACCCAGGATTTATAATAAAAGAATAATAGATGGAGATATACCTATCTCATAGAACTGGAAAGGACCCTGAAAGGTCATCGAGTCCAGCCCCCTACCTTCACTAGCAGGACCAAGTACTGATTTTTGCCCCAGATCCCTAAGTGGCCCCCTCAAGGATTGAACTCACAACCCTGGGTTTAGCAGGCCAATGCTCAAACCACTGAGCTATCCCTCCCCCCGCCCCCCGGAGATTTATAAGTGAAGACCAGATGATGTGAAAAGTTTATCCCTGCAGGTAGAATAGCATAATACATCATACCTTAAAAAACATCTTATTTTAGCTACTGAAACCTCCTCTAGCACCACTGTATTTTCTTGCCAGTCTCCAACAGTGACGGAGGTTCTTTGACAAATCTCCAAATAAAAACAAAACTGGAAATAACCCTCCTGGTCCTGGTCATTACCTGCCAGAGGCAGGCTTGTGGGCTAGCAGATTTCCAGTGGAGAACAATCCAGGGTAGACAAATCCTCTCTAGAGCCTGACTGTTCTTTCCTTCTTCCAGCTGTGGGATCTGGCAGCTGGGAAGATAATGTTCGAGTTTACAGGACATACAGGCCCAGTAAACGTTGTTGAGTTTCATCCCAATGAATACCTCTTGGCCTCCGGCAGCGCTGACAGGTACATGCAGGGAAAGAAAAAGCAGGAAGTTTATGCATCCGCTCCCGTATTGGTCTCCACCCTCCTGGGAGCATTGCTATTCATGTAGGGGGTGTGACATTCCCACCACTGGAGGAGCTGGACGGTCGCACTGCAGATTGCAGCTGTGGTTTGATGCCGTGCAGATCCTACCACGTTCTCCCACAATCTAGTAGCAACTTCTGTCATACTAGGAACCAATGAGTTAGACTTCTCAGTCGCACACTAATGCAGCCTTTCCCCACTGAGTCATCCATGGCTTTGGGTCAGTGCTAGATAGCTATGGAGCCAATAGGCATATCCCTTTGCCTCTGTGGCTGGATCCAAATTCTGCTCTAGCATTACCTACTGTTGGGGTCATCATTAGCAATAAACTGCAGTCATTAGCACATAGTATTTTCTATTGCAGTTTATTGCTGTCACATGCTATTACAACGGTCTGGGTTGGTGGCTTGCTAGAATACAGCAGACTTCCAAGGAGATGTACAGTCATTCTTTCTGCTTACAGGACAGTCAGATTCTGGGACTTGGAGAAGTTTCAAGTGGTGAGCTGCATTGAAGAAGAGGCCACTCCTGTCAGGTACGTTATACTTGTACCATAGTATGTTAGGTAGCGACCTAGCATGAGGGTTTGGTCTCGTTAAAGGGCCGAGTTCTCACTAACGGGACACTTTGCTAAGGAAAGTTCATGCTGCTGAAGATGAAGCTCTAGGGCATTTATGGCACTTGTCCATGGTGTTCTGGTGAAGTCAGATGTTCAGCCCTGGTGTCCTTCAAAGACTAGATGAGCTAGTAAAGTCTTGGAGAAATCTTGGTCTCTTTCCTTTTCCAGGTGTGTTCTTTTCAACCCAGATGGCTGCTGCTTGTATAGTGGCTACCAGGATTCGCTGCGTGTGTATGGCTGGGAGCCTGAGCGCTGCTTTGATGTGGTCTTGGTGACCTGGGGAAAAGTGGCTGACCTATCTATCTGCAACAACCAGCTGGTGAGTTCCACTTCGTGAAATGGAGAGAAGAGTCTCAGAAATACCAAATAAAAATTCTCTGGGCTGCTTACTGGGCCTCTGACTTCTACAGACTGGCCATGTTCAACTGTCACAGCTCATAGCTTGCCATGGTCAGTCTTCATGCTTGCACAGTGCTCCTCAGCAGATCCCAGAATGATGGATAAATGTGGGGCAGCATCGTTTTCTCCTCGGATCATTGCTTGTGTAGTTCCACATGCTGCTCCCTCTTACCCCACTCCAAGTCTCTCTGGCTTCCTGAGGAACAAATGGGTGGTGGTTGGGGCTCTAGTCCCTTTTGCACCCTGGAGATTGAATATTTGATACCATGAGCATGTGGCCCAATGGAGAGTGCTAGTTAGCAAGGTTTGAGCCCCAGTGCCAAGAGCATGACTGTATGCAGACAACAATCATGAAGAAACACTTAGGAGTAGTGGCCTTTCTATCCCATCCAACAGGTAGAGCGAGAATAAGAAGGTGAGGTGACATGACAAGCTCTAAGGCTCAAAGTGAAGTACTGGCAGAGCCATGGATTGGACCTAGGTTTCCTGAGTTCCACTCCCATTCACTAGCACCTCTGCCAAGCTGCTTCTCTTTTTCACTAGTGCAGCCGTTTGGCATATACACATAGTGCCCTTTCTCTGCTTGCTTTAACCAGTGTCTGATCTGTTAATTGATGCCCTGTGACACATTCTCAGTAACTTTCCCTGGTAGATTCTTCCATACCTTGCTTACACTCCCAGTTGCTAAAGGCCCTTCTGGTCACTGTTTTGGGAGAACACCACAGAGAAGCCATTCAAAACAAGTTATGTAACTGATTTAAAGGAGAAGAAACCCTAAATCCAGTCCATGGGACCTGAGCTTAGAGGGGCTAACGTTATGCTGGACTCCTAACAAGTTGCCTTACTCTTGCTCTTGGCAGATAGGGGTTTCCGTCTCTCAGAGTACAGTCTCCTCGTTCGTTGTGGACCTCAGCAGAGTCACAAAGTCTGGTTCTGGTCTTCATGGACCGATCAAAGATGATAGGCCTCTGGCTCAGCCCACCCCCACAGGGTCCTCCCTTCGACGCATCTATGACAGGCCATCAACTACCTGTAGCAAGCCCCAAAGGTAAGGAAGAATCCGATGAGGGTGTGTGCTTCACAGTTCTAAATACTTTATTGGAAGGAGAGAGAACTTAGTGCTCTTTCTCTCAAACATACCCTGCCAGTCTGCTCCTGACTGGGTCTCTCTTATTGGCAGAGTGAAGCACAACTCGGAGAGTGAGCGGCGCAGTCCCAGCAGTGAAGATGACCGGGATGAGAAGGAATCAAAGGCTGAGATCCAGAATCCAGAGGATTACAAGGAGATCTTCCAGCCCAAGAATTCCATCAGTTAGTACCAGACTCTGTTCTGCTTTCCGGGTGGTAGCAAGGTCAGGGTTTGAGGGCTTCAGAATTCATCAGCTCTAGGGGGAAGGAGTGATCTTTGGCTAATTGGCACGGCCTGTGACTATTCAGAGTTCAGAAAACCTCTATTTAAAATTCTTTAACATGGGACTCTGAACCAAGGGCTACATTGGCAACTTACTAAAAGGCTGTATCTAACTAGCATATGGGGAAGCAAATTGCAGCCTCTCGTTTGCAATACAGAGGTATGGCCCAGAAGCCGACCGCTCCATCTTGAGTGGGATGCCTTTCTGTTCAGCTCAAGATGGACCCCTGGATTGTGAGATCTCTTTTCACTTAGAATTATGGCAGTAGGCACCGTACTGCACAAACCCCATAGCTTCCAGGGGCTCCCATTTAAGGTGGGTAGGTTAAGTATCTACTCCAAAGCCCAGCTATGACCATTTAGAAGGCCAGTAACAGGTTAAAATTATATCAGATGTCTAAGGTAGTAGTTATATTAACTTCCTTACTGGTGTAATTAATAATCCCTTATCTTTTTATACGTCTTTCTGCTTCACTAATCTAATTGATTTGTCAGCATGTTGCCTGACTCTGCACTTCGCTCCTTTTGAATTATGGGAACGTATTGGTCTGTTTTGCTCCTCTCAGCCACAGTGGCTGCAAACCTTCAGCTGAAACCCCACAATAACAACATTTAGGCTCTAGAAGAGATAGGACAGTTACTGACACTGCAGACTGGCTTATCTGCTTAGTTGTTGTGAGTTACACCAGTCCCAAGGCTGCTCTGTGCTAATTTGTGGCCTTGGCTTTCTTGTTTTCCCCTTTTTGTAGCTCGAACTCCACCACGAAAGAGTGAGCCCTTCCCAGCCCCTCCCGAGGATGGTGAGTTGGGACTGTCCACCTGAATGCTGGGTGAGGGTGGGATGGGAATCGGGGGGCAGGTGGCTGTTTCAACAGGATGCTCCTTGCCCAGAGAGACACATGACCTGTATGCAGACACTTGAATTATGTAGAATCTCTGCTGAAAGCTTCTCCTGAAAGGGATAGAGTGTGACTTGTCCCTCTTTCCCTTCCTTCCCTCACTCCAGAGCCTGTCATCGTAAAGGAAGCAGCAAAGCCCAGCCAAGTTGTGGACATTCAGACCCCACTGCCAAACCAAGAAAATGTACGTACCACGTGAGCCATGGTATCTTTCAACACCCCCATTCCCAGTGAATTCCAAGCACTGGAGAGTCTGGCGTGTTGCTAATCATGCCAGTTCCTCCAATGCACATCAGTGGAGACCAGTAAAGGGGAAAACTCTGATCTGGGCAGGGCCAGGTGTAGAGCTGGAGGCCAGAGCAGATCCATTTACAAGCAGATTTTGACTCTGCTACTTTAATTCTGTTTCCACAGTTCTAGTCTTGTCTCTGATGCCTCAAAGCCCCAGTGTGCGCTGAAGAGAAACAGCTGTCAAATTTCACGGGATTTTTAGACTGTGGCTTCTTTGTATCTGAAGATTAATTGAGCCCCACGGGATGGGGCCTCTCCATTCACATTCAGGCAGCCCTAACGCCTTGCAGTGGAGTATCTCCACGCTCTTCACAATAGTTAATTAAGCCTCAGAGTCTCTCTGTCTCTCAGAGCCATGCCAGCAAACTTTAGATTGCTCCAGAAGGAAGTGGGTGAGGGAAGAGGGTGTGAGACCTGGGGCAGAGCATTGCTGCTGTAACTTCTATTTCACTTTCTCCTGCAGCCTGACCTGGTTCAGAGGCCACCAATAGCCTCCTCAACTCCTGTGACCAGAGCAGAGCCATCAGTGATTCCTGCAGCCAGGAATGCGCCCATTGGGCTGAAGGCCTCTGACTTTCTGCCAGTAAGTAACTAGCTTGTTCTAAAGCAGGAGAGCTAAGCAGGTGGTTTGGGAGCAAGGGATAGCAGTGCCGTAGGCCTGGATTGGTTGTGAGGCAGTACAGCATTGGTGCCATCTCTGACCACACATACTGCAGGATTTGCTTCTGTTCAGCCTTGGCTTAGACCACTAAAAAAGAACACAGAGGGGACAAACCCTGTGAGACTGAGTTGGGATGTGGGGCACCTCTGCAATAGGGCTCTTCATACTGAAAAATAGTCACTGCTCCATGGGAGTGTGTTTCAGATCATTGAATGAGGCCTCAGAGGGACACCACAGGTCTCGCCCTCCCTCTGCTCACGCCTTATCAGTCAAGGGACCCTCCCACCCCTCACTACTGACAAGCGGTTGGTTGGTTGCGATTGCCCAGGACCCCGTGGTGCTAGGTGCTGTACAAACACAGAACAAAAAAGTCCCTGCCCCAAAGAGCTTACAGTCCAAATAGGAGACAAGTGACGATGGATCCTGAGACGTGGGAGCGCATGAGACAGTACGGGTCAGCATGGCGGCAGTGAGCCAGCACACAAGCTACCTAACATCTGTCAGCTTTTTTTATAGGCATTCCGGCAAGTGTCTCTAAATGCTCTAAATCAGTTTGTCTCTTAATTATTTCACTTTCACCTTTGTCTCCCAAATCTGGGATTGCTCCTCGAATTTCCCAAGGGAAAAGTCCTTCCCTCCCCACTTCAGAGCAAGCCGAGGCGCTCTTCTGATACCAAGCTAGGAACACGGTCAGATGAAAGGAACCTTCCAGCTTGGCTCGGACAGAAGTCTAGTTAAGCCCCTAATGAAATCCACAGAGCGGTTTTTGGTTTTTTAACTTGGGTTGGTTGAATATTTTGTGATTGGAATTTTTTTTTATTGTAAATGGGGTTTGTCTGAAAACAAACTTTTTAACAGCAAAAATTTGTGGAGATTTTGTTGTTGCCTTTCCAGCATTTTGTAACTGTTTTCTAAGGCTTGTGAGCTGGGTAACAGTCAAAGGGGTGAGGGGGGAACCCACCCACTGTTAATTAGTAAAAAGGCATGAAAGATAGGTTTACCACACTCTCTTCCTTTTTTCCAATGTGGGGAGAGGGTGGGGCAAACACGTTGAAAATTAAAACAAACATTTTCCTGTTTGAAAGAAACAAACTGAAATATTTGAATATGAAACAGAATAAAAAAAATTATTTAAAAATGTTCACTTTGGACTTTCCTATGGGAAATCAATGTTTTCCAGCTGAAAATTTTCAATAAAGACTGTTTTCTTGTGAAAAATTCCACCAGAAAGACTCCCATTTCTCTCCCAGGTCTAGTTTTTACTAGCTGTGTTCAGTTTGTGCTTAAAACTTGCTGAGAACAAAAGTCCAGACTTGGAGAATATGAATTCTTTACCATGTCCTTATGCTGCCAGAAAGGTCAGACTCCGTTACACTGAGATTCGTTCTCATATAGCCCATATTCCTACTGCCAAGGGAAGCAGGATTAGACCTAAGAAGTTCTCCTCTTTACCCACTTCCCACAGTCTCAGACCACAGCATCTTGTTATGTTGTCACCAATCAGTTGGTGTTTTCTCTCTCTCTGTACCTACAGGCTGTGAAAAACCAAAGCCAATGCGAGATAGTGGATGAGGAAGCCATGTCCCAGATCCGTAAGGGCCATGAGACTATGTGTGTGGTGCTCACCAGCCGCCACAAGAACCTGGACACGGTGCGAGCGATGTGGAGCACTGGTGACATCAAGGCAAGGAAGTGGGATTTACTGGAGTTTAGGGACAGGTCAGACTTACTCTGTGGGGCGGAGGTAGGAGAGCAATTGGACATCTCCGCTTGTGCGGAACTGGCTCTGAGCCCCCGATTACAGGAAGATGAGATATCCAAGCATCGGTTCCTACCGTTGCACCTTGGTGTGATGTTTCATTCTTTTTATAGGATTCAAAAGAACTGTAGTGTGGCTGAGACTGGAACTAGAGTAGCTGTGAGCTTCTCTGTTTCCTACATAGGGACCCTTGTGTGAATCAGTGGGTGTGTTGCTAAAAGTGTTAGGATGGCTAGTGGCAGGATGCACTTCTCTACTCTATTACCATGTCCCTGTGCCTGGTATTTAGAAAGTGATTCTCATAACGATTACATGGGGTCCGTTAGTGTAAGCCTCACAGTAACTTTTCTCTACCTCCTCTCCCCTTGTCTCAGACATCTGTGGACTCTGCTGTGGCTATCAATGATCTCTCTGTTATAGTGGACCTATTGAACATTGTCAACCAGAAGGCGTGAGTACTTTGGAGCTATTGCATCTGTGTAATGTCCAGTAGGTACCTTCTACGCTCCATAGTTGCTTTATCTGATATTGACTAGACATATCCTAACATTCACTCATCTCCTATGTTGGGCATATGGCATGTCTGTACCCCACCACTGTAAGAGCAAATGCATTTTAGTCACCTCTTTGAGCCTGCAACGCTAGTGATCAGGTCTTTGCACTGGTTCTTGCAGTGCCTTCATTGTTAGCAGTTAAGGTTTCCTCAGGAAAATGAATGTCTTGTAGAAAAACTTCAGCCAGTTCTTCAGGAATCCAACCAGAAATGACCAGAGCTGCTATTATGCCACTTTCCATCACAAGGTGGAGTGAGTGAACTCAGTCAGCAAAGCGCAGGCTGAACTGGCTGAGTTTTTATGTCTGAATGCATTAGTGGTGTTGAATCAGAAAATCCCCTGAGGCTTGTCTCCAGTTCTCTTGGAGTGTGTTCTTTTCTTTCCAGGTCTCTTTGGAAACTGGATCTGTGTACTATAATCCTGCCTCAGATAGAGAAGCTCCTTCAAAGCAAATATGAAAGGTGAGGTGCCCAGGAAGCTACCTCCTTGGAGGACAAGCAGGTGGATAGTAGCATTCTTAGATGAGTTTCACTGGGTATTACGTAGCGGATCAGTAAAGAAAATACCAGAAAACCATGTAGGATACAGTTCTGCATAGATACAGCATCTGGAAGAGAGGGGTGCAGTGGCCAAAGGTCAGGAGGAGCACAGGGAAACCAAGAAACTTGGGGGATAGGGTTTGCTTGGGGTGGGAGTTGTTACTCACTACAAGAGGGACATTGAGAGCAGCAGATTGTTCTAGATATTTTTGAATTGAAGGTAGCTATGGCAGAGACAGGGATGAGGTTGAGGCAGAATAGTTGGGCTTCAAACAATGAAGGGACCAAAGATTTTGAATACTCCACCTGGAATTCATAACCACTGTTGGGAGAGGAGCTAGTCGAAGGAATGAATTGGAGTTGAGCATGTAGGACACGGGTTGAAATGTTTAGTCACAGAACAGGAGCACTTGGATAGGTAGGAGGGGAACCAAGACAGCAAGGTGCTCCAGATACTATGGACCTGGACACGGGAACTGGTCATGAGGCAGCCTCTGAGTCATTTTGAAGATCCTGTGTACTTCGTAGATGCACGGTAAAGAAATGCAGGATGTCCCTCAAGGAACGACTTCCGGCTTTTACTCTTCAGCCATGAGTATTAGTGGGTTTTATGGAGATTGAGTCCTGAGGCAGAACGTTTCTGTGCTTGAACAGAAGGTTGCTGAGCAGGGGTCAAATGTCAGAGTCTCTGAGGGTGTGGGCATAGTTTGCTTCATCCTTTGTCTGCTACTTAGGCCCAGCTGTTGCTTTCCTTTCTCCTTCCCTCTTATTAGCCCTTCTTCCCCAGGGGGCTCTTTCATACAGGCTGGGGAGGTTTGTTGAGGACACCAACCTCAGGTCACTAAGTTGGTGAGTGAGCTGTAAGACCCGTTCAGCCAGGTGGGTAAATATGGGAGTGAAAGTCAAGTGACATCTGACCCTCTGTGTCTTTGTGTCAGTTACGTACAGACTGGCTGCACCTCCTTAAAGCTGATTCTCCAGAGATTCCTGCCACTGATCACCGACATTCTTGCTGCGCCGCCGTCTGTTGGGGTGGACATCACAAGAGAAGAGAGGTACGTCGCCCTAGGCGCCGCCACACCTCCTCCTGCCATACAAGCCCTTTCCTGATGTCATGGCATCATGCGGATTTTTCCTTTGGGCGGTTAGCGGCTGGATGGACTCCCTCCCAGCCCCATCAGTCTTGCTCATAGAGTTAGAGGGGTTGCTGCAAAGCTATGCAGGGTATTCCTCCCCCTTCGCCTGCAACACTGTATGTGTAGCACCTGGTGTTAGGGGGTGACGGACCATGCCTGAGAAGCAAATTCAGGCACTTGGGCTACTACTTTCTTCCCCCAACATGCGCAGTGTCCCGCTACTCCGGGAGCGTCTGTAGAATACCAAACAGCCACTGTCCTTTAAGGCTGTATTCCTTAAGTGACAGCGCACAACGGGCTTCAGCCTGAAATTGGGTTTGTAGCATTCCTCATTTAAAGTGCAGTTTTTCTTTGAAAAGTGGCTCTGTAGAAATGGCACCTCCTTACATCGCAGACCGGCTCCCTTGGGGGGGGACAAGCAGAAAAAGAGCTCTTGGCTCATAGCATCCAAACATCTACCCACACAAACCCATTGATATTTCTGTCTCTTCTAGCCTCAGAGAGGCAGGCGTTCCTCCTCCTCCTCCCCATCACGTATCCACAGGAACCCCAATGAGTGTTTGCCATGGATTCATGCCCTGTCCATCTTCTTCCTTTGCAGGCTCCATAAGTGCAAACTGTGTTACAAGCAGCTGAAGAATATCAGCAATATCATAAAGAACAAGTCTGGACTGAGTGGCCGCCATGGCAGTGCCTTCCGTGAGCTTCACCTCCTCATGGCTGTCTTTGAGTGACAGCTGCCTCCTCCTCCACACACGCAAACACACAGGTTCACTTAGTTCCATCTGTCTCACTCGGTGTCCATCCCTGTTCCCCAGAGCACAGCAGGGAACTGAAGTCCCCACTGGCTAGCCGGCTGTCTGCCCCACCTCTGGTGCCTTAGGAGCTGGATTGAAAACCTGATTGGAGGTGTCTGTCCTACATGTGGGAGGGGCCTGGCTGGACGAGGACACTGCAGCAGAGCTTTCTACGGTTCTTATGTGGAGCTAACTGAAGTTCAGCTCTCCATAGAACTTTTACCCAGCTCTTTCTCTGCTAGACCTTCTCCCTGGGGTGGGACTCGGAATCTGCCTTCTCCCACTCCCATACTCCTCGTCAGCACACTTGTTACCTGGCTACTCCAGCCACGGAGAGGCTGTGGATCAGACCAGCTGGAACACTTGAGTCTGGAACTGGAGGCCTGCTCTGTTTTTCCCTTCACAGTGAGATGAGCGATGGAATCCCTTTTCCAGGAGCTTCCATCTGCTTGGGTATCGCCAGTGCAGCACTGCAGAAGAGCTGGCTCTGGGCAGAGTGCCCCTTTCCTAGGGCATGGACATGGCTAGTGCTTTTCTACTGGCATCTGGGACCGGCCCCTTCCTTGGTGAATTGTTTCAGAGGATTTGAGCCAGGACATCTCTCAGCACTAGTCCTGCTGGTGTCACACCTGAAGTCTCAAGGCCCTGTTTCCAGTGGAGGCTGTCTTAAGGGGGGTTCTTAAGATCCCTGTTAGTGGCTCTGGGCTGTGTAGCTTTAGTTATGTTAAAATCTAACTAGGAGTAGGTGGGGATGGGGCCTACATGATCTGTTTGTAAATGGGACTTAGCCAGGACTTGCCCTGTGTGTTTGCCTTTGGGGAGGGTTTTGAGCTGGGAGTGTGCGGGCGGGTCAGAGGCAAATGGACACAGACCAACCTCTTGCTACACCCATTGGACTCTTAGAGATTTTTCAATAAATGACTGTCAGAACCTTTGTCCATTCTTGCTTCTTTCCTGTAGGGAAGGAGGCTCCTGTGCCGAGGGCTCCCTCCCCACCATACACTGGAGCCTGCTGTTCAGGAAACTAACTTATAATGAATTTTATTAAAAGATTTGTAACTTATTTGGAAAATCGTGTTAAACGTTTGAGTCTCTAAACACCCAAAGCCCTGCCCTGCCCTCTGTCCTGCTGGGAACGTTGTGGTGAAAGCAGGACTCAGCTTACTAATGTTTACAATGGGAACCACACTGCGGTCTCGTCTCGCGCAGTCCGGTGCTGCTGACCAGTGTCAGTTTGCATGTCACGGCCCCTGAAGTTGGAGAGGGCACCAGCAAGCGCCTAGTTCACATTTTACGGGACATCTTCACTCTACTGTCTTATTCCATCCTAGAAGCTTTAAAAGAAATCTCCATTCACAGCTTGTCCTTGAATGGACCAGTTCCCATGTCTGACGTGGATCTCCTCCTTTTCCTGTGGCACAGTTAAGGTCCCAGCTTTAGGGTTTTGATAAGGAACTTGGTCTGAATTATTCCCTTGGGTTGCAGGCAGGAGACGCAGCAGGTGTATGATGTACAAGAACCAAAACCCAAACCTGGCTAACGCGCTCACTGCCCAAGCTAAATGCAATGGAACCAGCATCAAGTAACCCAAGCCTTTCCAGCACTGCGTCTTGACAATGTAAGGGCTGGGAACAAAAGGGAAACCCATCCGTGTTTTATTCTCTGTCTTCCCCGATTGCTGCTCAGCCTGCAACTCTACCTTTTGCTGGAGGTAACGTGTTCAGTGTGCGGTGCTGACATGTATACAGCCATGCACAGTGGGTGAGCTGTGCTTGGACACTTAACAGGTACCTGCCCTGAAGAATTGAGTCTAATGACCCAGTGCTGCAGAGAGTTCAGTCAGTGGGACTTCATGGGTGAGTAAAGCATGGCAGTTGCAGGCCCTAGTGGTGCGCTCTAGGGCAAAACGAAGGGCTTGGTTGACAGAGGCGGATCCAATTGTATGAGCAGTCTGGAAGAAAGCACAGAACGAGGGAGTGAAGAGGACCCCGGGCTCAGACCAGGAGCAAAGGCTGCATGTAACAAGGAGCAGAGGACATGACTTGAGGCTCTAATCCTGTAGGATGGTTCTGAAGGAGCAGCAGGGGTTTGTCATTCAGGATGGCTGTGCAGTGCAGAGTGCTGTGTGGGAAGCTTGCACAGCCACTGCCTGGAGCCAGTGGTTCAATTCCTTGCTTCCTTAAGCATGGCCTCCACACAGACTCTTTAAAAGTTACCTATCAACCGGCATCCTGCTTGCTTGCCACGTGGTGAAACCTGCTCCGTCATGGTCACAGGTAGAGAGGTTCTCTAGCCCTAAAAGCGCTCTAAGGGTTTATGGCCATGAAAGTGCTTTGATCCACACCTGTCAACAATGCGATCTTAAATTCACCCCCCTCTGGTCTGTCTTGTGCATTTACTGGGCCACACACGAGTGGTCCGAGCGGTTCTCCAACGCCTCGGTGTGAAATAGCAATGTGGAGAGAGGTGTCAGCGACGGCTCAACCTCTGTAGCCATAGAGCAAGACCCTTCCTGCTATGGTGGTGGCTGTGGGAAATCGGATCAAGACACCCGAGGAAAAGCCGAGCAGGGCTGAGGGTGAAATCTGTCCTAACGTTTCTGAGAGTGGTGAAGGGACTTGTGAAACACCGGCTGTCAGCCTCCCTTTGGGGTTGCTGTTCACTGCTGCTTTGTGCTCTAATCCAGGCTGTTTTACGGAGCTACACCCATGTCTGGGTTTTGTTGAAATGAAAAATGCTCAGACAGCTACATCACTCAAGTTAGAAATGGGGGTAATTGAGAAATGAGGACAGAAGGGAGAAGAATTGGGTAATACTGCACACACGTCAGCGCGCCCAAGGCAGAGTATTGGGCATGCGGGTAAGGCTTGCCCAATACTCACTAGACAGAGAGCTTCTTATCCTGTGCCAACTTTGTAAGTAAGCAATGATCCATGCTTGGGTGAGGATTACCCTGGCACGCTGTGTAGATCGGGTGCAACTGTGCCAGAAGGCCAAAAGCTGCAGGTTTAGCATCAAAACAGCTGAAAAAGGCCAGGGTACTTGGTGAAGGATGGAGGAAATGTTCTGAAAATAACGACTTGAGCTGGAGGCAAACTGCCTTTCTCAGCATCAGCTGTTTCTGCATCAGAAATGGCGCAATTGGTTGTTTTTCTCTCTGCCTGACTATTTGTCTTTCACAAAACACCCAGCAATGCAAATAGTCATTCTGCAGCTGTGTCTGTCCGCATGGAGCAGCTGAACTGAGAGGGAAAGAGGTGGTTTCTCTCCTAGTGCATGTGGTGGGGAGAACAGTTGAGTCAGAGCTTCTCTTTTTTTGGTAAATACAGCGGAGCTCTGTAAACACAATTATATGTTAAACTTCTAACACTGGCCTCTTCAGCTGTGAAGAGACAGACAATGTGGTTCTAGGGGTTGGGTGCAGCCTCCTCAGGCTAAGTGATTTGCACCCTGAGACCACTCATCAGTTGCTTTCCATAATTCTTTGGAGAGCTCTGCCAGCCTGAAGGAACTAACCTCTGCTGGGATTGCTTCAGAGCAGCATGGAACAAATGCCCAGTTGCTTGGTTGAGTTTGTGACTCTTGCTGAGATGCAGTAAGTAGGTGCTTGGTGGGTTCAGTCAAAAAGTCCTGGCTCCACTTCTGAGCATGGTGGCTCATGCCTCAGACTGTGGTAGCAGATGTTCTTCATGGTTAAGTGCATAGAGGTTTAGTCTGCTGCTTAAAATAAATATCCTGGCCAAATACTAGCTTTCTGACATGCGGGAACGCCCCTTGGTTTAGTCTATCATTGGCTCCTTGGGGTGCCTCCCTTGTTTTTTGCCCATGCTGTATCCTTTCAGCTTCTGCGATCATTTAGTAGTCTAGGAACTGATTCATCGTGGTTGGTCTTGGAGTTTGTCTCTCTCCATCAGGCTGTCTCTTGGAGCTGTTAGTTTGTAGGCTGCTGATTAACGATTTGTCCACCAGCTCTGGGGGTGTTGCAAGTGTTTCCCTATAAACAGGTGAAATAAATAATAGTGTGTCTGGTAAATGAAATCCATTTCAGGTTAAATCTGAATCCGCTGCTGTCTCCAGCACCCCACTCCCTAGTTTCAGTTCAGCAGTCGTGAACACCAGAAGTGAGGGCGAGAGCAAAGAATAAATGTAGGGAATCTACTCTCTACTACTCTTTCTCCCTTACCATTCCTGGCCACCTGCTTCTGGACCATGCAGCCTATGTGATGTCTACAGCAGGCCCTGTAGGCTTTGTAAAGTTTCTATTCCTTTATAAAGACGTGTGTGTGACAAACATAGTTAATTCCCCACCCAGCTCGACCAAGCACCAGTCCTCAACAGGACCAACAGAACAATAGAAGCGCGTCGTCTACTGGTCAAGCTGGCTTGGCGCTAGGATGAGCCAAACTACATTGAAGGAAAT